>NW_024387049.1:1200000-1800000 GCF_900408965.1 Simochromis diagramma | reverse complement strand
GTGCATTTAAATGAGACATCTTCATTTGCTTACTTCGCCTTAGCTTTGCTTTTGCTCTTGTTCGCAGCACTGGGTATTACTGTGCCTCCTGCCACTATAGTTGTTCCTCCTGGTGCCTTGACTTTTCCCTTTTTGTCAGGCCCTCCTGCGGTTTTGGGTGCCGTTCCTCCAGATACAGGGCTTTTCTTCTTACTTCCTCCACCGCTGGTTTTCTTCTTAGCACTAGACACCACCGTCACGGTACCCCCCATTTCTGGGGAAGACTGCGTAGCTGGAAGCTCATCCTGGTTAAGGACTCTGGGTAGGTTCTTCTCACCACGAGCTTTGGCCCGAGCTATAGCCTCAGCCACTATACGGTTAGCTTTCTCTTGCTTGCAGAGAATCTCCACTCGCCGCACAGAGGCAGGCTCTCCGGGCGCCTTGGTAATGCGGATGGCCTGGGATGGAGTGGTAGTTGTAGAAGACGGTCCTGCTGCTGAAGTGTTGATGACCTTCACAACAGAGACGGTGCCGCCAGCCGACGAGGCTGCGCTTGTCTGAGTTAAAGAGAAGGTTAAAAATACATAACATTTTTACAAAATTACAATACATTCTTCCCTGTAATTTCTCTCAGTTCACATTAAAAGCCCCACTCTAATGTAGAGAATAAATAAAATCTGCAGATTAGAGGTCTACCTGTGGCTGCAGAAGCATTTTGAGTGGTACTGCCACTCGCTGCCCTCCTTGGCCTTGGGATATTTGCAACACCTGAGGGCTGCCGGTATTCCCAGCTCCTGAAACCAGCTGGTACTGCACACATGAAAAAGACACATCAAGTTACAGATTGATCAGATAACAAACAAAACATAACAAGCCTTGTCTGAGGGACTTCCTAAAAATTAACAAGAATTTTTATTTTTTTTAAATGCAAGTTTCCGAGAATAAGTTGTATTAACAAGTTTTTAAAACTGGATGGCATATGACTTGTAAAAGCAACCTGTAGCACATGGATGAGACTTCCTTCTGACTCCAAAATTTTCTTTAAACTAGGTGGTGTTCCCACCCATACAGACTTTGAGTGGGCTACATCATAAATACACGCACACACGCCTGAAAAATAAAAATAAATAAACAATGTCTTTATGTTATCAGTTTACTAGTAGACAGTTTGCACTGTCTTATTGTGAAAGTTCAAATGCTTGAAATAAACTAGCATGAGTCCTTCCAGTTTCATGGTTTGCCTGTTGGGTTGCTACTGTAGTTATCGTTCACACTGCCCCCTCCCCCACACACACACACACGGCAAAGGTATTTCAAAATTTTGTTGTCATGTTGCTTTAAACTGGTTTTAAAAAAACCAAACAAAAAAACCCAAACATAAAACCCCCACAATGACCATGTAAAATTGTTATTAACTTGACAGAAAGACTAAAACATTGATTAGACACAGATTAGACACACATGTGTCTAATCTGATTATTTGGAGTAATAATAAACTTAACATTCCTATTAAAAGACCTAAATTTGCTGGTTTTTCAACCTGAAGCCATTAAATATCACGTAACAAAGACACGGAGAGAATGTCAATATATTTAAAATGCACCGTCCTTTATCTCCAAGCTTGCCAGTCCCTCCACATCACATACCACAAAGTGCGTTTCAAAACAATCAATGCTCTTCAGCTGATCAGAGAAACTACCTCTGAATACTAACTGATACCGGTCAGTGGAGCCAAGATGGTGATTAAGCTGGTCTGATCTGTCCTGGCTAAAAGACGTTGTCAAAGCCAAGGTGTTTTGCCATGTCACCTCATATTACACAGAATATTACATTTGTACATCTGAAGCACTGTGTACTCTGGTACACATGTTGAACTAAAATATTAGTTACACAGTGACACCTTTGAGGAGGAGCAAACTTTCACAGATTTCAGAACTATAGTACTTGCGAATGGTGGAAATTAAAAGCAGACCGGTATTCAAGATGATTGACAAGGGAACAACAACAACAACAACAACAAGACTTTCAAGGCCCCACTTACTTGAAACAACAGAAATTAAGAGCAATTTGAATGATTTTCCCAAAAACATGCCATCAAAACTCAACGTAACTTATTAACACTGTTAAACAAGCCGAGACCTCCAACTCCTACAGCACTCGTTTCTCACCTTTACACCACCTTGCTGATTGGGCTGTTGTTGCACCTGTAGCTGAATTGTGAGAACTTTGGGCTGCCCTCCAGCCTGGCCTGCTGCTCGTGCCTGGGTCAGGGCTGCTAGCTGGCTCCCCTGGAGCACCAGTTTCCCCCCGGGGAGCTGCCCCAGAACCAGTTTAGTTGGGGCCTGGGTCTGCTGAGGTTGGCCTCCTTGTGCCGTCTGAACCTGCTGGACTTGGGTGACCTGCTGTTGGGCTGCAAGAGCTTGACCTGCTTGAGTTGCAGAGCCAGCCTGGGATGGCTGCTGAAGAACCAAGGTGATGCGTTTTGCTTCTCCACCCTAGAATGAGAAATGCAGAAGGACATTTATAACTGAACTAATTAAAAAACATGAAATCAGCAGTTATCCTGATGGTATAACAAATGTCACCTGCTGACACTTTGTGGTCTGCTTACCTGCGTCTGGGCCTGCATAGCTGGCTGGAGCTGCACTTGGCCCTGTGCCTGGACCTGGATCTGAGCTGCCTGGGGTTGAACTTGGATCTGAGCAGCTTGGTTTTGGAGCTGCACTTGGCCCTGTGCCTGAACCTGGATCTGGGCAGCCTGGGGTTGAGTTATCTGTGCTGTTGCTGGAATCTGCACTTGAACTGGCTGGCCTTGTGTCTGCTGCACCTGCTGGGGCATGGACGTGAGCAACACCTGTTTCACTGGTCCATTAGGAGACTGCAGCAGCCTCTGCACTCCTGCACCACCCACCTTCACTTGTGTTTGTCCTGGGCCTGCCTGATTCAATACTGTTCCGCCCTGCAGGATGGACATGCCAGGTTTGAGTGGTGTGCCAGACACTACACGGATGACCTTTCCACCAGTCTGACCCGTGGCTCCTGATACAGTCTGTAGCACCTGTGCTTGACCCTGGGGACCTTTGAGAATGACGATTTTGCCACCAGCCTGTTGTGTAATGGCAGCTAACTGCTGGGGAGTAAGCTGGTGGGTTATCTGTGTGAGCTGCTGGGTGGTGGCGGTGGTTGTAGCTGGAGAGCTAGAAACAGTCAGAGGCGAGCTCAACAGGACAGTGCTACTGGTGGCCCCACTGGCATTGCTGGCAATTGGTATGGTGGTCTGGGCCTGTATCTGATTCACAGTATCAGTAGGAGTAGGGGCAGGGGTCACAGGAGGCGCTACAGCTATGGAAATGGTCTGAGGAGTTGCCACTTGCACTGGCTGCTGTGTGGGGACTTGAACAGGGGCTGGATCCGGAACGGCTGGAGCTTCTACAGGAATACCGAGGCTCGTGTTAGACGCGAGCTCAGGAGCAGGCTCAGACTCTGGTGTTGGATCCACCTGACCCAGAGCGAGCTTGAACGCTTCCTCAACCGGGTCCGAGGAACCCTGAGAAAAGGAGTCGTCCGGTAGGGCATCCAAGTTAAACAGGGGTGTGTCCTCAAAGAGGTCCATAATGGGATCTGCCATCTTGCCCACTCCACACAGGGAGATGGGCACAATGTTAAAAAGACTCCGAGATGGAAGCTAAATAGTTGTTGTCCAGTTCTTCTCAATTTTTAGATAATCAGCTGTGAAAGGAAAGGAAACAACAGTTAGACACAATTTTCTTACTGACTTTGTTCAAAGAAATGCTGCACTATTACAGCATAACGTCTCTCAGACCTTTACATCAAACTGTGAAGTGACAGCTCTAATGGTTAGTACAAGAGTGCTTAAGTTAAGGAAGGGAGAAGCAGAGAAAGGTAATCATTGTACTTTTTATTATGGTTTTCTGGTGGCTATGAAGATCATAATCAGTGGAAATGTCTTAAGGGTTAAAAGGACGTGAACAGTTTACTAAAACAAGGATCACTTTATGTAAACACGCTTTTATTTATCTTAGTGGCTGTGGTGGAAATTATCCGGTTAATGCAGTTAATGGGCCGCATAAAAAATAAAATAAAATAATGCTAGAAAGATGTAGCAGCTTGTAAACTAGAGACGAAACATTAAAAGTATAGTTTTGGAATTCATCCTCCAACTCATGGCCACACCGTCCAGAAACGCTTTCAAAGTGAAATTAAAAGCTTTGAAAACACACAAAAACAGTGCTCGTCGGCTTAAGTGTTAACATATAAAGAGAAAGTACGCGGATAACATTTAGTGAATGAGAATAACGAGCAGTGAAGTCATACGATTAGGTCAGTGATGCTGGAAAGACGGGATGCTTTCCTCTCAGGTCGTATTGCAGTCTTTCTCCCAAAACCGTCGGCTAGCATTAGCTTCTACCGCTACAAAAATGTGCCTGTTACAAAGGCGTGTGTGGCACCGTAAACACATTTAGACTCAAAAACACGATGAATTGTGTCCTCTTCGCCGTCAGTTCGCTTTCCAGTCATTTACTATCAACCATTCAGTCCACCGGACTCCTTCAATATCGTCAACAAACCGGACCAAACCAAAGCAACGTGCCACAATAACCATTGCCCGTCAACGTTCAGACACAGGTTAGGCCGCATTGCTGTTTCGGCTGGCCTGCGTCTATTTTCGGCAAAAATACGTGAAAATAACCATCATATCTACTGCCCCAACTCTCACAGTAATAATTTCAGGGTGCTAAATTTACCTTTGCGTCGACACACATGGCTTTCTGAGTCTCACAACACTGTACGATTACAGGAAACGGCCAGGAGAGAGCAGGAACTAACATTCTTGCCAGAGAAAGCTCAGAAAGCGTGCCCCTCTGGTGCCGTGAAACGATCATTGGTTAGCCTCCTCCCAAGCCGGCAGCATACGGCAATTTCATTGGCTCGACTAGCTGTCCATCAGACGTACTGCCGCTACCGGGCGGGATGAGAGTCATAGTTTGGTTGAAGTAACACTAAATGCGGCCTAGTTGGGATCGTTTGGCTCGGTGATCTTCAACATTGCTGTCTCGCTGTTGTAGATGCTCGAAATAGGAAGCGCAGCAGTTTTAGAGCTGGCTGGAAAAAAAATAGATATTGTTTTAATAAACTGAAGTGTTCATGGACTGCACGGCCAAAAGACCTGTTTCTGAATGGCACACCATCAATTTTTTCAGCGGTTTATTACACTGGCCATAGCCCAGAAATCAGCCTACATCATTAAATGAATGAAGACCTGTTGTCATATCGGTCTATTAGTTTCTAGATGTATATAACCAGACGACGAGGGCGTATTATATATTTCCCAAGGTTACTGGTACACCTGGAACATTAATATTAGCTTCCTCTGGGTATTAATGTAATGGTCTGGCGCTTTCATATGCGATTCAGTTTTTTAATTAGGCTTTGGTGCCCTCTAGTGGCCCAATATTAAAATATAATTACTAGCTTTCAGTCTGTTATGTATGCAGTTTTCAGGGCACTGGGACAGAAAAGGGCTCTTATTGCCCCAGATTCATTTTTTCTTTTTCTTTTTTCTTTTGGTCAGTTTCCTTAATCACAAATTAATTAGACCATATAAGTGTAAACTAATCTTAAATAATCTCATACTTAGATTTCTACATAGGGCCCTCTGAGGTCAGATCACAGGAATGCCACACCCTGTCAGATACAATTGTATTTGAGTGGAGCAAATCTTGAAGTAAATAAACTGCCAATGGCTTTGAAGTTTGTTGTATTTGCAGGTCCTTGTGGGGCTCGGGGCAAAACGGAGGTTACTCACTCTACGTGGCTGAAGAGTGAACCAATGAGTACAGTGGCACTTAGGTGTAAAGTATAAAAAAGAAAAACATTTTAACATTTGTGCGAACACTGCAAGATTTCATTGTGTTTTCTGAGATTTATTTAGAAAGGCCATCATTTCCTGCCTAGGACTTGAGGTTAATTTAATAAGATATTCTTCTTTGGGAGCATTAATATGACAGCGTGAATTCATATCTAGGCTTTTTCCATTTTTATGAATTTTTTACTCATCATCCTAATTTCATAAATGTATAATTCTGGTAACAGAAGGATGAAAATGACAAAGGAAGTCAGAGAGAGAGAGAGAGAGAGAGAGAGAGAGAGAGGAAGATGGTGGGCATGAACCACGGAAGCGTAAGTGACTACATGTGACAGCACACCACACTTTATCCACGGCAGCCCTGCAGAGATGAACCTGCCTGTTCGACAGAGCCTCCATCTGTCTGCGGCCCTGTAAGGAGCATCCACCGTACACCACACTTCATACCGGGTCCCACGCTGGTCCCTTCGGTCCATGCCAATGCCAACTCTGCTGGTGGGATCTATATTTACAAACAGCTGCCATGGCACTAGGTAGGGTACAATGGAAGGGATGAGAAATACTGCCTTGTATAAGCAGATTAAACAGTCGCGGTCTTGGTGATTCATCAGATATTGTCTGAAATCAATCTCGCTTGCATACTCAAAGTGAAATACTGAGCCAGATTTAGACTATTTTATTTGGTCTTTGATAGAAATTTCTTTGTAAATAAACATTTGTTATATTATACTAACAGGCATATAGAGGAACAGCAGTCATACAGCACACTAGAATAAAGAGATTTTTTAAACATAGACAGGATGGCATGTGGAGCACAGCAGTGTTGAAACACTTAAGAACAGAAGCTTTTAGGTACTCTAGCACAGAAGCCCGTGTTTTAAATGGCTACTTTAGAATTTTGCCACAAAGTATCTCCTATAACAAGCATTTAGACATTAAAAAAAAACCCCAAACAAAACAGAGCAAATGAATTCCTCAGAGACATTATGTTTGCCATCTACTCTCATTTTCTTTTTGGTCCATTTGAACAATCATCTCATTTTTGCATAAAAGCCATCTTTTCATGCACTATATAAGGTTACAGATTGAAGCCTTTCTTTTCTCCCACCACCTCTTCCCCTTTTTTCTCTCAATCATTCTCACTTTGCAGCGCTTCAACCCTCTATCTTTCTCACAAGGGGAAAACCAGGAAGCCTGAGAATGTGGAGTACTTCCAGCCTCCCATCAGGTTGCCTCTCTCCAGTCTGAGGTAGGCCTTGTCGCCCTTCTCCATAATCACCAGGCCGGCATTGGTGGCGGCTTCTCTGGTCACGTCCTGGTCCCCGGCGAATGCCGAAATCATTGGCCAGCCGTTCACCATCAGGCTAACCTAAGAGATGGGAACCAGCGAGATTAAGAGAGTGATCCACTGGAACCACAGCTATGAGTCTCAGAGTTGAGTGGGCGTACCTGAATAGTTTGTCTATTGTAGGCCTTCACCACATGGAAGTTGAAGCTGTACACCCCCCTCCTTGGTGCCAGGAACACACTACTTTCTTGGTCAAAATGAGTGCCCACGTTAACCAAAATCTGAACAGACAGCAGGAAAAAGACGGGGGATGATAAAGTCACGACATGGGTCATTCTTTTCGTCTGTTCAGATTGCTTACTTCCAAACTACTGAGACCTATTTTCATACATCCCTCTCTCCCTCTAAAATGTCCATGGACATGCAGCTTGTGCAGCATAATCCAACCATGTTTTCATTATGTGGCTTCACTACAGGTTCAAAAGTTTAGCAATCAGCTCATTATCACACCCAATGGGAGAAGACACCTGACTACAAAATGATAGCACAGAGCCTTTTGTGTGTTTGCCCATTCTGTACTGTAAAAAATAAACCTGTCACAATTTGCCACAGTATGCTACAAATGGGCATAATAAACATAGATATCTGATAACTCACATTATCAAAGTAGATGATCATGGTGCGGTTGCTCATGTCTGTCGGCTCGTGGTTGGTCTGGCGGCTGGCAGAGAAGGCCACCCGACCCGAGCCAGAGCGCACCGACATGCCCAGGGCGTTTCCGGCGGGCTCGGACGAAGGCGTGGAGTCACACACTACCAAACATTTCCCCTCAAGGATGATGGGCTCTGTGTCATTCTGGCCCCTGGATCCCAAAGGTCCCCACAACAGGAGCATGCCCAGGAGGAGCAGGATGTCAGGGTGGACTGACCCGAGGTGCATGACTGAACCTGAGATTTTATTTTTTTTTAAGTCAAATATCTCTAATTTCTAAGGACAATAGTCACTCTGGGCAATCTGCAAAATAAATAAACATGCTACGGCTAAAGAAACACTCTATATCAGAACAGAAAGAGAAAGAAAACCTGTTTGTTTTTTTTTATTTAGTCTATGTTTTCCAGGCAGTTTTGACTCAGATTGGTTTGCTGGTCATATCTGTCAGTCTTTTCTTTCGAGTTTCCCCCTTTTTGACCCCCACACAAATCCCCAAATCTCTTCAGTTTCCTTTGTGCTGTGTCAACAGGGTCCAGAATGACACTCAGAAAAAAATCTCTTTATATTTTCAAGTTGATGTCGTCAGCAAAAAATAAGCAGAGATGTAGCTGAGAAGGGGAAGAGAGGGAGAGACAGAGAAAAGATAAGGGGCGGCACGGTGAGTGAAGATCCAAGTCCGGGCTTAACGGATGAAGACGAGGACGGAAAAGGTGTGGAAGAGAGGGAAAAAAAAAGATGAGGTAAGACTTTGGAGAGGTGACAAGGGGGAGGATGTAGGACCCAGAAGGGAATCAGAGAGAGAGAGATGGGGAACAACTCCACTGAGTGACCATCTGTCTGCCACACACGCTCGCTGTTTCTCCCACTTGTGCCTCTTGTTGCGCACACTCACACACGCTGCAGCCGCACGTACACACATTCATCGTCTCTGCAGGTTCAAAAGACTTTCTGTTGGTTCAGCTCACTGAAATGAGTAAAATGCAAAGCCCCCCCCCCCCCCCCCCACGCCTCCAACGCCATTTCAAAGTGTAGCATTTTTGAGATAACATCCATTTATCTGTGCAAAATCAGCAACAGGGTGAAAACATTTCCTTCTAAGCTTCAACAAAGTTATTCAGAGACAAATGCATCATGCTTCCTCATTCAAGGAATTACACAATTCATTGTGCTATTCATCAACAGTGACTAAACATGATGTGACTACAAGATTATGAGATTATGAGAATAATAAAAGTAATAAACAGAGGATCACCTGTTCCCATGCAAAGGATCGTGTATTCCATATCTGAAGGACTGAAATATCCTTGTTGTCCCGCTCCTCTGTCACATTAATTCACAGCATGGCTGATCACAACCAAGATAGAGACTGCTCTGATCTCTCTGTCTATCTCCCCGTTCCTTCCCTTCTCTCTCTCTCTCTCTCCCTCCTTTCCATCTGCTTCGTTCTCACCCTTTATGCTGCATCCGCCCACTCACGTTTACAGTAATATAAAAGATAAATAAGTGTGAGCAGCTTCAAAGAGCAAAGTTAGCAAGTGAGTGGCAGTTTTCTCCCCTTCCCCCCCTGTAATTCCCAAACAAAACATTGATCTCCTCACAAGAATCAAAAGATCCTTCGCCATCTTCAAGACAGCGAGATTAATTTCCAGGTCTTTATGCATGTGGTAAATAGAGCTGGTTTCCTCGATCCACAGCACCATTTGATCCATAAACATGCTGCTTTTGTGCTTTTCTTTGATCATGCACTTAATGTCTAGACACTCCTAGATACAGACAGGAAATCACAAAACAGAGGTAGAGCTTCAGAGATGTTTAAGAAAGGCTGGAGTGAGAAAAAAGTTCAAGTTTATCTTATTAATATCAGCCAAACAAATTTCCAGCTTTTCTATAACTACATTACTTTATAAACAAAGGCCATCCTTATTTCTAATTGCTGTGGAATCAAGGTGCTGAACAATGTAACTAAAGTAACTAATTACTTTTAGAATATTTTAACTCAGTTACTAACTCAGTTACTTTTTTGAAGTAACTAGTAACTATAATTAATTACTTTTTCAAAGTAACTTGCCCAACACTGGAAATGAACATAATTGGTCCCCTTTAAAATGAGCCTTTCCATCTAGTGTTTAGGGAAGTATCAAATTCCCTTTGGGTGTCTTCTGGAAATGTTTTCACATGCCAGCTGATCGCCGCTTTAGAAGACACAGTTTTGTCTCTTTGAGGAAGAAGAGGTAAAGCTCTGTTTTAGAGCAGGAAGCAGAGAAACAGCAGCTCATGGCAAAGACTCCAACAGAGGTTTGCGTAAGTTACACAGACGGGGAAAAAACAACAGCACTTTATTTTGGAATGGCCAAAACAGCACAGAGTTCATCATCATCATCCTCCTAGCTGTCCTTTTCATCACATCAGACTTTAACAATAGTGATCCGACTGTTGAGCTCAGCTTTGTAGAGTCCAAAGCCCAGGCACACCGGCTGAGTAAAGGTGGTGGAGAAAGTGTGGAGGTGGATCAGGTTGTTAGACGGTCCCACCTCTGAGTAGGTGATGGTGCCTGAGCTGTAGTCCACGGCTACAGCAACGCGGTTCCCAGTCATTTGGTATGTGAGGCGGGTCTTCCTGCGGTTGTGCCAGGCGGCTAGCTTTTTATCGTGCTGCTGTGTCAAGCTCCATGAAACCTACAAGGGGTTTAATCAAGGAAGATGTTTTCATTTCAGCTGAAACGTTACTATCAAACAATTACTCATGTGGGGGAAATTGATCTGGCGATAATTTTAGTAACTGATTTATATTTCAAGTTGAGCAAAAATCACTGCAGCGTTCCAAGGAAGTATTGGCTATATCTTAAATTGCATGTGGTTGACAAGGAAGGTATCACTGTAAATGTTCTCATCCTTCTGCAAAATGTGCTTTGATCACTGACGGTTAAATCAGGGCAGTGATATTAGTAAAAAACCTAAACATAAAATTAAACGTACACGAAAGAATAGACTAGGAAAGAATGGAACTGGAATACAATTGTTGAACTGCTTTAGTGCACCAGAGGAAAATAGAAAGAAGGTTCACTTTTTTTCAAGGCCAAATTTACTGTTTCACTCTGACTGAATGAATGATGAGATGTTCGAAGGAAAAAATCATCTTTTTCACTGATGCCAAACAGACTGAGAGATGTCAGGGACAGGCATCAAACAGAGGCTCCGGCTCATTCTATTAGTTAGCAAAGAAAACACAAAATCTAACACTGGAACGAGTGTGATTAACCACTCTGGCTCTGCGGCACACTTGTACCTTGTTGTTCCCAAATGCATTGCCTTCTTTGCCCTTCCGTCCAATACTTCGGTAGCAGATGCCCACATCCCAGAATCCCTCGGCTTCCAGCTCCCAGTAATGAGTCCCAGAGGAGAAGGTCTGGACGGTGAGGACCTGCGGCCAGTGGTCGAAACGTTCGGGATGAGCAGCGCAAGGCAGGCGGTTTTTAACTCGTGTAACTGAGCGCAGGTCATCTGAGATGCTCAACAGAGGATGAGCTGTGTTTGTGTCCAGACTCAAGGGACTGGTTACTGCAAGGAGAGAGATAAATCTTAGTTACTTTCCTCGTAGTACTTAAACTTGTTCGGCCATTTCTATGGAGCAAAACAGAACTTTTAAAATGCAAAACAGAGATTTATAAATATATGCTTTTGAGCCACACCTACATCCTCAATTGCTGTCACGTTACAAACATGTATATGCATAATTCAGGTCATTAAACTCGTGCTTTTTAACATAAACATCATCTGCTATTTATTCAACACATTCATAGATGGTTCATCGTGGTTTTAACTCCATTGATGATGCTTTCTTTATTTAGCTCAAGGCAAACATATTTAGAGTTGAACTGACTCTGATTTGCTATTCTGGACTCAAAACTGAGTTTCTCTTCTTGGGATTAGAGGTCAGCGTTAGACTCAGAGTTTGTTAAACAGATTGCTGGTGTATTCAGCTTCATGTCTCTACCTTTGTATTTGTCTGTGCTCCTCTGTTCCCCGCCTTTGTTGATCACTATGTTTGTCTTCCTGTTTTTAGTGCCAGCTTAGATTTTGTGTCCTTATTTGGGATTTTGTTGTCTGCTGCTTTTGAATTTGCGTAGACTCTTGTAAGTTACCAGCAGCATCTTATTAAAGCTTTTGTTTTGTTTGCTCAAGCTGTCAGTCTCTGAGTGTCGGCAAGTGTGTCCTCCAGTGAACCATAGAAACCAACTGAGAAATATTTGCTAATGATATCTACGTGTTAATGAAAACACCCACAAACACATTCTTTAGGTTTTATCAAACATGAACTCCAAACAATGTCAAGAAAAATTAGGTCGTTGACTACAGAGGTGTTACATAGTTACATACATAGAAGACTGCTTACAGTCCATCATACCAAAGATGCCATTGGTCCTATCTATCTATCTATCTATCTATCTATCTATCTATCTATCTATCTATCTATCTATCTATCTATCTATCTATCTATCTATCTATCTATCTATCTATCTATCTGACCTTTCACTTCTAAGTTGAATATGTAAAT
The DNA here is from genome assembly GCF_900408965.1 of Simochromis diagramma. Lineage (NCBI taxonomy): Eukaryota > Metazoa > Chordata > Actinopteri > Cichliformes > Cichlidae > Simochromis > Simochromis diagramma. The sequence continues at coordinate 1,787,581 of NW_024387049.1, read as the reverse complement.
GACTGCACTCTGGAGCCTCACCTTAAGACCAACTGAGCATTATTTAAATGCCATGTAATTTATGATGTCTGCTTACAGCAGGATGATGTACCATGTCACTCAGAACTCAGATCATCTCAAACTGGTTTCTTGAACATTACACTGGAATTCAAATGGCCTCTACAGTCACCAGATCTCAGTCTAACAGAGAACCTCTGACATGTGGGTTAAGTTCTGAGGTTCAACAAGAAAGCTAACAAGCTTCATTCCCCAAAATGTCTAGCTATTCCTTTAAAATCATTAGCGGGGCAGGTAAGTGTCACGCATTCATTCCACTCACAGAGTTCCCTCTTGAGGTCACTGAGACAGCGGAGGGTAGCAGTGATGAACTCGCGGTACTTGCGCTCGATGTCCTCCAGAATGTGCTTCCTGTCTGCGCTGATGGGATCAGGGATGTAAAGTGGACTATTCAGCTCAGCTAATAACCTACAAATCAAAAGCACAAATGAAATAACGCCTTTATTATTTTGTGTTTTTCATTGTTTCTCTATCTCTCTTTTCTCTCGAGCTTCCACTGTAATAACACTCCCTAGCATGACAACCCAAACACACGTCAACATAACACAGCTCAGGACGAGTCCTAATTCAGTCTGACTGGTTTGTTCTGGACTTACTTTGTGTCATCTGACTGAAAGGCCTGCGAAAAGAAAAGTCAAGGACAGCTCAGTAAAATGCACCAACAGAATGAAAAGCAGCTGTCTGTGTGAATGTGAATGTGCTCAGGTAGATTTTTTTTCTATAAATTCCTACATTTCTACCTTTTTGCATTTTCAAATCGCCCTAATATGTAACCATGCCAAATGTGTGATCTGCTGTAAAGTTTCACTCTCTGGCCACTGTGTATATGTGTAGGGTATTGCAGCATATTCCAGTCAGGACTACAGTGGTGGATTTCCTTGGCTAAAAATGATATTCTGCAGTCATACAACAGTTAATCTCCCAATCAGAGATTGGACTGGATCGTTACTGGAAACTGGTGCATCCTGTCTTAAGCTATAATTTAGTTTCGTTTGAATGACCTAGTTCTGGAAAAACTTAATGCTACACTCACCCAGATGAGCAGGAAAGGGTCTGTCTCTGACAGCAGTAAGGCCAGATAGTGCTGGATTCTTAGGGTGTGGTGCATGTGGTCCCTCACTTTGGAGCAGTCTTCATGCACACGATCCATGACCTGCTGCCTCTCCTTCTTGGTGATGTCTCTCAGTGCCACCACCAGCTTGTTGACCTGGACCTGCAGGTCTGAGCCCAGCTGCTCCACCTGGGAATCGTCCTGCCTCAGAGAATCCTGGAACCAATGAGGACAGAATACTGGATTGCTGGCAGATCAGTGATTGAGACGCAATCAAACCACATGACTTGTGATTTTGGTACGAACAGCTTTATGAGTCATTAGATTTCCTTTGCACAGATAAATATGTGTACTCACTACCATGGTGGAATCGATGTTCTCACGCTCTTTGAGGATTCGCTCTCCATCTTTCAGTTTTTCCTCTGCTTTTATAAGCAGTGTCTGAAGGATGACCTGCAAAAATCACCCAGTAGGTATTACAGCAACCACACGTTAACATAAAAACATACATTAATTGATTATCCATCCAGCACACCTTCAGATCATCCTCCACGTGCCTCAGTGCTTTCACTTTGTGCTGAGCGTGGCCTCCTTCCAGCAGACAGTCGCCACACACGTACACTCTCTCATCAGCACAGTAGTAGCGGAACAGCTCTGTGTGCGCCGGGCACCTTCGCTGGGACAGATCGCCCAGCGGATCCACCAAAAGGTGGGTGCTAAACACCGGTCTCTCAAGATGAGGCCGGAGATGTTCGGCACACAGCGACACTTCACACCTCAGGCAGGTCTTAACTGCCAACGGCGGTTGTCCTTTCTCTGCCTCGGGAGGGCAGCAGTCGCACAGCACTTCTCCGTGCTCCTCCTGACACTGGGGACAGGTGAAGCGACCTTTTCCTTCACCCTGGCTGCTCCAGGCCTCCCGGACACAGGCAGGACAGAAGCTGTGACCACAGGGCAGGGGCTGGGATTGGCTGAAGGTGTCTCGGCACACAGAGCAGGTCAGCTCTTCATCCATGGAGGCCATCGTGACAAGGATACTATAAACACTGGTTTCATACAACAGGACGAAAACAAATAAGCACATTGATTAAGCGGCAAACACACAAAATGTGCAAATATCAACAACTGTACAGACTAACACGTTTGTGTGATGTATAAGAAAGACTAACACAAGACAGAACCACACACAGGCAGCGCTGGAATGGTGACAAGCTGGGAATGCTTGTTTCACTCCAACTGTGCACTCAGACCAGTAATCCTGTCTACTGGGCTTTTGCCTACTGTGCTCTATGAATAGATACTTCACAAAGTAAGCGGTTTTACTGAGAAAACATGCTGAAAGTGTACAAAAATATCAGAAAGGCCTCATCCACTTTTGTCAGGGAATATATCAGCACAACTAAAAGTGCTAGAAATGACATAGAATACCAAAAAAACCCTTCTTCTTCTTCTTCTTCTTCTTTTTTTTTTTTACAATAATATATACTATCAGATATTTAAAACATTATCAAATGAAACAAAGCAATTATCTAATAAACCCAGGTGTAATATATAGTGGTTCCTTTTCTTTAAAATAGTAGCAAAGGTGTTGTAACACTGACTGTAGACGAGCATTAACTGCACTTAGACTGAAGCTGTTGCAGTGGAGGGATCAGGAGATCATCTGACACAGATGGCTGGCTCAGTTTCCTTTACATGTGCTCTTCTTTTCTGTATTTCCCCCAAAACTTTAATGCTTTGACTAACAACTATGTATCATTAGAAATTACTAAAAAAAGCCACAGAAGTGTCATTCCTTACCCGTTAGCTTCTTAGTGTTTGCAGACTAAAGCCATCTGTGAGTGCGTGAGTTGTGTGCGATCAGACTGCCGATTGGAGGCTAATCCCAACAGATTCACTGCACTCAGAGAGGTCAGCTGATCCTGAGATGGGAGGAAGGGCAAAAGTGGGGGGAGTGGGGCAGGGAAATTGATTAGGTAACTCTGAAGACACAAGGTTTAGGGTTAGAGTTTACATCATGTCCCTGCACAATTTAAAACATGTCAGCGTCACATAAAGCGTTTCCTCTCTAGCTGTCCTACACCATGTGTGTCCCACATGTCCAACGCTTTCCATACGTTTGTTTTTGTCATTCAGAAGCATGACTGCAGCTTTCAGCAAGCTTAGCTTTACCTGACTTTGTTGGGCCAGTGAACTTATAACAGAGGTTTGTTTTTTTTGTTGAAACACGCATGCATACTACTGTATTTTCCCATCACAAAAACTATCAACGTGAACCATTCAGTCAGTGATACTGGGGACAAAACAAACAATATATGCAGCAAGCTCAGAAGGGCGAGGTTTTTACCTCTATATTTAATTTTTCTTTTTGTCTTAAGGAATACAAATATATGTGCGTTATTTGCTCTTAAACACAGGTCTTCAGCTTTACACAAAGTAATTTTGTTTTATTTCTGCCAACATTTCCATGCACAGACATGAGAAAGAAGACCTTGGGGTTTTTTCTTCTTTTCTTCCCCAAGCCTTTTTTACAATTAAAAACACGACCTTCAGAATATTCAGTATAGAAATGGATTGGGTTGGATTTCGGCACAAAGATGCGGTGCACAAGGTTGCACACAGAAAAGCAAATAATCAAAGAACTTTTGTCAAGGGAACATTTTTGCAATTTTTCTCCTGGCATCTCTGATGAAAAATCTAAAAATTTGGAGGAAGCATCCTGTATTGAGGTCTTACTGTAATTTTCATGCTTTAATAGACACCTCTAAGAAATGTGAACTTACGAGAGCTGATGACATCCATTTTTTTCATTATAATAAAGGTTCAAAATTTCAAAGACCTGCCACATCCATTCAAGAAACACCAATTAGCTCCTGAAATATTCAAATGTTATTGTTTTTTAATGACAATGTAACTTCATAGAATTAGGCATGAAGCTAAGAGTTAATAAATAACAAAAAAAAACCTCTTTTGTTATTTATTAACTGACTTAACAGTATGAGTAATTTTGAAAGTACAATATCCTGGACTCTTCAATCAGTAATGTTTCCTAAAGTCATAGGATTTTTTGGGTCTTAAAACCATCAGACGGGTGATAATGCTCGTGCCCATGTGGTGCTACCATAACTGCGACTATTCTCTGGACCCATGGTTTAAACAAATTCTGGCCTCAGTGATATCCAGCATGTAGTAGGTTCTGAGCAGCAGAGGCCTTAAACCTCCCCTAATAAGTCTGAGTTCTCTGCTGGTTGCCGGGATGGATAGTGTGTCTCTCAGGCTGCAAACACTTTTCCTTCACTGGTTTGTGGTTTGAAACTGGCTGTAGGTGTGAATGTGAGCCTGAATGGTTGTCTATCTATTGGGTTAGCCTTGTGATAGACTGGTGGCCCATTGGGGTGTACCCTGCTTTTCATCCACTCCCAGGTAGGATAATTTTTAGCGCCCTGGAAAAGTGGTTAGGATGGATGGATGGATGGATGGATGGATGGATGGATGGATGGATGGATCATAAAGGGCTCTTTATTCACTAGACTCTTAAGAGTAAAATGGTGCATCCAAAACTCACTTTTTTAACGTAAGTCTCAATGACAAGGCAAGAGGATCAGAATGACGTTGTTAGAGTAGTCAAGCATAATCCCTGAACCATAGTAGCACTCACTGTCTCTTTACCTTTATTTGAGTAAGGACATGTAGGTATTTACGAGGTCCAGTCAGACCACCATTGTCCCATTTTCCTTCTTTTTGGAGAGTGGTATGAATGTAAAGGTGTCAGGACGATGCTCAATTGGGCCCCTAACAACAATAAAAACAAATATCTTCCCCTTAACACTGAGTACTGCGCTCACTTTACAATCTAAGGTATAATGCAATCTAGATAACAGGAAGTGATGTGAGCAACACAAGGCAATGTGAAGCAAGTGAAATTTGATGTTTCTATTTTTCAACTTTGTATCATTCAAGACACTGGAACAGTGAATGCCTGCAGTTGTTGAACTAGAAAAATGAAATATTTGCAGCATGTGCAGCACTGTCATTGTTATAAAATGTAAGCCGTACAGGTGTGGACTTTTGCTACCAGAGGTTGCAACAAAGCAGAGAACTGTCATTAACGAGCTTCATTAGAACAGATAGAATAGAATAATCATTTAATTGTCCCACAGGGGGGAATTTGGTTGTACAGACAATTACAGACAAGAAGAAATTATATATCATAATATATCACACTGACTAATAATCTAATCCTCCTCGTGTGTGTTTTTAATACCAACATGATATCCAGCTGTAGACAAGTGGAGGAAAGAAAATGCAGCAGATATTCACTTTGCCCTTCCGTTGTGACCACTAACAGCTACCGTGTATGGTCTTTTGTTGAGTTTGATTTCCAGAATTTATTCCTGCTCCACAGCTAAATATGCATACAATAACACATAACATAATTCCCAATATGCATTTTGTATTTAAGTTTTTATTAAATGCTTTGTATGTTTTCATTGAAAACGATAAACCACGGATGCACAGGTGAGTAATTCAATGAAAGAAATGGACCCTCTTTATAAGTTTGTACAACAGATCCTCAGCTTGTGTTTTGTCACTTAAACCTAAATCATATCACAGCTGTACTTACTGGACTTTTATGGATATTTCTCTTACTATTTAGTTAATTTCTTGGTGTAATAGTAGGATTTTGACTCTGCAGGTAACTCATTTATGTTTTGGGGGGATTTTTTTTGGATTTTCTCAGGCGTCACACTCTACAATACGTGAGATGCACTGCCTGAAAGCTTCATGGCCTGCCATGCCTGCTTGTGTCTAATAAAAAAAAAGAAGACATAGCAGTTCTGATCTTTGCCATAAAACTGCTCCTGTCAGATGTCATTCAGGTCAGGACCACAACTGTCTTAATCATAAGCAGAATTTTTAATAGCGCACACTGATCTGACCTCCAGTTTGGTTTTCGCGCTACTGATTTCTGCAGAGAAGTATTTCACCATGGCCTGCCCAGTGTGGGACTGCACAAAAACTGCAATGGTATCCACCCTCATCTCGTTTTCCATTTGGATACTTTCACTGGTCTACGTGACTCTGGATCATGTCTTCTTGACCAAACCAGATTCTAGTTGTCACCGTCCTCTGTTATCTGCCTTGCAGGCTTATTTGTAGCCAGATAGAAAGTCTTTGACAGAAGTGAAGCCATAGGGGGTCATAGGTTTGGTGGTGGCAGCAGACACAATTTTGTTCTTTGCCTACCATTTCACAATCTTCTACTACTCTCACAAAGGGGACACGCCTCAGAATCAATAGGCTATGTGAATGATTCCTCTGGTGGTCTGACCTGCGCTCCACTCAATCTAGTGAGCAGTGCTTGGTTTCCTCCACACACAAGGCTGGTGTAACTAAGGTCCTTCTACCCCAGTTGCTCAGATTGGCCAGGCAGCCAGCTCTATGAAGAGTCTTGGTGGTTCCCAACTTCTTCCATTTACAGATGATAGAGGCCACAGTGCTCACTGGGACCTCCTGCTGCAGATCTACCCTTCCCCAAATCTTTGCCTCAATACAATCCTGTCTTGAAGCTCCACAGACAATTCTTTGGATGTCATGGTTCAGATTGAGCTCTGACGTGCACTGTCAACTGTAGGACCTTATATAGATGTGTCCAATCAACTGAGTTTACCACAGGTAGACTAAACTGACAGATGATCAGTGGAAACAGGATGTACCTGAACTCAATTTTGAGTGTTTGTTTGTTTCTGTTTTGTTTTGTTTTTGTTTTAAATACATTTGCAAGAATGTCAAGCCAGTTACTTTCACTTTCTTACTACGGAGTATTGTGTGTAGAGTTTTGAGTTGGATTTTCTTGCATTCCTTTAAAATATGCGTACTGACCACTTTGGTAGTTAATGTCTTCCTTCTCTCACCCCAACCGGTCGCAGCAGATGGCCGCCCCTCCCTGAGCCTGGTTCTGCGGAGGTTTCTTCCTGTTAAAAGGGAGTTTTTCCTTCCCACTGTCGCCAAAGTGCTTGCTCATAGGGGGTCATATGATTGTTGGGTTTTTCTCTGTATCTATGAAGCACCTTGAGGTGATTTTTGTTGTGATTTGGTGCTATATAAATAAAATTGAATTGAATTGTTATGATTAAAAAGATATTGTAAACTGTTCAGTATCTAATTACGTAGCACTGGTATTCTTTTTTAACATGTCTTTGAGAGACACCTAGTGGCTTTATTGCTGTAGCACACAAACCACCGCACCTGTCTGCTTATAGGGAGACATTCTTATGAGTTAAGATAAGACAATAATCAATATCATGACAGTAATACAAATAAAAAATGAGGCTGCTGGCACAACTACATCATTAGCTGACAAAATAAGTGTTGTAATGCACAAAGAAACTCACAGCAGAAGCTTTTTACACTGTTTAACATTAATATAAGTGGTGCATGAACAGACCGGGGAATCATTTTCTCATAGGGGTCACCAAAGAAAGATAAATTGCCTGTAAATACTCTGGAGGAGACTAGAATTTTTCTTTATATCATCACTTACTTCTACTGATTTTCACATTATTGTCTCCAAAATGAACGAAATATAATGATAGAGTGGCTCAAGTGGGCTGCTCACTTTTTCTTTTTTTTGATAATTCAATACAACATCAGTCTGTGGACTACATCTACAGAGATATCTAACCTTAAAAAAGAAAAAAAAAAAGAAATCATTATCCTCCTAAGACCCGAACTCTTCCACGGCATGCATTTTTAATTTCTCTTTGATATTTGGGCTGATTGGGACCCGATGATTGTAAAAACAAAGAATTACCAGATATATATATATTTTTTTAACCTGATTTTAGTTTCTAAGAAAAATGAGAGCCACATATGAGGATATTCGTTTGAAATTTCGATAGAACAGTAGCAGTATAATGTCCTCGTAAGTGAATATCAGGCCCCTGTAGAGCAAAATTGAGTATTTTGGTCTAAATAACCCAAAATGTGACGTCCACATATGTGGACGCCAGGTCCTAGGAGGTTAATAATATGACTCAGTAGTGGTTGTTATTTTTATCAATGGGAACCTCTGTCACCCGCGCAAATCTTAAATCCTACATGGATTCATGTCTGCATCAGAGGTGCGCGCGCTCCCAGGCCTGCACTCCTATGTGACATGCACACTGAGAGCCAATGTGGAGGTAACCGTGGTCACAGTTTCCCTAAGGACCGTCTGGCGGCGAGGGCCATTAATTATAAGAGACAGGGAGACAGACACCGAGCCAGCTTAGCAGACAGACAGACAGTACCGCAGCTAGCGCAGACAGGCCGGACAGGAGCAGGCCCCGACAAATACAAAGAGGGGAGGAAGAGCGACACGTAATCTACGGCCAAGGGGGGGAAAACATAATCCTCCCCTTGTAGCGAGCAGGCTACGGCTATCTGCACTGGTCCTGCTTTCGCTCCTAACCCTGGACTCTGGGTGAACACACTCAGGCATAATAACCCTTTTGTCATAAGAGAAAGAACGCGGTTTTCTACGGAGATAAATAATTGAAAAAAATGCGGCTGTGTGACTGCGCATCCCTGGCAGTGAATAGGAAAATGCTGCGCCAGTGTCCCGGCTGAGAGACGGAGCCGATCTTTCCCAACACAAGCTCCCCGGCTTCCCCACTCTCTCTCTCTCTCCCTCTCTCTCTCCTGTCATTACACAATATCGCTGCCAAAAATTCATCGTTTCGAACATGGTAAGTTTTCTTTGTGTTATATTTAACGGGCTTGTGTCGGCGACGCGCGGCCTGTGGGGGAAATGCACATCCGGGACTGCATTTTTTTCCGGAGAAGTCATAATATTTATGAATCATAACTTGTTATGATGTAGGAACGCGCGTGGCGTGCAACAGGTCGCCGTACAGTAGCGGGGACGCGCATCTCAGGGCCAGATTTTGAGCTTGGTTTCCAAACACTGGTGCTCACATACACACACGCGCGCGCGTTCAGCCTTTGTATACGCGATCAAACTGGCGAGATGGCACGAAAATCATACTAATATTAAGAAGAATAAGAAGGCCTTGTTGGGATGATGGAGACCAGGTTAAAAGGGATGATTTTATCCGCTTCGACTGTTTGTCTGCTATTAGAGTTATGGCTTCATTCTCTTTTACAAAACACCAGCGATTACACAATGACACGTAGGTTATTAGCCAAATGATTTCCTTTTTAATCCCTACAATATTCCGAAATCACTGCCTGGTTTGGACAGAAAGCCTTTTTCCCAATATGATCTTGCTGTTAAGAACGTCAGATTAGTGGATGGTTATTACCCGTATTAATTACTGATTTAGAATTTTGGCTCCATTATTATTCTGCCCAAGCCCCAGTAAGAGAGGGAAGAAGGTGGATGCTCTTTGGGTGGGGGACTGTCACGGGGCCCAAGTGGAAAATGTATTTTTCTCCTCACCATGGCTGTGTTTTTTTCCAACTCCACGTGCTAAGCAGCCGTGATGAGGTTTGAAAAGGGAGCATTGTGTCTCCAGTCAGTGGCCTTATGTGTTGGAGAGGCTCGGAGAGGGTGATGTTCACTCAGCTGCGCTCCCTCGACGTCATTGTTGCAAATTTCACCTGATTTCAGGCGCTCTGTTTCACCGAGCTCATGCAGGAGGCTGTTTGTGGAGGTGTCGGGAGGGGGGAACACAGCCCACGCACACTTTGAAGTGTCGGTGTTCGACAACACGCCCCGTGACAGGATGCGTTTGATTTATAGTCTCGGGAAACAAGGTTTTAGCGGATACGGATTTCTTCCTTCCTTGCGCAATATTAGCTTTTACGTTTTAACAATCGACTGCTCGGGGAGGAATCATAATGTGATGAACTTGTGCGTAAATGTGTACGGGTTTACCGAACAGAAGCAGTGGACTCTCGGCTCAAAAGATGGGGAGTTCACTCGCCATTTGAATGCAAAGTAGTGGATGAACAAGTGAGCTGTGTGTATGCGTGTGTGCGAGTGTGTGTGTGTCCAGAGAAGGAGGGCCAACGCGGTGTTTTCAGAATAGAAAGACTTGTTGAGAGAAACTGTCACACATGCCTCTTTGGTTCTTGTATTCCCCCCCTCTTCTCCACAATGCCACCAACGTGGAGCCACTTTATTAAGTCTAATCGAACCGGATCACCCGGTGTCAGATTTTTGGAAATCATACTGTAGTTTGTCTTTATTTATTTAATTCTTTTTTCTTTCATTTTTTTTGTCTAAGTAATTTAGTTACCTGCTTTTTTCAGTGCGCGGGGAGACAGAGTAAAAGTTGTGTGTTGGCCAATGCGCCCCTGCGTCGGTCCCATCCTGTTGAAGCATGTCCCGTCGGAAACAGAAACGACCCCAGCAGCTTATGAGCCTGACCCTGGGTGCCTGTCGGAAACTTGAGCATGGTGAGACATAGACTATATAAATCAATAGAACAATGATCAATAATAAGTAAGACGATATTCACATTGGATGCCGTAGTATAGGAGACTTAGCCTTTTCTTAGTATGCGCTTTGTGCCTTTTACACAAGTACATTAAAATGTAGTGCTTATTTAGGATGTACATTTACAGTTTAAATTAAAATGACTATTAGCTCCTTTGGGACTTCAAATATGTTTTTACTGTTTATATTTTAAGCTTTGTTGACTGAGATGTAATCATTTACTCTTAATCAGCCTTTTATTAATTCAATTTAAGTGTTTCAATTGAGTTCATTTGCGCTAAAAGTTTAACCAAAGTTAAATGTGCATGTTATAGCATTGTGCTAAGAAAATGGCTTGCTGGAATAATTTGAGTGCAGACGCTTTAATTCCTTCTGTGCAGGTTTAAGCCTTAAGCTGCTTCCTTGGCCCTATTAAACCCAAGTATCTTCACTCCTCTCACACTGCCAGTTTCAAAGACACAGACCACCCACATTTCAGAAAAACACAATAAATCAAAAGCAGTATCACTGAAAAACAATGCAAGGTGAATCTGAAGGCGTGTGCTATGAAAAGGGTTAGGGTTTGAAGCAAAGACGTGAGCACGAGAAGGTCAAGGAAAAAGAAACTTTGTGGGGCACTGTATAAGGTGTTCTAACTGCAACAGCCCATTGTCCCCATTCAGCTTTGTTGCTAGCCACTGAAGCATGAACATGCCCACAAAGACGTGTGTGTGAAGGCGCGCGCGTGTGTGTGTGTACACACAGTTGTGTGTATTTGTGTCCGCTTGTCCACTTCAGTTACAGGAATAGGGACCCCATTGTGTCACAAAATTGTAGCTGTTGAGCTAACAGCAGGAAGTTCTGTATGCATTTGGGTGCACGTGAGTATACAAAGTGCTACGGAGTTTGCTTGCAGAACATATTTGCTGAGTCGTCATGTCTGTCATGGCCTTTTTGTTTTGCTTGCACGACAAACTCTTCCTCTGGCTGGCCTATCAGGAATGGGACCCCCAACTGTTTAAAGTCGGTTTTACTAGCCAGTCAGATACCCTGCAAAGTGTTCAGTACTTGACTAAGAACTAACTCTTGACACCCCTACTGGGCCAGTGGGGGATGGGCTCTTCAGTAAGACAGACTGAATGGAGGAAGAAAGAAAGGAAGAAAGAAAGGCATAGATGAAAGATTGCCTTAGGATGCGTCTTATTTTATTTTAGGGAAGTGGAGGTCTTGTGTGTGTTTCCCTGGAAACAAGGTGGTCTCCTCTGCGGGTGAGTAGTATATTCTGAGTGCATGTGTGTGTTTGTGTGCAAGCATGTGTGTCTGTGTGCAGACAGCAGTAAAGAAGCAGCACAAAGAGAACAGGAAAAAACATTTAGTTTAGTTGGCTGGAAATTAACCCCTGAGGCCAAAATTCACCTCCTACAGACCATTTGTTTTTTCATACCCTTCACGTGAAGTAGCCACCTAAATTTCTTTTCCTTTTTTTCAATACCTGCAGATGACACCTCGGCACTGAAGTCACACTTCTTTTCATTTATCACGGATTCTACTTTGTGCTCTTTGTCTTCTCCTCAAAGCTCCCAGCTGCCCCTTACGCTCTGTTCATCTCTCAAGGGCTCTCAGATCGCCTCTCAACTTACTGAGGGTCAATCCCTACCTTGTTCACCGATAAAGCCCCACCAGCAGCCTCTCAAAGACCTACAGCCCTCCCTTTCATCAGACTTCCCTTACTCCCCTCTCACATCCCACATACAATTCTCACCTGGCTTCAAGTTGTTTGCCAGCAATTCCGCAGCTTTCGTAAGTGCTGTTACCTACCCTCCCAGAAGCTCACAAATGGCCTCTCCCAAGCTGGGACTATCAGCCACCACCACAACCTCTTCTTCCTCCTCCTCCTCCTCTGCTTCTCTATGTCCTCCACCACACCCTGGAAGCCCCAGTCGTGTACCCGAAGGCCCTCCGAGTCCTGTTACACCTACCCCAAGCCCTGGAGTGTCATCTGCTTCGGGTGCACCTTCTAGGACCCAGCTGAGCATAGCTTTGATCCTGGAGGAGCTTCGGGTGTTGCAGCAAAGACAAATTCACCAGATGCAGATAACAGAGGAGATCTGTAGACAGGTCCTGCGCCTTGGTGGAGCCTCCTATAGCATAGACACACCTGCCCAACATCTTCTCCCTTCTGTACCTCAGCTCTGCCTGGAAGGCAGTAAAAGGGCATCTAGTCCAATAACCCAGCCAACTGCATCTCAGCCTTCCACCTCTATGGCTCCTCTTCTAGCATGTTTCTCCTCCCTGCTTCCCTCCCAAGCAGTCAACAAGCCCACACAGCAATGCACCTCCTTGTCTCAAATCCTGCAGCCTAACAAGGTGCAGATGGAGGAAACAGGTGGGGCAGCTGGTGCTCATGGTCTCACAAGGGTGAGCTCTCGCTCATCAGCTCCCTTGAATTCTTCCTCTGTTGCCACCACAGTGGCTTCCTCCACCTATCCGCTAGCACTGTCATTAGCTCTACCCAGTCGGTATCTTCATGAGAAGTCTCCAAATACTACTTCAGTGAGCGGGCACAGTGGTCTCTCCTTCCTTAACACACCCCTCCCCACATCAGTACCTATAGTCCCAAACTCACAACATGCTCTGCAATCTGCTTCTAACGGAGGAGAATCTTCTTCTGCATCCAGTTCCAACAACACTGTCGGCCGTCTCCAGCATGCCTGTCGCTTTTGTGGAAAAATGTTCAGCAGTGATTCAGCCCTGCAGATACATCTCCGCTCACACACGGGGGAACGACCCTACCAGTGCCCAGTCTGCCTCAGCCGCTTCACTACACGAGGTAACCTCAAAGTTCATTTCCTACGGCACAGAGAACAAAACCCCGAGCTTTCGCTGTCACTTCTGCCACCGTCTTTGTTTGGGATTGCATTAGGGACTACTGCGGGATCGGATATGGGACAAAACATGAGCAGCGGTAGCAGTACTAGTGCCATGAATACGATACAGAAGAAGCGAAAAAATAGGGCTGAGGATGAAACATCTGGAGACAGTTTGGAAATCAGTGGTTCTAGTACTGGGCTACCACTAGGGGCTTCTGGAGGGTCGACCCCATCTTCCCTACCCCTGCCCCCGAGTGTTGATCTAGCGTTGATTTCCCACTCTCTCCTGCAATTTAACAGAGCTGCAGTGGTAGCTGCTGCAGCATCTATCACAACTGGCTCATCCAACTCATCCTCCTCATCGTCTTCCTCCACCTCATCTCTCGCAACCTCCCTTCTCTCAAACCCTTCCTTGTCCTCATCTTCTGCCATCACAGGATTATTCAAGGGTGCCAAGCAGCATCACTTTGATGAAAACACTCCTCCCCATGCCCCAGTGCTTTCCCCTGCTGCCTATTCCCAGCTAACCCACCTACCTAAGCTTCTTTTCCCAACTGTCTCCACACCTTCTTCTACCCCAGCTGCACACTCATCCCTCTACAACCATCCAGCTTTGGGCTTGCTCCGCACCCCTCTACCTTCTGCTCCAGGCTCCCACCAACATGCTTCTTCAAGCCATTCCCAGCTTTCCTTTCCCTTCTCTTCTTTTCCTAAAGTCACAGGTCCACCCACAACTACCAATGCATCTTCCCTGCCTTCCTCCATAGCCCCCACTCCTACATCGGAAACCTCTAAGCTGCAAAGGCTGGTCGAGAAGCTAGAGAAGGCCCCTCGACCTTCCTCTTCTCCATGGAGTTCTTCCAATACTTCCAATTCTGTGATGGAAATGTTATCTGGCAGTACCACTACCTCTTTAGCAACTTCAGCAAACAGTAGTTTCACAAATGCCAGCAATTCTACCACATATGTCATGGCATCTCCACTGTCTTCTAGCCTTGTTACTACTTCGGTTTCAAACTTCACTCGCGAAATGGTAGCTGCCCTAGGCATGGGTGCCAATGGAGCAAGTGCCATGGCAGGAGGCATGTTACCATCACTGATTACAGATCCAGCTGGTAACCTTACATCCAATCAGTGTGGGGTGTGTCTACGAGTGCTGAGCTGCCCCAGAGCATTGCGGCTGCACCAGGCCACACACCTCGGAGAACGGCCTTTTCCATGTAAGATATGTGGACGATCCTTCTCTACCAAAGGCAGTCTGCGATCCCATATTGCCACCCATCATGCCCGGCCCCCCAATGCACGTGTACAGAACTCTTGCCCACTGTGCCAACGTAAGTTCACTAATGCTCTCGTGCTTCAGCACCACATCCGTATGCACCTTGGTGGACAATTGCCTCCAGATGGCACAGAGGATTCTGCACATGAGATGCCAGCTGAATCTAAAGCCATATCCTTGGTACAATCTCAGTCCCAGTGCACTGACCCAAATGCTACTTCAAGTAATACACCTCCCCTCGTAGGCCATTCAAAGAGCATAGCTCCAACTCAACAAGTTAATACTGCAACAGTTGCCTCTGTCCCTGCATCTGACAGTATGAAATCAGCTGAGTTCACTCAAAATCCAGGCAAGTCTGCACCCTCCAGCCCAGACCACATTCCCCCCTCTGACCTAAGCCCTGACCCCTTTATGAATCCCACCACACAGACTTCACCACCAGGCAGTGCAGACCCCCCTGTGCTTACTGTCAGTGTCCCTTTGCCTGCATCCCAGCAGACAGATCAAGCTTCACCAACTGGCGAAGACAACCAAGTTCCACAAGCCACTGTTGGTTTCAATCTTCCAAAATCTACCCCTTCACCATTTACTTCCAGTGTTACCAAAACCACAGAATCACCTACTGCTACTGAGATGGACTGTGGAGAGGATGAAGTATCTACCTCTTCCGATGCCTTCCTTGGCTCTAAATCAAACGTAGAGGACTTGCAAAGCACACCTGCTCTCGATGATCCCTTTTCCTACACCTGTCCCAGCACCACCTCTAACCCCAATCTTTGTGACGGTAATACAACAACAACCTTGGAATCAGACCCAGTCTCTCCAAGGCCCCAATCACCAGAGCCCATAAATAAAGATAAAGAGCTCTCATCTCCACCCACAACACCAAAGCAAGACCAAGCAACTGTGCCAGAAGGAGAACCCAAGCTGACGTCAGCTTTGGAGGATACAGACAACACTGGAGCTGAAGTAAGAGGCGAACCCCAGAAAACAGCCACTTTTGTAAGAGAGACACGTCAAAGCTTTCATTTTAGTTCATATGGGAGGGAAGAACGGGCAGATGGCATAAGTGGATTCGGCTCAAGTTCAATACTGGATGCTTCTGGCCCCATCAACCTTGCTCCAACCCTCCCGTCTCCGATGTCTCGTCCTGAGAAGAAGACCTACTGCTGTGCTGAGTGTGGAAAAGAGTACGCCAGTCGTAGTGGGCTGAAGGTAAGGAACAAGTTCCATCATTTATATCAATAAGATGTGTAGTTATGTTTGCACAATTACTGTGTTGAACAGAGCATTCTGTCCTAGACAAAAAAAAGTTTTTCATTCCCACTGTCACTAAGTGCTTTACCGTACAATATAAAGCACACTGAGGTGACTGGTGTTGTGATTTGGCACTAAATAAATTGAATTAAACTGAATTGAATTAAGCTGGACTCTAAAATTACCTCTGCTGTGCAATTTTAGCCTACCCAAATTCTATTAAGATTTGTCTTTACAAGATGATGATTATAAATAAAAATCTTTCAAATCTATTCATTTTTAGGGGCACATGAAACATCACGGTGTGGTATCTAAAACATCACGTCCGTCAGCCCGGAGTCGCCGTTCCTCCACTGACCAACTTCCTTCTTCTACATCTATGACTTCCTCAAACATTCCAGCCACTAGGAGCTCAGCAGGCTTCTGGAACCAGTATCAAGCATTCCTCAATACCAGCGCTGAGCCAACTGATGACCCAACCACTGCAGGCCGAGGAGAAAATGAATCATCAAAATCTCCTGTTTTGTCACAGATGGATCCAAGAGCCCACGAGGAAGCTGGGGAAGAGTCCAGCGAAGGGTCATAACTCGCATAGCCGTAACTGGCTGGTAAATGTTACGGTGTTTTTGATTGTTGTTTACGTCTTGGTGTAACTGTACGGGCATATCATTAGTACTGCTTCCTTAACACATTTCAGGTTGCCTGTCAATGATAGTCAGAATAATATGTTTGTATATTTAAAGTTGTGAGTCAATCAGCTTGGTCCTGTTGTATTAAAAAAGAGACAGCTGTAGTGCAAATAAAAAAAAGTGTGTATTCAAAGTAACAAAATTAGCCCAGTTATAGCTGGATTTGTTAAAAAGTGAAACTACCATTGTCTGTCTGACGTTCTTAACAGAGTAAAATTTGAAATGTTTGGTTATTAAAAAAGAGAATGGGTCATAATTCATATTACGTTTAAACATCCCAACAGGCTCAGATAGATAAATCTGATATTACTGGCTTTGAGTCATAGGAAATGAAGCTACAATAACCAGTTTAAACCATTTTTGGTAGTGTTGTAAACATGTAGACACTTTTGTTCTGTTGTGGCATGTACCAAATCTCATCCATCTGACACCAAAGGAGACTCGAGCCAACCAAAAGAAAATATTTTGGAAAATACTACAGCAAACCCATGTGTGTTTCATATGAAGAGAATTCTTTTGCTGATAGGGATGAGTAAACAAATTATTGGATCTAAAACTACATCTTGCTTTGTAAAAGTCAACAAGGTGAACAATATGAATGTGTTACTGGGGGGAGGGGGGGTGTATATGGAGTCTTTTGTCCCCGTCCTGTGGCTCTTAAAACTACTTGCTCCTGCTGTGATTTCCTTTTCACTACCTTGTCCCGTCAAACCAGAAGCACACCTGCAGTTTTTGTGAGCCCAGTGAGGGCGCGATCCTTTGTGTGACCCTTGCCCTTCAGCTTTGTGAGTATTATGATTGTCGTTTGGTCCAAAAGTACTATCTGTAAAACCCTTTCAGTTGCTAAAGTTACTAAAACTTTAAGTTTGTGTATAGAATCTATAAGAAATCTATGTCTGTTTGTTGTACGCTGTTATTTCAGTATCTCCACATTAAAAACTAATTTGGGAAAAAATATATATTGTTCAGTCTTGTTCTTCCCCCAAAGGGAGGGAGTATGTAGTCGGTTCAGTTTGTCTGTTTGTTAGCACTCTAGCATCCACAGTCTTCAACATGTTATTTTCAGATTTTGTATGATGCTAGAGATCAATAAAATCTCCAGCTGATTTAATTTAGGGGAAAACTGAGTCAAAGTCAACTTCACATTAAATGTTGAAAATCAGTAAAAACTCTATAAAACACAACTTTTTTATGGATCATCTTCAAACTTCACAACAATATACTAGGCCATGGGGGACATGAGAACCTAGGTTGGCTAAGCATTTGACCTTCACCTTCATTTCTGGCACCCAAGGTCAAAGTTAACCTTGAAAATAAATTTCAAGAATCCACATTGAGTAATATACGATATGAAAGGGCATGGATAGAGCCGTACAACACACTTTATATTTTTTCAATTCCTACAACGTCACAGTGACGCCATAATGTTTCATGCACTACATCATAAAATTTCAGGTCTTTACAGCTTTTAGAAGCCAAAGATTTCAGCCAGTTGTGCATCAGTCATGAGGAAAAAGATAACAAAATACACCATTTTAGTATGTAATGCTTCATGGTCATAGGTCAAAGGTCAGGATCACTAGGAAAACACTTCAGTTTCCATAGGATCATTTCCAAACTTTAAAGCAATATATTAACTACAAGCACTTTCTTTGTTTGAGCTCTTTAAAACTTTATATTTACAGCACAATGTTACACGTTTTACAATGACACAAAATGATTTATATGCGATTTATATTAACAATACTGACATCAGCACAAATGATCTGTGAAACAATACAGATGGCATTATTGGGGATTTCCATATTACCAGTGCTGACATCAGCCTAAAACATCAACGTTTTAGTAAAGCCCTTAATCCGTCTGAGTGCTCCTGTTTAATTATTGTATCTTATATGAACGCCAAGAAAAAACAGAGGAATTTAACACATGCACACTAAACAAGACTGCAGTTATGAAAGGAAACAAATGCAACACTCACAGAGGACAAAGAAAAAGAAATGAGAAAAGCATGCAAGACAAAAGGCACACATTTGGATGTGTACAAGTAGTGCACTGGAGGGCGCAATTCCCCCCCCTTTTTAGCACAGTTTGCTGCTTCGTGTAGCTAAATTATTATATGATGTTTACAGTGCATTTGAGCACTTTTTGAACACCCTTTATAAAAATCTGCGAAAATTAATATGTTAAAGATCAGAAGACTTAAAAAGCAGCAACATAATAGTCTACCATCTTCGGCTTGAAACGAGGTTTTAGGGAAAAGGCTGATTTTGGCTGAAGAGATGGCAGATGGCAGATATAGATGATCGGTTATTATCACATATATGGAAGCGAAGTAGATGACTGTACTGACAGATCACACTAAAATAACTAAAATCTTGAATACATTCCCAGATAAACTTTTGCATTTTTTCCTTATTTGGAATAGCTTGAGCTGCTCGCTTCTGCAAACAACAAGTTTCCTACAGTTTAGGGCGCATTAACGCTTTAGTCCCAGTGAGGAGCCGTGCCAAGTCCGATGGGTCATCCGGTTGATTCTGAAGGGGCGGGCTTATTTCGGAGGGGGGTGGTTCACATCGCTTTACTTTCCAACTAAAGTAGGCTATCAACTACCACGTCTGCAGAGGAGAAAGGGGGTCAAAATAAACCGACAAGAAAGATAGGACAGGAGGAGTAAGGACGGTTCCATCAAAGTCGGCTGCAACATCGGGAGCAGACCGCAAGCTGAATTTGGACATAAAGTACGCACCGCTTGCGGCTCCAGAGCCCCTTTACACAGTTCTCGTTTCAAGTAACGTCCGATTGTAATCTTGCCAATTCACCAAAACACGAGAAGAATGTACATGTTGGAGACACACGTCTAATAGTTTAAATCGTCCTGGCAACCGGTTGCACAGGGAAACAGTTTTTGTGTGTTTTGCGCGAAGTCCAAAGTTTTGCGCATGGGATGCTTCCCTCCCCCACACAGATAATGTTCTGACAAAAGAGAGAGAGAGAGAGAGAGAGAGAGAGAGAGAATCGCGCAACCTTCTCGAGGACATCTTCTTCGTTTGTTAAGTTTTTTGAGAATTGACTGATGGCACCTAAGCTGAAATCGGTAGCCCGGCTGCTGCTGCTGGCGGTGGTGTGGGAGCTGAGCGCGCAGGGAGCGACGGAGCGACAATTCAATCCAGAGGTGAGGAAAACATGCAGAATGCAGGACTAAAACCACATAAAGTTTTAAATGCGCATTAAACGATTAAAGTTGGATAAATATAAACTGGATTAAAACTGGATGAATACTCCATAAAGGCATAGATATTGTACACTTGGAACATGTATATCGCCAATAAATGCACTCAGTTAAAACAGTTAATAATGTTAGACAGTTGTGACATATAATTAAAGTTAAGGAGATCTTTTTCTGTCTATGAGTTAATAATACATAGCAATTTTTTTGTTTATTATTATATTCATCTTTCAAATTTGTGTGGAGCTTGTTTTTTTTTATGACTCCTATATAGAATTTTTTTAGAACTTTGCATCCTAATAATAATTTCTGCAGCTGACTGTTGTTGGCACAGGGATATGGGAAATGGGCTCTGACCCTGGGTTAGAGGAAGCAGCCCTTAATGATGATAACGCTCGTGAAAACACAGAAATGCTGAGAGGGCAAAAGCAGCGGAGCCAGAGCAAAAGAAATGCATTCAATTGTATTGTGGTCGCTGCAGAGACTGAGGTAATTTTTGTGGGAACGGACTGAGGGATGGGGAGATGTAATTGTTGACATCTGTCCTGAGTTATGTCTGAGTACAGCACCAAAGGGGGGGTTACAGAAAGAAAGAGGTTCTGCAGCATCTCACCCTTTCTCATCTGTGGAAAAATACAACAGACTGAGCACTAAAAGTTTTCCAATATCTTCCAATAACAGCGCTGGCTACTATCAAGGCAGATACAGCTGAGATTTTTTCCCCTGCTGTTCACATCTGTTCCTTTCTCATCTTCTTCTGTATTGTTCTGATCTCATTTGTCTGTTTAGGTTTGTTCTTCTTGCAGAATCAGCAGCTCTCAAATCCCATAACCAGAGCAAAGTTAGGAACTTCTGTGTTAATGTTCCAGGAAGTGACTTTGTGATGATACTCCTACACACCTGCTTCCTTCAGTGCCATTAGAAAAAATAGGGCAAGGTCTTGCTCACACAGGACATCAAAGAATCCATATTTTGTTACATACAGTGGCGCCTGGAGTATCCTGCCTGTGACCAATGCAGTTATAGCTCAGCTTTATGCCAGTGGAAGAAAATGGAGCAAAGTTACTCAATTGACCTACATTTAGACCAGAGACTGCAAAGCGCCATCTGCTAAAAATGTAAACAATGTGTCGCCTACATAATTCATAATTTCGCTTTCATTCCACACATGCACGCTGTGCAGCAGTAAATCTAAGTGATTAATATTTTCTTATTCTGGGAAAGATTTGATTACATTTTGTCAAGATGGGCTTGTGGTTAAGTCAACTCCTTTTAGGCAAGCAGATTTCAAGGAATTTTTTCATATCAGCACATTTTAACAGCCAATATTCTACGGTGCAGAATTTTCTCATAAAAAAGTGCATTAGCTACCGGTGTGAACCACAAGTACGATAAAGGCCAGATATAAAGTGGATATTTGACCTGATAATTTCAAAATACTAGTATGAAGGTTGATTTCCTATTCTTACTTTGCACGACTGCAAGTTTAAAATAATTCACATTCTCAATCTTATTTGTCACCCAGTTCATCTGCTTGCTGAAAAAACGTCACTTTTAGCTCCAAGGACTCTGTTCTGTTCAGTCAGCTTTCTTCTGATTGACTAACTTTCCCAGGCAGAGCTGTGTATCTGAAATGCCCATATTAGGGATATCCCCTGGCAATTACATCATAAAGAACCATGAGGAGAAAACAGATTTGAAACCCAGTATTTACAGCAGTCTGAGCTTTTGCTCAACTGGGATTACCTGTGTAAACACTGACCTCATCATTTGAAACTTTGGCCTTGTTAAATATGAGTATGCACTGCTATAACAGGATAAAATAAATAAATAAGGAAGAGCATAATAAGCCTCTTTAATTAAAGCGAGTAATGCTGCAGATCATCTGGGCTTCGGTGAAGAACTTCAATTAATTAGATGAACATGTCTTGCCTATTTTATTTCTTTGGAAAATAATAAGTCATGCAACCCCCCCCCCCCCCAAAAAAAAAAAAAACCTTTTCTGTCATCACATTCATCAAGAATAGCATCAGTCAACAGTGTGCAATCAAATAAGGAAGTTAATGAGGATGATAAACATGTGAAATGTCTGCACCGCAGGAAGCGGGACTTTCCATCGCAAGTTAAGTTATGGTCAAAAAGTGCTTTTTTTTCTTTTCTTTTCTTTTTTTAACATAAGACCAAACTCTCCATACAGTTGAGGAAATCTGACCTCATATGCTGCCTCCACAAACCCACAAGTCAGCGGGATTTTTTTAATTTATTTTTTTATTAACAATAAATAAAATTAGATCAGTGGTTACGTGTTGGTCAGTGGGTCTGTTTTGTGATATAGAGGTTGTGTGGACACAATTCATTTCCTGTGGCGTGTGGTAGAGACAAGAAGTGGGCAGCTTGGTGTGTCAGCAACCACCTGCCTATCACACACACACATCTTTTTTTTCCCCCCTGTGCTCGAATCTGCAGAAATGGCTGCAAGCCGAGGTCATTCAGTACAAAGAATGACTTCAGCTCGTAGCTAATTGTCATGAAATTGTCATGAAATGAGATGATGAAAGCGAGGCAGGGAGGACACTGAGGAGCCTGTCGCAGACCAGAAAGGGGGCTATTGTGGAGATGGGAGTGATGCAATCTTTTTTGGAAAAGACGGAAAATGAAGCAACTGTCCAACTGTACGAGACAGGATAAAGATCATAGTTGTCATGCACACATCCTGTGTGAGTGTACTGGATGTCACACTCCCTCTGTTCCCAAAGAGAACAATTACACAGGTAACTTGATACTAGTCCCATGCTGGACTAGTCTTGTTAGTCGTTTAGAGGAAGCAGGAGAGCATCGTTTCCAGGAAGCCATTGTTTTAATAATCAGCAGTGGGTGGTCTTTCCTTGGGGAAAGGTGTTAACTGAAAATAAGGTAATGTTCAAAGTCATCATCTCATTTCCTGTAACTAAAACAAAGAGGCCAAATTTTTTTAGGATAAAATTCTTCCTTTTTCCTGGGATTGACTGACTCCTCAAATGACACTGGCAGAGATGAATTTTTCCACTCTTGTGTCATAGGCTCTTTATGGTGTTGGCTAGAGAGAGGTTGTTTAATAGACACCAGCTGGGGGATTACACACAACCAAAGGGGTTTCTGCTTGTGTGTGCTCAGGAGCTGTTGGCCAGAGGGGTCAGAGAGGTTGTAAATGCCCTCCTGAATAAAGAGCATAGCAGGCAAATGCCTATAAAGTAGAGGAAAAAAGAAAAAGTTAATAAAGTTTTGGAGGGATCCTACCCACAATAAACTCGCTGAAGTACACACGGGCGCCATAACCTGCTGTTGCACATAAAGTGGGAGTCATAATTTCATACATTTAAGACATGTGACAGAATATCACAGCTTTCTGGATGGAGTGGGTGGATATGTAATGATGAGCTCTCTTGCCCTGTGTGTGCGCTTTATACTGAGCATGCCTCAGTTGGACTCCCATCGCTGTTGACCAGAGTTTCTTTCCATTGGCCTTCAGCAAATGGAACAACTGACTAACTATGCCTTCTTCTTCTCCTCCTCATCCTATGCAAAATGAGCACACTGCCTAGAAACATCCACAGCAAACATTGTCTGCTTCTTGTAGGTCTTCCATTAAACAATAAAGTCAGTCGCTGCACATGAGTGAGCTTTACATCAAAGTGCTGGACTGGCAAGGTTCCTTTGCTTCCTACTCCCTCTGTGCATGGGTAAATATCAAGGGGTGATGACTACATTTAACACAAGTGCTTCCAGGCATCAGTTTAAAGTGTTGCTCATTACTCAAATTGTAGTAAAAATCTAGTAAAATGGACAGCCTAACACTAAGTCAGTTGTCACACCTCCATGTTTTTCCACAAACATGTAAAGGAACAGGAAACATGATATCATTTGAGCTTTGAAATCATTGGTAGTAAATAAGTTGATGTGTGTGTGTGTGGGGGGGGGGGGGGGGGGGGGGCAGTTGGAAACCACTGCTTCACATCAAAAGACTGTATTAGTTTAGACTATCCTTTCTTATTCTTCTCTAAATACTCACCGCTTCCTCTTCCTGCTGCTGCTTTAGTTGCTCCACTTATTACCGTGGGCAAAAATAGCGTGGTGCGACAGTGAATAAGACTTTGTCAGAGTCACCTGTGGGACCTATGAATGAGGCGTGGGAGCCTTAAAGTTAAAACAAGTGTTCGGTGTCATTCAACAGAAGTCTTTTGACTGAGCCGAGGGCAAAATTGGGCCTTTTGTAGAAAAGAAAACAGGGAATGTGTGAACTGGAAGAACATGGTTTCGAGCTCAAATCAGGCCTTAAAATCTCTTACATTTGTGGCAAATTATCCAAGTTGCTAATGGTTGTAATGGTTGTATTTGACTCTGGTACAAGCAAAACCTTTATTTGTTTATCCCAGCAAACTGCAGGCGTTTCATTATGACCGTTAATTACAACCTCTAAATCCCACTAGCCTTCATCTTTCCTTCCTTGTGCTCCTCTTTTTCCTGCTCATGCAGCCGCGCTGTAACAGTGACTCTTTATGTGTCCACTGGAGCTCCATGGGTGAGTCAAGACGAGAAAGGGCTCATTCAGGAGTAAAGTCTAAACACGTAGACCTCCATGTCTCTCTAGGACAGACAGAGAGGCAGAGATTAGACTTGCAACTTCCTCCAAAGCTGCCATTCAGCTCAGGGCCAAACAGTTAAGCTGAATGAACATCAGGGGCGTCAATACCGACCTAAAGCCCAGAGTCGGACAACCACGTCAGCACATTCACTTACTGTACATTTTCAGTGGAAAACTCTAAAATAAGCGAGTTGATTTATTTAGCTTTAACTGTGTTTAACATCCATTAGCAGCAGCAGATAGGCATTAACAACAATAATCGAGCGGCTCAGGGTGTGGTTGTTCATGAGTATTTACCCTCAAGTCTGTGGGTTTTCCATAAGAGAGGGATGAGGCAGAGGAGAAGGGGTGGAGTGAAGAGGCGAAGACAGAGACATGAACGTGGGGGGAAGAGTTTGACTTTGAGGTTTGGATGCGACGAGGAAGAAATTCCCAGTTAAATTACTGACTGACTTTACTGCTTGACTGGAGACCTCAACTGAGGTTGCCCAAGGCCTGAGTCTCACCCTGGGACACTCCCTATCTTTTTCTCTTCTGTTTTCCCAATGTCCTTCTCTGCACATACTCTACAGCAACTGTGCCTATAATTCTGAATCCAGTTGAAATAATAGATCCCGCTAAGCTGCAAAGTCACGTCAGGCTCTGCCAAACAAAGACAAAAGTCATTAGCAGCTCCAAACCATAAAACGCTTCCTGAACGTGCCACGACAAGCTCACAAAGTCACTGTACAGGAGAATATCAGAGCGGTCTTGGTTTCCACCACGCTCACAATAGCCTCAGTGTTATTTTTCGTCTCTTGCTTGAGAGGGAAGGAGTTCAGGAGAAGCTGTGTGGGAGAGGTGCGTAACAGAGCTGTCGGCACCGGTCCAAATGTCAAACCAGCACCGCAGGCAAATGGGTTTCCAGGGGAAAATAAGGTCAAGTTTAGCTGAGAGTGAGGGATTTGGAGCACCAGAGAACTCTGTGACCATCATAATATGCTCTCCAAATGCTTTAAAAAACCGCTTTCATTTATGAATTGTACAAACTCGATGACTTTAGCTAGAACTGATGTAGGTACAGACTAACATGAGTTTTAAACTTTAACTGTGTCCTCATTCAGTGTCTGTGTCAGGGTTTTGGATGAAACCTGAGCCGTCCTTGTCTTAAGCTTTTTTTGGCTCCTCAGGCCAGTTCTACTTTCAGTCCACACATACTGGAGAGTCCAGTGTTGATGGTTGAATAGCTTTTGTGTTTAGTCACGACATGGAGACGTGCCAGTTGCTTGAAAGTGATGTTGCTCCCTCTGGCTACGAGATACAAAAACACAGAGAGAAGTTATTTAAGAACTTATTCTTGCTGTCGGCGTGGAATGTGTTTTCATCGCAGTCGCAGGAAAACATCCTGTTCTCATATTCCGAGTAACCAATGATCAACATTTTCAGGTGACGTGCGGAGTGTTTTTGTGTCTGTTTTTCATTTTTGTTTCTTTGCTAAAAGTGGAATTTCCTCACTATATTGTGCAAGACTTCTCATCATGTTTTCCTTTTTTATCCTGCTTTCCACTGCAGTCATGGCTACAACAGTATGGGTACCTTCCCCCAGGGGACTTGAGAACCCATGCCCTTCGCTCCCCAAACTCCATCTCCTCCGCCATTGCTGCCATGCAGAGGTTCTACGGCCTCACTGTCAGTGGTACCTTTGACGCAGACACCGTCAAGTGAGTATCACGCAGTGTCATTTTTTTCAAGCACATTTAAGCGTACGTTGTCATGAGCGCGGTGTGTTTTACTGTCTGGCAGGGCCATGAAGCGACCGCGCTGTGGGGTCCCTGATAAGTTTGGTGCTGAGCTCAAGAGCAACCTGAGGAGGAAGCGGTACGCCATCCAGGGCCTGAAGTGGCCCAAGACAGAGATCACTTTCTCGTAAGTCACAGAGTTATGAAATAAACATGAAGCAGCCTGCAATTATGTCTCTGTAAAAAGGAATTAACTGTCTCGCCTTTTTAACACACTGTTTAGTATACAGAACTACACCCCAAAGGTGGGTGAGTATGAGACCTACGAGGCCATCAGGAAGGCCTTCAAAGTGTGGGAGGGCGTCACCCCGCTTCGCTTCCGGGAAATTCCCTACAGCTACATACGGGACAAAGTGGAGGAGTTTGCTGACATCATGATATTCTTTGCTGAGGGTTTCCACGGTGACAGCAGCCCATTTGATGGCGAGGGGGGATTCCTGGCACACGCCTATTTTCCTGGCATTGGCATCGGTGGAGACACTCACTTTGATTCGGCTGAGCCGTGGACAGTTGGAAACCGGGACCTGTTAGGTAAAGTTTCATGTTGAAACTGAAATTTCAATAGATGACTAATTCCCCAAAACCTGACACAAGAAAAACTTAAATGTTGGGAGGGGATCTCTCTGACTCTGTTTTGCTGTCAAAAGCAAAACCTAAGCCGCGACAGGCCCCAGCTTGTGTTTGTGCACTTCAGGCAGTGAATACCTGTGTGCGAAAATGCAGCAGACACAAACTGCAGCGTCAGCTCCTCGAGTCTAACACATCTTCACATGAGCTGCTGATGATTTTATTTTTAACTACTTGGTGTCTAGTTGTGTGCTTCTGAGTCACTTGAAAATAAGGAAACAGCACTTTTTCCTCATTCTCCTTTAGGACTCTGTCTCAAAATCCTCCCACTTTATGTCTAACACTTTGGCCTAATTTTTAAAAAGTTGTTAAACTGTAATTTTTCTTGTTGATGTTGTTTCAGGGAATGATATTTTCCTCGTTGCTGTGCATGAACTTGGTCACGCCATGGGTCTCGAGCACTCTAACGACCCCTCAGCCATCATGGCTCCATTCTACCAGTGGATGGACACTGAGAACTTCCAGCTTCCAGATGATGACCGCAGAGGCATACAGCAGCTTTATGGTTTGTACAAATCACAATTAATCATTATCATTCTACACTAGGGAAAAGACTAACCCGAAACATTACATTGTAAATTACAGCATGAGTAACAGCTTCCCAAAGATGGATAAAAACAGATTATTTTGCTGCTTTAAAGTTAAGGCTTTGCCGTTTAAAGAAATGTTCGATGTCCTTACTCACAAAGGGTCAGGCTCAGGTCCACAGCCCCCACCTGTAACACCGCGTTCACCTTACAACCCCCCCGATCCCCCACATTCACCTGACAAGCCTCACTTCGGCCCCAACATCTGCGATGGGCACTTTGACACCATCGCCATCCTCAGGGGAGAAATGTTTGTGTTCAAGGTAAAAAGTTGCTGGAGAAAGTTTGGGCCATTTATGGCGATATCATTTATAGATTGTTATCTTGTTGTCTATGTCATCTTGTAAGTTTCTGAAAGTTTTCTTTCTTTTTTTCCCCCTATCAGGATAAGTGGTTTTGGCGGGTGCGTAATAACCACGTGTTGGATGGATACCCAATGCCAATTGGTCACTTTTGGAGGGGCTTGCCCACTCATATTAATGCTGCATTTGAAAGGGATGATGGGAAATTTGCTTTCTTTAAAGGTAAGTCTGGCTTTAACATATTGCAAAGAAATTATTTTACTATTATTATGAAATTAAAAAAACTTCTCTTGGGTCCTCGGTTTTATTGCTCTACAGGAGACAGGTACTGGGTGTTCACCGAATCAATTCTTGACTCTGGCTACCCCAGGAGTCTTAAAGAGATGGGCACAGGGCTTCCCAAAGATCGAATAGACGCTGCTCTCTACTACACCCCCACTGGACAGACATATTTCTTCAGAGGAAACAAGTTAGTCATTGTCCGTTTTGTGTGTGCGTGTGTTTATCATATGCAGAAGTTTCAAAAGTAGGTGATTACAAGGAAACTCCCCCTGACATCACCGCCAGTAAAATATATGTTTTGACCATATGAGGTTAAAACATGTAAACTCAAACACTTACCATCCAATCCAAATCTGCCTCTCAGTTAAACAAGAAAATTCACCTTGAGGGAACTGTTACGGTTGCTGAGCTTTTCCATGGGTATAAAAAGTGGATGACATGTGGCAGTTGAATTGTAGTAGTCGGATTATAAAGTGAATATAGCTACTATAGTTACTATAGTTACTGCACTTTTCCTAAGACCTCAGCTCGCGGTCATTTTGGTTCTAGAAGAGTTCGTGGTAGTTGAGCGGCAGTGTCTGCAGAGACAACACTGACTGTGGCTGTGCAGTTTTTACATTAGAAAGCAAGTCAAGAAAGTTAGTTAAGGTCTGTAAGGACAGTTCTTAAGTTAAGTCAAGTCACTTTACACAAGTCAACTACAAATGGTCTACACCAGTTTGAAGACTAATGCCTAGCTTCAAGTCCTGTAGGCACAAACAGGTCTATCAACACCAAGTTCTGAACCATTTAAAGCAAAGGAAACTCAAGTTCTGAGTAATCTGTGGCAGGTTCAATTTAATTGAACTAGTTTAAAGCTATCCAAAACTAAACCCAAGTCTATGTCTGTTCTCAAGTCCAACCGAGTCGTGTATTTAGTTTGAGACAAGTCCAAGATAAGTGTAATGTCAGGTCTTTTAGGAAAAACCAGAGTCCATCCACAACTGTTTATGTGGGTAAAGAGGAGAGTTTCTAGCTCTGGCCGAATCATCAGTTCACCATATCTCTTTTTTTTCTCCTCTCGTTTCCTGTTTAGCTATTACCGTTTCAATGAAGCGTCCCAGACAGTTGACGATGGCTATCCGAAATCTATTAGCGTGTGGCAGGGCGTTCCTGATAACATCAAGTCAGCCTTCATGAGCAAAGATCAAGGTAAGGGTGGCATGTGTCAGATTATCTAGATTATTCATCACATCTTACTGTGACTGGATAGTTATTGGTACATGTTGTTTTTTACTTACACGTCTTTCTTCCACCCTTCAGCGTACACCTACTTCTACAAAGCCAACAAATACTGGAAGTTCAACAACCAGGTGATGCGAGTGGAGCCTGGATATCCCAAATCAGCCCTTCGTGACTGGATGGGCTGCCCCAATGAAGACCCCAAGACAGATGGAGGAAGAGGCGGAGGTGGACATGACAAGGACAAGGAAAGGGAGAAGGAAAGGGAGAGAGAGAGGGAGCGAGAGAGGGAGCGAGAGAGGGAGAGAGAGAGAGAGAGGGAGAGAGAGAGGGAAGACAGAGACAGAACTAGAGATAGAGAGAGGGACAGAGAGAGGGAGAAGGTGATTGAGAGGGAGGAGGAAATTGATGTGAAAGTTATTGAGACAGATAGTGGCAGCGGGGCAGCGGCGTTTGTTGTGCCGCTGTTTCTGGTAGTGTGTGTGATCGCAACGTTGGCAGCCTTGCTGTTTTTCCGTCGTTACGGTACCCCCCGCCGACTCCTCTACTGCCAACGATCTCTATTGGACAAGGTGTAGTTAGAGATGGAGGGGCAGAAGAGAGGAGAGAAAGAAGGCGAGAGAAGAAGAAGAAAACGCGGTGGAGAACGTTCGACGCAGATAAGGGAGCAGGACAGAAAGAGACGGAACAGGAGAAAGAGCCGAAGGAAAACTGTCAGACTTGCATTTTCAACTCTTCTTACCACTTCCAGATTCCTTTGACTCTATCTCTCAACCACTCAGCTCTTTCCAATTTTCTCCTTTCTGACTCTGCCTCTCTTCTCGCGGTTACTGACGCCAGCTCATTGCTGTTTGTTTTAGCCTTTTTCAATGTCATATTTTTAGTTTTTGTCAGTGGTCAGTGTTTGTGTTCTCGTGAATTTTCCACTTCGAACCTGCGTCTTCATGACATCCATTTCAGCATGTTTCTGTGCGTAAGCAGACGCCGTTGTTTCATCGCTCGGCCAAGTGCCCTTTTTTTTAATTTGCACACCCTCACTTAAACACAAAATCCTGGAAACCGCGGCGGCACAGTCATCTGTGTTTCTTAATCTTCCAGTAAAGCAACATGTCAGGAGCCAGCAGGGACAATAAAAGGGAAACATTAGCTTGCATCCTTATGAAGCATGAGATACACTCCTATCAGAGTAAAGCAGTAAATGCAACAGTGTATTTTCTTTTTTTATATTAATGTCTTTATTGTTATTATTATAAATGATGTTGTCATTACTATTATGACTATTACTATTATTGTTGTTGTCGTCCACCATGTAAAGAATGTTTTTTTTTTGTATATTGTCATTAAAAAGTCCTGCTGGACAGTGACATACAGTTTTGAAAGTGGCCTTAATTTTATACATGTGGGAACAGTGAATGGGGAAATGGGGTTATGTATTCTTGAAACTTGATTGTTTTTTTTTTTTATACCTTGAATCCATCTCAAATGAAAATAAATTGAAGACCTGAAAATGACTCCTTTTTGTCATCGTACTTACTTTTGTACAGTTTTTCAAATCATGGTGCTACATTACTAGTCAGGGGTTAGATTAACAACAATAATAATAATAACATTAGTGACAGTGATAATGATGACCATCTAGCCTTCTCAATCAGAACTGTGTGTGTGTGTACTCACTTATAAGCTTTTCGTACAAAAATAAAGTAATTTCAAAAGGCTTCATGTGCTTTGATCTTCACTTAGTCTTTGATCAACTTTGATAAAATCTTTCTCTCGCCTGCCTTGTTCACCTTTACTGATCATATTGGTCGTTGCTGTTTTACATCTGGCCTTCCCCAGTCTCCCCGGACCTCCAGCTTTCTTGTTCCCCGACCGCACCACTCTGCTTTACTGGGGCTCGGAAACTGGCAAGCCAGAAACTGGGTTGGAAAACACGGACTGGATCCAGAGCTTAAGTAGAAACAGGGATGAAGATGACTGTATAAACCCGTTGCTGCACAGCAGGAAAACATATCTTAACTATATAGCTAGAGGGAGAGGGTGTGCATGTGTGTGTGTTCTTGGGTATATTTCTATTCTTATGAGGACCACATAACCTCTGCAAGTATAAGATGACAAGGAAAAGCGTGCAAAGTCCCCCAAACTATCAAACTATTATCAAGACTTTGAAGTTGGAAAAGTAGTTTCACAATTTGATTAATGGAGGTCCTGACAAACACATTGGCACAAACAAGCACTCGTGCATGTTCTGAAAAACTGTAAATGCCTGTACTTGTGTGTTATCCACTGTGTTTGTGTGCACCCCCATCCAACACGAGCCAATAAACGTTCAAACAGCAAGCCTAGGCGTCTCCCCACTCCTTAATGATTCCACTAATGAACAACTGGCATACAGACACGAGACATGCCGTAAAGACGACTGACTGCAACAGAACAAGAGTGGGTGAGGGTGGAAGCCGGGAAGGCAGCGCTTCTATGATTTGCTATGATAACACCGACGGGGTTTTGTGCACTTTTGCTCTGTTCCTATTGTGTTTAAGAGATTCTGGGCGCCCGTTCTTCTCCACTTCTCGCTGCAGTGTTTTGAAGACTTGGAGCTTAAGAGAGAAGTCACGAGGATTGCTGTGGGAGGAGATGAAGGAGGAGTGAGGATGGTTAAGTCACATTTGGAAGCCAGATATGGAGCAGAATTCCATGCACAACATCTGGAATTCCAACTGCATCATGTGAGCCAGACACACAGCAGGACACGGCAATGAGGGAATGGGGGATGGGATTTTTTCTTTTTTAGGATGTGTTTCATTCATTTTAATTTAACTTTATCTAGGTGAAAGACATTAAAAACACAATAAACATGAAAAAGTGTTATTTGTTTGTTTGTTTGTGTTTAAGATTAGTTTCCTCTAATGGATTTTTAGTGTAATATCTTTATACACACTGTTTTATTTGCTCTGCTTATCTCTGGGGTCCTCTTCACAAGTCAGACCCTGAGCTGTGGGTCAACATTTGATGTTTTCTCTCTTTACCCAGCTGACACTGCAGACTGCAAGAGAAAAGAAATGCTTCAGCATAATTCTTCCCCACAGTCCTCTTTTCTGTGTGTGTAACCGGAGAGCTTTTCTTCACTGTCTGCAAAATGACTTCACAAAGCCCAACAAAAGACCACACCACAATGCCCCGGCCTCTTCCAGCCTTCTCCCATCCTCCAGTGCTCACATTTCACCCATATAAATGCAAAGGTAATTCCTGCATCTGATTCCACTTTGTCTTTTTTTTTAAAGGCTGATCGACAAATTCTTCTATCCATCCCCCCCATGCCATGTACTATTTTAATCCCCTTCTTTAATTCAATCAAGTTTTTAAGTCAGCAGGTTTCAATAACAAGCTGGCTTTATGTTTTATGTTTCTCCGAGCTGGACACTTCCCGTCCCTCTGTCAGCTGTGTGGCCTGTAGGCTGATGAATGCAGAAAAACTCCCAAAGAGGGGAAGTCCTGCTTGGACCTATTGTGTTCCATAATAGCCATTACACCATAATTACGAGTTCCCCGCTGAATGACAAAGAACGATGAGCAACAGCATTCTGCCTGGTAACAAGGATGTGGGCAGAAAGGTGGCAGCTGGTGAGTGTCTATATAGGTTACACATGGTTTTCATTTGCATCAGTTGAAGCTCAGTCACATGCTGCACTTCTCTTATTCGCACACAAACACACAAGGATTACATAAACAGACACATGGTGGCAATCGCGTCGCTTCTGATCACCACGTCCTTCGCCAAAACTCGTCTAAGAATAAAACAGCCTGCATTTCCTATTATGTAATCTCCCTGCATCTTATAGGTCTCAGTCACGTAGGGCTAAAGACCCCACTGTGACCCGATACCAGGAAAAATGTGCATAACAGGTCTGTAGCAAATGGACGGAGGTTTTTGCACGCAGCATCGTACACTTCTTTAAGATCAGCTTCACCTTGCGACTGCCACCAAGCTTTTGCAGACTCGCTGGGGAATACTTATTTTTCCCTAGAAACCAGCGGTTGCCAGATGGTCACCAGCCTGTGTGCCTGGGATGTTAGAAAACAATTTTATTGTTTGGAAGATGCCTGTGGCTGCCACAATGTAACAGAGGTCTAGTCTAAGTTTAGGCCAACTCCAAGCTTTATTGAGTTGCATGTAGGCAAATGCAGACAGAACACCTCAGTCAAGCAGCTTCTTTAGTTTTAAAGCCATGCCTGTTCAGTACCAGTCCCATTCAATCCAGCTGAAATAGTGTGAATAGAGAGCAGTCATTGTTGAGGTTATCTACTAAACCTGTGTGCTTCTGGCCAAAAATGTGCTAAAAAGGTCCATTGGTGCTGTTATCTTTGCTTTCCATTCAATTGCTTTCTTGTATAGTTTTATCACACAAAATATGCTGACCTTTAAATAAGGCACTCCGCAGTATTCCCAAGCGGTCGTGCACACAGTTTATTTGTGGCGTACACTGCCACAGGAAGAGAGATTAATACCTTATGCTTCTTTTTTTTCCCCATTTCAACTCCATATTAATATTCCATTTAGCTACACATGGAGCTATGCATGGAAAAAACTACCCTTTAAACATATTTTGGCGTTGCGTCAGGCATTCGCTTTAACGATCTTCGTTTACTTGATCGTGCAGTTTTGCCAGACTCTGGCCCATCGGTGCTTCAACACGCCTGTTTGTATTACACTTATCACAACATCTGCACTTTGAAATGGGTGGTTCAAGTCGCTCCGGACTTTCTTTTTTTATGGCAGAGAGAGGTGGTATATGAGTGAAAAAAAGGAAGTTGAATAATCAACATTTTAATGCACTTCTTATTCTCATGTGGCATGGTTTTCCCAAGCACTGCAGGAAAACACCTACATCATAGAAGATGCTGATTCAGGCTCTTCAAAACCAGACTACCCTCGCCCCGACCCAGCTATAGCCACAAGGAACCCCCCCCCCCCCCCCCCCCCCCCACACACACTTTCCCATGACACACAAATGTGCATACATTTGCTATCTGAGTTCTTTAAATCACCAAAGTGAAGCAGCAAAACAACCGCAACTCCTTATTCTTCCTCAGTCTCCCACATCTCCTGCAGCGTGCTAATGAACTAGCATACAAACTCATGCTTAGTTTTTCTCTCTCTCTAACTCACTGCCTCCTCCATCACAACAGGCCACATCTGGTTTCCATAAGCATATACAGTACATGTCATCGTACAGAAGAGGAGGGGGCTGAAAGGAGGCAAGGACTTGAAGAGGAGGGGGAAGGGTTGTGTGGATCTATACTGAGGGAATTTTGTACTTCAAGGAGTGTTAAAACTCTCACAAACCTCTTCTCGCATGATATGAGGTGGCCGGGGTCAGCTTCCTGTCAATAAAGAATACAAGGAAACTGCCATCAGCAAGTACGCACGTGCAAAAGACAGTAAGGATGAGGAAACCAGGGGAACGGGATAAAAAAGCAAGAAATGCTCTTTGAGGAGAGTCAGTGAATCACGCAGAGATCAGAAAGGCCACATCAGACATCGCCTTTGAAAGGGGAGCCTGGCATTTCTTTGTGCCAAGATCCTAACAGCGGTGGATACGAATACCTTATGTGGTTACAGTGACGAGGGGAGGAGAAGGGCAGTCAGGGGGACTGCTTACAGAGCGAAAACATATTGTTCTTACTGCCTGTTAAACACCGGTAAGAGCGGACTTGCTCAGCTGACAGGGTTTTACCAGTGACCCGACCTCTACTGTGGTCCTCCAGCTGCTGTTAGCAGCTTTGCAAAAGACCCACAGCTGTAGAAACATTGTTTTGAGTCATCTCTACATATGTGGACACTGCACAGTCCAGCCACTTCACTTCAGATCTGCTGGCTAAAGTTATGAAGCCACGACTTAAACTCAGAGATCTCTGTTCAACTTAGGTTAAAGCAACATTCAGTGGCTTAGCTGCTGATGGCCTAAAATGGCAGTAACATAGGATTTTTTTTTAGGATATAGTACTCCATTCCAGCAGACTGGTTGTGGATGAAGTAAAGATGTTCAGCTCAGTTTGGTGATGCCAGTTTTCTGGACAGATCCATACACTGGTTACTGTTTAAGATTTCAGTGGAGAGGTAATATTAAAGTGTGTTTAATCAATCAGTATTTTCTATCAACAGTACAAGAGTGAATGTAAACTGTAGACTTAAAATAAATGTCTCCCCACAGTTTACAGGTACTGTATTTTTCGGATTATAAGGCGCATTAAGCAAAACCAAACAGTCAGATAAGTCAAACTTTACTCAGCTCATTCTTCTTGCTTCCGCCACTTGCGTACCACTGATTCATTAATGCTGAACTCTCTGGCAGCGACTCTATTCCCATGTTGTTGCAGTATATTGATGACTAGCGTTGTGTTGTGAATGGATTATCTCAGTTGTTCTCCTGACTGACCTTTGGTCCGTTTACAGCATCCTGCCATGCGATTGTATTTGTCCCTAACCATCGAGAACCCTCACATTAACTTTTATCGAGTGGAAAAAAGTTAACATTCATCCTCCAGTTGCACCGTTTATGTTATGCTAACATAGCTGTGTCGCTAGCGATCACGTAGCACATCATTATATACCAGCTAGTCCAACTTCAGTAACCCCAGAAAAGTAACTGCTGTTTAGTTTTCTGTCTTCATTTATGTTGGAAGTGATAGCAGAGCTGTAGGTTTTAATTTTTTCAGAAATCTCTCGGTCAGAACATGGTATATCATGTTTAGGTGTAAACTAGCGAGCTAACTTCCTGCTAACTTCTAACTCCGTTAAATTTAATAGATTCTGTTTTCATAGATGCCTGGATGTTAAACTTAATTGTTACACCTGGTAAAGCAGCAACGCTGATCATTTTATTAAAGATGACAGAATTTAGACAGTTTTTAACGCTCAGTGACACCGCAGTGCTCGTTTGACTTTGGGACCTGAATCGGACAGAGTTTTGGACCCAGATCCAGTGTTGCCAACGCCTCAGTAAGGAAAATTGCTATTGGTTGTCCTAAAAGTTGCTAAATGACATCATCGCCTAATTTGCATAATTTGTCACGCTAATGCAGTGGTTCCCAAACTTTTTTTTGCTAGGCCCCCCTTTGTTTTACAGGAAAAATGTTCGCACACGCATAAACACAAACACATTCTCCAACCACACACATCCATATTTTGCTCGTTTGCGGTTTATTTCACGCCTCAAACATTTAGTAAACAATTAAGCAAATACAAGTAATCTGCAATAAATGACAGGTAGTAATAAAATAAACTACTAACTCTTTTACGCTACGTCTGCACCTACACGGGTATTTTTGAAAAAGCAGCTGTTTCGTCCACATATAAACGGCGTTTCGACTCACCGAAAACTGAGATTTTTTTAAAACTCTTTTTTTGCGTTTACGTTTGGACGAGAAATACAGAGTTCGTCATGCAACGTCAAAGGTATGTGCCTTTTTTCACGTCAGGCAGTGCGCCACGTTATTGCTTACGTGAGAGGAATTGCAGAATGGCAGTCTTGTGTAGTCTGGGAGATGATTGAATGTTGGGGTGGGTACAGTTTCCTCTGCGGTGGGGTAGGGTGGGCTGCCCCGGGTCCTGTGGGGCTTGGCAGTGCTGCTACCGTAGGCCCCGGTCTGGATGGACCTGGGCTCCCTTGCCTTGGTGGGTACCAGAGGACGGGGGTGCCTACTGGGGTCAGCGGGGGAGCTGGCCCTAGGGAGGGGCATCCTCCATTATTTGTATCCCACTGTAACTTTACTGTATAAAGAGCTAACTTCTCCAAAATGTCAGTAGTTAGTCATTACAACAAGTGTTTGTGAACTAAAAATCAAGAATCTGGGATACTGTTTGCCCGTGATTTGAAAAGTCCAGCACATGCTCCTGACGAAGGAAAGACCAATTCTGCAGGGGAGACCTACCTT
Organism: Simochromis diagramma; assembly: GCF_900408965.1. Taxonomy (NCBI): domain Eukaryota; kingdom Metazoa; phylum Chordata; class Actinopteri; order Cichliformes; family Cichlidae; genus Simochromis; species Simochromis diagramma. The sequence continues at coordinate 1,750,375 of NW_024387049.1, read as the reverse complement.
GGCACTTGTGCAGGTGAAGCCAAAGGGAAGATATGCTTCAACATATTTTCTAGTCTTTGGCTTAGAATGAAGTTGGTTTGGAAACATATTCAGCTATGCTTCAGCTCCTGCTTTGCGTTTCTGTGGCCGCCCATGCTAGCAGTGTCCAAGCGTTTTGTCCACCCCCCCCCCCTGCAATGGCTCTGCGCCCCCCTAGGGGGCGGGCCCCACACTTTGGGAAGGTCTGCGCTAATGTAATTGTAATAACCTACCTACCTTGGAGAGAGAAATAACATTGTGGAAGAGACATAAAGTGAGTAAAAAAACGTCCTAAATGCATTTAGAGTTTATTTAGAACTACAAATTAAATTTCTTTTAGCAATTATTGTTGTTTTAATGTCACAATTCCAACCCTGCTCCTTTACCCGGCCTTGGACCGGCAAGTGACCCGAAATAGGCACTCTGGTGGAATTACTTTGTGTGTGTGTTCATAAGTAGTTTTAAACCTTGTGATCCACAAAACAGCATAAGAGTATAAGAAGAACTGACTGCGTTACAGTCAGTGCGGGAGCAGCGGCTTCGCTCATGCGCGATTCATTTGCTGTTTGGACGCACAGGTGTGAACATCTTCTGCCCTGATAGCGCTCTGCCCGTGAGCGCTTTGGAACGGGCGAGGTGCCCATGGCAGCACCTGCTGCTTGTTGAGAGTAAAAGCGATACGCGCTTTCACGTCAAAAAGTCGTCATAAATAAGTCTCCAATAACACCAGAAAAAGTCGCCAGATCTGTCGCTGGTAGCTAAGGGGGTCTGAAAACTCGCTAAATATAGCATCGCTAAGTTGGCAACACTGCCCAGATCACTCCGCGAGGCTCCTGACTACGGTAGCCGTAATGCTCCGACAATCTATCAAGCTATAATTGCTTACCAAAGTCGTACTAAAACATTTTTGACAGATTTTTGAGTGTACCACATAAAATTGGTTCGAGGTCAGTAAGCACAACCAGAATTCATACATATGGCCACCGGATTAAAAAAGCACTGTCGATTTTTTTTTTTTAGAAAATTAAAGGATTTTAAGTTCACCTTATAGTGCGAAAAATACAGTATGTTATTTAATCCAGGGTTCAAAAGGCTGACATGATTTTTTTAATATTTTGGCCAGTACTGCAGACCCGCCCCTGAGCTGGTATGGTGATGTGAAGCTCCTAGTTTGAAGCCCAGCTGAGGCCATTCTGTGTGGAGTTTGCATGTTCACCCTGTGTCTGTGTGGGGGTCCTCCCACAGTCCAAACACATGCATGTTAGATTAAGTGGAGATTCCAAATTGGACAAGGATGATCTGTAAATGGTTTAGAAGTTGCTGTGTGAATGGATGGTTAAATATCCAACCTGCAGTCATAAGTGCTTTGAGTGAACAGTAAGACTATGCAAGTGCCACGTAAATAAAATGTCATTATACTTAAATATAAACTACTATATACTGAACTGTTTGATGTTTATGAGCTTTCTTGTGTGAGAGAGGGGTGGAATTTGAAAAGTGAAATGTCATCATTACAGATGAAACTCTTTGTCAATCCAGCTTTGCTGCCCCAGTTAGAACTTTGCTCTTGGTCTGCCAGAGATGCCAGCTCAAGCGATTTGCTGGTCCTCGCAGAGTCCAGCCACACTGAGTTGTATCAGGGCAAAAAAATGTTATGCTCAGCGACCATAAGGCTGTAATTACATAGGAGCAGTGCTGAGCTCTGCAGGATAAACGTCAAGACCCAGAGAGATGGCACAAAGCAAATGAAGAGGGGAAATGTGGACACATTTACAATAAAGACAAAGAAAGTCAGGGTGACACAAAGACAGCTAGTAAAGTAGGTAAACTGTAACAACTAAGAAAGCAGGTAAAAGTTAATAATCTGAGTCACCCAATAGCATTAGATCATTCTCATTTCCAAAGCGATACATGAGTTGAGCCACAGCATGGTGTGACTGACACCTTGTGGATTCCAAGGATAACTGCTGAAGTCACATATTCCTAGTATTGCATCTCTACAGTACTTTTAACTGTTATCACAGAGAAACAAAATTGACTTCAAACTCAATCAGCATGGAGAACGGAAAGAAACGTCACAGTCGTTTCAAACTTCAATTTTTATTATTTGTACATTCACCACTGATAGGCGTACTCAAGAAGAAATTAAAAAAACAAAAACAAAAAAACAAAAAACAAATCTTTGTACTAAAATGATAAAGATACAAAAAAAAAAAAAAAAAAAAAAAAAAAAATTAAAACCATTGGTGAGAAAACTCATAATGCAACCTCCCCTCTCAGGCCTGTACTGACTACAGGGTCAGAGTACTGGAGGAAGAGGAGGAAAGGGAGAAGAGGAGAATCAATAAGGACATAAACATAATCTGTGTCAGCTGTGACAGACAGATTCTCTCCCACAGAGAATAAACTCATCTCTTAACAGAGACAGAGGAACACTGCATTGCCTTAGTAGTTATTCCACGCTTGTTTAAAAATACCCCAGAGCTGCCTCATTTAAAGACTTGATTTGAAGTAATCTTAAGTCTGTACAAAAAGCCAAACACACCTATTTCAGTATTGTCTGATTTATGCAGTCCTCTCTGCAGAGGACCGAGTCTTCTCTTTAGGCAGGACTGGCAGGAGGAGCCTTGTACTACATGCAGCAACAAAAGGATTCCTCATCCAAATTGTTAAACACAGAGGCGACAACAAGTGACTGCAAATCATAATTGGCACCCACACTATGGGGCAAATGGGGCACGTTGAGCTAAATAATCAAAATTACCCAGTGAGTCAAACAGCTATGCTGTCAAGACAAAAACTGAAGAAAAAGAGGCAAATGTAGAAAGAAAAATATCAAACCTTGACAGTAACGCCACGGACAGCGCTCTGAAAAACAACACTGCAAAAAAAGATCATGGTCCCCTTAAAGCATAAATGTGTGTAGGTGTAAATGTGCTTTAAAATAAAAAAAGAAGATGACAATTTGAGAGATGGTAGCGACATCGGTTGGTCCTCTGTTGGGTCTTAGTTGTAACAAAGTACATGTAGTGAAAGGCAAATGGAGGAGGGCGGTCTCTAGGACAGTTCCATCAGTTGATTGGCCATTAGCGCCGCCTTTCTCGTGGTTCGCTGCGGCTGCGTGAGCGTCGGCCTCCGCCCGCCCCGCTGCCCCCGGGCCTACGGTAGCCATCCCTGCGTTTGTCGTTCTCCCTTTCCCTCTCTCTCTCCCTGTCTCTATCTCGACCTCTGTCTCTCTCTCTGTCCTTGTCTTTCTCACCCTCACTGCGTTCTGTTGTGCCTCCTCCAGTTTTCACCCTCTCCTTGCGCTCCTCTTCCCTTTTTTTCTCCTCCTCTTCTTGCTCCTTTCGCCGTTTCTCACGTTCTTTTGCCCGTTCTGCTCTGGCAGCTTCCCGCTGGGCAAACTACAATGAAAATGTAAAAAAAAAAAAATACTTTAAAAAAAAAAAAACCCAAAACCCCCAAAAGGTATGAAGTGGTTTATTTCATCACCTGTTCATCTGTAAGTGGAAGCCAGTATATGCAAGGAGCAGCTTTAGTCTTGCGGAACAAGTCATCAAGCAGCTTTGCAGGGGGATCCTCGGCTATTTTCTCTGACAGAGAATACACACAACATTAGACAAGAGAACAGGCCTCTGGCAGCGGACGCGGTACACTGAGTCTAAATCCATGTCTTACCTTTCTTCTCCTTGCTCTTTCCCCTCTCCTTGCGTCGCCTCTCTCTTGATCGCGACCTTCGAGGACCTCCCTCCTTCTCTTCTCCGTGTTTTCCAAACTCTCTAACCTTGTCGCGATCCCACTCCCGCTCTGCTCGAGCTCGCTCCCTGCGTTCCATTTCGCGTTCCCGTTCAGCCCACTGATCTCGCTCAGGAAGGAGAGAGGGCAGGCCTGATGTTCGACCACGGCCAGAGCCAGGACCATGTTCCTCTGCTCCAGGTTTGTCACCTGCACCCAAACCTTTGTGGAAGTCCAACTACAGGGCAGAGACATGTTCAGATTACAGATAGCCAAACATTTAACACTTATGGAGGGGAAAAAAAAACTCAAAACAAAAATATTCTTACTTCATCCTGCTGACAGAAGTCAACAGTGAGAACTTTTGGGTTGCTCTGTGGCCATTTCACGCCATGAAGAGCTGCTCGTGTGGCGACTGCCTCCTCTACACTTGAATACTAGACACGGAAAGTATAGTGGGGGACCCGTGAGAGAGAGAAAATACTTCCAATTTCTAAAAGCAGTCTGAGCTGCAGATATATAACTCAATGCTTTTAATAACTTACAGTGACATAGCAGTGGGACTTGATTTTGTCAATCCAGAAGCCCTCCTCCACCAGACTGCCAGTTCTGCTGAGCAGTTCCTTAAGCTGTCCCAGAGTGAATGGCCTCACCTGAACAGTGTCACAGACTCCATTACAACATGAATAAAGTGCGACTACTAACAATTTACACACTGCAAACAAGATAAACACAGTGGAACAATTAAATAAAAACACATGCAATAAGAAGTCAGCAAGATTAACTGAAACCTTTAACTGAAATAACTGAAACCTTTCCATACAATTATTTTTTTAACTTAACTGTTTTGATTTATTATAAATTAACTGGGTCTATGACAGTAGAAGACAATATATTGTGCAAGTTTTATACCTCAACAAAAAAATAAAAATAAAAATAAAAATCTAAAATCAACCCCAAAAGAAAGAAAGAAAACAAAAATCCATGTCCTATAGCTCATATTTTAGAAATTTGAGCCCAACATGGGTTTGTTCATGGGTCCTATTCTCTCACCAGGTTGCAGATGTGAACAATAGTGGAGACTTTTCCGCGAGGTGGTGAGGGCTGCTTGGCCGTGCGAACAGGGTCATCAATTGTGATGGAAACACTTGTTTTCTGCTGGCTGATGGAGCGACGGATGAGGGTGTCGCTGGGGGTCACTAGAATGAAAAGCAGTGAGCAAAGTGTCTCCATTACATCACTGTCTTTGTAGTTCTTATAATAGAACATATTTTCCTTTACCGAGGCAAGAGGTCTGTATGTTTGAGTGTCAAATAATTAAACTATTTGAATTGCTACACCCAAGATGGCATGCCAGAAATCAGCACCGACTGAAAATAGTTGTTTGAATCCATATAAAGAATCATTCAAGTCTTTCTGTCAGCCTTTCTGTTATGCACCCATTTGACTTTCTTAAACATAAGGTAATATGAAAATTAGATTTCAGGAATACATTAATTAATTCTGATGAATTTATTTCTGCAGAGAAGCCATCTTACGGTGGATATCTTACCAGTGTTGATTTCTACATCATGGCTGGTATGTGTTGGTGAATGAGTTTCAACAGCTACAGGAATAGAGGTATCCATCTGCTCTTCGTGAGCCTTTGTCCTTTCTTGGTCTACCTGTAGATCATCTTCCTCTGCCTCCTCTTGCCTGCTCCTCTTTGCTTCTCTTTGCCCATTCTCCTGGCTTTCTGAATGCACCACCTTAAATACAAGATATCACACCAAGCAATCATCAACTGAGAGATAACCTCAAACAATCTTAAAGAGCACTTTACACTTAATGAAAGTGAAGATACTAGAGTCAGGTTAATCAGTAGTTAAACACTAACAACAGTAACCTGTGTAACTGTGCGTCTAATCTGAAGGTCCTGATCAGAGCGCTCCCTGTCTTCATCATCAGCCCCAGAGAGGACAGCTTCCTCTGGATGCAAGTCAACTACTGCTTCCTGTCCTAGACATGGCCTGATGTCTGGGATCAGAGACTACAGGCAAAGCGTGAGGAAACAACATGGTTAAGCTTTCTACGAGACAGTGTTTACAATGCATCTGTGAGAATTACTGTTAACTACAATGTAAAACAAATTATGCTTTGCTGCAAATACCTTGAGTGAGTCAGTGGTGATGCTGATGGAAGGTTTCTTGGCAGTGACAGCTGTGCTGGAGCCCCACCTCCTCTTGCGACCAGCCACTGTCCCAGACTCCTGTTCACCCTCTGCACTGCTGGTGCCCGGGGATGATTTACTGCCTGGGAATTAATGGAATCAATACAATGCTCGACGTTTATGCAACACATCAACTGGAAATATATACAGACAATGGTCTTTTGAATGATTACTGAATTATATATTCTGTTGAATAACCAAATTTAAGAATTTTTTAACGCTGCTGTGTTCTCAAACCTTAGCGTATCAATGCTGCACCTCCCATATCAAAAATATTTGTAAAATAGATTAATACAAATATGAGGAGAAAAAGCCACAATATCAACATGAATGATCAAATGTTAGTAAAGAATGGAACAAGGTGAAAGGTTGTACTCACTGCTAAGAGAGATCTTACGAGCTGAGAAGGCCTTTGATTTCTGAAACACAAGAAGACAGAAACAACCCGACATACATGGGAGAGGTGAGACGCCGACACCATGGAATGAGACAAATGGTCAAGTTGGAGAAAATGTGGAATAAAAACAAGAAGCGGGTAAAGAGAAGTGAAAACAACACCTCGCCTTAAAACTCGTTGTTTATTGACGGCAAGCTATGTTGCGTTTGTTTATGTTTATGATGTGTTCTCCTAACTTTTTAAGCTCTACACCTGTAGATTTTTTAAAACATTGCGTACTTTTAAAGATTGAACTTCTCAAACTTGAACTTTCTAAAAAAACAAAAAAACAAAAACCAAGGACCTAGTGGAAACTAATGTTTCAATTTAAGCACTAAAATGTTTTGTTTTTTAAATGTTTGTAGACAAACTCCAACTAGTTCAACAAAACTAATATTTAACTACTTTAGTCAGCTATAAGTAAACTAAGACACAAGATCACCAAATAGGGGTTTAGAAATGTTTTTGTTAAACTGCAGGAGGCGCAATTAAAAATCCAAAGCTCATTCTCCATCAGTGATTAAAAAGAATATAAATTAATATTAAACACATTCAAAATAAGCTATGAAATACAGCACTGAGTAAACATCTACTTATTCCCTGACACCTGATCCTTACTGTTTTGGATATGGCCCAATCACGACTGCATGTACTGTATTTAGGGAACAAGGGTCCAATCAATGGTGGCTGGATGAAAATCTGAAATCTTGCTGGCTGGTAGGTTGGGCTCAATAGTTCATTTGAGTTTGGGCTTTCAAATGTTCTTGGCCAAAGCAGTCGTCTTCAGATGTTAGTCCTTTTAAAGATGTGGCAGACTTTTATACTGGCAGAAGAGAGTGATCAGTCCACTTAAATTGAGACCAGATAATGAATGCTGTCAACAGTCACTGTGCAACAACTCCATACGTTTGACTTAAAAGTTCTGCTGTATTTAAGAAGCAGTCACATAGTAGCAAAACTCTGGCAACAAATGGCAAGTCCTTTTTCAGGAGAAAACATTCCCAGCCTCTTGCAGTCCAGATATTTGCTTTAAGCTATCTGAAAAAGTGTCCAAGCAGCAGATCTCTCTTCCAACAGATACACAAAAAAATGGAAATGTCCTTCATACCATTCTCCAGGTCATAATCCACAATGCCCACTTTCTTTGATTGTTATGAGATAAAAAAAAAAAAGCCTTTGATAATAATAATAAAACAAAAAAACAAAAAAAAAAACAAACCTTCTTTAAACTTGTTCACGGCAGCCTTGAACTTGGCTTAAGTGAGCAAGCTTCTTTCCTCATGCTCTCGATGTAGACTTTAAGGGTGTGGGGCTAGTTTGGTAAAAATCAGGCTGCAAGATGTGGGCAACATTGACTAGCCAACCCCCTTTTTAAAATTTCTGGTCCAATTAATAGTTTCTGTCAGCCATATCGGTGAAAATGAGGCAGACTTTGTTGCCAGGCGTGTCCCTCTGTAGTGCAGACTTTGGGGCTTATCTGTGGTCAACTCTGGATTCTTGGGGACAGTGGAACAGGTGCAGCAGTAGCAGTAGTGCCAGAGGTAGTACGCAGGTACCAATAGGGGCAATGGAAGAAGCATGAGCACCTTTATAACAAAGGAATCATTTGGGGTTTAAACATCAGCCACAGTGAGAAAACACCCTTGCTGTTTGTTCCTATGACAGTACCCAAGGTTAACATACTACCAAGTTTGAAAATGGCCCATTAAACCTTCTAATGACCCTTTCTTGTTGTTTAAAAACAAAACAAAAATCTAAATACTTACAGTAAAATGTAACATGTTTAAAAACTAGGAATAATTCAAAAAGTGCACTAAAAAAAAAATCGAACTATTATGGATGCCTGTGACTAATTGACTAGACGTTTAAACACGGCTGCCAGTTAAATGTATTATTATATTATTACTATACAACAGCAGTTGCCATTTCAAAGATGCTGCTGGGCACTCATGTTGCCTGCAGCGCTAACACCAGCTATGTCTCTGTCTCTCTACCTATCTCTGTGGAGGAAAGTAACGAGCGAGGGGGGAAAGTAAACAGATGACAGCCGAGACAGCGAACCATCGCTGTTCTTCAGCACTGTTTAAAAATAAATAAATATCGTTTGTGTCAGAATAAACTGGAACTAAACCCCCGAGTAATCACACTGCACTGTGGTGCAGGACATTGTTACAGTTCATACTATAGTTCATATAGTTCCACAAACACACATGCAATACATTTTGGGCCAATGTTGAAATTTGTCGATCAATTTGTGTCCAGTTTTTAATATAGTCAGAGTTTTCTGTCTTTTCAAGTAGATGAATAGCCATGCTTTCTCTCTTGTTTAAACAACTAGTAAATTAGTCACGAGGAACATCCCTAAAAACTGCATCTCCCCTGCAAAGTACTTAATTAATGAAAGCCTTCAGAACTGAAATGATTTGGGATTCTCCAGGTGCCTTACCTCCTCACTGGTTTCTTGAAATTTCTCTGGATCTGCCATGGTAGTCTCATTCATCTGCCTGCATATTGTTAAAAATAAATACACATCAAAGAAAAGAGGTAAAAAAGAAAAAAAAATATCATCAGTATGAAGAAAGAAAACTCACTCTTAAGATGTTAAAAATATTAAATTAATAGCTTAACACAAGCAATCAAAACACTATGTAAATGTTTAACAAAAACAAAACATGTCAAATCTAAAGTATTAAAAATATTCCTAGCAATAGGAACAAAAGGATTAAAATCAGAAACTTAATTGATTCCTAAATTAAAACTGATTTAAAATGGATATGCCTTTGTAAATATTGCCAGTAGCTGGGCAGTGCATGCAAAATTAATACTCTAGTCCTTTAAATATCATTACACTGCAATCATAATTCAAAAATTCACGTTTTCTCAAACACGTGTCAAGGAACCACAACAAAGCATAAAAACGCGTTAAAATCTCAGCAAGTGGACCCACTCCAATGTAATGCACAAACAGCAACCAGCAGATGCTAAAATTACTGCGCCTTCACCGCATCACACGTTGGTGACCACATCAAATGCGCTGCTATCGTCCCCCTCAGGGTTAAAGAACTGAGCCGAGGCGAGAAAAATAAAACAGAAATTAAACGCAGTTACCACACTCCTTATTTAGCCAAGCTGCGCCCGTCCAGATCCGACACGCACTACAGCTACACGGTACCTGACGAATGAGCGTACGCCTCACGTCGTCACACCATCCTCGTGAAAGCACACGCGAACAAGTCCACTCATTGCGACTGAAATCAACTTGGGGAACTTCACACCACTGAGACCACGCCGTGCTCGCTCCACACGCAGCACACAGACTGCGACTGCCGTTAAAACGACTGCGTCGCAACGAACCGCTTCTCTTCCCTCCCTGCTGTCTTCCTCTCTCCGAACACTACTCCTCTGTGAATACGTCCATGACCGCAGCGGCTGTCAACCGGAACCTGCAGCGGACAAAGTGTCGCCTGCTGTCTAGCTGAGCCGCGGTGTGGAGAGCCAAAGGCCGGCATAGGCTGCTAAACCCGCCGACTGAGCACAGCCATGTTGCAACGAATAAAGAAAAAAAAAAGATCTTGTATTAAAAAAAAGAAAAAGGACCCACATCTTTTCTAGCACGCCGGATTTAAGGTAGTCTCATCAATCGCCTGATGGGAAATTCAATGCCCAGCCTTTTTTCTTACACCGTTTTTATCAGGTCTTCATTATAATGACATCATGGAAGCGTTAAAGTGAACACATCAGTATGTCATTACATAAAACAATGTCCACGGAACTGGCTTTTTTTTCCACGTGCTTTTTCTACAATATGTAAATAGCGATGTGCAAAATAATTACTCCACTCTTACCATTGAGGAGTTGTTGTTTTTTTAAGTTGAAATATTTATGAAATAATGAGATTAAAAAAAAGAAGAAAAAAAAAAAGCTTTCGGTCATTTCACTAGCTTTGCGCCTAAAGGACAGTTTAAGCACAATAAAGCTACATTATATTTTGTGGGAGAAACAACCTGACATCTTACTATGATGATCGTAGGCCTCTCTTTTACACTGATCATCCATCTTGATGAAACTTACAATAAAAACTGCCTAGAGTACTAGCATTAACATCTTACTTACTTCTTACTTAATTTAGTAATTACATTATAGTTACAATTATGTCGTTGTTATGTTAAAAAATATTCTTTAGTTATCTGCATGCTGCAATAGAAAGAAAAATGCATATCTGTAAATAAGAGTTAATCAAAGACTGATGCTAATAAGTAAGTGATTATGCATAATCTGTAAATGGAAAAAGTTTGGAACCACCAGGTCTCTTCCTAGAGCTGGCCACCCAGCCGATCTGAGCAATTAGGGTAAAAGGGTCTTAGTCAGGAAGGTGACCAAGAACCTGATGGTCACTCTGACAGAGCTCCAGTGTTGCTCTGTCGAGAGAGGAGAACTTTCCAGTAGGACACCCATTTCAGCACCACTCCAGCAATTAGACAGAAGCCACTCCTCAGTAAAAGGCACAAACGGCCCCACCTAGAGTTTGTCAAAAGGCACCCGAAGGACTCTCAGACCACGAGAAACAAAATTCTCTGGTCTGATGAAAAAAATGCCAAGCCTCTTGTGTGTGGAGGAAACCAAGCATGACTCATCAACTGGCCACTACCATCCCTACAGTGAAGCATGGTGGTGGCAACATCATGCTGTTGGGATGTTTTTGACACCTGGGACCTTGTCAGGGTCAAGGAATGATGAACGCAGCAATGCACAAAGACATCCTTCATAACCTGCTCCAGAGCATTCTGTACATCTGATTAATCTTCAGATTCATCACATTCATCTTTCAACTGGACAACGACTCCAAGCACACAGCCAAGATAACCACACAGTGGCTTTGTGACCGCTCTAAATGTCCTTGAATGGCCCACCCAGACCCAGACTTGAACCTGCTTGTACATCTCTGGAAAGATCTGAAAAACGTCTGTGCACTGACACGCCCCACCTAATCTGATGGCGCTTTAGAGGATCTGCAAAGAAGAATGAGAGAAACTGCCCAAAAATAGGTGCGGCAAGCTTACTTAAAAAAAACAAAACAAAACAAAACTTGACGCTATAATTGCTACCAAACATGCTTAAACAAAATATTGAGCAAAGGCTGTGAATACTTATGTACATGTTAAAAAATGTTATTATTAAATTTGCAAGATTTACAAGCAACCTTTTTTTTCCCCACTTTGTCATAATGGGGTATTGTGTGAAAATGAATTTATTCCATGTTGGAATAAGGCTGCATTCTGACAAAATTGGGAACAAGGACCAAGCATCTAGGTGAAGCACTGTCAGTACTTTCCAGATGCACTGGATATACACTGATGTGATGAAGATCAATGAATAACATGATAAATTCACATACATGCCTGTGTTTTTATACATGAGTGAATCGAACTATAGCCTCAGACATGGCAGGTTATTACTGGTAATTTTATTAGTAGTTTTGTATGTTTGGAGTGGTGAATGTGTTGACCTATGTGGAGTTAATCCAGTGTTTTATTACAATTTGTTTTGTTTTTTAAATTTTTTAAACATTTTATTTTTATTTTTAATCCTGCCAAAAACATGTTTCTATCATTTTGTTTTTGTATTTTTTTTGTAATAAGAAGAGACATCTTAAAAGGTCCTTAAGAAGAAGGTAAAACAAAAGGGTAAAGCAAGCACTGGAATGTGAAAAAGGTTTCCTACCCAATGTTGCTCATCTATCATATTGTTTTTCTATGATGCTTTTCATTTGTATTTGTGGATTTTGGGACAAACTGTGTTACTTGACACTTTTGACATACAAAATCAGGCAGCAATTTCCACTACAGACTCAAGTCTGATTTTACTCCAGTGCCACCGGAGGGGCTGAAGATCAAGGTTATTCACAACTTTGGTTTTGTCCCTAGTTTAGATTTAAGAACCTTAACTGACATAATATATCATAGGAGATGAAACTTCTTTGCCATTGTTATCCATTGTTTGTTTTTTCAGAAAGTGGAAAACCTCTCCACAGCAATGTAATCAATTCATGTTTCAAGAAATGTTTATTTTGACTGTATTGACAATTAAGGAACTATCAGTCCAAATTTTTCCAGTTCTGAGAATTATAATGCCATCACTTCAGGTACAGAGAACATCATACATGAAATAAATACAACTCCTATATTTATTTATAAATAAAATGATAAATGGCTTCAGGACCAAAATACATTTTTTAAATTTTATATTTGTTATTCACCTAATTAGCTGCACTAGTCTCATTTCAGCTTACTGTGGGCATCAGCCTGACGCCTACGGCTGTCATTTACTGTCCCACTAGCTTCTTCTTTCCAGCTCTTTACTCTAAGTGCATCTACTGTCACACGGGCACATGTGGAATGGAGCTGAAGAGACTGGTGAAATGAAAACTATTAATCTAGCTGACAACAACACTTTCTAAAGTAAAAATAAAATATATCTTTCCAACCAGTTTTAAACTGAATATAAAGAGGGGGAGGGGAGGGAGAGAGACCCCCTAAACAACTGAGCCTTTGCTGTAGCTCTTCAATTAGCAGCGAGTGCATTAGTGTTTGGTGTGTTGTGTGGTATACAGAGCAACAAAGCTAATTTGAACAGACTGGCCCACCGTCCACCTAACAGGGCCAAACTGGCAAATCCCCACTCATGATGCAGAAGAGGTCAAATAGTTACTGAGCATTGTTAACAGCCTCTATACTTGCATGTTAATAAGAGCACAAATACACTGATCCCAGTGAGTAAATCTGACACACAAACAAAGTATAAGATATGTTTCAGAAAACTGGGACTGAAAACCAGACCTTTGTTTGTCCTTTTCCTCCTCTTCCTCACTGTCTGTTCTCTTCCCATGTTTTTCTTCTCCAGTCGGTGCTTTGGAAAACTGTGCCTGGGAATTTTAAAGGGCAGGGAATAAGATGAAGAGCAGACAGTGTGGTTCATTTATGGCAAATCTGTTTTATTATCAAAGACCTGCCCATTCTGACACAGATATTGTGACAAGGTGAATCTTCTGGGGAACTTATTCTAAGCAACTTACCACGTTGTGACTGTCTCCATCTGCAGTTGTGTTAGCCTTCTCTGCAGACGTCTCTCTTTTGCAGGTAGAGGTTTTTGAGGATTTCCTTACATCCTCATGCTGAGCCGCCATGTGCTGTGTTGAGGAATCTCTTTTAGATGTCTCCTCCTTGAAGGAAAAAAAAGAGAGCAGTTCAATATTTTATTTTATTTTTTTTGCATTGGAGCAAAAATATATAAAGTCTACTTTGAATTTATTTTTACAAAATAGACATGGTAAGTTTAAAAAAAAAAAAAAAAAAAATTTTCAGTTTAAATAATATGATTTATAATAATATGATTATTCAGAAATGGTAAATGGCAATTAATCTTTTTATTCTATTCATTAAAAATCAATGGAAACAATAAATGACAACCTTTATTGCTAGCTGCTTTTGTCTGCTCCTTTATTCAGCACGGGTCACAGGATATAGCTCTGTATATATTTCCCTTTTCCAAGGGCTCTGCACCTACTTATACTAACCACTGTGCTAAGGGCTAGTCATGCAAGTACTCACAGTTACATACACAGTTTTAATAATACGTGGCAGTATAAAGAGATGGACACCATTCCACCTGCTTTCCTCAGTGGTTGTTAATCCTTTTCATGTATTAATAATTAATTATCAGGAAAAAAAAATATTTCACCATGTGTGCACAACTAAAATCTTTTTGATTTATTGTTTCATTTTTTTTAAAGAAGCAAAAATTTTGGCTTTATCAGACTTCGCAGAATTGAGGACTATATAGCAAAACAGCAAAGGAAATAGCTTGATTCTGAAACTCTGTCCTTGATAAAGGCTGTTATCCCCCCCTAAAAACACAGGAAAAAACTGTCGACTTCATGAAAGAATGTTTATGATATTTTCACAATCTACAGACACAAACTGAAAAAAAAAAAAAAAGAAACGAGGGGCCCCAGTGATCTACAGAACAGGGCATCTGAGTCGCTGGTTTGTTAAACAAAATTAGCAGCGCCTCTAAAAAGAGCCACCCGCAGAACCACCCCCACCCCCCAGTCGCAACATCAATGAAATCCAAGATGCTGATCATTACTAGAGTTGGTAAGTAAAGCTATATCTGAGAGCGGCCAATAAAAGGAAAAGATTAAGATGGCAAGGCAAGCACAGCTACTGAAGAATTACAAAATAAGAAAAGCTTTTGAACATAAAGTTCCAAGTTTGAGGTGACTGGGTAGAAAAAAAACACAGAAGAACATGTGTAAAAGAACCTGAAGGGGTGTTTGATGCCACCTGTCATGACGGATAAAACGGATGAATTTGGGTGCTCTGGCATTGGTAAAATAAGAGATTTGCACAGGATGAAATAGTTGTAGAACAAGGACAGCCATCACTCCATTTTTGCAAAACTGCGTGAGCCATTGCCTTTGACTGGAGCCAATTGCCTTACAGGACAATGACCCAAGACACAGCTCCAAACTATAGAAAACTATTAGAGAAGAAGCAGTAAGCTACTATTCACAACGGAGTGGTTAGCATTCTCCAGGTATCTTAACTGTACTGAGCAGGTGAGAGAGTATTTTAACTGTTAAGACACTGATCCACATTAATGGTGATGTTTCAGGCAACACAGAGTGAAATGTTACCCCAGCAAATAAACAAATAGACTACTAAATGGGTGTGAGGCTGTGACTGATGCAAATGGAAGTTCTCTTTTTTCTTTTTGCAAAAACAAAGTTTGACGAGGAAAAAAAACAATACTATACCAAATAAAAATTGGTTACTAGCCTAGTCAACAACAGAGTCTTGAGTTACCTTTTATTCTTATTTACCTTGCAACTCACAATGATTGAACATTGATTAAACTGATGATTAAACATTGATAAAATTAGTAGAGGGATACAAATGTTTTCATCTGACTTGTGCTATTTATGCATCAAGCACAACTTTGGATTTAGCCCCACAAGTATTAAACTAAGGAACTATAGCCAACAGCGTCTTAAACACAAACCAGACAGTTTTAACAGATAAAAAAAAAATTAAATTGAAAAATTGTACCCACTCGCTTGTATTCAGAGATACTGCCAGAAAACACCTGCCGTGATCAGAGACTAATACCACTCTGCTGAGAGCCCACTACACCCAAGGAATACAGATCCCCTTAAAAGTAAAGTAGCCTTCTTTTTAAATGATAAAAAAAAAAAAAAAAAAAAATTAGCATAAAGAATTCAACAGACTGTGGAGAAATGCAATCTGAGCAACAATATGATTTAAGATAAATAAACTGGTATGTTATACAACTTTATAGTCACAAGTGTGACACAAATAAATAGTCAAGCATCTATACCATTGCCAAATCATGATTAATGACTGCAAATGTGTATGGTGCCATTGTTCAAGCTCTATGTAAATTCAGAATATGTCCAACTGCTGGAAACAACACAGGTGGATTTTATACCTTGATTATTAAGGTGATGGATATTTATCCAAATATGTTCATTTTGGAACTAATTTAGTTTGGTTTATATAGATTTAATACAACTTTGCATTAATGCCAAAGAGAGACAGATCATTTATTCTTACCTTTGTAACTCTGGAGGTGGAGTTCTTTTTCTCTTGAGAGGACGAGGATGAACCGGATGATTGAGAAGATGAGGACCCAGAGTCCGATTCTGAGGAAGAGGAATCGGATGATGATCTTTGTCTTGTTCGTATCCTTTCCTTCTTTGAATCTCTTCCTCTCTGCTCCGCTCCACTCACTGAGCTTGACAAACCCTTGCTTTCATCAGCTTCTTTTACTTTTTTGATGGACTCCTTGGCAGCCTGTTCAGTCTTTCCTGAAGCTGCCTGTTCTTTATCCTCCAACACTAGCCTTGTGGCTCTTTCTTCTTTGGGACCCATTTCAGTAATAACAGCAGTGTCCTCCTCAGACTGGATCCTCACAGATCCCGGTGGTGCAGCAGCAACCTGCTGATTTGTCCGTAGCTCTGAATCTTCCTGTTTAACTGAGGGCCTATGTCCTTCAGACTGTCCTTTCCCAACAGTGGTGGGAGAAGTGACAGGTGAGGTGCGAGGCTGTGGGCTATCAGAAAATGTACGGGGCCGCTTAATAACCATAGACGTGGATGAGGGTTGTGCTCGGTCCATTACAAACCGGAATTTTTTAAATGACGAGTGTGGTGAAAGAGATGTTGTTGAAATGGTTGCACTACACTCTGCTGCTTGGCCTTCGCTCTGGGGTTCTGGAGCATGGATTTGTTCCCGGTCTCCTGCCTCTGCTGACGAGTTTATAGCGGGTCCTGTGGAGAGGGGGTGAGGAGTTGGCAGGGGTGTGAGACCAGCCTCAAGGCCACATTTGGATGGAGAAAGGTGACTCTCACTCTCCTTTTCAGCCACCCCAGTTTTATCTTTCTCCAGCTCCAGCTTCCTCTCCCGCTCCTCCTTTTCTTTCTGCACTGCTTTCTCATTCTCCAGCCTTTCATGTTCAAGAGCTTTTTCCCTTTCTTGCTCCAGAGCTCTCTCCATCTCTTTTCTTGCCCTTTCTAGTTCTTCTTGCTGTAGGGCTCTCTCTCTCTCTAGCTTTTCCTTTCTCTCTTTCTCAATTCTCTCCTGTTCAAGAGCCGCCCGTCTCTCTGCCCTCTCTTTTTCCACCCTCTCTCGTTCCAAGGCCTTTTCCCTCTCTATCCTCTCTCGCTCTAAAGCTTTCTCTCTTTCGAGTCGTTCTCTTTCTCTTCGCTCTAACTCCAAGGCCTTCTCTCTCTCCAGCCTTTCTAGCTCTAAAGCTTTTTCTCTTTCTCTTCTCTCCAAATCCAAGGCCTTCTCCCTCTCCAACCTTTCTAGCTCTAGAGCCTTTTCTCTCTCGATCCTCTCTTGCTCTAAGACTTTTTCCCTCTCAATTCTCTCTTGCTCTAAGGCTTTTTCGCGTTCTATCCTCTCCTGCTCCAAAGCCTTTTCCTTCTCTAACCTTTCCCGTTCCAGAGCCTCTTCTCTCTCAATCCTCTCCTTTTCCTGCCTCTCAGCCTCCAGAGCTCTTTCTCTTTCTAGCCTTTCTCGCTCACGCTCCAAAGCTGCTCTCTCCATTTCTTCTCTCTCGCGCTTTTCCCTCTCCTCCCTTTCTCTCTGCAGCCGTTCTTGCTCCAGAAGTTTAAGTCTTTGAAGCTCAGCCTGCCTTTCAAGCTCCAAGGCCCTCATTTGCTCTTCCCTCTCTTTAGCCAAAGCTTGCTCCCTCTCCTGTCTCTCTTTTTCTAGAGCAAGTTCCTTCTCCTTCTGCAAAGCCTTCTCTCTCTCTTCCTTTTCTAAGGCCTGCTGTTGCTCAAACCTCTCTCTCTCCAAAGCTTGCTCTCTTTCTCGCTCCAGTGCTAGGGCTCTCTCTCGCTCTTCCGCCGTGGTACGTTCTTGCCGACGTTTTCTCAACTTCTCTTGTCTTTCTAGGTCAGACTCCATCTCTCTGACCCTCTCGTCAGGCACAGTGGGCTCAAGCGTACTCACAGGTACGCGAATATGGGCTGAATGTGCTCCTGTAACACCCTGATTGGTGCCTGGCATTATTGGAAATGGTACATGCTCTGCAGTGTTAGAGGTGTGAGTGGTGGCAGATACCAGGCTCTCTGGTGGTCCTCTGCCAGGAAATGATGTAGCTGAGGATGAATTGCTTTCTTGCCTATCAGCTTCGCCATCAGTGCCATGCCATCCTCCTCCGGAGAAAGCACCTTCTGACTCCATTTTACGTGCCAGAAGGGTTAGTGGGCCAGGCCTGCGTTCAGCATGTCCACTCCTTTGTGGCTCAGGGCTGCTACTACGACTACCACCGCTGGAGGAACCAGAGCTGGAAGAACTGGGGGAACGCCTGGCTTGGGGAACATCTGGACTAGGTGGACTCTGTTTAGGGGTGTCAGGCAAAGGGAATGATAATTCTGGTGGAGGGGAAGGAGGCGGTGTTGGCTGGCGGAGTTGAGGTGACAAAAGAGAAGGGATGTGTTGCTGCTGCGGTTGACGGGACGCTGCAGACCTCTCCCTTGTTGTGGGTCCCCTGGCTGGCTCTCTGAAGTTTCTCCTTCGAGCGCTGCTGTCCCAGTCGTCATCGTCACCGTCCTCGTCACCATCCTCGCTGTCGTCATCGTCGCTGTCACCTGGGACTTCACTGGATGCAGAGCCTCTCTCTGGCCTTTGCTCAGCGGCAGGAACACGCATGGGCACAGAGCCAGAAGCAGGTGGACTGGACATGTCAGCCTCCTGGTTTCTGTTTGCTTGGCCCTCATTTACCGCACCCAACAATCCCTCTTCACCAGAGGTGCCAGCTGGCTTGTGCTGCTCAGGTAATGCTGGTGTGACATCCTGACAAGAACAAAAAGGGAGCACAGATTTATTTATTATCCCCTCCCACAATTTTAATCAGAAAGTTACTTTTACACCTAACACTTAAGAAGAGAAAGTACAATCTAACCTGGGCTGGAGGAGGACACGATGTACTATTGTTGACTTCTGCGTGCTCCTCTTGCTCTGTTCACAAAAGAGAAATAAACATAAAAATCACAAGATTTTACAATAACCATCCATAATGTGTACAGTATTTTATTCAACACAACTTGCCATTTGTATCATATGCTTCGCGAGCCTCTCTCTCCAGACGCTGCCTCAGTAGCTCCTGTTGCTTAGCCAGATACTGCTTTATAAAGCTGTTCTGGCTCATTTCCTCACCAATCTAAACACACAGAGAAATTTTGAAATACAATGCAAGATCTCAAGGCTAATAACGCATACTTTTTGCAGACATTTATGAGGTTGTGTAAATGCACGGTTTGCCATATATACATAAAAGGCCATCACTTATCAAGACACTTCAGCCTTTTATATGAAACTAAAATTATCTTTGAGATTCACACCTGAGAGTTTGGCTGTAGTCCAATATGAGCTGTGGAGGTCCTCTGCAAGTTCTCCAGCATGAGAGCCTGTTAGTGAGATAAGAGATGTTTTTAAGCAATAAAAGGAGAACACTCTTTCATGGGCAACCTTGTAACTGCACTCTATTCAGTAGTATGTTTTATCACAGCCGCTGATATTTCCGCCCTTGAAAAAATATAATGAGTTTCTATGTACTAAGCATCGCTGCTCCTCTTTTATAATAATGTTAGACTTGGAGAATTCTGTCTTTGATACTTTTTTAGAAAGCCTGCAGTTGTGAGAAACTGCAAAACTTGTTGACAAACGAAGGAGGATGATATGTAACAATGTTCCCATGTAAGATGGTAAAGGACATGGGAGTCTGTCAAACAATAATTGACAAGGTTACTCTAAAGCTGTGGTCAAACACCAACCAGTGATCAACTTTTCTTAAATTTCATTGATCACCAATGAAACACCTTGTATAAATCTATGCACTATTACTACTACTTTATTCATGATCTATTACTTTGCACGTGGACATACTTGATCTTTTACATTGCCATTATGTCCATTATAATGTCACTGTCATTATCAGATGCTGGTAGGACGAAACTGTTAATAACCCAATGGCTTTATATGGGCTTTGCAAGTACGTTAGCTGGTAACTACGACTAAAATAATCAACATATTCTGGGTTTTGTGAGAAAAGAGCCACTGTCTGGCGTAATATAGGTTATATAAACGCAATGCAAACACACAGTAAAGCGTTGATGGCTCAGTGAAATAATGCTATCGGGACTACCCAGTAACAAAAAGAAAAGAACGCCCTAGCTATCTTAATAAGGTTTGACGATCTGTCGCAATGAAAAACAAACAAGCTCAAGACCAACGGCAGCTCACGGGCCTGCTGCAGATTTTGAGGGAAACTACTCCTAAAACTAGCCAATGCGTTTACCAACAAAAAAGGCAAGAACGTTAATTAAAAATTGCGGGTTAGCCGCTAAAAGTTGTCGATTTTCTCAATAACTCTAAGTGGTGAAATGTTAATCTGCTGGACAAACTCACAAGAGCAGTGTACACATCGTTAAAAGCAGCATACACAGCAGCAAGCGAGTCGCTAAGGCCACTGATCAACTCATAGCGTTAGCCAGGAGAGCTAACGAGCTAACGGGACAACATCAACCCGAGACACAGTTTAGGATTAGCCGATAAGTTGAGTGAAGTGCCAGTCTTTCCGTAGCTGGAACATTTCTACAGGGCCACAGCACTGCATAACCACAGCGCTGACAAAATAAAGACATTTACAGCTGGTGAATGAGCTTTAACCTCGATAACTCTACTACGCTCAGCAGTAACGATACTCAGTTGTCGGCCCTCGAGAGAGCATCAGCCCGTCTCTTCGTTAACGTTAGCTTGCAGCGACCGTGGCACCATATATCGCAGTAAAACTCACCCCCTTGAGTCTTTTGATGAGAGTATTCTTCTGGCCGCTCTTCGACAGCCCCCTCTCCTCGAGAGCGGCCTTTAAGTCCGCTACTCGAAGGGACTGGAGCGGTCTCCCGTCCAGCGTAACGTCTTCAAGGTCCGCCATTTTCCGTTCCTCTTGTCAGTTCCCAGCGAGAGCGACGATCAACGCCTTCATCGACGTCACGTCATCGCCGACGACTTCCCCCCCGAAATCAAATATCAAATAAAATAAAACGTTTATAAATATTTTAAATCCCAGACCAAACCAAAATTACTTTCATAAGCCAAATGTATTAGTTGAAATGGCGTCGTTAAAAAATTATGGTATTAATATTTAGATGTTGTATGCGCCACATCTTGCGCAACATCTGCGCAAACCTGACTTCCTACACAGCACAACTAGTTAACTGCACCCCGCTTCCTGTTAGCAGCTCTGGATTTACGTGACTGTCGTTCGGCTTCTCTGCACCTCGACTATGTCGGTAGTGAGTTGATATACGTTTTAAAATAATGGGGAGTCACAACTCTATATCTTAAAGGTAGTTATTAGCTAGCAATAGCGACTTTAAAGTCAGAGCCCGCCCGTTTGTGCTCCTTAAATAAAACGTTAAGCTAAGCTAAATGGATTATTGAGCTGTTTAAGATGTCGTGGTTTAATTGTGTCAGTCAAAGCTCAAGTCAACACCAGCCCACTGACAATCAAGGAATTGCAGGCATCCTGTGCAGTTCTCCCAACCCAGTGTTCACGTGCCCTGCGAGTTTCCCTTCTCCCAGCTTGGGTGAATTTCCCCCAGCTCCTCAAGGTGTAGTCAGCCCTCCCAGCCTCGAGAAGCTGTCCTGCGCTTCTCCGAGTGCAGGTCAAGTTAGAGAGCCCGAACCCATCTCCTACGTAACCTTCCAGGAGCAGCGGTGTGTCCTGAGCTGGTTCCAGAGCTGGACTCCCGTTCAGAGGGAGCGGTTTCTCCAGGACCTTCTGGGGAAAGCTGTGCCGGGGAAAGTGTGCACCCTCCTAGACTCACTCAGCACTCTCCAGGTACTTTATGCAAACTTGCAAACACATGGTCTGGAGAGGAGTGCCATTTCTAGTAAATAACTGGCGCTTTCTTCCTCTGTGTAGGTTAAAGACAAACTTCCAAACATCTTTGAATGCCAGCTCCGCCTGTGGACGCAGTGGTTTGTGTCTTGGGGAGAAGAGGAGAGGAATCATTTCCTACACATGCTGGAAGAGCGGGACGCGGATTTTGTTACCCACTTTTACAGGAGTGTAGCGGGTACAGCAGGAAGAGACTGAGCAATGTTTGCATTGTGATAGAAAAGCAAGTAATAAAGGGGTGATGTGTGGTGTGGAAAACACATTCTCTGAGTCTCTTTGTAGAAAATTTAGCCTTCTTGTAGATCGTAGTGTTCGTATACGTTTTGTAAGTAAAGTTCTGCATGCCTGCTCCGCCGGGTTTTTTTTTTTTTTTTTTTAAGTTTTTAATTGATTGACACGAATTTGTAAATAAACAGGTTTAACATCTAGCTGTGGGTTAATATCTAAACAGGCTTAGCTCTTCTGTGAGGCAATTAACACATCTGGAATAACATGGATAAGAAACACTTTTTTTTTTTGATAACGAGAATAAACAAAATATTTTAGTAATGAATTTTATTAATAGGCACCTGCTGAGACACTCAGGGACACCTTACATAGAATCAAATATCAAAATCACAGTATTGATAAAAATAACAGCTGGTAAAAACCATAGAGTTAACAGCAGGATTCAAATCAAAGAGAATAGGCAGACTTAAGGTTGGCTTTAAAGACAGGGAGAGAATGTTGCAAGCATGGTATATTTGTTTTACTGTCTGAAGCATTTAATAGCAACAGTAGCAGAAATATGTGCACTTATTCTTCAGTTATTATTTTATTTCCCATACTCATAAATGTCACACATTTTGACATGGGTGCGGACAGAACTTCTCGTGACCCTTATTTTATCCAGTCAGTTGCTCCAGGAGTAATTAAAACTACTGGATTTGGAGCGCTGCCATCTTCTACACAGAAATTGACAAATGGATAAATTTTTCCTGTGAAGTGCTGACCTACAAAAGAATACATATGAGTTCTGGACCCTGAATCATAAAACGAGATGGTTCCCTTTTTGTAATCTAGCAGGATACCCAGGGTAACTGGTTGTATCTCAGTAGGAATGCGAATCGTTCTCCTCTGCTCTATAGCTCTGTACTGACCCTGTTTGTCCAGGACTATAGTCCAGTAATCATTGTTTGGACTGAAGAGTATTGATCCCTTTCTTCGAGAAGATTCACTGGTCATCCCAAGGTGGTAACAGGTCTTTCCAGCTACTGAAACCTCCCAGTAATGCTTGCCAGATGAGAAGCCAGTGGCACCTAGGACCCCCAGAATCACATCAAACCGTCTTGGATTGTTGGGGAAGTCTTGTATAAAATCTGCAGTGGACATCTCGGTTTCATCATCAGATAAAACTATTCTTGGGTGCGCTGTGTCTGGATCGAAGGTCATCTTTGCTGTTAAAAGAAACACCATCTGAAATCAGCATGTAGTGAAACAACCCTGATAACACAGATGGCATAATTTAACCTTAATGTGGAAAATGTAAGGGTGTGCTTTAAAGTTATATAGACGTTTTCACACAACAGGCTGTTATATGCAGCGTGAGTAGTCATGTATTTTTTTTCATGGCATCTGTGCAGCTTTATTAGCTTTAAACAAAAGTGCAAAGAAAAAGAAAAAAGAAACAAACTTTCGTGTGTGACTCACAGGTATGGATGGTCTTTTCTTCTATATCACCTAGTTCCCTTTGAAGCCCTGAGGGCAGAGTAAGAAGAGAATGTCTGTCAGAGGATTTTGTGTCATAACAGTTTACTCTTTGTATGTTTCTGGGCTAAACTAGAAGTTCTACAATTTCCTGAGGTTTGTTTTTCTCAGCTTGCAGGTCTAACAAGAAGATTAAATTATCCAATTAAGAATCTTACATTCACTACTACCTACTTTCCCATATTATACTGAATCTGCTCATTCTGTGGCTTGAACATACTGTCAATATTATTCTGCAGTTTGTTATTCTCCCTGTTCTGTCTTTGTAACTCCTGCTCCAACTGGTTGAGCTTGTCATCCTTCTGACGCAGCTCCTGCAGCTGGTGGTCTGCATCATCATGGCACTGCTGCAAATGTCTTTGCAAATCTGTTTGATGAAATACATACTTCAGAACCTCAAGGAGTGCATCTGTACAATATATCCACACAATAATAATGCGGTCACATTGGGAATCTTACCTTCACACTCCTGTGGCAGTTGAGAGCAGCACATCTTCAGCTCTGTGACTTCCTGCTTTAGGTCTGACAGAGGGAGAGATTAAACATGAACCAGCTAAATGAGAGTCACATTTGGATAGTTTTGGATGTTTTGAGAAATGCATTTATTTGTCCTTGTTTAATTTTAGATGAAAAGATGTCAGAAAGTAAAGTTTATTTATTAAGCACTTTTCATAGACAGACAGTCACAACATGCTCCAAAGAAAGTACACTCTCTGTCAGTTCCAAGGTTTGATGTTTCCAGACATAAAGAAAATCTGGTTCTTATCATACCAGACAGAAATTAAGTAAATACAACCTCAGATGGACAAAAAGTAGTTCAAAAACAAGAAGCAGCGTGTGGAAAATGAACTACACCATTAGTGAACTACACCACTCTTTCAATGATGAGGATGTAACATCCTGGACAGGGAGGAACGGTGATTTGAGCGTGGACTCAAGGAGGCCATTTACGTGAAAAGGGAAAAACCATCTCTGAATCGAGGAGGGGGCCTAAGGGTACATCTTTTGCCATCTTACAATGCTGTGATTGCAGCCATTCCCCAACTCTCTGTGAATGGTACTCATGGCCATTGATCAGTGGTCTTTGATCAGTGGTGGTTGATCAATGGTCATGAGAATTTGCATAATTAAGATTAAGGAACTGACCTCCCAGCCCATTGTTCCTCAGTGGGCTGGTTTCAGTCATTATGCAAATGTACTGTTTATAAGATTGGGGAAACCTGCAGTCAGCTGAGACTGAAGAAGTCACCTGGATGAGTGACGAAACGTTTCTCCCACTAAAAAAACAAACAAAAAACGCTACATCCAGATGAACAGAATCAACTTTGGGAGAACTACACCCTTACTGCTTCCATAGGAATTAGGAGGGTAAGTGGCAGGGTTGAAAGGCCATTTCCAAAAAAAAGAGTCCATAATTCTACAGTGAGAGAATCACGAAAGTGGAAAATATTCAAGACAGTGGCTAGGATATTGCAGCAAATGTACCATGCTATACTCAGAGAAACTGGGGCAAAAAGTGCTACATCTGAGACTCTATAAGCCTCAGTTCACATGTTAAATGTTAAAGTTCATGACAGTAAAACTAGAAAAAGACCGAAAAAGTTGTTTGGAGAAGACTCAAGTGAGAGAGTTTTATTGTGAAATACGGGACAGCCTGATAATCTGTCTAAGGGCCGAGAACCGAGTATCGTTACTGCCGAGCGTAGTAAGAGTTATCAAGGTTAACGTTTATTCACCAGCTATAAAAGCCCCTATTTGTTTACTGCAGCCACAGGACCCGGGCACCTCACAGTCACTGAGTCACTCATAAATGCATCTGTTTTTCCATACAGTGCTTCTGCCTTTTGGTTTAGGTTTTGTTAGGTAAACAATGACGGTGTAATATATCATGTTTTGCAGTTCATCTGTGCTTGTATTTAAGACCCAATACTTTCTTTTTACACTGACTGATTGTATTGCCACTAGCTAGTTAGCTTAACATAAAGACTGCAAAAAAAGGGAAAACAGCTTGCCCGCCTCTATTTCTGCTCAGCAATTTGTCTAATCCATACATGACAAACATCGAGTTAGAAAATAGTCGAGTACATAACAAATAGAGAAAGCCAGGTTAGCTGTTGCCCATCATTTTCAGTTCCTGTTAGCTAAATGAATGCATTATACTATAAGAGTTAAACAGATGTTTAAATCCAACCCTGATACATGTTTGCAACAAAATATCAAATTAATTTTGTGACTACCTGCAATATAAAATACAAACCTTTGTTTACAGCTTCAAGTTTTTTATTCTTTGTTTCTTGTGTTTTTAGTTTCTTCTCCACGTCTGACAAAGAAAGTAAAAAAGTACTTTTAAACAGGATTTAAGATCAAGCAGAAATGTGTTGCAGGTCTTCAAAATATTTATGAGATTGACTCGACATGCACTAAATTGTTAAATGACTGACCTTTGATTTTGTCAGATGTCTGCGTTTCAGCCTCTTTCAGTTTCGCCCTCAGATCAGCAATCTCCATCACTAGTGGAAATACAAAAAACTGGAATATTATATCGTACTAAAAGGACACCAACAGCATGACACCAAAAAGCAAATTCAACAATATTCATACCATATTTATAATTCTCTGCATCTATATGCTCAAGTTGACTTTCAGTGTCATCCAGCTGCCTCTCTTTCAACTTTAGTTTCCTTTGAAGGTCTGAAAATGCGTCGAGATTAATAAACACAACCATTAGCTTAAAATACAGGTTACTTCATGCAAAATATAGATTTCAAAGTTTGTTCTGTACCTGCAAGGCTCTTAGTATGAGCCTCTTTGAGGGCTGCTATGTTATTTTCCAGTGGTTTAATTTGCTCGTGAAGCTCCATAATCTGAGCAGCTAAAACAAAACACAAACATTATGGACTCTGATGCTGTTTGATATTTCATCCTTGTTGCTGACTGAACCAGAGCAAAATACTTACACAGATTAGCAATATTTATATCTTTTCTATCCAGCAGGTCTGTCTTTTGTTGTATCTCATTCCTGATGGCCTCCAGTTGATCTTCCAGATCTACAAAAACAGGCAAAAGTGATGTTTTACGTCCTTAAAATATCTGTAGTATTACTATGATCACATCTGAGGAGAGCCCACTGCATCCCACCTTTAATTTGTGCTTCTTGTGTCTCATTCTTCCTGTTTTGTTGCTTCTTCAGTCTTGCTATTTCATCTTGCTGATTCAAGATCTGAAATGCTATTAAAAAAGAAAATCATCTTCATGCATGATCAGTGCATCCAGGTAAGGAAATCCCCGAAAAATTAAGTCTGTTCATCCGGACGTAGCGTTTTCAGTGGGAGAAATGTTCCGTCACTTGAAAACACTCACTGAAAGCACTACATTCAGATAAACAGACTTTTTGTGATAAACATACATGTGCATACATATTAAAGACAAAGAAGAAGAGAGCGAGGGAAGTATTTTATTGTGACTGTTACTCACTCAGCTTAATATTTTCATTCTGTTCATCTTTAATTCCCTCTATCAAAGAATTGAGCTCTTCTTGACGTGCTGGAGAAAAAAAGATGAGGAATTACTTTTTTTTTTTCCCACCGAATGCATGTATTTTATTTTTTAAGAAGTCATTGCTTTACACTATGTGCAGGTAAGATATGTCACTCACCTTTAATCTTCTCGTCATCTGTATCATTTTCCGCCACAGTGACCAGTTTCTCGATTTCTGTTTGTAGTGCAATAATCTGCAGAACTGAAAGAAGGTTGGAACACTGATAAGTATTTGTACCTGAGTTAGTAATCTGGATTCTTTCAGCAGGTTGTTTGTACTCACGTCGTTGTGGTTGAGTGCTTCTCTCTTTCAGCTCTTTTGTTAGTTTGTCCAGCTCCTCGTTCTTTTCATCTATGGCTTTTTGGAGCTCTGCAGAACAGACAAAACTTTGTTATGCGTAAATGTAAATATTTATTTAGCTAATATTAAAGCTGTACAACAACCCTTTAATGTACACCATGTGAATACTGGACCCCAGTAGCGCTGCTTACTTGACAATGAAACACACTCACCATCAACCTTGGATTTGGACACAGAGTTGTTCATTTGTGCTTTCAGTTGCTCCACTTGCTGAGTTAATGTAGAAATTTGTAGAGCTGAAAGAATCAGTCAGAATAAACATCAGCGTTCACTGTTCTCATCTAAGAAACATGAAAATGTGCACAACATCTGCGAATAGTAAAACATTGAGAATGTGGAGAAAGAAATCATGGCAATATTTTTTTTTTGACATATTAAGATATATTCAGATATTTTAATATTCAGATAGTATGATGTCATCATATCACCTAGCAACCACCCAGTAAAGGGCTAAAAAGTTCCTTTTCTTATCAATTATGCTCCTATAAAAACATAAATGTATTTTTATTGCACAACATTAACATCTAGTTTAAATTCAAAAAGTCTGACTGACACCATCCTAATTGCAAAAACCTAGCAAGTGGCTAAAAATGACATTTTTTGCCTTTATGCACCTACATGCACCTCCTTTTATTTGGATATTATCTTATTATGAGGCAGCTAGTTTTATTTATATTCAAAAAGTTGAATTACACATGCCTACCAACCACCTAGGACCTTGTGAGATTACCCCAACCCCCAATGTGATTAAGTATATCAATCAGCCAGCTGCACAAATAGGCCAAACACTACAGTAGCACTACTGTAGCGTGGGCATGTAGTAGTAATTATAATAAATAATGCAGTACATTTGCAGCTCTTGCTTGACCATGAGTGACTCAGGCGTTCCCCTAATAACTACAAAATTGCATCATCATGAATTAAACCTTTTTTGTTGAAGGTGATAAAAAGTTAAGTAAAATATGATTTACAGCTTCTAAAATCTTCACTTTTAAATCAATTTCATAGGAAAAAAATGAATGTATTATGATGAACTTGACAGCTTAGAAGGTTTTTTATTCAGAGATTCAACACTCACCAAGTGAAGTAACAGAGCTCGATTTGGACTGCAGCTCCTTGATTTTGTCATTCAGGCTTTGCTGCAGATCTGCACAGAGACATTTATTATGGGTGCTGATCACAGAGAACAGTTTTCTGTATTTAGCAAGAACAGCAAGTCAAAGATTACACTCACCTGTAATTTTCTGCTTATCTTCTGAACAGCTTTCTGTCTCGTTCAGTTTTTCCTGCAAGTCTAAGAGAAAGGTTACATTACTAAGCAATAGTCTAGGCATTATTTTTTGATACAGGTCAGCATGAAAGCTCATATTGTTATATTTTGTTGGCTTTCAGTGGGTTTTGACTATGAGTTTGTAAAACTATTCATTCCAGGTTTCTCCAATAATTCAGTTCAGTTCACTTTTATTTATACAGTGCCAAATCACAACAACAGTTGCCTCAAGGCGCTGTGCTTTGGTGACAGAGGGAAGGAAAAACTCCCTTTTAACAGGAACAAATCTCTGGCAGAACCAGGGAGGGGCAGCAATCTGCGGAGACCGGCCGAAACTTGGAAGCATCTTAAAATCAACTTAATCCTTCTTGTTGCAGAAACTTAAACATGCCACGGATGAACTTACCGAGGATCACTTCCTGATCACGAGAATGCTCCTCCTCTTTAACCTTCAGTTGTTTTCTGAGATCTAACAAAATGTAAAGTTAGCTTCAGGTGAAGAAGGTATCAGAGGTGATACTTGCTTTTAGAGATCAAAAGAAAAATACTTACTAGAAATTGTAGCAGCACTTTCTTTATCCTCAGCTGTCTTAACTTTTTCAAGGTTTTCAAGTTGGCTTTGCAGATCAGTGATGTTCAAAACTGAGGAACAGAGGAAGAAAGAATCAAAGCAGAACTTTTTTCCTTCATCATTTCTGCAGACACCATGTTCTTTCTTGACTTACTCAGGTTGGCATTTTCCTGGTTCTTCTGTTTCAGCTCATTGACATGTTTCTCCAGCTCTCCCTTCTTGGCTGCAAGCTCATTTGTGATCTCTGAGGTCATTTTAAAGAAGTTAAAACAGGTTTATTGGTCAGACATGAGAGATCATCGTACACGTTTTGTACTGTGAATTACAAAAGCTACCAAGTTTCTTTATCTCTCACACTTATTTTGTTTTTTCTACAAGGATGGGGAAAACTAAAACTCTCACTTGCCCCATATCTGACTCCTCTGTGCTTCTGCCTGCTCACTTGTATTTGTCACACTCTTAGCACTAGAGGAAAAGCACAATGGGAGATACTTACCAGTTAGCTTACTGGTTTGTAGAGTCTCGCGGTTTGACAGCAGATTCTGCAGGTGCTTCACCTGACTCTGCAGATTCAGGATTTTCAGTGCTAAAGCACAAAGAAGCAAAAAGAGTAGTTTGCTATAAGACATGCTGTGAGAGAATTACTTCATGAGAGGGAAAAAGGCAAAAAGAAAGAAAATTCAACTTGTCAGTGAACCTTTGTGCTCACAGTTACTTCATACTCACTCAGTTTGGTGTTATCTCGATCACTGCTGCCTATTTGAGCCATGAGTGTGTCTATTCTGTTTTGTAGCGCTGCAAAAAACAGTGAATTGTATTAATAACATTTAGTCACCTACTATGACTTTGTGTCACCCTCAATCAGCACCTTAAACCTTAAAGTACCTTTTATCTGGTCACCAGCTGTCCCATTCACATCCTTGTTCTGCAGGTCCCATATCTCATTCTGGAGCTCAACGATTTGTAAAACTGAAAGAAACAAACATCTGATGAATGACAGGTAAGGTTTGGTTGTGAAATGTTCCTTTTTGACAAAGTTTATAGTTAGGGGGCTGGATCAAATGACTCTGAGCAGTTACACTGCAACATGCTGAAGCTGCTAGTGTTTCATCTTCACTAACCCGAATCACCTTTTTGCTCTCTGTGTTTATATCCCACTTTGCATTTAATGATTAGTTATTGTTCTGTCTCCTTCTCCTTCTCCTCATCCGGTAATGGCAGATGATATCCCCTCTGCCTGATTCAGCCAGGGGTTTCTTCCTGTTAAAAGGAAGTTTTTCCTTTCCACCATCACCAAGTGCTGTTTTCTGATTGTTCATATACTGTGCTTACACAGTATTTTGAGACAGATGCAACAGGTGAGCAAATTCTTTATGAAACCATTAAAAAGTATCCCAGTTTTTCAACTGCGATGCTTCTTAAGACACAGCAGTTAACATATCCAAACCAAGGGACTACATGTATTTTCAGTCAGGATGGGTAAATAATGGCATCGTGTGGGAGCTGAAGAACAATAAATTTATTTTTAAAGCAAAGGTAAGTGCTATATAGCTAGCTTAAACAAAGTACCATGCGTAAATCTTATGTTTTGTTGACCTGGACATTTACAGTGTAGAGCCAGAAAAGTTCTAGTAGTATTAATATGTCATATTATTGTCATAATATAACATTAAAGTTAACAAAGTAGTTTTCCAGTGTCAGGTAAATCATTCCTCTTAAATGACCTCCAATGACAGTCCGGATTTCAGTGGAGAAGCAGGGATTTGTGTGATTTGGACTGTGAGGTGTGGTTAGGAGAGGTGTGCTCACGTTTTGCTGCATTTTGGCTAAGTTAAATTTGAAGATAATCAAAGGATGGCTGGAGGGCAAAGGGCCACTGTACTGTTTTGTCCACCAGGTGGGCTCTGACATCACATGGAAACTATGGTTTGGACCAAATGTTGTCAATTGCCCCCAGAGGCTTAGTATTGCAATAATAGGCAGCGGGTTGTCAGACTGTTTAAACAGTGTTGATCACAGAGTACAGCAGTGCACTCACCCACTCTCGGGTTGGCAATCAATTCCTCCATTTCTGCAGTCTTAGTAATCAGTTCATCTTGCTTCTTCTCCAGTTGCATCTGCAGCTCTGTGGGGAAGCAGAGAGAAACAGATATATGACTTGAGGTCATATTTGTTTCACATTTTTCCTCCAGGAAGTGTGCTGACTATGACAGCTGATACTCACGTGAGATGATTTCTGGATCTTTTGAGTTTGAGATCTGCTCCTTCAAAGCCCTCACTTCAGCCTTCATGTTGATCACATTCAGGACTAACAGAGACAAACGTGAGCAGATATGACGGCACAGATTAGTTCTGAAATATAATGTGAGGATGTGAGCAAAAAAAAAAGAGAGACTTTAACTGCACCACACTCACGCAGAGCAGTTTTGAAGTCTTTTGTCTTGTTCAGTTCTGCAATCTTATCTTCAACTTCAGTCTTCAGCTCTGATTAAAAAAAACAAAAAAAGAAAAAACAGTCATATCAAAAACTCAGGCTCAGACAATTTGAGGTTGAAGTCAGATTTACAACTTACGGTTTCGTTGTTGCTCGAGTCCAGAGCATTCTTGAGTCTTTAATTGCAGTTTTTTCTCCAACTCTGAATTAAAAGAAACAAACAACTAAAATTGGATCTCTGCACAAAACTCTTTGATATGATGGATATATTCAGAAAAAACCCCTAATTTGTGTCTTTGTCTTTTTAAAAAAGAGATCTGGAGGACTTACTCAAAACAAATTAAAAGGACTGAAAGCACGTTTTCCATTAGTCTCTACTGGGATGGGCTCGCCATGACTGAAGGTAATTAAGCTAATGGAAAACTCTGAAAACCGCTGCAAAAGGTGGCAAGTTGATCCGAGTAGATACCGGTACTATAAGGGGCTAAAGATTATGTTGTAAATTTTTATCTCAGGATATAAAATGCTATATAATGTGAATGTTAGCTTACCATAAAGATTGGAAAGAAGGGGAAACAGCTAGCCTCCCTAAAGCTAACTACATGATTCCTAAAGACAAATTAATATGTTTTACTTTATTTGTTTAATCTACAGCAAAAGCCTTGCAAAGGAATTACATGTCACACTTATTCTGCTCATGTTCAACAATTACTGTAATCCATACGTGTCAAACAGAGTTGGAAAATAGAAGTCAGCAGATAAATCCAGGCGAGCTGTTGCCCATTAATTGTAGTTTGTGTGCTAAGCTAAGCTAATGAGCTGTTGCATTATACAGGGAGTGCAGAATTATTAGGCAAATGAGTATTTTGTCCACATCATCCTCTTCATGCATGTTGTCTTACTCCAAGCTGTATAGGCCCGAAAGCCTACTACCAATTAAGCATATTAGGTGATGTGCATCTCTGTAATGAGAAGGGGTGTGGTCTAATGACATCAACACCCGATATCAGGTGTGCATAATTATTAGGCAACGTCCTTTCCTTTGGCAAAATGGGTCAAAAGAAGGACTTGACAGGCTCAGAAAAGTCAAAAATAGTGAGATATCTTGCAGAGGGATGCAGCAGTCTCAAAATTGCAAAGCTTCTGAAGCGTGATCATCGAACAATCAAGCGGTTCATTCAAAATAGTCAACAGGGTCGCAAGAAGCGTGTGGAAAAACCAAGGCACAAAATAACTGCCCATGAACTGAGAAAAGTCAAGCGTGCAGCTGCCAAGATGCCACTTGCCACCAGTTTGGCCATATTTCAGAGCTGCGACATCACTGGAGTGCCCAAAAGCACAAGGTGTGCAATACTCAGAGACATGGCCAAGGTAAGAAAGGCTGAAAGACGACCACCACTGAACAAGACACACAAGCTGAAACGTCAAGACTGGGCCAAGAAATATCTCAAGACTGATTTTTCTAAGGTTTTATGGACTGATGAAATGAGAGTGAGTCTTGATGGGCTGGATGGATGGGCCCGTGGCTGGATTGGTAAAGGGCAGAGAGCTCCAGTCCGACTCAGACGCCAGCAAGGTGGAGGTGGAGTACTGGTTTGGGCTGGTATCATCAAAGATGAGCTTGTGGGGCCTTTTCGGGTTGAGGATGGAGTCAAGCTCAACTCCCAGTCCTACTGCCAGTTTCTGGAAGACACCTTCTTCAAGCAGTGGTACAGGAAGAAGTCTGCATCCTTCAAGAAAAACATGATTTTCATGCAGGACAATGCTCCATCACACGCGTCCAAGTACTCCACAGCGTGGCTGGCAAGAAAGGGTATAAAAGAAGAAAAACTAATGACATGGCCTCCTTGTTCACCTGATCTGAACCCCATTGAGAACCTGTGGTCCATCATCAAATGTGAGATTTACAAGGAGGGAAAACAGTACACCTCTCTGAACAGTGTCTGGGAGGCTGTGGTTGCTGCTGCACGCAATGTTGATGGTTAACAGATCAAAACACTGACAGAATCCATGGATGGCAGGCTTTTGAGTGTCCTTGCAAAGAAAGGTGGCTATATTGGTCGCTGATTTGTTTCTGTTTTGTTTTTGAATGTCAGAAATGTATATTTGTGAATGTGGAGATGTTCTATTGGTTTCACTGGTAAAAAGAAATAATTGAAATGGGTATATATTTGTTTTTTGTTAAGTTGCCTAATAATTATGCACAGTAATAGTCACCTGCACACACAGATATCCCCCTAAAATAGCTAAAACTAAAAACAAACTAAAAACTACTTCCAAAAACATTCAGCTTTGATATTAATGAGTTTTTTGGGTTCATTGAGAACATGGTTGTTGTTCAATAATGAAATTATTCCTCAAAAGTACAACTTGCCTAATAATTCTGCACTCCCTGTACTATAAGAGTTAAATAGATCTTTAAACCCAACAAAAATAAAATACAAACCTTTGTTTGCAGCTTCAAGTTTTTTATTCTCAGCTTGTGTTTTTAGTTTCTTCTCCACGTCTGACAAAGAAAGTAAAAAAGTACTTTTAAACTCAAGTGTGTGATCATGTATGAGCTGTATAGTTTTAATGTTTTATTTGGGAACAGAATGGTGTGTATGTGTAAGTTTGGTGATGGAGTTTTTATTATGAATGAATGATGAATTTTTATGAATTATTATGTCTATTTTTTATGCTTAAGGACAACAGATGGAAATTAGCCCTTGGCTATAATCTGGTATGTTTACATTCATGTAATTTTTTTTTTTTACATTTATGTTCATTAACATGCACTGTCCTAAATAAAATAAACAAAAATAAATAAATAAACAGGATTTAAGATCAAGCAGAAATGTGTTGCAGGTCTTCAAAATATTTATGAGACTGACTCTACATGCACTAAATTGTTAAATGACTGCAAAAATCCCAAACCTTTGATTTTGTCAGATGTCTGCGTCACCGCCTCTTTCAGTTTCACCCTCAGATCAGCAATCTCCATCACTAGTGGAAATACAAAAAAAACTGGAATATTATATCGTACTAAAAGGACACGAACAGCATGACACCAAAAAGCAAATTCAACAATATTCATACCATATTTATAATTCTCTGCATCTATATGCTCAAGTTGACTTTCAGTGTCATCCAGCTGCCTCTCTTTCAACTTTAGTCTCCTTTGAAGGTCTGAAAGTGAGTTGAGATTAATAAACACAACCATTAGCTTAAAATACAGGTTACTTCATGCAATATACATTTCAAAGTTTGTTCTGTACCTGCAAGGCTCTCAGTATGAGACTCTTTGAGGGCTTCTATGTTATCTTCCAGTTCTTTAATTTGCACTTCAAGCTCCATAATCTGAGCAGCTAAAACAAAACACAAACGTTATGGACTCTGATGCTGTTTGATATTTCACTCCTCGTTGCTGACTGAACCAGAACTCATGACTGAACTCATACCACTTCTTGTGTTTCTCTGATTTCTCATGGCCTCCAGTTGATTCTCCAGATCTACAAAAATAGGCAAAAGTGATGTTTTATGTCCTTAAATA
Source organism: Simochromis diagramma (assembly GCF_900408965.1). Classification (NCBI taxonomy): domain Eukaryota; kingdom Metazoa; phylum Chordata; class Actinopteri; order Cichliformes; family Cichlidae; genus Simochromis; species Simochromis diagramma. Next base: position 1,715,034 of record NW_024387049.1, on the reverse strand, counting down.
TTTGTAGTATTACTATGATCGCATTTGAGGAGAGCCCACCTTTAATTTTTGCTTCTTGTGCCTGATTCTTCTTTTCTTCTTCCTTCTTCAGTCTTGCTATTTCAGCTTGCTGATTCAAGATCTGAAATGCTACAAAAAAGGTTTATGCATATATAACAAGAAGAGAGTGAGGGAAGTATTTTACTCTGACTGTTACTCACTCAGCTTAATGTTTTCACCCTGTTCATCTTTAACTCCATCAATCAAATAAGTGAGCTTTCCTTGAAGTACTGGGAAAAAAAGATGATTTTTTCAAGAAGAAAAAACAAAACAGAAATGATCCTATTTTTGCTTTACACAGATATGTCACTCACCTTTAATCTTCTCGTCATCTCTATCATTTTCCGCCACAGTGTCCAGTTTCTCGATTTCTGTTTGCAGTGCAATAATCTGCAGAACTGAAAGAAGGTTGGAACACTTATAAGTATTTGTACTTGAGTAAGTAATCTGGATTCTTTCAGCAGGGTTGTTTGTACTCACGTCTACGTGGTTGAGTGCTTCTCTCTTTCAGCTCTTTTGTTAGTTTGTCCAGCTCCTCGTTCTTTTCATCTATGGCTTTTTGGAGCTCTGCAGATCAGACAAAACTTTGTTTGGGGGGGATTTATGCGTAAATGTAAATATTTATTTAGCTAATATTAAAGCTGTACAACAACCCTTTAATGTACACCATGTGAATACTGGACCCCAGTAGCGCTGCTTACTTGACTTGACAATGAAACACACTCACCATCAACCTTGGATTTGGACACAGAGTTGTTCATTTGTGCTTTCAGTTGCTCCACTTGCTGAGTTAATGTAGAAATTTGTAGAGCTGAAAGAATCAGTCAGAATAAACATCAGCGTTCACTGTTCTCATCTAAGAAACATGAAAATGTGCACAACATCTGTGCATGTGCCCAATGTAAGTTGTGTTTTTAGCAAAGGCTCTGATTTTAACAACTATGATCCATATAAGAAATTTTGTGAATACCAGCTAGGACACTTTCTATTTGGACTGGCTGAGCATGGGGCAAATTAGCTGGATCACATGCTGAGGCATGTGTGTGTCCAGAGGTGGCCTATCAGCTGTCTAAACACCTATTAAAAGGAAGCTAGCTGGATACTGGAGGAGAGAGGCCCCAGATATAAGGAGGAACGCGCGAAGGCCAGGAGAAAAAGAGGGACCCGCTGGTTGATCGCGGGGGTGCGGTGCCTCATCTGGAGACGGACCAGTCAGCGTGACATGGCGACCCAGTCCCGACAGCAGGAACGGCGACAGTAGGAGACAACGTGCGTGATTAGTAGCAGGGGAGAGGTATACCTCTGCATACATTTGTGAGTAGTGTCTCCACTGTCATTCACTGGGTGCAGCCGTGTTGGCAGAGGGTTGCCATGGCTATAAGCCAGGGCCGCTTCCGGGACGATGGTTCTGGCACCTATTTGTTTATTTACAGGGCGATGACGCAAGTGGAGCCGCGGTGGTATCAAGCGACGGACGCCAGTGTGTGATGGGCCCAGTGAAAGGATGAGAGGGGGATAGACCCATATGGAAAAGATATGTATAAATCTTATAAAGTTTGCATCTGTCTTGTGTGAAACTTGTATGAAAAGCATACAAGAGTAAAAACAGATGTAAGATCCCTTGAAAAATTATATAAATGAAACTTGTATGTTTTGGGTACTTACTAAAACAATATATGAAAGTGGCCACTTTCATGAGTAAATCTTATAAGCCTTATATGATTCACTATATGAAGTAGGCCACATCTTATGCAAGTCTTTTATAAATTTTTACTATTTCTTTTCCATATGGGGAGGCTCCTCCCCGTCAGCCTGGGACGAGGCTGGCGTGGACCCCCCTCCGCAAAGGGAATTTCTGTCCAGCTCATGAACACCTAACAAACATTCATCCTGGACTGTGGACAGTTACATCAGGGAACCGGATGGGATTTTAGTGCATGCAGAGAATTATATTTTTAGCAGTTTTTGAAGTGGGTTTTTTTTTTATTCCTGGGGGATTTTAGTATATTAATAACATTTTATTGTATACTTTTTTCTTATTAGTATTTGGGTTGTTTTATTCCTACTGTCTGTCTCGGGAATAAACTGTTTCTGATCAGGCCTGCTTCATCATTGTGCCCGGGGTTTCTGATTCGCTCGCCCCCCCCCCCCCCCTGTATTTAAAAGAACCATCCTCTTTAGTATGACATTCTTGCTCACCGGCTTTAGTGTCTACATTACATCTCTCTCAGGTTGGCTTCACCACAAACTCATTAACTGTGAGGAAGTGATAATAAAACACTGAGAGTGTGATGAAACAAGTCAGGGAGACAGTTTATATTAGTGACACATTATTAAAACCTATTTTTTCTTTAATATATTAAAATGCTCTATCTGTCTGTGTGTTTGTTTCTTTGACTGCAAACTAGACCATCTGGAACTAAGCATTAAAAATTAGCATACAAATACATCTCAGGCTCCTGAAGGTTCTAACTTATCAGATATTTTGGCCTCATCATATTGCCAATCAACCACCTAGCAAAGGACTTAAGTGTCCCTTTCTTTGCAATTATGCACCTGTAAGACCACATAAAAGCATTTTTATTACACAACATTAAAATCTGCAAACAACCCTGCAATGGGCTAAAATGACCTGTTTTTAGCTTTTATGCAGCTTTAACACCTTGTGAAAACATCCTTATTTCCATTCCAGAATAATAGCATGTCTCTATAATAATTGCACAAATGCCGTCATATCAATCATTAACATCTATATATGTTTTTAAAGAAAACATTCAAATTATTTGGATTTTCATATGTATTATATTTCTTCCATTTCCCACCCCAATATCACGTTTTCCATTTGCATTTGTTTCACCTGCCTCTTTCTGTGTATGTCACCCGTACGTCACTCAGAGGTCATGAAAATTTGTTCAAGTCACCACTACACGGGGAATGAATAATTAGAAATAAAATCCTTAAAAATCAGCATGAGCAGACAATGGTAATGCTGAAGACATTTGACCATGAGGACTGCATGAACCATAGCACCATTACTGCTAAATATTATGAAAAACTACATTTTTAGTTTAAAATGTTTTGTGGCTGTTGTTAATCATTCCTGCTGTAGTGTACATTGTATATTACAATTTGGATCTTACATTTTTTTGACCAAAGATATCAATACATTTGCTATACTCCTTAAGTCTCTCTTTTAAAGCTACAGTTTTCCCGTGTACGTTTTTGTGATAGTCAGGGGCCATGCCAATATTACAGTAGTCCACGTAAATGTCAAACCCAAGCTTTACAGGTCAGGTTTTGTTTGTTTTTAAAACTGAACGTACTATGTACACCGAATAATCATCCAAATTCTCAGAACTTAAAGAAATTATGCAAACTCATCATCTCAAAACAACGTAAGAGCTTACTTTTTTACTTAATAATTTAGGGCAACTTATTCATTGACTATGTTGTCTCCAAAGAATACAAATATCATTTTTATATGTATATTATGTTTAGATTTTTTTGCTCTTTGTAAGAATTTTTTAGAAACCAAATATGACTATATACAGTCACATAACAAAAATGTTAAGAATGATGAGAAACTAACCACACATCTCTGTGCCATACATGAGCAAAGCAAAAAGCACGTTAGCATTATTTAGCCACAGAGCTGAATTAGGCATGCCTGCCAACCACCAAGCATTAAAAAAGAAAACTTTGCTCAATATGATTATATCTGTTGGCCAAGTGCACAAACATGGCAAACATTAATATAGCACTATCATTGTGTACTATTAGGCATGCACCACTAATGATGATACACAATGCAGTAAATATCTTGGTGTTATTCTTATGGTCTTTCAGGGTTTTTAATCAGTAAATATACCTACATGTATCATGATGTATTATTTATTATTGTCCTGTAATGTATCAAGTGTTGCAATACTGTGAGCTTCTTAACGGCTTCTAATATCTTCCCTTTTTAAATCATTTCACCGAGATCAGAAATAAATTGGTTAAATATGATCAACTGGATGGTGGAAGATGGAGCATATTAATACAGTACAGCTAACAGATTCAACACTCACCAAGTGAAGTAACAGAGCTCGATTTGGACTGCAGCTCCTTGATTTTGTCATTCAGGTTTTGCTGTAGATCTGCACAGAGACATTTATTATGGGTGCTGATCACAGAGAACAGTTTTCTATATTGAGAAAGAACAGCAAGTCAAAGATTGCACTCACCTGTAATTTTCTGCTCATAATCTGAACAGCTTTCTGTCTCGTTCAGCTTTTGCTGCAAGTCTAAGAGAAAGGTTACATTACTAAGCAATAGTCTAGGCTAGTAATGCTATTAAACTTGTAGTCTATCCACATGTTGCAGAAACTTGAAATAAAGAGAAACTTGAACTTGAATATTGCTGTATTTACACTCATAAAACTATGAGTGAGTAAAAGTATTTAGGTTCATAAAATTAAAAAATAGTATTAACATCATGATTCTAGACCAATAGATATTCATTATAGTTTCATTGACAGTTTGTTCATTATTTTTTGATACAGGTCAGCATGAAAGCTCATATTGTTATATTTTGTTGGCTTTCAGTGGGTTTTGACTATGAGTTTGTAAAACTATTCATTCCAGGTTTCTCCAATAATTCAGTTCAGTTCACTTTTATTTATACAGTGCCAAATCACAACAACAGTTGCCTCAAGGCGCTGTGCTTTGGTGACAGAGGGAAGGAAAAACTCCCTCTTAACAGGAACAAATCTCTGGCAGAACCAGGGAGGGGCAGCAATCTGCTGAGACCGGCCGAAACTTGGAAGCATCTTAAAAATCAACTTAATCCTTCTTGTTGCAGAAACTTAAACATGCCACAGATGAACTTACCGAGGATCACTTCCTGATCACGAGAATGCTCCTCCTCTTTAACCTTCAGTTGTTTTCTGAGATCTAACAAAATGTAAAGTTAGCTTCAGGTGAAGAAGGTATCAGAGGTGATACTTGCTTTTAGAGATCAAAAGAAAAATACTTACTAGAAATTGTAGCAGCACTTTCTTTATCCTCAGCTGTCTTAACTTTTTCAAGGTTTTCAAGTTGGCTTTGCAGATCAGTGATGTTCAAAACTGAGGAACAGAGGAAGAAAGAATCAAAGCAGAACTTTTTTCCTTCATCATTTCTGCAGACACCATGTTCTTTCTTGACTTACTCAGGTTGGCATTTTCCTGGTTCTTCTGTTTCAGCTCATTGACATGTTTCTCCAGCTCTCCCTTCTTGGCTGCAAGCTCATTTGTGATCTCTGAGGTCATTTTAAAGAAGTTAAAACAGGTTTATTGGTCAGACACGAGAGATCATCGTACACAGTTTTGTACTGTGAATTACAAAAGCTACCAAGTTTCTTTATCTCTCACACTTATTTTGTTTTTTCTACAAGGATGGGGAAAACTAAAACTCTCACTTGCCCCATATCTGACTCCTCTGTGCTTCTGCCTGCTCACTTGTATTTGTCACACTCTTATCACTAGAGGAAAAGCACAATGGGAGATACTTACCAGTTAGCTTACTGGTTTGTAGAGTCTCGCGGTTTGACAGCAGATTCTGCAGGTGCTTCACCTGGCTCTGAAGATTCAGGATTTTCAGTGCTAAAGCACAAAGAAGCAAAAAGAGTAGTTTGCTATAAGACATGCTGTGAGAGAATTACTTCATGAGAGGGAAAAAGGCAAAAAGAAAGAAAATTCAACTTGTCAGTGAACCTTTGTGCTCACAGTTACTTCATACTCACTCAGTTTGGTGTTATCTCGATCACTGCTGCCTATTTGAGCCATGAGTGTGTCTATTCTGTTTTGTAGCGCTGCAAAAAACAGTGAATTGTATTAATAACATTTAGTCACCTACTATGACTTTGTGTCACCCTCAATCAGCACCTTAAACCTTAAAGTACCTTTTATCTGGTCACCAGCTGTCCCATTCACATCCTTGTTCTGCAGGCCCCATATCTCATTCTGGAGCTCAACGATTTGTAAAACTGAAACAAACAAACAAACATCTGATGAATGACAGGTAAGGTTTGGTTGTGTCATTTAGAGGGATATTTTAAATGGAAATGTGTGTCAGTGCAACCAAATTGCAAAAACGTGACAGAAACACATTCTTTTCCCAGTATGATGGTGATTTTACAAATCTTAGCTTCTTCTAAAATTATGCAAAGTTACAGCCATCAAGATCATTTGTTCTTTAACACCATGCAGACATTAAGCTAACTGATTTATAGGCCTTTTCCAAGTAGATAAGGTCCCCATGTGAAAAGTATCCACTGCACAGAACGCACAGAGCAGGAAATCCTGGCTCCCAAATGTTGTCAATTGTCCCCAGAGGCTTAGTATTGCAATAATAGGCAGCGGGTTGTCAACAGTGTTGATCACAGAGTACAGCAGTGCACTCACCCACTCTCGGGTTGGCAATCAATTCCTCCATTTCTGCAGTCTTAGTAATCAGTTCATCTTGCTTCTTCTCCAGTTGCATCTGCAGCTCTGTGGGGAAGCAGAGAGAAACAGATATATGACTTGAGGTCATATTTGTTTCACATTTTTCCTCCAGGAAGTGTGCTGACTATGACAGCTGATACTCACGTGAGATGATTTCTGGATCTTTTGAGTTTGAGATCTGCTCCTTCAAAGCCCTCACTTCAGCCTTCATGTTGATCACATTCAGGACTAACAGAGACAAACGTGAGCAGATATGACGGCACAGATTAGTTCTGAAATATAATGTGAGGATGTGAGCAAAAACAAGAGAGACTTTAACTGCACCACACTCACGCAGAGCAGTTTTGAAGTCTTTCGTTTTGTTCAGTTCTGCAATCTTATCTTCAACTTCAGTCTTCAGCTCTGACAAAAAATAAATCAGTCACATCAAAACTCAGTCTCAGACACTCTGAGGTCGAAGTCAGATTCGCAACTTACGGTTTCGTTGTTGTTCGAGTCCAGAGCACTCATGTGTCTTTAACAGCAGTTGCCTCTCCAACTCTGCTCAGTGAAAAAGGAAATCCAAGTTAACAAAAACTGTCTCTCTGACACAAACTGTTAGTTATGGATTTATTCAGAAAAACAAAATCAACTCACCTGCGAATTTATCCTTCATAAGAGCATATTCCCTGTTTTTGTTTTGAAGAAACATCTGATGGACTTTAAAAGAAAAGAAATGGACTGAAACACTATAGTGCAAATTAGCAACATGAACATCCTGCAGCAAACAGCTTTCGATCTCAGGCATGTGGCATGAATGTTGTTCCGTTCGCTCTATGAAAGCCCATTTCGCTTGAAGTGATACAGTGATTGTAGGACATACTTACGAGTTAATGTTAAAGAGGATTCTGCGTTATCGTCACGATTTTCTCTTTCAATTCTTTTGAGATTTTTGTAGAGTTCAGCGATAACCAGAACTACAGAAAATACAAAAGTCAGGGTGTATAGAATTATGTTTTAGGCTACTTCACAACAATCAAGATTGATCCAAGTGTTTTTCTGGACTTACTTAATCTGGCATTAGCCGGATTCTTGTTATTCAGCTCATTGATATATTTCTGTAGCTCTGCTCTCTTGAATGTAAGCTCATTTGTTAGAGTGTTCCTTATGCTCACCATGCTTGGAGCTGAAAGTGACACACATGTCAAGTTGCTACAGTAACATTATGACACTCTATGCTAACATGAGGTCTTGGGTGAGATACTTACAGTTTGAATTGTAGGTTTGTGACAGCAGCGTCTCCAGGTGCTCCAGCTGACTTTGCAGACTGATGATTTTCAGAACTGGAAAAAAAGGTTAAAAAAAAATGTAGCTGACTGCAAAAGATACGACTGCAGAGAGTTTTAGAGTTTCTCACAAGACTCACTCAGTTTTGTGTTTTCACCGGCTCTGTTGTTGATTTCATCGATGAAGCCGTCAAGTCTGTCCTGTAACTCTGAGGAAAAGGAAAGTATGTATTTAGATTATATTTTGCAGGTTCTATCTTGACTTTAAACAACACTAACCCTCTTCTCGATCACTTGTGGTTCCATTGGTGGCTTTGTTCCGAAGGGTCCATAACTCATGTTGCAGTTCAAGGATCTTTAAAACTAAAGCAAAGCAACGTGCAGTCCTTAAGTTAGAAAATGAATCTTACTGCAACAATGTCTACCAATTTTTTGCTTTTTGTAAGCAACTCAGAATCTCATTGGTTCCCTTCTCTCCCTGTGCCACTCCAACAAGTCTCTACTTTACACTCTTTTGAACTAATGATTGATAAAACATAAACCCCCAAAACATCCAGCATATCAAGCAAAGCCTCTCTCAACATTATTCTTTCACTCTGCTGTTAATTCATTTTCTTTAATCTTGGTTTTGGCAGGTTTACATGTGACCTGAGTTAGATTTAACCATAAAAGCCATGATATGTGACAGTCCAGGTCTCATCTGTATTCAGTTTGTGTTTGACTAGCTTGTGATTTAATAGCACGACAGCTGAAAGCACAAGGACCTAGCAGGGCGACTATTGGTGGATTTGTCTAAAACAAGGATCAGAAAGTCGTCGTGCATTTCAGCCATTTATTAGCTGCTTCACATTAAATGATTATACTTTACAATCCTTAACTCTGCTGGCCACTAGAAAGGAAGCAGTTTAAGGTTCTTCCACACTAGTTTTCCCTTTAAAACTGGATGTTATGTCCCTTTTTAATATGCACTTTATGTACATAACTGTGAATGTCAGTTTGAGTTTAGCTTAAAAACAATGGTTAGCGTTCAAACAATAATTCTGGTTCACATAAAGTAAAGTCAAGAAACTCACTTGCTCCTGGGCTAGAAGTCAGACGTTCTATGTCTGCAATTCCTGAGCTCAGTTCTTCTTGTTTTCTCTCCAGTTGTTTCCGTAGCTCTGTTGGACAGAAATAGGGGTTATTAAGAGATGTTAAACATATCAGAGAAATTCCCAGTTTTCCCAAGGAAAATGTAAAGATGTAATTTAATTGTCTCAAGCGCAAAACTGTTTAAAAATTGCTTTAAAAAAATCCACTTAATTAATAGAATAAAAACAAAGGTATGGTATATATCTGTGACTTCTGTCCCTCACCGGAGGTCAAGTCTTTGTCTTCTGAGAGAGAGATCTGATCCTTCAAAGCCTTGAGTTCATCATGCAGGCTCATCAGCTTTACAACTGGAGCAGAAAGCAACAGAAACATCACTACACAGATTACAAATTCAACACAACGAGATTACAAGCCGAGCGAGAGACACCGCTGAACACTGCGTACGGCAATGTGACTCACTGAGAGCTGGTTGGAAGTCCTCGGTTCTGTTCAGTTCAGCAATCTTGCGGTCAAAGTCGATCTTCACCTCTAACAGAAACGAGACACATGCTTTAAAATCAAGCAGGAATAATCAGAGGTTGTAGCTGAAAGCCAGTTTAAAAACTTACGCTCATATCTTTTCACAAATTTGGAATCTAATTCAGTCTTCAGTCGCAGTTTCCTCTGCAGCTCTTTTGTATAAAAGGATAAAATCAGGTACTTGAAGCTCTTATCAGACACAGTTTTCAAAATTTCTAAAAAAACAAAACAAAAAACAAACTACACACCAAGCACTCACCCCTTATTTTGGCCTGAGCTTCGATGTATTTTTTTTCTGTAACTTCACGCACAGCTGCAGATTTAAAGTATCATAATGTAAGATCGCAATCTTAATGTCAAGGATTAAGAAAGTATTCTCTGCTCAGAAAACAAATGATGTTAAATGTTTTTCTGAATTTAACACTAAAGTTAGTGCAGGTGGACTTACTGGTGGGCTGGCCTGTCAGGTGCTGCTTTTTAATTTCTTCTATTAGGCTGATGACTTGCATGACTGTTCAAAGACAAAGAAAACACCATTGTCTTGAGTGTTGGGCCTTAGCAGCACATTTATACGTGGTGAGGTTGGTGAGGTGATCATTCCGCCTCTCCTTTATACTTACTCTGCTGTGCCTTAACATACTCCACTGCTTCCAGTTGCCTCTGTAAAACGTCATGCCTTTGCTTCTCTCTGTCCAACAAAAGGCGGAACCCTAGGATGAATAAACAGCTATTAATGTTTCTACTGCAATTAGCAGATCATAATTTGGTAGTTCCAAATAAGACAAGTACATATGTGACTTGACTTCGTAGTGTAAAGTTTCAAAGATTTGTGCTGCCATTTACCTTGAATTTGGGAATCAGTGATGTTTTTGGCGTTTCTCATCAGCTGTTCAAAATGTAGCACCTCGGCCTGCACTCTCATAATTTGCAAGGCTGTCGAAAGAATCAAGAGGGTGTCGAGTTAATGGCGCAATAACTACACAAAGGACGTGCTCGACGCTGAATGTTCACTTACTTAGTTCTCTGTTGTTCTCCTCATCTTTCAGCTGTATAATCAGCTTTCTGAGGAGATCAATCTTTTGCATCCATTGCTTCCTGGCATCTGAATTAAAAAAAAATTAAATAAATAAAGTAAAAAAAAGAATAAACGTGTGCTGCTCCACAAAGGAGAGACGGGATCTACAACTCACCAGCGGCGAAGGTTTTGGATTTCTCAATAGCATCGATGATCATCCTCTTCAACTCTGCAATCTTCGTGCGCACATAAATCAGCTCCAGCACTGGACAGCCAGCAGAGAACGAAGTGTTGGGAAATGTTGAAAGACAAGCCTTTAACATTATTACTCACACAAGAAATGCAGGCCTGTTTAGAAAGATTCACTTACAATTAGCAGAGTAGCCATCTCCTTTTTCTTGCAGCAGAACGATCTTCCTGTTGAGCTGTTCTTTCACTGAGCAGCAGAAGAAAATGGTCAGGATACAGAAATATAATAACATAATAAAATGAAAGAAGATGACCTTTTTTCCTAGTTTAGCATTATATTAATCTGAAATCTAAATAATTATTAAATATTTCATAACACCTATTGTAAATTCCTTAAGATTTTTTTTTTTTTACGGAATATGCAGCCATGCATTAGATCAATTTCAGCAACCATCACTTCTTTGCTCCATTTTGTCCTGAGCAACCAAAAAGTTACCAAAAAACTAAATGGATTTCATATAACAGTGTGTTATGCAACCTTCACGCAGAAACCGACTGTGACCAAGAAAGAAGGAAGTGGGAGACCACAGTGCACAGCTATGCATATTTAGGAGTTAAAATGGTACCACAAGAAAAAGTCACACTTGAGCTGTGGCTTCAAAAATGAACCGACTCCCAGAGATTGCCACATTGATGACACTTCTGCTGCATCTTTTTTTCCAAAGAGGTAGCCATCAGCTCCAGATCAATATGTTTGAATTACTACAGATACCAGACACACCCCTTTATCTCAACTTGGAGCTAGTACTAGAAATGCTCTACCTTGTAACCCCATAATGCGAGGTTTATATCCTCTCCTGGATCTTTTGCGTGGGGGCAAATGTATTAGCCACTAACCACAGTGCCACTCGCTACAGTAGCTACATTACAGCATTAAAAAGCATAGTTTCAGGTGCTGCTTTAGTTTTGTTTAGTTGACTGGGTGACCACTTGCTACAAGGCCAAATAAAGTTGCTCACCTTCAACTCTGTACCCAAGGCCTCTTGTTGTCTAACAAATGTTAGCCTGAACCTTCCTGCTGTTATACTGCAATGGGCCTAGCTTCACTCATGTTTTTTTTTTAAAATTCTTTGTGTTTATACACTACTTTGCATTTAATGACGAGTTATTATTAATCTATGGACCCATCTCCAACCAGTCACGGCAGACGGCTGCCCCTCCCTGAGCCTGGTTCTATTAAAAGGGAGTTTTTTCTTCCCACTATCGCCAAGTGCTTGCTCATAAGGGGTTATTTGATTGTTGGGGTTTTCTCGCTATTATTGTACTGGAATATACTCTTTGTTATTTACAACATGTCTGATATTATATGAAGACAAACACTTTTTCATGAATAACTGACGTTTAAAGGGTAAGAACTTTTACGTTTTAATTGCAATTTATTTAGACAAAATACTAAGCTGTTGTTAGCAGCACTAATAGAGAATGTGAAATGAAGTTTAAAAAATTAGCCACCAAGGAATGGTGCTGAATGGTAGTTACTGAACAATGTGTCAATTTTTCTGCCTGAACTGTGGACAAGCAATTTTCACATAATAAGCAAAAGTTTTTTTTAGTTAAATCAAAGAGCCCGCAGTTTACCCAGAGTCATGCCACTCGAACTCCCAGAGTTTGGTTTTCCCCCTCTTGTTTCTGCCTCTTGTAAAGCCCAGAGCTGATTCTGCAGGGAGATTATCTGAAGTACTAAAAGAAGAGAGAAAAAAAAAGAAAGCAATGAGCCATTTCCTTCTGCTTATATATGCATTCGCACAACACCAGCGCCTTCGGTTGACCTTCCGTTCCTCAAATGTGGTTCAAAAATACACTTACTGAGAGTTGCATTTGAAAGGCTTTCTTCAGCTTCCTGTATCTGATCTTTTAGTTCAGCCGTCTTCTTGTCCAGCTCTTTCTGCAGCTCTGCAGGAAACCAGTTTAGAAATGAAACATCTTCATTCAGTTTCTGTGGCTCCAATCAGAAGAATAGCGCTCAAGTGGAGGCAAATTCAAACATTTCTCAGTACTGCAAGATAAGCACATCATGCTAACGATAAAATAGCTCACCTGTGATTTCGTCTGCAGTTCTGTTAGAATTAGTAGCAAGCTTGGTCTTCTCCTGCAAAGTGGTCACCTCCCTGGTGAGTGTCATTATTTTAAAAACTGAAAGAAAGAAAACACTTTTACATAAAAGCTGAACTGTGCAGCGTCATATGATTAAAATTTAATTAATTATGATTAAATCGTGACCTGTGCGAGAGATTTTACTGTATTTCCAAAAAACTTACGGAGAAGTGTGTCACCATCAAGCTTCTCCAGCACCTGCTTCATTTTGAGCTGCAGATTGGGTTGGTACGCTGTCAGGAAATGACACATGCATTTTAACTTTTGCTGATATAAATTGTTTCCAACTGTTACATATGTGCAAGGAAAGGCTTACTGCCAGATGTAGACGATGCTGTTGACATGCATGCAGCAAGTTCCACTTTCAGCTGTATGACCTCTGTCCTCAGCCCAAAGGCCTCGTCACCTGTAAGAAAGTGTACAGGTTGCAGCAAACCAAAGCAAAAGTAGGCCTACTTAAACTCTTCGCTGGATGTATGCTCACCGAGTTGGTTGTAACGGCGATTCGCCTGCTGAAGTTTCCTTTGTAACACCTCCAAAGTTTCTTTCACACCTGATAAGGAAATGTTAGGGTGACACGAATGAGGACCCACACACACACACAGCTTTCACCTTAATTGTTCGGTACTTTTCACCAACACTGTCCCAGCTTTCCAGCTGCCACCCACACACAACACCCCACCATCTTTTATAGGGGAGACATGATCAGATGATGGAGCTCAGGTGTGTGTCAGCCTCCCCTGACACCGTACCCTGAACCCACTGCTCCACCCCTCCCCTGCAGCTGAGCCACAAACCCCACCCTGCCACTGTTAGCAATGCCACATATTAAAGCAGCAAGATAAACAGTCTCACTGCTCACCCACTGTTTGAAACTAAGTATTTCAGCTCCTCCCCTCCTGTCTCTTTAAGACTAATTTCTTCTGACTGGCTGCGCTTTGCAAACAGAAGATTTGAACAGAAGGTGAGTAGAGCATGTCTGCTCACAGCCAGAGCTCCACCTGAGAAGGCCAAATGTGGGCAACTGTCTAAAACAGAGGGCTTAGAGCAGTCTGAAGTTTTTGGCTCATTTTAAATAACCTCTATGTAAGCTGACCTCTTTTTTTTTCTTACTTTGACCATGTTTAATGTATTAAAATATGTATGTAATGATTGATTGAGTCAAACACTAATTTTTTATGTAAATTTAAGAAGTTCATCCAATATCCTTAAAAGTTGCAGAGGTAATATAACAACAACAATAATAATAATAATAATAATAAGCAGACATCTGCCAAGGCAGCTCACTTTCTGTGCAGTATTTACTCTTAAGGGAAATTGTATTGTATTTTATATATATTTAATTTCTTTGTACTTTTTAAATGTACTTTAAGAAGTTAGTAGCGCAGTAAAAACAAGAGCAAAGTGCAGCCTTTTGTTATTCGCCCTGCTGAAACCCATTTTAATATACTCGACATGATTCTGTTTATAATTAGTTTTACACAATTATATATTATATATAGTTACTTATAATTATTTTTTTATGTGGCTATAGCATGTGTGCAACATTCATTTCAGTAAAATTTGTTTAAATATTTAGTAAATAAATATCAAGTGGAAAAGAGTTTTTGCACACGAGTTGATTTTGTTTTCAAAAAAGTATTCGGGAACATTGTACTTGTATTCAAATGGTTATAACCTGTTAAAAATCCCCATACTGGGGTGGCTGTAGCTCAGGTGGCAGAGCAGGTCAGCCACTAACCAGAAGGTCGGTGGTTCGATCCCAGGCTGCCTGCCTCCTGGCTGCATGCCAAATATCCATGGGCAAGATACTAACCCCAAGTTTGCCGCCTGGTGGTGGTCAGAGGGCCCCGTGGTGCCAGTGTCCGGCAGCCTTGCCTCTGTCAGTGCGCCCCAGGGCAGCTGTGGCTACAATGTAGCTTGCCGTCACCAGTGCGTGAATGTGTGTGTGTGAATGACTGAATTTAGTGTGAAGCGCTTTGGGGTCCTTAGGGACTGAGTAAAGCGCTATACAAATGCAGGCCATTTACCATACTGTCTATCATTTCCTACACGCCTATAGAAAGTAGTAAGAAACCTAGTTTTAAAGAGCTCTATATAGGAATATTATCAATTCAATCTATTGACCTTAAAGTTGGGGTTAGAGGTCAAATGTGACAGGAGGTAAACATTTAAATGTAAGATTTTAGATTTAGTTTTTCAAATCTTTATTTATCTGACTAATAATGTAGAGACTACACTAAGACACTCGCTCAGCTAGATACTGGCATCACATTTTGAATCTGTGTAATGCACGCTCAATAATCCAGGTATTAAATCCCAGAAACTTGGTTCTGTTCATGTGGATGCAGCATATTCAGTGGGAAACATTTTTTACATCACTTATCCGAGTGATTTGGACGTCGCTTGGATGAGTGAATAAAACATTCCAGATGAGCAGAAGCAGCTTACTGGGAACATGTTTTTGGATTGTAGTGTATTGTTAAATAAAATAGATGTAAAAAAAATAATAAAAATCACTTACCGGTGCAAGTTTTGATGACAATTGACTGTAATAAAACATTTGATCTTAGATCAGTTGAAGATAATATAACAAGTTTCTTATATCTATCGTAAGTAAGTAAGTAAGTAAAACTTTATTTATATAGCACCTTTCTAGGTAAAAGATCACAAAGTGCTTCACACAAGGATAACAAAGCATAAAACAAAACAGACGACAGTTGACAAACAGCAATTCTAAAAAGATGTGTTTTTAGTTGTTTTTTGAAAGAAGCTACTGAGCCCAGCGATCTTATGCTCAGTGGGAGATACAGATACAGACATACTAAAACTTTTATTGATCACAACATTTATAGAGATAAATCACATGATGTAATAACTATTTAATGATTACTACTTACCGTCACATTTACAGGGCTGTTTTGAAAGTCAGTGGATAGCTAAGGTAAATGCACAAGAAGAAATGTATCATTAGTAGTAGCAGCCAAACTTCTGTTCATCTCTAAACATTTGCTAAGTCACATTTTCTGGGACTTACAAGGATCCTGGAAAGGATTGCGTCCAAGTCGGGATTCCCAGTTCTGACCAACCTGTTGTGGCCTGAAATAAATGAGAAAACATAAATATTTACTTTTTTGTTGTTGTTGTTACAGGTATTTGTTTAATTCAACCCCTATTAACTGACAATAAAAAGGACGATATTATTTCCCCCTACCAGCTCTGGGATCAGAAGTGCAGAGTACACAGGTGAAGAGGAGCGGAATCCAAATGAATTGAGAACCACCAGCCATGGTTTTTCCTTCCAAAACCTTCCTCTGCTGTCAGCAGCAGTCAGCGGGCCTTTTATAAGACTCTGACTGATCAATGTCCAGGGGTAGTGATGACTTCCTAGAAGAGGCGGAGTAAATAAATGACTTAATTTGCTGTAAATGGCAAAAGTTAAACACAGCCAACTGTGCACACAAATAATAACAAATAAGCAACCGTGTCTTTAAATTAAATTCCTCGCCAAAAAGGAGAGACCTTATTGTCTGATTTATTTTGACATTTTTATTTGTCTCAAACAAACATTGCGCTAAAGCTCAAATACAAATCAATCACGTTCAAAGTACCAGTACGAGAACTTTTAATCACATACAGTGCCTCAAAGTCTGTGAATTGCTTTGGATTTTTCTCAATTTCCAGTCTTAGCTTACAACCCCCCCTCCCGAAGATAAAAGATAAACTTATTAAACCTAAATAGATAAACATACAAACGTCATCATCTTTGTTTGAGGAAATGAGTAATGCATATGTGCAAGTAAAGAAAATAGGGGAACCTTTGCTTTATTTTTGCATTTGCAAACATAATTAAAATGATATTTGTTTCTTTTTTTCCCACCCTGTCTTGTCAGGGAGCTTTTGCAATCAGACACATTTTGCTTTTCCGAGATTAGCGCTGCAAACTCTCTACAGGCTCCTCTCGTTCATGTGTTTCTGCAATTACACATTTAAGTGTAACTCTGGGCTCGGTTTCCTCATATGAACTGGTCGCTTTCAGATCCTTCCCCAACATTTGAATTGGAAGTTCAGGACGTTGACTTGGCCTTTCAAAAAAAAAAAAACCAAAACAAGATTCTGTGTAATGGATTTTACGCATTTGTTTCTAAAGCAGAAACGCCTGTAGGTTCAGTTGGAGCTACTTTTATGACCACCAACACGGTGAAGGTGCAGGGTGAAGCATTGAGGTGTGTCTCTGGTCTATGCTGAAATGACAGATGATGTGATTTTTTAAAATTACATTTGTGGTGGAATGCAGGATTTATTGTTCCATCAATAACAGTAAGACATCCAGCCTAACCTGGCACCGTAATGCTGGAATGAAATGCTTTCCTTTCTCTAAACTCATTTGAAGTTAAAAGTAAGATTTTGCTCTCATCCCTCCACAAGACATTGTTCTAACAGTCTTCTGACTTGATCTTTATTGAACTGCACAGGCAGATGACCTCTTGGAGAAACTGACTCTGTTCCTGCGTACGTTGGTGGGATTCTTCATATGAACTATGCATCAGGTTCATCACCAACATTTCATGGATTAAGGTGAACCAAATGACTGGGTCAATCCAAAACATTAACCTGACTGTGACTATTTGACCTTTCCTTGGTAGAAAAACAACATGTGTTATGTAAGGTGCAAGACTCGCTTCCTCTTATATTGAGATACAAAATGTGCTGACATTTTTGTTATGAAAATGTTGCTATATTTCCAAATGGCCTGACATTGGTAATGAATGTTTGTGACCTCCTGAACTGCAACACTCCTTACAGTTTGAGTGAACGTTCTTGGTCAACCACTTACCCCCAAAAAATCCTGGGTATTAGTTGACTCGCTAGGAGTGGTTGACTCCCCAGGAGTGGTTGACTCCCCAGGAGTGGTTGACTCCCTAGTCTTTCTTGGGAAGTGGTTGACAAGGAAGTTTGAAAAAACTTCCTCTATTATCTATGCAACCTGACTGTATATTGGTGTAGTCCAAATGTGTTAATCTTGTGACCTTTTCCAGCCTGATGAGAATCAAAAATGCTAAAGTGTGAAGTTTTCAGGAGTCTTGTGTTTTTGTGCCATAATGCACTTCTGACCAAAACGTGCTGTGAAGATTAAACCCAGATAAATCTGCTCATCCCAGAGTTTAACATACTTCCCTCCCTCAAAGGTAAAATTCCTAAATTTTAAAAAATGACCACAGAAGAGTCAGCATACTTCACTTTCCTCTGGATTGGGTAAGTCTTAAGTGACCCAAGTCCTACGAGATGCTTCTATAACCCTTTACGGCAGCGGTCCCCAACCTTTTTTGCGCCACAGACCAATTTAATGTCAGACAATATTTTCACAGACCGGCCTTTAAGGTGTCGCGGATAAATACAAAAAAATAAAATGATACGACCAAGACAAAAAGTGTGTATTTTGTAAATATAATAATAAACGCGAATTCATTGTGTAATTGTGTAACTTTATTGGCAGCGTACTTCTTAAATGTCCCTTAATGCTCTCTGGTCACTATGGTAACGCATAAATATTTCTTTCAAAATAAGACACACAACTAAAACACAGGAAAAGACCCAGGGAAACCGAGTTAACGATAAGAACCTTTAAAACCGCTAAACTTCACACCCGAGCTTCAACTCTCGCGGCCCGGTACCAAACAACACACGGACTGGCACCGGCCCGTGGCCCGGGGGTTGGGGACCGCTGCTTTATGGTGAAGATCAGCAACTCAGAAATAACCTTTGTTCATGCCATGATTCACTTTCACAAACATGCATCGTGTAGATCAGACACTGAGAAATCTTCTTTAAATAAAAACAAGACACTCACTTTCACATCTGTCATCGCTGAAAGCACTAGACTGGGAGTTTGTCTTCATATTAACATATTTAATTTAATTTAATACAAAGAAAACAGAAAACCCCAACATTCATATGAGGTGAGGGGTGGAAGACAGAACAAGATGCACTATGGAAAAGAGTCTGGGATTAATAATGACTAATAATTAAATGCAGATGGGTGTGTAAAAACATAGAAAGTGGAAAGAGGTGAGTGAAGAACAAACAGTGCAATGTGGGAATCTCCCAGCAGCCTAGGCCTATCGCAGTGTAACTAAGGGAGAATTCAGGGTCACCTGATCCAGTTCTTTATCAAAAAGGAAAGTTTTAAGGCTAAATTTAAAAGTAGAGAGGATGTCTCTCTCCCAAATCCAAAGTGAGAGCTGGATCCACATAAGAGAGGCGTGGAAGCTGAACAACTAATCCCAAAGGTTCACCTTCTAAGGTCAGTAGATCCAACTGACCACTCTGAGGATCCAAAAGCAGAAGCATGAAAACTTACAGCATTGAACTGAAAACAAGCTGTTTATTTAGGCGAGCAACACAAAAAGGGAAACCTAAAACTTGGAGACTCACTAAAATTAGAAAACACCGGGTAAAAGGGAACAGACGCTCTGACCTAAAGAACAAGGGGAGACAGCAACTATATATACAGACAACGAGACAAGGGAAGCAAACACTAAAAGCAAATCAAAGGGAAGAAAATAAAGCAGAAGGTGCAACAACTAAATAATGGATGAACTTAATACAGGAGACTTGGCACAAGGGAACAGAAAGAACACTGAGGGAAGAATTAAACTCAAACATCATACCAAATGTGGCAGGTTTGCAGTTTTTATAGGATTAATTTCTGCAATGTAGACATCTATCAGGATTTTCTCCTAAATGCACACGTAGAATGAGGAATGGAAGACAATAGAAGCTTGCGACATTTGCCCTGAGGCACTATCAAAGCACGGCCCACTGATGGGAATAGTTTGGCTGATTAAATACAACTTCCAGTCTGAGTTCGGTTATCTCTTCCGCTCAGCTTTTGTAATAATGCCAGTAATCAAGAATCACTGGGTTCATGCCCCACTACCAAGTGACAAAAAGAGCAACGGTCAACAAACTGTAGATGTAACTTGTGACCATGTCGACCTGTGCGAGTGAGTTCAGGATGATATGCTGTACAACCATGTTTGCAATAAAAAGAGAAAACTTGTGTTTCTGTAGGAAACACTGTGAGTATTTGGGAAATACAGAGTTCAACAGAATGTTTCCCCCATTCTTGTTGGATGGCAAGTTTTTAATGATGCCCCTGATGATTCCAGTGGGCAGTCTGAAGGTCATGATGAAAAGGTATGCCAGATGCAGGGCTCTAGACTAACTTTTTGCCATGGGCGTACCGGTACGCCTAACTTTTTAAAGTTAGGCGTACCGGTACAAAAGTTAGGCGCACACAAATTTTATAATAATTTATATAATATAATGTGTTTTTCTGGATACACTGTGCTTTTTCAGCATTCAAAGATTGATGACACCGTGTCAGAGCACTGGCTATGAATTTCAGAAGGATCGGGCCTTAACTTAACAGAAAAGTTAGCAATAGTTCTTTTCCTATTACAGCTACATCCACTTCTGTCGTGCCTCTCACTAGGGCTGGGTATCATCACTGATTTCTATAATCCATTCGATTCCGGTTTTCAAAGTCCCGATTCGATTCAACTTAGCCTCAGACAGTCAGAAATATTATAATTCTGATCACTTATCAGTACTGACTTCATCAGAATTGTGAACATCACAGCAGATGCCTTTGTGTGAAAGTAACTGAGAATAAAACAGAAAAACATGAAGGAGATTTTCCTGGTCTGGCTTTTTATAGCAGATAACCTTAAAAATATTCTACAATGTTCTGCATATAAAGTTTAAATTACTTCAGGATTGAACAACAGAAAAAATAGGCTTTCTTGTCCGAGGTCATTTAAGTGAAAAAAAGAAAAGAAAAAGACAGCAGCCGACAGCGCTGTAAACAACGGTAGACTGGTGGGTAATAAGCGAATGAACAATACAGAAAACAGAGATTGGAGACGGGAAACTGTTCTTGAAGTACAGAGAGAGATAGAGAGAGAGCTAGCTGTGCATGAAGTGTGATTTTAATAGTCGTGGAAGCAAAACAGCAAAATTCATGATGACATTGATCAAATGTGAAGCGCAGTTTGCTGCTTCTTTTGCTGCTGGCTCGGTGAATTTTGGTTGGAGAGACAAAACCTGCAGCTCAGAATCAGCGCAAAAAGACGTAAACACAACGCGGACAGGACGCATCAGAATCGCTAAGCTCCGACAGCGTGTCCGTCTACAGGGCCGTCGGGTGAGAAAGCCGAGAAAGACAAAGCTGATTCTGATGCGTCGGTCCTCTGTGTTTACGTCTTTGTGTGGAATCCGTGTACCTGCTCTCATTTGCTGTTTGGTTGTTGTTGAAATGGTTTTGTGAGTTTTAATCTGAGAATCTGGCGTTTCTGGCGAAACACAGTTATGTTTAAAAGTCGATTCAGGATTTAATGAATTGATATCGCTTTATTCAAGCTACTCACCTCCCACTTCCACCTGCACTTTCAACTGGACCACGGCCAATCAGAGAGGTCCCGCCCCTTACTATCTCTGATTGGTTTAGTCCACGATAGGGGCATAATGTGTGTCTGTTGTTGACCACAGGGAAGGTTGCAGATTTTTTTTTTTTTTTTGCTACCCGAACATTTGGTCGCACAGGTGCAACCAAATATTTTTTTTTAGTCACACCACTGAAAAATTTGGTCGCATTTGCGACCAAATTGGTCGCACTCTAGAGCCCTGAGATGGGTTTGAATTATTTGTAAATCATGACAGTCATCAACTCCTAGCAACATTTTAGACAGAGTAGTGAAAAGAATTATCAGCAGAGCTGCCCAAGAGTCAAGGAGCACTTGCAGAGAGCTACAGAAAGACCAGGAATCAGCAGGTACAAGTGTTTCAAAGAAAACAGGAAGTAATGCTGCCATGGGCTGTTTGCACACGAAAGACTCCACTGCTGAAGAAAAAGTATGTTAAAGCACATTTAAAGATTGCTGAACAACATTTACACAAGTCTGTGAAATGCTGGGAGAATATAGTCTGATCAGAGAATATAAGTTTAACTGTTCTCATGCCATAATACACCCCATGTTTGGAGGTCAAAAGGCACCCCAAAATACCATATCAACAGTAAAGTTTGGAAGAAGGAGCATCATGACGTGGAGCTGTTTTTTAGAATATGGCACTGGTATGTTGAAAGAAGGATTTATGGAAAAATGTACAAGACATTCTTGATAAAAAAAAGAAAAAAAAAAGAAAGAAAAACGGCTGCTATGTACAGCAGCAGGATGATGAAAATGAAACGAGAGTGGACGTTTCAGCAAGACAATGATCCCAAACACACAGCTAAAGAAACTCTCAATGGCTTCAGCCAATCACCTGACCTGAATCCAACTGAAACTCTTTGAAAAGAAGTAAAGCTCAGAGTTTGTAGGAGGGACCCACACAACCTTCAGGATTTCACGACTGTGAGGAAGAATGGACAAAAATCACACCTGAGCAACGCATGCCACTAGTCTATATGAAGGAGGCGTCTTCAAGCTGTCACCAACAAAGACAACCTTGTACAAAGTTAATTTCAATAAGTGCGTTCAATACTTTTGTTCCTGTGTCATTTCTCACTATTACACAAAACTTAATTCATGAACATCTATTCTTTGATTAATTTGCATGTGTGGATTGGATGGGCTGTTACCAACATCCGGTGAGAATTTCATGTCAAGAGGACTTTTAGAAATATATTTACTTAAAAAATTGCTGACATGTTCAATAAGTACTTACCTGCTGTGTGTGCAAATTAGAATTTTGGCAACGCTGCAAACAGTTTGATAAAAGTAACCCAGTTCAACATGAGAAAATATTCCATAATACTACAAAGTGTAAAGTGTTATTGATAGTGTTTGTGACGATGTTGCTCTTTTTACTACAAACTATTAACTGAAAATAACTGGTTCTTGGTGAAGACATGCTGGGAACTGACAGGTTCTGACAATGATTTACTAGATCTGTTTTAACCAAGGTCATTTTAAGTGAAGTGACAACACTTAGCAAACATTCAGAAACTAAGTGCAAACAGTGTCATCTAGTCCAAAAAACAACTTTGAAATTAAAAACCAATCCAGAGAGATCTTTTTACAGTTTAGCTACTGTAAATGTATTTGGTGATGCAGAAATGAGAACGTATACGAACTCTGAAAGCTTGTGAGTTTATACGTACACTGGAATCAACACCAAGGAAAGTTTAAGTAAAAGACATAAAGAAAGCTGAAAAATGCTGGCTCATGAAAAGAGCAGCAACTACAGAGATGATTACCATGATTTGATAACAAATTAATATCATCTCAATGAGGCTGACAATCAATTGTACACAGACACCAATATTTCTCCTTTTAAAAGGACACAAACAATTTCGATAGCAAAAGTCCTTTAATGACACAGTTTTGATTTATGAGTACTCGTTTCTATTTGAATATATTTGTGCTAACAATACTGTTGTTCAGAATATCTTTTAGCTTTGTCAACTCAGAAATTGGATGGTGTAAGTTTTAGGAGACGAGGGCGCCATGGTGTGGTGTTGTGCAGTAAGAACATTCACCCTGTCTGATCTATCATCAAGTAAACTGTCACCAACTAAACCAGAAATCTACAAATCTATTATTTGACCACAATGGCGCTAGAGTGAGCTGCAACGTGGCCTTTTTATGTTTCAGATATGCAGTTTTAAGTGTTACCTTAGTTATTTACAGCTACCAGCAGCATTTCCTGCAGAAAACTCCTTTCCTTGCAACGTGTCTTGAAGCTAACTTTTGTGAACTTCCATCATAGCATGGAAGGTAAAGGATAACTTCCATTGTCGATGACTTAACAGCAAACATGCAAACTGAATTATCAAGAGAAAACAAAATGAAACATTAGTATGAATCATTCTAGCTCTTGTGGGTCTAACCACTGAGGGACTTCTCCAGCACACTGATCTAGAGTGGTAAACCAGATAAACCAAAGAAACCACTAGTGAACTGTCTCTGTGTGAGGTTGAAGATAACATAATCTGTGTCTTAGTCAACACGTTCAAAACTAACAAAATAAATCAAAGTATGGATCAAAGTACGGATTACTTTGATTACTTACAGGATTATTGTAAGTATCTGAAAATGAATGGAATGGAATCTGCAGCAGTACAGCACGGCAGAGATAAACGGATATGAACATTCACACCAAAGTAAAAGAAATCTGCAAAACTGCATCTGTGAAAGAGACAAACATCGTTTGAGGTTATTGCTTCCATCGATGTGTGGTTCACTGATACAGGTTCTTCCCAGAGAAGCGACCAGAGGCCTAAATGGGTGACTGTTACATTTACAAGAGCCTAACTTGTAATTTGAACAAAAGAATTTCATGTTTCTATCATGAACAGAATTAAATCGTGAAGGATCTGCATAAAATTCAACAACTTAATTTATTCTTTCTTTATTCCATCTCCTATGTGGGTATGAGTTTCTGTGAGTTTGACTCTAATTATGTGTTTTGTTGTATGTATATCGTCATAAGTGTTTTGTGAGTGTTGTTGCTCATCACAATAATCAGATAGGCTCATGGAGTTTTTAAAAATTGCAGACCTAATATTGCACTCTCCTTGGCATATCAAAACACTAATATGACAAATATTTTACGTACTGTCCCGTCATATGTACTAAATATACTAAAGTAGTGCACGGTGAGCGTATTCTGGGGAACCTGGACGATGCTATTCGAACGAAGGCGGAAGTTAGTACCAGTGAATCCTCTTGCATTCGTTTTTTCGTCTGTCGTCTTCTCGCGATATTACAGTAGACTGACCCTGGTTATTGCAGAGTTGAGTCTCTACGGCAAAATAAAAAAGCAGTCCAGACGAGCTGCGGTACTATCGCTCATACATTTCCTTGTCCTGTTGTTATTGAGACCTGACAAACCAGATCCTGCGCGTGCTGTGTTGGACGGTATCATTTTGTACAGGTGAGCGGCTTCGGTTTATTTATTATTATTATTATTATTTTTTTTTAACTATGTGCCCTGTTAAATAACTGCACAGGACTGACACTCATTATGATTTGAGATATAGCGTGACAGCGAGCGCGTTACATATAATGTTAATGCACGTCAGCTAGAAGCGCTTTGACATCGTGTTGAACTTTCCTCTGGTAAAATCAACATCAGCTTCGTTGTTAGATTTTTATTGTGTTATCAGGGTAAAGTTCATGTAATCCTTGTGTAAATAGTCTTTTAACTTATTGCAGATATATCAGAGTGATTATCTATTATGATCATCAGTGTTGGTTGTAAACTTCTTATGCAAAATGCTGTGTAACACTGACTGGACCTAAAACACTCATGTAAGGAATGCTGTCACTGCTCTTACTTCCAGATAAACTCTGGACAATGGTTCTATTATGCAATCATGTTGCAACGCCTTTTAAAGTTCCAGCTGACTTTTGATCACATGTAACCCTTCATGTTGGGTATTTTGCTCACATGGTGTAATGGATCTCACTGCTGATTGTATATGGTGTTATTACTGCTCCTCCAGACACTGAAGATGTCCCTGTCTGGCTGGGTATGCGTAGTAACTGGTGCCTCCCGGGGCATTGGCAGAGGAATAGCTCTCCAGCTGTCTGAAGCAGGAGCCACAGTCTACATCACAGGACGCCAGGAGAAGACTCTGAAGCAAACTGCTGCACAGGTGGGCTTTTAACACTTGGAGTCTTCTAATAATTAGACAGGAGGCATTTTTAAATGCAGCTTATTGCATCGTGGCTTTCATTTGTGATTAGTGGAGTAAGTTCCGAAGTAAAGCAGATCCTCCCCTCATGTCCCATATCAGTGTTGCAGCTAAAGTGTTGGCTCGTTCTGCTATGTTATTATTTCTTCACTGTTGACACAGGTGACGGAAAGGGGTGGGAACTGTGTACCAGTTATCTGCGATTCCTCAAAGGAGACCGACATTCAAGGACTTTTTGAGCGAATTAGACAGGAACAGAACGGCAGACTGGATATACTGGTTAATAATGCCTATTCTGGAGTACAGGTTGGATCACTAATGCTTTATCATTTCCTGGTAGAATTATTTCAGAAGCACCTAATATGGAGTAAATCTGCGTGAATGAAATGAAATGTGTGCTTTACTTTAACAAAACACGTGGTATTGTTTCAGGATATCTTTGAGAACATGGGTAAGAAGTTCTGGGAAACTGAGCCTTCTATTTGGGATTCCATCAACAACGCAGGCCTCAGGTACTGTGTGCTTGGGTGTTTAATCATGAGATAACTCACTCATTGTGAGCATCAAACGGCATCCTATCATGTAACAACTGGCCAATACACAGATGCTAGAAAAAAAAGTTATATATTAATATTATTAATAATATTTGCAGGTCATTAAATGAAATAAGTATTTGATCCTCAAACAAAACTTGAGTACTTGGTGGAGATATCCTTGTTGGCAAGCACAGCAGTAGGATGTTTCTTGTAGGCAATCACCAGGTATACATGCATCTCAGGAGGGATTGTGGCCCACTTCTCTTTACACAAATGACTTCTGTTTGGCAACTCGGAGCTTCAGCTCAGAGATCTGGCGACTAGCTAAGCCACTACATGACCTTAATGAGCTTCTTATTTAGCCACTCCTTTGTTGGCTTGGTGGTATTTGGATCATTGTCATGCTAGAAGACCCTTCCACGACCCATCTCCAGTGTTCTGTCTGAGGGAAGGAGGTTCTCATTCAGGATTTTACAGTCCACGGTCGTGTCCATTGGCCCCTCATTGCAGTGAAATTGTGTTGCATGTTTAGCAGAAAAACAGCCTCAAAACATAATGCTTCCACCTCTGTGCTTTTGACCATTGGTCACCATCTCTTTGGGTCATATTCATTATATTTCTTCCTCCAAACACAACGAGACCTTAAGTTTTGGTTTCATCTGACTACAGTACTTCCTCCAAGCTTTATTAGACTCATTAAGGGCCTGTTCATGTGCATTCTTGAGAAGGGCAGATTTTAATTCATTACAGCATAGTGTGTTACCATTGGTGTTCTTGGTGTCTTTTGAGATGATCCACTACATGATCCACTACCATACTGTTCAACTCTTTGGAAGTGAGCAAACTTACAAATTCAGCAGGAGATCACATGATGCACACAATCCAACCTAGAAATGTTTTGAAATAAAGTAAATGGTAGAAATATTATATGACTTACTTAAGTTTTTCGACATCTGGCAGGGGGCACTATTTTTTCTCAGTTTACGCAGCCCGGTTGATGGTGGCTCAAGGTCGGGGTTTGATAGTGACCATTTCTTCTTTTGGAGGGATGCGGTACCTCTTCAATGTGCCATATGGTGTTGGTAAAGCTGCTGTAAGTTGTCTTCTTGATCAAGTATAACATGTGTTACTGATATTACTTTCTGATTGTTTTAAAGGCCTTTATTTTTTGTGGTTTGTTCCCAGTGCGACAGACTGGCATCAGACATGGCTATCGAGCTACGCCGCAGAGGTGTAGCTTCTGTCAGCCTGTGGCCAGGAGCGGTAAAAACAGAACTGGTGTCTCAGTTGATACTAGCGAAAGAGTCACCGTTAGGTGACCAGTCTAAGGTAGATTCCCTGTAATGAAAACTCCTTTTTCTGGTTGCTGCTTCAATTGTAAGCTAAACTTGTGTTTTTTGCTTTTTTTCTCCCCAACAGTTTAAAAACGTTTTTGCTGATGGAGAAACCACAGAACTGAGCGGGAAGTGCATTGTTAACATGGCAAAAGGTACAACTTCAGAAATTGGTGCTCACCTCACAGTGAGACTGTTAAATAGACACCAACACCCCCCTGATGGACATTAAAATGTCTTTCTGGGAGTTATTGTTTCTAAGAAACAGATACCTTAAATGCTGAGGAATTCTCAAGAGTATTTTGAAAATGCTTTTTTAAGTGCACGCAAAGAAACCATATTTTGATTTCCTTTTTGCCCGACAGATAAAAATCTGATGTCACTGACTGGGAAAATACTCATGACTTCTGATCTGGCAAGACGCTATGGAATAAAAGATGTCGATGGTAAATTTGTGATTTCTTTTTTAAGATTTGAATATCTTAAACTTCACTACTTGGCGCTTAACAAATCTATTACGCAAGCTTTATGTCCCAGTTGCTCTAACATATCAGTACTGGTAATAAGCAAAATAATTTTTAATGTATGGTTAATCCATCAGTGTGCACAAGCTCTTTAATCGAAATTATATTTGTAATGCTAAAATATAATTATTGTTGTTGTCCATTAGCTTTCAAGTGTACCGTTTTACAAAAATCAGAGAAAAATGTAAAGCACATTATTATTTTTTGATTAACAGGCCAAATTACAGTTATTTACTAACATCCTTAAACGGGAAAATTAGTTTTAGTGGTTGAATGTTATGCTTGATTCATTTCTCAGAGAAACCTAGTGTAGCG
Source organism: Simochromis diagramma (assembly GCF_900408965.1). Classification (NCBI taxonomy): domain Eukaryota; kingdom Metazoa; phylum Chordata; class Actinopteri; order Cichliformes; family Cichlidae; genus Simochromis; species Simochromis diagramma. The sequence continues at coordinate 1,686,882 of NW_024387049.1, read as the reverse complement.
GCTCAAATTTGGGAATAAACACGTGAATTATTTTGTTATTTTCTTAATAGATACTATAATTTATTTGTTTTAAGCAAGTTTTAGACAGACTTTTAAATATTGGTGGTCTAATAAAGTTTATTAAGAACCGTACTCTGAACTTATTGTCTGCTTACCCACAGGTCGAAGTGTAGCTGATTACACTTCGATTAAATACCTCCTGTCCCAGGTCCCGTACCTGTCCTGGCTGTCGGTTGTCGTGCCCTCATTCGTACGTGTGCCACGCTTCGTGATGACCCTGGCATTCAGCCGGTTCTAAAGATTTCCTACATAAACTCTCTAATGGCAGTGTTCTCTACAGTCGCCATTTTGTTTACTAACAGTTGAAGGGTGACGAAAGACTTAAGATGAGCACTTTTTTTAAAGGAATGTTTATCATTTTACATATGTGCGCACACACAAACACACACCCCTGTGTAAGTACTTAATGACTGTGATTCTGTGGTGGTGGAGGTAAATGAAGTAAATACAAAGGATGTCCCTGTATAATTTTCCTCAGATGAAGACACAATGTGAAAACCTGAATGTCTTATTATAACTACATATTATGGTTTTCTTATATATTACGAAGCTACGAATGATATTTCAGAAACACAAAAGTGTATTTTGCACTTATTTTTGCATTTTATAAAAACTGTATTACGTATTCTGGACACACAGTACTGCTAATACTGCACCTGGCTGGCTAAATAACAACCAGTTAAATAAATGAGTGTTAACCTGTTGCTGTTTATTTGTTTTGTTTTGTTTTGTTTTTTCAAAATATCAAAATTGAAAAAAATCTAAATTGAAGATTTTTTACTTTGCAGACATTTAAAAGAATGAAGGCTTAAGTTATCTTGGCTTTACTTGTCCGATCTAGCAGTTATGCCCATCTTTTATAATATTCATGCTTCCAGGTCTGACAAGTGAAGCCAATGTGGAAATGCCTTTCTTTCTAATAACCAAGAGGGGGCAACTGTTACATGTAGAAAAACAAGACCTCCTGTGATATTCTATGGTAATACAGCCATTATTTCCCTTGCTCTGTGCCTATGTCAACACTCTCATGGTCCCCAGTAGAATCACAGAGCAGGACAAGCTAGTTTTTAAAATGTGATTGACTCGTCATTAGCCAAAGAACAAACAATCTCCCTAAATTTCACAGTCAGATCCATCCTGTGCTCATGATGCCTAGAAATGCACAGCTTGAGATTTCACAGCAGGACTTCCCTAAGCAAGGACTGATACCACAGAGCTGTGTACTTCCAACTTGTCTGCAGTTGCAAGTATCACAAAGATGGTTTTGAGAATGTTGAACAGTGTTTCTGTGAATTTCATCTGTGGACAGACTTTATTAACACAACAGTGTTACAAGGTGAAGTCACAAAACATGAGAGGTGTGAAACGTGACAGATGTTCAGAGATAAGTGTAGACCATGAACTCAAGAACTTCAAACACGTGTACATCAGTAAGATAAACCCTTACTTCTGTTGTTAGTTTGCGAGTTCACACAGAGCCACTTTAAAAAAATATATACCGAAATCAAGTCTGTGCAATGCGAGTTGTTGTGTTTACTAAATATTAAATATTCAGTGAACTGTTCTACTTCATTTCTCTGTGTTTCGTTAACTTGTAAACCCACAGATGGCCAAAGGTAAGGATCCTAAATAGTTTGTAAAACCAGGATCAAAGAGCCGGTTCCTAACGGGAGTTCCTGGAAGAGAAAACAAACAAAAAAAGATGCTGACGAGAAGTACTCCAAGTCAGGCGGGGAGAGTTGATGGATGACCAAATGATCAAATTTACCAAGATGACTGTAGTCGGAAATCACATCAAATTTTTGTCGGCCGCTTAGGACAGCGGGAGGGCGGAGGGGAGCTCTGATGGGTGGTTGACGTGAAACTGTTTAGCCTACTGTTAGTGATATATTATACAGGCGCTTCCTCCCTCCAATCCAAGGCCTGCTTTTCATGGACTGGCACACCCACACCCCGCCGTCACTGTTGGAGAGTCAGTTGGGCCTTCTGGTCTTCCTGGTCCTCAGCTCCGCCTCGCCTCGATCTGGCCGGACAGGGGAACCACTTCACAGTTAAAGAACAAAAGCAACAACGGGAGGACCGAGTGGCACGAAATAACGGCGGCTCGGATTAAGAGTCTCACGGATTGGAGCTTTGTGCCGTCTTCGGCAGGAATTAGCCGACGACTGAACTCCTAGAAAACGCGACAAACTTGGTCGCCTCGGATCTTTGTATCCTGACCGTAATCCGTCGAGGTGCTTGATAAATAAGACAAGGGTCAAACAAACGGACGGACGGTATCGTTTCCCAGCTCTGCCTTTAAACTTCGGCCATATAAAGCGAGGTGCCAGGAGGGAAACCTGATTTTCTTCGCTTTTCCTTTCGCTCAAACGGACCTCGGGAATAAAAAAAGGGCTTGTTTGGCATTTTTTGGTAAGTTTATTTTTATGTTTCACTGAAGCGTGTCTGACGACGAAGTGCGCCTGTGCAGTGTGAAGCGTTTTAGTTAGTACGCCATAAAGAGGGGGGGAGACGCTGGACTGCTATTGTAGCTGACACGGTCAACATTTTTGAACTTTTGGAGCTTTTTCTTCCGCGAAAACAAAAACATGGTGTCTAAACTCCCAACGGTTTAGCGGGTAGGGGGATGAGTAAGACATGAAATATATATTTAAAAAAAAAAAAAAGATTGTGGGGGTCGCCACATGATCTCATCCCCGTGGGTTTAGTCTACCACCAATGAGTAATCCAGTGATTTCATAATTGTTAGCTAATGTTTGTGTTACACTTCAGCATTTCTTTTGTGGTTCAGGCGACCTAATCGCCGGCAGTGGCGTAACCTCGCAACTAAATGCGCAACTATTGCTCTTCCAAATTAAGAGTAGCCTTCATATTATGAAACTGTACGTTGTGAGGTGTCTCCACCCCTGATTGATATAATTGAATAAAGACTGCAGTGGGACAAAATGTCAAACAGTGGTCTAGCACTTATACTGAATCACTGTTTCATGTATGTAATAGAAGCTTTTGTGAATAGTTGGAAGCAACACCTGTTGCTTAAAAGCAATTTGCTAATAATGGTATTAATCACCTTAGAACTACTTTAACTAGGAATATTTGATTGTTAATAGTGTGTCTGGACTTAGACTCGAGTACGACAATGCAAATGTTTTGGTGGCTGCCTTTGTGAAGAGGCTACACTTATCTCTTCGAACTGAGAACTTGGAAGTGGAACAAAGCCTGAGTGGGAAGGGGCGAGAAAGCAGACTGTGATGGATTGCTCATTCTGCCCCCACCCTTTGCGGCCAGTCCCCCCACTCATACAAAACAAAAGTCAGCCATCACACTCTGGGGGAGGGGAGACCCAGTCTGGATAGAGTGTACCACTAGTTTCATTGAGAGTTCAGAATAAGGAGCGCAGGGTGGGGGTGGCAGCTGTCCCATAATTGACTTTGAGAATGAATGAGAACATGGCGATCTTAAAACATCTGAGTCTGTACTCTTGAGAGGATGTAGGCCTTCCTTTTGCGATGATCTTATCTTTAGTTTAAACAGTTTGGCAGCTGGGAAAAGCGCAATACTAAATTATGGTTTCTGATTCTTTTCTAGGTGAAAGCACACATTTTGATAGCCCAGATGGCTACATACACTGAACATAACGGCAGACATGGACTACCTTTGGACATGAAGGAGATGCTAGAAGAAAAAGTAAAGACAGAATGTGAAGAAAACCTTGAATCCAAATGCTCATCCAAGGATTTGCGTGACTCTCCCTGCTCAGCTGAAAGCAACACAAGTGGGGTGGCTAGTTTCACCACCAACCACAACTCAGTTGTGTGCCTGCCTCTAGTGTCAGAGGGACTGAAACTGGTATGGACACAGTCTGATCAGACCCGTGAACTCGACACCATCTCAGAGCTGGTCAAAGCCTTCAACTTATTTCCCTACCCGTCGTCTCGGGAGGTTAGCGCTCTAGCCCGGGTCTGTGCCTTGCCACTGGACAAAGTTAAAGTGTGGTTTATGGTGCAGAGAATTAAATATGGAATTAGCTGGTCCTCGGAAGAAATTGAGGAGACACGGCGAAAGCTGGCAGTGCCGGAGCTTTGTGATGACTCAATTGAAACAAATGAGGAAGACAAAATGAAAAACGACACAAGTTATGAGGAATTGGTAATTGAAGACAAGGATAGTGAAGAAGAGGACAGTGCTCTTTCTAACTACCCACCTCAGACAAACGGCCCAAAGTGTGAGTCACTAGATTCATACAAGCCAGCCAAATCCAGCACACCGTGTTTCAGCTCAACCCTCCCACCACCTCAGGATTCGTACTTCTACCACCCACCAGCAGACACGCCAGCAGCCGATGTTTCCTTTGACCTTTCAGACTCTTCTCCACGACAGCACCGCCATGGACGCTACAAAAAGTCTAAAGCTCAGCTTGCTGCCCTTCGCAAAAGTTTTCTAAGAGAGAACTGGCCTGCAGAGGCAGAGCTTAGACGCTTGCAGGAAGAAACGGGGCTGAGCCGTAACGACATTCGTAAATGGTTCAGTGACAGTCGTTACCAGCTGCGCGTCGGTCGAGGAAGCCTGGCAGCAGCCCAGAACTTTTCTCAGCAAGCTGCTGTGGGAAGTAAACATGATCAACAGTCTCAGCCTCTTCCACTTATTACTCAAAAGTCTCGTCAGCTGAATGGGGCGAAAGGCCATGAGCCAGCACGTAGCAATGGGATTAGAAATTCACACTTCTTCCAGACCTTTTTGTCAAATAGCCTGGAGGCATTTGGGGAAAGGGTTCTTGAGGCACAAGGGCATGATGTTATTGAGGATCTTTCAGGGGAAGGAGACACTTTCAAAGATGAGGAACAGTGTGATGAACGACCCTTACAGTTGACAAAGACTTGCAAGATTGAGCCAGATGTTCCCCTGGAACCATTAAGTATATCCAAATACTCTCCTTATTCTTCCCCCTCAGACAGCCCACCATTGTCTGTCTCACCTAACAAACCATTTTCAAACAAAATCACCACATCAAAGAAGCTAGGCCAGTCAGCCAAAACCAGTCCCTCCACATCTACATCCCCTGCCCTCACTCCTGCTGGGCGACCAAGAAAGACCAAGGAGCAGTTGGATGTGTTAAAGCAGCATTTCTTGCGTTGCCAATGGCCTAAGAGTGAAGACTACACTGAACTTGTTAAGCTTACTGGTTTGCCGCGGGCAGATGTTATTCAGTGGTTTGGGGACACACGCTATGCTGTCAAAAATGGCCAGCTGCGCTGGGTAAAGGGGGTCCGTGATCAGTTCTTGGCAGAGCTGGCTTCCCAGCAAAGTAGCTGCGGTTTAACAAACGGAAGTGGAACATCCTCTCGGCCCGGGGGTAGCCGTAAACGAAAATCTCAAGCAAATGGAAGGAGTGCAGATTCCCCAGATATCCAGCCGTTGGTTAACTATTACCTTTCAAATGGCACACTACATGAAAAAGACCTTGATTCTCTATGCAAGAAATCGAGAATGAGCTACCAGCAGGTGCGGGATTGGTTTGCAGCTCAGGACGTTGGGGAAACTGAGCAGGAATCTATTGTTGTTACTTAATAACATTTCTACAAGTTGAGGTGCTCTTCAAATAATTTGCACCATGAAGCATAAATATTACTTTGGTTAATATTGCTTTAACTGAGCAGGTTTGTAACATTCAGTCTTCCCACTACAAGCCCAAAGTGAGGTTTGTGTTTTATATGTGCTGCATTCCCTGCTTTCCCTAATATATTTGGACTTGAAATACCATTGTGCTGCCTACATTACTGTAAATAGCGCAGCAACTTGTACACTGGTTTGCTTTATTTTTTGAGCTTATTATTTTTGTTTAGATATCACTACAGAATTTCTAGTATATTATGTAGTTTTATAATTTAAATTGGTTGTACATTTGGTACCTAACTGTAGCAAACAACCTACTGCTCCATAAAATGTCTACATTGACAAATTTGTTGACTGATCACTGTGTGTAACCATTCCTTTATAGCCAACAAGTCCTCATCATGAAAAGCACACTGGACATGCACACTTTAAATTGACGTCTTGCACTTTGGTTTATGATCCTGCTGCCGTTATGTTAATTAAATCCAATTATTTCACAGAACATAAATTCCTAATTGTACAGTGTTGTTCTTGATACTTTTAAACTCCTCACTTTTCTTTTTAAGTTACAGAAAATACAGCTAAATTTAATAGCTACAGCGTATTTTTGAAACACATTCCTCAATATCCATTTAGTCTCTCTGCTGTAATTCTTAGTAAATAAATAGCTTGCATACAAGTGCACCTTTGTGACAGTAACAGTCAACAGTACTAAGAATCAGCAGACACATCAATGGCATACAAACACCAACCCACTCATTGATTCAGTTTTGTTTTTTTGTTTTTTTTCTTTGGTTCCACCCCCCACCCCTATTCTGTCTTAGTAGTTAACTTTCAGGTTTATAATATAGACAAAAACAGTACTGTGTAATCCAAAGAAGTTTTGTTTTTCAGATAACATTATGATTCATAACCCAAGCATTATCAAATTGTCTTATCAGTTTATGTATTTATTAGTTATTTCCTTCATGGCTGTGTTTAAGAGATGAAAAATGTTTTAGTTGACATACCAAGAATGAAGTGGGCTTTAAACAGAGTCAGTTTAGTTTCTTAGAAATGCCTGGACAAAGGCTGGAAATGTTACGAAGCAGTGTGCATCACTTTGTTTTGTCATCCTGTTAGTCAGGAAAAAGCTAATGTGTCATACTTTGGGGAAATGTTCATAACATGTAGTGTCCTCCTTGGTTGATGTTCTCTTCCCCCCCCCCCTTGTTGGAAAACTTCTTATTTGCACATTTGTGTCACTGGAAACCAGTAAAGCATTGACCTTTATAACTGTGTGCAAAGTTTTTTGTTGTTGTTGTTCAATGTACTCTATGAATATATCTGACTATTTATTTTTAATCCATGTTAAGTTTTGTTGTGAGTGTGAACCACGTAAAATTAATGCATCAGCAGTGTACTTGCAGAAAGATTACGATGACTCCAACTAAGTTGTCAGTTTAATTCCTTAACAGAACAACATAGTAATATCAACTTCCATTAAAAGTAAAACAATGTATACACGCCTTTTTTGTTATCAGGGCAAAACCACACAAGAATTTCATAGTCCTAATGCACAAATCTCAACTAATGAACACATCCAGGGGTGTAAATAGACATTTAATCAGTGCCTAGGTGACTGAACTGATAATCCACTTATGAACTGTAAAAGACCAGGAGTCTGGGTTCTGGGGATGAAAATGAACTGACTCAGTAACATGTGAAAATATCAAAAGCTTTTATAAATCTGCTACAATGTTTGATAAAAGTTAGAATTTGTAAGTAGCTGCCAGGTAACTTTTCCCTCACCTGGTAGGTGTGCTTAATGATGTAGGTGTTCCTTTTTAAAACAAAGAGAAAGATTTTGATTGGGGATTGGAGGCGCACAGTATCCAATTTGATACAGCACATTTTCCAGTTTGATCACAGCATCCATGGCAGAGCTAAAAGAGTGTGTTTGCAGCCACACTTACTGTATTCATGAAGAGAACTATGGCTGGAAACTGAAGCAGCTGATCCAGGAGTCTGACAAAACACAAGCACAAGAAAGTTTCCTTTGGTTTTTAATTTTGTAACTTCAACATTCTAAATGGAACCTTCAAACACATAATCCCCCCCCCCCCCCCCCCAAAAAAAACAAACAAACAAACAAACCCCAAAACAATTCAACAAAAAACAAACAAGCAAAAACATTTAGATCATTAAATGTGACTGCCTGGTTTATAGTCGGCTGTGGGCACAGACAGCTGGAGAAACGACAGCTGATTAGACATTCCTGCTTTACATCTGGGCACATGTGTGCCTGGTGCATAGTAATGTAAATTCTCCACAGATGAGTCTCCACAGACACAGAAACCCCCCTCAAAAAACAGACAGGCATGTGGACCCTCGTGCTTACTGTATGTCACAGACACCTAAGCGTCCCTGGACTCAGGGACACAGAAAGTAGAAAACCCGCTTTTAAGCTGTGACTTTTAGCTTCATAGTTCAACTAACCCTTCCAGGCAGCTCTTATTTGTGTGGTGACAGTAGATGAGACGACACATTAGCTTTATTAACAGTTGTAGCTCAAATCCGTGATGTTTAAACCAAGGAAGGGGGTTAATTTAAGCCCAGCTGGGCTTGAAATACACTTGTGTAAACCCTAAAGATGATGTTGATGATGAAGATGGTAAGTTTATGCCTTGAGAACAGAAACTGCTGCTTGGCAGTTAAAGCTGGTGCCTGAAAATGCTCACAAAGCTGACTGCATTCAACATTATTTACGAAACAGATGAGAACAAATTATTAGCTCTCCTATGAAATTTAACCTACTAGGACCTGGCATCCACATATATAGACATCACATTTTGGGTTGTCTAGACCAGTGGTTGTCAAACTTTTCACAGTGAGTACCACTTCATAAAATATATGGCTCTTGAAGTACCACCCTTACGGCCGAAATTGAAGTACAGTAGTATAGGCCTATTTAACACCACATACAGTTTACACAAGACAATTTTATTTCTTATATGAATGTTATTTATTTTAACTGTCATAAACAGGATGTGACGAGTGATAATATTAACAACTGTACTGCATTAAAACATTCACAGCAGGTGGGATATCCAATCTTTAAGTGAAGACCTGATGAAACCTGCTTCCGGGTCCAAACTACTCTTCATTTATTATGTCTGCTGTGTTTTTAACATGTTTTAATGCTTTGTATCTTGTTCTATTTAATCTGAACAAGCCCATAAAAAAAGTTATCACTGTTGGCCTCTCTCAGTTTTTATCATCACTATTCATTTTAAAGCTCAGTTTTTAAAACCTTACGATGTAACGACAGCCCAGCCCATGCAGCAGTATATTAATGACTAGCCTTATATTGCAGTTGTTCTCCTGTCTGAAGTTTGGTCCATTTACTGGAGTTCATCCTCCAGTATTACTGTGTTTATATTATGCTAACCATAGCTGTGTAGCCCACACATCATTATATACCAGCTAGCCCAACTTCAGTAACCCTACAAACACCACTGCTGTTTAGTTTTCTGTCTTCATTTATGTCGGAAGTGATAGCAGAGCTGTATGTCTTAATTTTTGCTGTGGCGGTTAAGCTGCTGAACCTCCTTCGTGGTTCGTGCACGTCAAAGCTCACTTTGCTCTTCGTGGCGTTTCAGCCGACGACACGAAATACCATCATGTGGTGGCCTCGCTGTCCACCCGCTGTGTGATGACCCTCCTCCAGGATCCGCCCACCCAAGGGAAATACACCGCTCTCAAGGCTCTTCTGGCTCCGGCTCCCAGAAGAGCCTCGGGAACTTTCGTGTCGTCTTTGCATACCTCTACAATGGTATATTATTTAATCTTTAAAAAACTGGGAGATTTCCCACATACCACCAGAGAGAGCCCAAGTACCACTAGTGGTACGCGTACCACAGTTTGAGAACCACTGGTCTAGACCACAATACTAAATTTTGCTCTACAAGGGCCTGATATCCACTTACAAGGACATTATACTGCCACTGTTCTATTGAAATTTAAAACGAATGTCCTCATATCATTTTTCTCAGAAACTACATCAGGTAAAAAGACAATTCTTTATTTTTACATTCATCAGGTGCCAATCAGCCCAAATCGCAAAGAGATATTAAAAATGCATGCCATGAAAGAGTGTGGGGCTTAGGAGCTTAAAGTAACTTTTTCTGAGAATCCTTTTTAAAGGCTTGAAACTTTCCTTTTTGATAGTTTATAGTAAGGGCTGGATTAGGTGACCCAGAATCCTCCCTTCGTTATGCTGCACTGGTGGGCTTCCCATGATGGGCTGAGTGTTTCTTCGTCACTCACCTTTCCCCCTCACTATGTGTTTGCACACCACTCTGCATTTAATTATTAGTCATTATTCCTCTCTGGCTCTCTTCCACAGCGCAAATTTTGTCCCGTCCTTCTCCCCTTATTTCCAATCAACGTGCTTAGAGGTTGTTTGCATAGAGGTTGTTTGATTGTTGGGGTTTGCTATGTATTATTCTAGGGTCTTGCATTACAATATAAAGTGCCTCAAGGTGACTTGTGATTTGGTACCATATAAATAAAATACAATTTATCTGAGTAACTGACTATTAGCTATTATAAGGAGAGGTAATAATGCTGATCTGGTAGTTTTTGGTTTCTGTGATGTAATTTTGTTTCTGTGTGCAAAGTAAAATAATGTAGGGATCCTAAATAAAATTAGAAAGTTTGAATAAGCTGTGATAGAAATGCATTTCTTTGTTTAACAGCACTTGGGAAATTCTTTTTAAAAAAATTTAAATTTTCATAGGAGAGCAAATAATTATAAAATAATAAATATAATATAATAATAGTTGTATTATATAGGTTTATTATTATTATTATAATATAATCATAGTTGTCAAACTCAATCTAATACTTTTTACCTTACAGTTATTTTTTAAGACAAACATGTCTTGATATATTTTCACTTTTGATCTGCATTTCCTTCACAAGTGCACTGCGAGCACACATTTATATGAAATTTTACTAGGATATATTTGGTCATTAAATTTAGGTTCAATAAAATAATACACTGGGTAAAACTGGAGACTTACATTGAGGGAGAGACTAGGACCTCTGTGCATGTTCCACCTCTGGGACTCTGCTGAGCCTATATGACTGACACACATATATCATATTTGAACAGTCACATGATACAAAGAAAGAAATCAACTACAACATGACAATCAAATGCTTACCTCATGGTTCTTGAACGAGGCGTAACTAGAAAAAAAAGAAAAACACAAGCTCAACATCAACATGAACCAGAAACGATTAAACTAAGCATCAGCGGTCAAACTGTAACACTTCAATCAACACAAATCACTGGGGTTACCTGGGGAGGTGACAGCCACAGGGAGGGACATCCTCTGAGTTCTGTAAATGAATGGGTTATTACTGCTTCATTTAAAAACTACAAATGAAGTGAACATGTTAAAATGAAAAAGAACTTTTACCCTTCAGTTTGAAATTGTCCTGGAGAGAGCTGCAGAGCAGAAGAAGACACTAATTCATTCAGATGAATCTTTTTGGTACTCTTGTTTTAAAAATTAGGCTTTTGAAGACTTACCCTCCATTGTGAAAGTGGCTTTTTCAATTCCATAGTTTCTTTCTTCACCTCTAAAAGCTGCTTTTTTAAGTCAGCATTCTCTCTTTGCAGGTCTGAGAGTTGCCTTGAAATAACAGAAGAAGAAGAAAATCACTGCAGTTGGATGGTTTTATTTACACTGCCACAGAGGAAATAATAGCAGACATTAAAATCACCTGTAACTCTGCTCGGTGACTTCTTTAAGGCGTCTTTCCAATTCAGCAGACTTGTGCTTGAATTGTGCCATGACTCTCTCCATCTGCATCTGCTGAAAGATGACAATCTGGGAACATGAAGACATTGTTACTAAATGATAATTCTGTGAAAAATGAACAAATCAAGTTTGACTAGTGGGTAATAGCTCAGAGATTCCCAAATAATCATAGCAGAGAGATGCATTTCATTTTTCAATCTGTAGCTAATGACATACCAAGTTAATAGTAATTGACTGCATACACTGGCATTTAACAACCTGCTATAACAATTAAAAGACACAGAGGCAATGGGGCTTGAAGTGGCACGATCTGATATCGTCATGTTGGTGTTGTTCCCACATCATCATAATAAATGTTGTTCCAATCACATTGTTGTGACGTAATACTTTTGCGGGTTTGGAAAAAACACTGTAAATAAAAATCTACGTAACTTGCGAGAAACCGCCTCTGTCCGCCGATCCAGCAATTTGAATTCTTTGCATTTCAGGATGCTGTTCTTTAATAAACGGTAAGCATTATACATATTGTCCTTGCAACATTGGAATTTCATAAATGAATGAATGGCTTGGCTTGCAAAAGTATTACGTCACAACAATGTGATTGGTCACTTGCAATGTTGAACCTGAAACAACATTTATTATGATGATGTGGGAACAACACCAACACGACAATATCAGATCATCCCTTGAAGTGCATGCTGCCTGGCAGGGACAGACCTGACACATGTGCTCTAGCCGTGATTGGATGAGCTTCACTGGGTCGTTGAAAAACATTTTTTCCTGCGGCTTCATCTGAAGCAGAAATACATCCACATGACAAAGAATGTTGGATGTCTGAATTAAAGTCAAACAGTAAGCTGCTCTGATTACGTCAGACTCACCAACCTCATTGATAGCCAGATAGCTGCAGCTGGCCCCACATACAGTGCACGGATCTAAAGCAGATGGGGAGGGTTTTTTTTTAGCAGCCTCAAACTTTGAGTTGCACTGCATCACAGTGGAGACATACTCATGAGGAAGTCTAGTTACAGCTCAGAAGCAAATGAACTCTCTCACTTGATTTAACGCATGCTTCACAGAAAATGTGGCCACAGCTGGACGCGGCAAACGTGGATCCTCTTCTTTTGAAGCACTGGTTACAGTGGAACCAGACCATTTTTGTGTGTTTCCTAAACACACACACACAAAACAATCAAACAGACACAAGATTATTGCCCAGTTTACTGCAGAAGAACTGGCCCTTATTTACCTCCCCTTCTTTTTGAGCCAGAATAAACTGTTGCACACGCACCTGTCTTTAATAGTTTCATGGGACTCTTAAAAAAAACAGCTGTGATCTTATTATCTGCAAGACCCCCATCAGTGCAAAATTTTATACCACACTCTTTTTGTACAGCTTTTTTTTTTCCTTCCTCATATTACACACTGGTAGCTGCAGGTAGTCCAACTTAGAAACAGAACTTATGTGTTGTCTTGCACACAACTCAAAATTACTCACATGAAATAATTACATAAAAGCCAAACCAGAGTTCAAAGGTAGGAAGGATAAAAGGTGATGGAAAAGGAGTAGCATGAGAAGAGGAAGCCCAAGAATAGTAATTTCAGATGAAACATGTCCAACTGTGGTAGAGCATGTTTTTCTTCTGGGAGTGGTTGGTTAACAAAACATTTTGAGGGGATTTTTTATTTCCTTCTGTGTATGCTTTAACGTCATTCCTGCGTGTACAGTGGAATCTTTTTTTTAACTTTATTAATCAAAATACTCAGTCTGCAGAGGCTTTCACGAGAGACGTCAGGATTTTATTCGAGCTTAACAATGCATATTTCAGTCTTTATATTAACTTATCAATTTGTATCCCTTCATTAAAAAAAACTAGAGAACAGAAGTAATTTAAAAATATATTCTCAATGAATCCCTCTCAGTTTCCTCAATTACTCACTACAAAGGTGACTCTGACATTAAGCTAAAAAAAACTGGCTTTACTCACTGAAAACTAAGTTAAACTCAAACTGTCACAAAGTATTAGCTTGCTAGCTAATTAGCTTAAGTTGTAGAAAACGGCGCTCAATCAGCCAAACAACTGGAAACACTGGACACTGGCAAAACACTAAAAGAAAGGACCCTCATATTGGCTTCCTTTTTTTTAGGTGTCTTTCTAACCTTACCTGCTACACGGAGCCGCTGCTTTGACACAGGAGCAGTTAGCTCAGCAGTCCCCGCCTCGGGAACCCGGTCTGTGTTGTGATTGGCTAATGAATGATGACGTACGTGAAGTCTGTATTACATACACTTTCTCTTAAAACCAAGATCCGATATTAAAGTGGAAACGTTTAGAATAAGACCGTGCTAGGATTTACTATACACAAGTTCTGCTTCTCAAACAGCAGTCAAGGATATCATGCCTACCATCTCCAGTTTAATCAGTGTTTGGCTATAAATATTCGGAAGAATTTCCTGTCCGATTAACATAAGACGTGAGGAAAACGGGGACGCTGTGAAGCTTGTAAGTGCCCTCTGTTCCCAGGAATCTCTCTAGAAATACACTGCTCAAAAAATGACGGGAACACAAAAATAAGACATCCTAGATCTGAATAAATGAAATATTCTTATTAAATACTTTGTTCTTTACACAGTTGAATATGCTGACAACAAAATCACAAAAATTTTCAATGGAAATCATATTTAGCAACCCATGGAGGTCTGGATTTGGAGTCACACTCAGTATGAAAGTGGAAAAACACACTACAGGCTGATGCAACTTTAATGTAATGTCCTTAAAACAAGTCAAAATGAGGCTCAGTGTGTGTGGCCTCCACTTGCCTGTATGACCTCCCTACATCGCTTGGGCATGCTCCTGATGAGCTGGCAGATGATCTCCTGAGGAATTCCCCAGACCTGGGCTAAAGTTCCTGCCAACTCAGGGACAGTCTGTGGTGCAACGTCACGTTGGTGGATGGAGCAAGACATGTCCAAGAGTGCTCAATTGGATTCAGGTCTGGGAACGGGCAGGCCAGTCCATAGCACCAATGACTTTTTCTTGCAGGAACTGCTGACACATGAGGTCTAGCATTGTCTCACATTAGGAGGAACCCAGGGCCAACTGCACCAGCATATGGTCTCCAAAGTGTTCTGATGATCTCATCTCTGTACCTAATGGCAGTCAGGCTACCTCTGGCGAGCACATGGAGTCCGTTTCTGATTGTTTGAGCAGACACACACACACACACACACACACACACTACCTGAGCCACTTGTGTGGGTTGTAGACTCCATCTCATGCTACCACTAGAGTGAAATCACCTCCAGCATTCAAAAGTGACCAAAGCATAGGTACTGAAGTTGTCTGCTGTCACCACCTGCAGAACCACTCCTTTGAGGAGGTCTTGCTAATTGCCTATAATTTCCCACCTTTTGCCTATTCCATTTGCACAACAGCATGTTAAATTGACTGTCAGTGTTGCTTCTTGAGTGGACAGCAGTTCAAGTATGCTGGTGGTATTGCCTAGAATTCATATAGCATATTTAAAAATAAAATTTGACAAGCCTCGTTTATAGTGACTTTTATTCCATGTACTGAGTCTTTAGTCAACTCACATACAGCTTTCTTAGAATTCGTTGTCCCATTAGTTGCAAAATGCATGCCTTTGGATTTTGCTAGTTTGCATTTGAACATTGATCGCTCAGTACATTTGAATAACTGAATTAAAAGACACCCATGAATACTTAAAGGAAAGTCATTTATTTATGCAGCTTTGATACAATTGCACAGATCTGAAATGCAAAGGAAAGCACCGACAGCCTGGAAGTTAAAAACCTCAGATGAGCCTGAAGTCACGTGGATGGAGCCATTCTTGAGAGCCGTCCGAGAACAGGATGTCTGTACCACCATTTCAAGGAGAAGCTTGCCTTAGTGACTCATTCTAATCTGTGATAGTGAGTGGACCAAGGACTACGTTTTGTACTGCACCATGCTTCCCTGTGGAAAAAAAACAGCTTTGAGTCCTGTACAGCAAGACCACAGTTATAAAAGTGTAGAAATGTATACCTGTCACTAGATCCCTCGTCTTTCTGGCCTTGCAGCTGGACTCACAGCAGTCACATAGACTGCTGTGTGTAGGGTCGTCAAGCAACTCCCAACTGAAGTAGGCAGGAAGAAATAATCACTGAGCTTCTGCCGATTCCAGGACAATTTAGTCATAGCTCAGCATTCAAGCTTAACTACAACATATCCAGTACTAAAAAACTACGGAGTCAAGTATGCGTTTTACCCATAATCTGTGATGTAGTGGCAGGCCTTCTTAGTATTGCCAAGACCGTTGGGATCCCAAGCCACAAGGCTGCAATGAATAAACACCTGCAGGATGTATCGTATTCCACGATTAACCAACAATCTGCTTTGTTTCCTACATTCAGTTCTTGCAGTTAAAGATATTTACCTCTCCTCCCACAGCAAACTTGAAGGCTTGAAGGGATAGCCGGATCTCTGAAGTCTTTTGCCTGGGTTCAAATTTTGAGCGCGATTTCTTACTGTCGACAAGACATCTGAGGTTCCAGAGAAACAGATTATTTCAAGGTCTAGTCAACAAGAATACCCAAGTCAGTGCTTCTTGATAGCGCAAGTTTACCCCTTGTTGGTGATTAATGGGTATAGAGAACTTTCAGGCTGCAACTCAGATGTGGTGGCAGCTACACATTCATCAATGAGTAGCAGCAATGGCTGATGGGTCTGCTGCTCCACGCTAGCCATGATGGCGATGATTGAGCCCAGAGGGAATCTTGTAGATTCAGCAGGGCCTGAAAAGTCAGCTAGATTTACACAGAACAAGGTGAGTCGCAGGAATGTTTAGGACTGCTTCTATTTTCAGGCACTTTCAGATACCCACCATTCATGAGTCCAATATGAAATACTAGTTCTTCTAAACCATAGGTACTAAACACTGGCTCATAAACCAGGGGGTACCAATCTCTGGGCCTGCATGAAACAGGTTAAAAGGTTGCATTTTTTTTTTTTTTTTTTTTAAAAAACATCCATTTGCTTTTTTGTTCAGCATTCCATGTTACAACATGTCCACTTGCCTCTCATATTCACAGACAATCAAGTCAATGTACGAAGGGATGACAGAATTAGGTGGGGTAATGTACGTCAGGTCATTGGCGTAGATTAGTCGTTTGCCAGTAACCTGTGGGGAGGAAAGATGAGTCACCAACCTGTAGGGATAGACGGTTCTTTCATGCACGTAGTTCTGGGCTACTCACAAGCCTCCTGAAGTTACAGTCATTGAAGTCCACAGTGAAAACAGCTTCCCTGTCTGTGAGGCTTGTGGGAAAGCAGCTGCCCAGACGGAGCAGTGAAGTGTCCATCTGAGATCTACCATCTGTCCACACCAGTGTCACAAAACCACCTTTACAATCCAGTTTCATGTCTAAGTAGAGAGGGAGGCAGCAAAGGGGATAATTAAAAAAATAAAATTCTCACCCTTAAATTAAAAAAAAAAAAAAAAAAAGAAGCCATTTCTCATTTAGACATTACCTGCATTTACTGAAACTCTTGCCACCAGGCCCAAAACAGCTACACAATACCAAAGGGAGGCCATGATGACTGAACACTTGGTGCTGGCGCCACTGGTGATTTTATTCTCTTACTGGGGACAGGCTAATCAACAAAACCAGGTTCACCTGCTGTGTGTTTGCAGCTACAGGTGCAGCAGCAACAAGGTGTTTGCAATAAAGAGTTCAGTTGATTTTGATGTGATGTGAGTCACATGATGCAAATCTTAATATTTGTCCAGTTTAGTCAGTTTTACATCACATTACGATCATGAAAGCAGTAGTACTGTAGTCTGAGAAGGTAACGAGATGTTATATCAGTATGTGGCAATTTCAGATCTAGACAGTCAAATTCAGAAAACAAAACCGGAACATTTACAGCCGGCTTGTTTCACGTCATCTCACAGAGAGCTTTAGTATTAAACTCAAACAGACAGAGTCAAATGCCAGGGAATAAAAATAAGTTTTAAATCTAGTTTTAATGTTGGAATGCTGTTCCACAGTTTGGGGGCAAAAAATGTCTGAGTTTAACTCTAGATTGAGGGACAGTCTGAAACATCTGACGGTCTGATTGGAGGGACCTGGAGCATCACAGGGCTCTAAGAGGTCAGATATGTAGGAAGGAGTTAAACCATGAATGACTAAACAAACAGGAGGATTTTGAAATCAATTCTGAATCTCAGAGAGAAGCTAAAACAGGTGGCTGTGAGGACCCAAGGAAAAGCTGCACAAGCAAGAGACAGTAAAGTGAGCTGCAGTGTAGTCCAAATGAGAGGGATGCCTCTCAGATGGAAAAGCCTTCATTTGCCAATATGGAGCAGGTGTGTGTGTGTGTGTGTGTGTGTGTGTGCGCGCGCAGTCAAATATTATACCAAGACTGATCACCAAGCTCAGAAAAACATCCATCCAGTTTAATTCATGGTTGTAGAGGGGCTGAGCCAGTCAGAGCTAATAGAGAAAGACAACTATTCACACCTGTTAACTCTCACACATTTGAAGTGTGGGACGAACCAAGAATATCCACAAGGAAATTGAACACGTGCAAGTCAACTTCAGTAAAGCCCCAGCTTATTGTTTTGACCCAAGGACCTTCTTGCTCTGAGGCAATAGTGATATACCAAATGAGGTTTTGAAAATACAAGTATCTGAAGAGCACACACTGTCAGTTTATACAGAATAGTCATTTATTGGATTCAAATGCAATTCCAGAAATGGGACTTTTCCATTTAGAAGGCATTTGACAGTAGGGCCCCACCTTCCTACTGATGCACAGCATCTCTGAAAAGCAGCAGTATCACATAAAAATGGCTGGTGTTTGACAGAACAAAGTCACAAATAAGAGTTTACAATGTTTTAGTTATATCAAGAACAAGTATCATTTTAAAACAAAAACCCCAGAGTAATGAATACGCAAAACAAAAATCACACAATCGTGACGTCCTCGGAGGTTATCCGCCATCAGATCCTTCAGTCATACTGCAGTTGATATCCGTTTTGACCAAGCTTCGTCGCACAGCTTATTTGAGCTGTGGGTCAGCTGTAGTGGCAGACTCCATCATTGTGTCACTGTCCCTCAAGTCAGATTGGTCCACAATGATTAGGGGTCCCAACACAGAATTGTGACTCGGACCGTCTGATGCTGCAATGAGAGTTGAATTCATAAGTGGAGAAGCACAGCCTGCTTCTTTAAATCAGATGTCATTTGAATCCCTTTGAAAGTACAGGTCTGATAGCATGCAGTTACATTAAAGACACATGAGATTACCCCATTCAACACCCCTCCTGGACCGAGACTTGCAGCTCAAGTCACAGCAGTTACAGAGGGAGCTTCGGGATGGGTCATCAAGCAGCTCCCATCTGGAGATGGGGACAAAAAGAAAAGCAGTCATGTGGAGCATAACTTCCATATTCAGCAAGCAGTGTTCAGCAGTATGAAATACAGTTAAGTACAATTTTGCTCAAGAAGAACACTTGAACACTTTAAGAATCTTTTTTAAGAGTTCAGATGCTAAAAAGCTTATTAAATGAGTGTAACAGTAATGTCATTTCCATTTATTCAGAGACTGAGGAAAAAGGTCAAAACTTGTGAAGTACAAGTTGTTGAACTCAATAATCACCTGTTAGTTCCCTTTATATAATGACATGCCTTCTTGCTTTCGGCAAAATTTTGAGGATCCCACACAGCCAGTTTACAGTGGATGTACACCTGAGGAACACAGGGCTCGAATTAAAGTTCCTTTAAATGTTTATTCTTAAAATAATTTAACCTGTTCTCACCTCTCCAAAACCAAAGTTGAAGGACTGGAGGTAGAGGATGATGGAAGACGAGTGGTACCGAGGCAGAAACATCGAATTTTCTTTTTTGCTGTCTAAAAGACACCTGGAGAAATTGGTAAGTCAGATTACCAATACGCATCGCTTCCACTACACTGAGTACAAAGTCTGAACGGTACTGGAACCCTACCCCTTGTTTCCAATGATTGGGTAAACCTGGCTGCCGGGCCGCAGCTCAGCTGTGGGGGCTGCGACACATTCCTCCATGAGCAACAGCAGTGGCTGATGAGACTTCTGCTCCACTGCTGCCCATATTGGCATGGGGGAGCCCAGAGGAATGATGTTCGTCTTTGCTATGCTTGATAGCTCCTCTGTGGAAAAGTAAATGCTAAGTAGTGTGCGTTTTAACAAGTGCTTGTAATTTGGCATGGTGAGAAGTTACCATTGAGAAGCGCCATGTGGAAGACCAGCCTGCCGTGACCCTCGGAAACCCCATATCCAGGGTTCACGAATCGGGGAATCCAATCCTTGGGTCTGAAATAAAAAAAAGAAAAAAAAAATATTAAGAATGGCAAGATTCTACATTTCATACAATTTCAGTTTGAGAAAAAAAACACAAGTGTCACAAACCTTCTGTAAACACATTCAATGGGATGCACAAAATCTGGAGGGTTTGGCTTTGCCTGTGGCCTGTAGCTCATTTCATTCTGATAGAATATGCGTTTTCCCTTTACCTGCAAGACGGGAAAGCAAACAAGTGATTAAATTAGAGCTCACAAGTGAGTGGAAGCTACTGAAGTTGCATCTCTCAGAGTACAGTACCATTTTAGTAAACTTGCACTCGGAAAACGTATAGTTGAACTGTGCTTCCCCCTCTCCAGAAGGCAGAACCTTCCACTGAGATGCCATGCAGTTTCCAAGAAACAGTCGAGCTGCATACGGCACCAGCTCCGCATTCACCCTCCATGTCACCCTCACGGAGTTGTTTGCACAGACCACATTGATGTCTGGAAAAATAAAACAAAATCACGGTCATCTTTTATGTGGACAGAAACACTTAAAAATATGTATTTGTGTCTATACGTCTGAAATCCTCCCCCCAAAAAAGAATATATATACCTGCATTGGCAACAGCCGTTGCAAAAACAGCCAGGACAAGCAAATCTAGGTAGAGATGAGTCCCCATGACTAAACATCCTGTACACATTGGGACCAACATGCTTTATGAACTTCTTGCTTAATGACCTCAACCATCAACACCTGTGTGAAAGCAGAGCCCACGAATCACAGACTCAGAGTGCTCTATGAGCTCATCACTGTGTGATCGGGTGGACCTTGAATGAGTGGTATCTTTATTTTTATATTTCTTTTTCTTACTACATTTGCTTGACAGAATTTAAGTTTAACGCATTTCCTTCCTCTTATCAGCATCTTTCTTCATCATGAGAAAAGATTAATGTTAGACTTGTTTTTTCTAGTTATCTTTGGAAATGCCCAGTCTTACAGAAGGAAGTGACACGTGTCATATCATAGGCCACTGAAACTTAGAGTATTACTTTCCATAAAGCTTACAAACTCTATGTGGATCAGTAACTTGACAAGCTTATTTGAGTTTACTTTTGTTGACATGCATGCAAGACTTGGAAGAAATATCCTAGAGAGCATAAATCAGGTAAACTTACATGTGCACGTTTAGTTGGCAGTTGTCTAAAATTGTATTTTTACACCAACAACATAATTCCCAAAGAAAGCTGAAAAGTTTTAGCACAGTGGGCAGTGTGTCCTTAATGAACAGCTAGAGCACAAGAGAAGAAGAGGGAGGACTAAAAGATTATCTACAGCTGGTATTCAGTATCTGAAAGTCATTTCCTTAGGAAGGGTGGCCGTCAAGAAGCCATTCTTAAGGAAGGAAGAAAGGGGTGAGGTATACCAAATTGCTCAAAAACTGGACTGAAAATCAATGAAACAGGTCTTGGAGTGATGAGTCATTGTGACTGGAATTATGGTCTGTATGTATGGAGGAGGTTAGGAGAGAGGTGAAATAGTGAGTGTCTATATGGTGGAGGCTCTGTCATTGTTTGGGTCTGTATTTCAGCCACTGCTGTTGGGGATCCTGACAAAACCATTAATGCAGAAAAGTGCCATCAGACTTTAATCCACCATGGGAAAACATCTGAATGGCAACAGTTTTATTTTTCAACACACACGCTGACAATGCAGTAAGAGCATATGTGGAGAGAAAAACACTATCATCAATGGAGCCAGAGCCTGGACCTCTACAAAATTGAAGCAGTGTGGGCTCACCATGACAGAGAATGGGACAAAAGGCAGGCGACATCCAGAGAAGAGCTTTGACTGTTCTTCAACTTAAAGGCTACCTGAAGAAATGACAAAAAAGCCGCCTAAGAGAGTTCAGACTGTGATAAAGAATAAAGATGGTCATACCAAATATTAACTTTCAAGCTCATTAGAATTGTACAAACTGTTTTTGCCTTATATTCTGCATTTATGTGTATTTTGTGTGCTTCAATAAATCACATTTTCCTGGGAAATTATGCGGAAATGACGAGTGATTCAAAACTTTTGCACATAAGGACTACTGTTTATATTTGTTCTTTTTGCAGTTCAAAATAAAGTATAGATGAGTACAATTCAGCTGTCGGAGGCAATATTTTTATATGATGTTGCATCACTACTGAAAATCGATTACATAAATCTATAATGGTATAGCTTTTTGGAAGTTTGCTTTTATTTAGCTGCCATGATTTTACTTACCAAAACTTTTGTACATATGGGGTATAATTCAAAGCCGTACAAAAGTACATTCTTTTGTTCACGTGAAATCTGCCTGCGACTTTAGAAATAGATGTATTGAAATAACAGATATATTGAAATAACTTAGATGATCTTGTATTTAGAAGTTAATACGTCAGAGAGGAACAAAAATGCTGGTGTGTTGTGACGGCGTCATGTCCGGAATGTTAGCCCGTGACACAGGAAGTAAAGTCCGGTTAGCAGAAGAAGTAGATTGTTATTCGGCAATTTGCTGTTTAGTTCACCAAGCTGTTCATAAAATTTGTTAGTATTATTTTCTTCATTCAGCATGTTGATCAAAGTCAAGGTAAGAACATTACTTTCTTTGATTCTAGCTCGGGCTCCATGGGTGGTGTTCAGTCCCGTCTCTGTTTCTCGATATCCCGCTAATATCACAGAGCCGGTTCGCTCATTTATTTCAGGGCCTGGGGCAACAGAAAACCCAACTTACACCCGACATGCTGTGAAACAGATCAGTGTTAAGCACCCGATCATTCAAGCGAAACTGCTCTTTCTTCACTGAGTTGCTATTGTTTGACGTTTGCTAACACTCATCGTTGCTAACATCTAGTTTTGGTGACTGAAAACAGGTTAGCCCGTGCTGTACTACAACCAGTGAATAGTTTGTAGTTGTGACAAAGCAAAAAATGTTTAGGGTTTACACTACCGATGACACGAGACTTCATTGTGTACTTGCGACCGAAATGTTGACGTGTTTCTAAAGTTTAACAGAGAGTCTATAAACAGAGACATGGCGACTTGGCTAGTAGTGAAAATAATCAGTTTTTCCATTAACCAACACGGGCATCCTTTTCGAAACAGCTGTATGCAAATCCAGAGTTCAAATCATCTGGCAAAATTACATCAGATTTTGGATCAAAAATTTCCAAAAAAGTCCCAAAAACATTTATTTTAACCGTAATTAGCTGTGTGACCGTGTTTATGTACAATAGTATAGTAGCTGAAATTCCCTGGCAGCTTGGCTCGAGCCCAGAGAAAATCCTTGGTGAATTCCTCCTTCTTCTTAACCATTTAGGATTGTGAAAGTTCAGTGTTTCTATAATCGTTTTGTTATGTTTCAGACTCTCACTGGAAAAGAAATAGAGATTGACATAGAGCCCACAGATAAGGTAACATCTTGTGATAAATAGTCCTTGTTATATGCAGCTGCTAGATTTTGTTGCTTAATCTCTTGTTTTTGCTCAAATCAAGGTGGAGCGGATTAAAGAAAGAGTGGAAGAGAAGGAAGGGATCCCACCGCAGCAACAGAGACTTATCTACAGTGGAAAACAGATGTGAGGCATTTTGCTCTGCAGCTATCTGCATATGATCTCCAGGTGTTCTCTAATCATCTCCTGTGTTGTCTTGTGAACCTCAGGAATGATGAGAAGACGGCAGCAGACTACAAGATCCAGGGAGGCTCAGTGCTCCATCTTGTGTTGGCGCTAAGAGGAGGATCAACAAACCACAGTTGCTGCTTACCCCTGTCCTCCACGTCATGAGTCGCTGTCATCATGGGAAGCCGGCCGAGTGCCAACGCTTTAGGTGTCTGTCATCGTCTAACCATGTTACAACGCAGAAATCTGAAATCCTCCGTTTCCAGGCCGACGGAAACGAGAAAACAAAACAAAAATCAACCGGAAACATTAAAAAGAAAAAAGGACGTTCTAATTCCTTTGTACTTGTTTTTGAAATCCCACACTGGCTTTCTGAGTTTGACCAGTTAATGCAGGCACCCATGAAGAGACAGTTTGACAACACTGTGGTCTTTTTGCTTGTGAATAAATGATGAAGTTGATCCAAGTATTGTCCTCTGATATATATACACATATACATACACACACACACACACACACACACACTGAAATCAAGTCACAGCTGAGGATTCTGGAAACAGTTTTTAATTAGAAAATGACATGAAATTGAAGATTGAAAGACAATCCAAACTGCTGTCAAATGATTCCTTCTGTGTCTATAATTTAGTTAAGGTAGTGATACAAACAGTCTGGTAAAGACTCCAGTGAAATCCATGTAGAGCACCGTTGCTGACATCCAGTACGCGGAGTGGTTTTAAAAGGGGTTAAGATGAGTTATCAAATAAAGTCATATGCTGGCTTTGTTTACAGTCATAAAACTCTTGTGCTTATACTTTGAATATCTAAAATATACATTTTCCAGACAGCATCATGCGTGTTTTTCCTTTTGCGTCACCATACACTTACATCAGAAAATAACTCATTTTGGTAAACAACAGACAAAGAATAGCATTAAGGAAAATCCTTGTATGGGAGTGATTAAAAAAACAAAACAACTCAGAGTTAAATAATCTTGGCCTCAAAAGCTAAATATTACATTTTAAGAGAGGATGAAAGGCACAGGAATGGTTCAGGACATGGATATTGCTGATCAGGTGAATAGAGGGGGGGAAAAAAGATGAAGGACTCAAGGTTGTGTTTAAAAGCTTCCTTTCATCCAAATTTCATATATTTGTGTTTCCTAATAAAATGATGTGTATCTGATATAATAAATTAGTTGTAGTAGCTCATTAATTAGTGTTTGCCTCCTCTCAATCAGTGTAAAGACAAATTTATTAGAAGCATGCATAAACTGCTGTGTGTGTCTGTTGATCTGGTGGATGACTGACAGAAGCCCCTCAAAGTTTATATTACCGTGGAGTGAAACACTGAATACAATCAGCTGTAGCAGCTTGTAAACAAAAACCCTGAATGATATCTAATAGACAGTTGTCGATGCAACACTCTTTTTAAAAAAAAAAGTATTTTATGTTTTTCCATTTTGTACCTGCATATTCCAGTGTCCACTCCAATAATCTCCTTGATCTATTCCTGAGGAATGGACAGATGCAACTCCATACACGAGGCTTCTGAGAGAACCGTGTTTCTTACACATAGAAACGAGAGATCAGGGTAACCGAGGACCGGCAGTGTGTAGGGTGCGTCAGTAGAAAGGCTGCGTCAGAGAGAACCAACGCCCGCTGATTCACCCACAGACTGGTGTCTCAGTCCTGTTGCATCGATTGGCTGAGATCACTGACCGAGTCCAGGGAAGGAGTCGATCTGGACCGTATCCTGAACAGCTGATCCTTGGCTGGTGTAAGAGATGCGGAGCCTCATTTTTAGATTGACCTGAAAGGAGAAGCAGGACTTAGATACACACTACTACACTGAGCACTACGTCTCCTGTGATTAGAATACAATAAGCCTGACATGGGGCACATATTGCAATGATCATGTCAAATACAAGATATTTGTTCAAGATGAGAAAACACCTCGTATTTTAGCATTAACACAGAAAGATTGCAGATACAGTCATGCAAAAAGTAAGTGCAACCACTGAACCTGTTGGCTTTTTGACAGAATTTAGGAAGCAAAAATTTGGATCTCTTTAAAAAGTGCCTGATATAAAAACACACTTTTGTTGTCGTGCTCATGATTTAAATGAAAAACACCTTCAGTAAATACACCTCTGCATTAATCACACCTAAAATGTGAAAAAAATGAATATGACCCAGTATTTCCAGATGAGTTGCCAGTAATTGGTTTCTCTTTAGGAAGTCACAGGTGAAACCTTTGTTTCGTAAACCTCTGACATGTCGGCTCTGGTTTTCTCTTTGTCCTTGAAAGTGAGCATGAGTATAAGAGCATTGGAGATTCTTTGAAATAAATCACATGACTATAAGGAAACTCATGTACAAATGGCATAGATGCGAGTAAACCCCAATTTGAAGTCCAATGAATATAAGGACAAAAATCAGGCCTTTTGAAACAACTTGCTCTGGAGAGAAAGTTGAAACAGGGTGCTGGAAATGTTACGGTTTGGAGTTTTTGCTTCTGGTTCCTGTCTTCTTGCACACACCATCCATCCATTCTCTTCTGATTATCCAATTCAAGGCCAGAGGGGGTTGGAACTATACCTGCTGTCAAAGACTGGGAAGTAAGGTGCACCCAGGACTGGTTGCCAGTCTATTTCAGGGTTAATACAAAGGAACAAACAACCAATCACACTAGCATTCACACTCATACCGGCCAATTTACACTCACCAACTGCATGTCTTTGGCCTGTGGGAGGAACCCGGAGAAAATCCACACAAACACAAGGAGAACATGCAAACCCTACACAGCCTAGCTGGCCAGTGGATTCAAACCCAAGATGGCTGTGTTGTCACGTGACATTACAGGTGCTGCCCACTGAGAATCAAAAAGGTTCACACCAAGCACACTTGATCTAAACTGATTGGAAGCTAAGCAAGGCCGGGCCTGTTTAGTCCTTTGATGTTCGAGGCTGATTAAAGCAAATCTGAGCCTCTGTCTAAAAGCTGTGAACGTTTTTAACATGATGAGCCCAAGCACACTGGCAAAGTCACTAAGGACTGCCTCAGGAAGAAGAATTGTAGCAGCTTAGGCAAGATAGAAATTCCACATTTGAATCATGTTGAAATGTTACAGGTGATTTGAAGCAAGCAGTACAAACCCTCAGATATTTTGGGAGCCGAAGGAGAGAGAGAGATCAAAAACTTCAGAGACTATTTGCAAATATGCCAATTGCTTACTTTATTTCTGCTAAAAAGCGCAGTACTAACTTCTGATGCCAATGGTGTATTTACTTTTTACACAAATGAATATTATATCTTGACATTCTGTTGAATAACTGATCAGAAACCTTCGACCATGTAAACAGGCTTCAAAGAGGAATACATTTATCAAAAAAAAAAAAAAAGCCAACAATTTCTTTGTACTTACTTTTTCATGTGATTTCAAAAGCGTGTGTGAATACCAGCTTTATTTGTGTGTGTGTTTACACCACCTTATTGGGGTTGTTGAGGACCACCATCTGGGTCACTTTAGCTGTGCCTCTTGCAGGAAGAGAGTCCCCGCTGGGGGCCTTCATGTGTAACTGGACACTCTGGAAGGAGGATCAAATGAAGCTTTGAAGTTGAAAGCACCCAAACCCACACAAGTTGTTCAAATCCATTTGCTGCACTGGTGTTTACCAATGAGACGTGACAGGGGCTAAAAGTGACACCTATCAGTAGGGCTGTAGGGCAGGATATTAGAAATGCAGAGGTCCTGCTTCTAAAGGTTTTACTAAACAAGCTGCACAAAAAAAATCTCAGAGCCTCAGAAACAGTAATCTCACAGCAGCCACTGCGCTCCTGCTATAATCCGCACATACTGGTTAAATGTGTGGCAGACGGTGGCTCTTGAACAGCAGTTTAATCATCTATCAGTGAATGATTAGCAGGATTTTATTGCTGGTACTGATACAAACCTTGGGCACTGCAGCCTGCAGGGTGAAGCCTCTGATGTCTGACTCAGTGGAGTTGGAGGCGGTGAGTGTGACGGTCAGGCCTGAATCGGACTGTTTCTCACAACTCAGTGTTACAGTCACACCGTCCTTCTCATACACAGTCACTGTGGCAACTATGGAAAATACAGTGTAGAAGGCTGCATTAGCTTAAAATCAGTATTTAGCCACGGAGAGTGCATCAGTCCCTTAAAGAGCAAACTTCAATTCAACCCTATCCACCTGGTTTCTTCTAATTATCGTGACATTCCAGAGATTATCCAGTGACCCGATTCAACCAATTCTCTAGCTGTGTGTCTAAAAATCACGCCCTGTTTCCTGTTTCTGTAGTTCGTTGTGTGTGTATATGTGAAGGTCAGACCTGGCGTGATGGGAGTGGGCTCTAACCCTCCAAGCAGATCCAGGAGGTCTCCTCCAACAGTGTTGGGTGTGCTGACAGGAATGGGAGGAGCTGCGCTGCCTAATGCCGGGCTGGGCTGCAGAGGCTGCTCAGAGCCACCCAGCAGGTCCAACAGATCACACACCTGAGAGACACCACAGAGGGGAGGAGATAATCCAGCTGACTGCACATTATTCAGACGCATCCATATGCAAATGGCAGCTTAACAGAATAAACTTTATCTAAAAACAGCTCTGGAAAAATGTCCAAAATACTACGATAAACATGAAACTGGCAGAATGAATAAGACCCACCCATTTTGTTTCAATCCTTATTCTTAACACCCGACCACAGCTGTTAAACTTAGCTTTACTGGAATTTGATTTGCATAATAAAACAGACAAGAGAAAAGCCCGCAAACATACCACTATAACAAAGGATCTTAACTTAAGTTTGAAATCTAAACTAAAACAATAAATTCTCCAGAGGGGCGATCTCTCTAAAAAGGAGGTCAGACCCAGACACTGGGATTGATCTATTCAACAGGCTAAAGTGTGACCCTAACTGAATTTTTCCCATCACCTTGTACCTGGTTAGCAGGCTGCTGTGGCTCTCCTGGCTTGACTTTGACTGTTTGACTCTCCTTGATGGTCTCCCCGTTGGTGTGACCCTGTGAATTCTTTTCAATCACAGGCATCCTCTCAAGCACTGCTGCCCTGTGAAAAGAAGGACTATTTCAGCTCTTTTGGTCAGAAAAAAACATTTTTATTCAGTAAATTCCTCAGTGGTTATAATGACAATATATAAAAGGCCTAAAACAGCTCCACATCTCATTTTCTAGAAAATGTTGACCTAACCACTCCCTTCAGTACCTCATGTGGTCATATTTTTTGAAAAGAGCGTTGTATTCAACTGCCCTCTGCTGGAGCTCCACGTCTATACAGCTGCCGTAGATGCTGACGATGCTTCTGATTCGACTGTCGGGAGTAGAGTTATGAAGAGAAAGAGGCGCAGTTAGGGGATTCACAGGGTCACAGTCACTGTTTGCTGCTACACAAGAGTTTCTTACTCCACATTCTCAGTGATGCGCGTGCTGAGTTTCATTGTAGCGGTCAGAGCAAAGCCCCTTGTTGACGGGGACGACATGTGGGACTGTAGCACTGTTTCCAAGACGTCCAGGACGTAGTCCTCTGTGACCTGAACAACAGACATGTAAGTGCAAGGTTTGACAGCTGGCAGCACATTTTTTAATCTAAAAAAGAAACGCAGTGCTCGTAATTTCAGCTGAATTTATTTATTTAGCAAACAGAAGATTATCAGAAGACACAGTCAGTAACTAAGTAATGTTGTACTAACACTTTTTTCAGTCTTTTTAGATCAGCGATGTTACACTTGCTACTGAAAAAGTTGTGGTCACTTGTTTTATTGCTATACAATAGAGACGTGTTACAAAACAGATCATCAGAGAGACACATGTCGGCATATGTGTCCCCGTACTGGCTGACTGACTCAAGCATTAGCCAGAGTCAAATGTCACCTGATAGGTTGACCTCTGTAACCACTTTACTGATGAGTTTATGAGGGAAATCACTTATTTTGGGACAAAATGAATGAAATATGAAGCCCATTTTGTAAATTTTGTTCATTCATAGTATCCTTTGAGTAAAAAGATGGTTGTGCTCATTGGCTAATAATGTGCAATTGACAAGTTGTCCAGTGAGCGTGAGACTTTTCAGTCAGATCCATCCTTTACTCGTCACGTCTGGTTTTAAAGCACTGAAAACGCCGATCTTCAGGCTTTTAATTGAAAATTCACAAGCCACTTGATGTCACTGTGGCTACGTCCATGCAACAATGCACAACAATGCAGTTTTACAGTGAAAAGTGCTTCATTAAAAAAATCAATGGACTTTTTTTCTGCATGTTGGAATGTGTGTAATTATAGGTTTATGAAGCATTTGATCAAGGAGATCTATTTTGAAGACAATCCAACGACATGAACTACTAAAATATTCAGGGGATGAATATTTAATGAGATTTGAACAAAAAAAAATGGCTCCTGTCATTATCACCATCGCTAATTTTCAGAAGAATTTCAAATTTGAATTTCTGCTAATGCTGCTCCTTCCTTCTTCCCTGCTCGTGCCGACTACCTATTTATTCCCAGCTCAGAGCTGTAGCTGTGACTGCAAATTACACTGTTATCTTTGTGCCAGAGAATTTTTACATGGAAAAACCTAAAAGATAACGTGTATTTAAAATTCCATCATCTGACAAAAAATTTGGATTGCTAATTTATTGCAGCAGTGAGCAGCAGAGAGCAACAAGCATGAATTAAATAAAAACCTAAACCAGTGTTTGCTGTGCTCTGTGTACCTGCACAGGTTCGGTCTCCTGACATTCTCCTGTCAGCAGCAGGTCTCCATACTCTCCGATACACCAGCACGCCACCTGGACCAGAGGTTGCTGCACATACAAATATTATATAAATATTACAGAGCACATAAAATATGTGATGCTGCCAGACTGGCCTGCATTGCGGTTTGAAATATCAAAGCCATTTTCCCCAGATGCTGGAAAAATAGGAAACAGTGCTGGGCTGCAGATACGTAAATACTCATCCAGCTTGGATCTGAAAATAAAGCCGTCTGCATCAGCCAATTTCAAACTGAAAGCAAAGCAGTAAAGCCAAAGCAGCTCTGTCTGACTCAGGACTATTACAGCCCTTTCTCTTAAGAGGGAAATTTATCAAAAAATTCTAATTAACTTTAAACTCTATGAACACAAATTTATCTATCTCTCATCAGTGAGGCTGTGGACTGAGACCCACTTTCACTGACTCAAGTCTGATCATTATCCTCATGTTTAACGACACCACATCTGCAGTCAGAGCTGCTTTTTTTTCACGAGTTTATTGTTTGATACGCTCAGACCGTAACGATTTTATATTATATATCAAACAGGAGACCAATTTCCGTGTTTGAATTCTCAGAATTCTGAAATGATCTTCTGAGAACAGAAACCATCCAGACTCACAGACCTGCGAGATGTCACTGAGCAGAGCCCGGTAGAGCTTGTGAACGGTGTAACAGTGGAGCTCTGAAGTGTTGGTAATGAGCTGAATCAGGTTGGGCACCGTTTCGTCCCTCACGTCGCCCCCTGCCTGGCAGAATGGGTATCAAACACAAAACACCATACTAGAAAATAAACAAAACAGCTAATTTGGGGGTAACCTACATTATTCCTTCAGACACAACAACCTCCCTTATGGGGAGATTTTCATAGCAATAAATACACATTATGAACCTTTAATTCTTCCTAGTTATGCTCTTCCAAGCACTTTTTCTATCCTGCATCATTTTGTCTGCACTTAACTATTCTCTTAGATAGGTGTAACATTTAAAGCTTTGTTATCTAAAAGCTTGAGAGATGAGGTACACACAATCTAGAAGTCTAATGTATTAAAAACATATTTTAACACAATCATAATGCATTCACAAAGAGTTATGAAAGAGGACCCTGTAAAAGAGGCAGCATTTACCGTGGTGAGGACATGCAGGATGGTGTCAATGTGCCAGCGCTGGGAGGGAGCATACCTGACAGAGACAGAGACACACACAGCTAACTCAGTGGTACACACACGCACACACACACACGCTACTGCATCTAGCACACATCGAAAAAGAGAAGTGCCTCAAGTTGTTGAATGATACACAGTAGAAACGCTGCAGGCTATTCACAGTCGCGGTGCCACTTAGACAGGAATATCAGTGTGTGTGGAGACGGACACTGAGAGAGAGATGGGTGCATACAGCGTAGACACAGGCACTTTTCTCGTTACAGCTTCGAGGCTTACACAGCTGCATCACCGCATTTTGTCATACGCATGAATATACAGTGTATGTGCTCGCATGCATGCAGTGGTGATCAAAAGCCTGTGAATCCATCAGATTTTTTTTATATAACTCTGGCTAAATGTGATGTAAAAAATCATCAGGTTTTTAAAAGAAAGATGAAGTAAACGCATGACACGGGTAAGAAATGATCATATCTGGTTATGAACTTATTGAGATGAAATGAAGGTAAATAAGAAGCTTTCATTTAGTGGGAGTACAGTGACTTGTGAGTGGGCGTTCTGTTTTTATTTAAAGATTGGAGATCCCTCACACTCTGATGTTCACACTCAAAGCACAAACAAAGGACTCTGGGATGACTTCTAACTCCACCAATCAACAGACAGACAAACAGAGGAAATTAAAAATCAGTGCTCGCTCAAAATGAGGCCTGTAATAGTCAGGACGCAAGGCAGCAAGGACAAAAAGTCCCTGCTGCACATCTGCAGTGTACTACAGATCACCAAGACAAATGAGAAGGCTGCAGGTATGCTATGGTGGTGGTAGCATCATGGTTTGGGCTTGTCTTGGTAGGACTAGCCTTTAATTGTGGGTGGTTTGCAAAGAAAAACTGTCAGAACTTTTGTTTGTAAAATGCTATTAGGTCATGCAGCAGCACAATAACCTTCAGCACACAAGTAGTTCAACCATAGAATGGTTAAATAATATTGTTAATGTTTTTTAAACAGCCAAGTCAAAGTCCTGAACACAATCTAAAAGAAAAGCTGGAGCTGAAGTGACCAGTTCATAAGTAAACCATCAACAATCCAGAGTTGAAGCTGTTTTGTATAAAGGAAGCAGCTAAAACGGACATTTAATAACAATTTTTCTGACCCCAGAGTGACCAGATATTATATTGTTGTCTCATTTGAAATATAGAAACTTCTAAAGGGTTCACAAACCTTGAAGCAGCGCTGCAGATACACTTTGTGTATGAAGTATATTACACTGTCTTCTCTGCAGCATTTCACCTACCTTTCAGCAGCATTGAATATACCGCTGGCAGTTTGAGACCTGAGCTCGGGGGGGCAGGAGGAGAGGAAGCTGAGCAGTTCCTTCATCATAGAGCGGATGTTGGAGGCTGACACCAGAGCCAAAGAAAGCTCCAAAGCACGGCTGGATGGATCGGAAAAGAGAAACAACGCTGATAATGCTGGATATACAAGCTGATCCTTCTGTGCTGTTACAGCTCAGGTCAAAACGTTCTGAGCTGATAAGATGTTTGCTTGCTCAAACTCTCCGTGTCCATCAACATTTACAAGTTTGCTGAAAATCCCTTTAGCAACACTCTGATCTGTCTGTAACACAACTCACTGGTTGGATCAAAATACATGGAGGAACTCTTCAACTAGAAAACATATCACCAAGGAGAAATAGTCCCAGAGCAGCATTACAGTTTTGAGTATACAGACTGGATGTGTAAACTTTTCTGATATTAGTCAGCAAAATATGCTTTTTTTAACTACTATATACTAGTTTGCAATATATTAATATTAATTGTATATTAACATATATATTAATTATTTTGTTTTTCTTACAGCACAATAAAATCTGTTTGGCTACATGATGAAACTAGAGATGGTAGTTAGCATCAAGCTTTAGTGTGAGGTTCAGACTGTTAGTGAGTAGCACAGTGGGAAGCTACACCTGCCAAAAATACAGAATGTTAATGTTACCAGGTCAGTGGCACTGTTACGTCGTTTTATTGTTATTTCATCTATAAAAATCAATCACTACTTAATGTGAGCCAATTAAAAAGTATCAAAAACATAACAGGAAATCAAATACTTCTAGAATCATTTTAACAGAACATCTACAGATGTTGAACAGCTGTGCTAGGCAAAAAGAAAATCACCGCTTAACAGAAGCATCCTGGTCTTTCAGGCAGTCTACTATAGTCCCTCGGTGGCGCTGCACTGCATTGTGGTCTGTCCCAACAATCTTCTGAAGAGAGGTCATGGCGATATAGCTAAACAGACATACACGAAAGCCAAAAATAATCAATGTTTTGAAAGTTTTAAGTATCATTCTCTATTATAATGAAGCAGAATTCGCTACACCAAGGTCATCTAAAGTGACTGTGTGTGGAAACGCATCCAGTGGATAAATTATTAAAATGTGATTTCAAAAAATGTTCAACCTGACAATAAAGATCAACAACAAAAGAAAATCTTAATTTTCTCAGCTTGCAAGCATGAATAATTCATCACTTCACTTCAAATAACTCATGGACTGATCAAGTATTTATGTGGACGCAGGAGAGATGCTACCTAGTCAGGCAGGTCTTGCAGGAATAAACCTGTCACTCTGCAACAGAGAGATTCAGAGGACCTGAGGGTAGAAACTAGACAGACCTGTCTGCCCACAGGGCCCTTATGGGGACGAACCCAGAAAAAGATTGTAACACAATAAAACCCTCAGGAAACCGCAGCAGCGCCTGCTGGAAAATAACATGGTCTGAAATTGAGAGCTCAGCATGAGCAGTGAGCAGCGTGACCTTCTGGTGTGGCTGTAGAGTAATGGCTCTAGAGAAAGTAATTAGTCAGCTCAGACGATAAGAGCCTGTTGGGAGATTTCGCTCTTTGGCTGTAGTGAGTTTTCCGTTAGCCTGAAAAGGTGAAATCACCCTGAGAGATAAGAAAGGGAGAAGGAATGCATACAGGGGAGGATTAGACAGGGAAGAGGAACAAAGATGTGAGGAAAATAGAACTAACCGAATGTTTCTGTCATTGTTCAGAAGAAATCTTCCCAGAATGTTCACGGCCAGAACCTGCAGCATGAGTAAAGGGAAGTGTATGTCTATGAATTAATAATTTGATCAGTCAGCAATATTGTCAATGTATTCACATCACTAAACACAGTGTCTTACTCTGAGGCCACTCTCTGACTTGATGTCCAGCACAGTGAGAACAGTCTCATACAACACAGCATTGCCCACAGTCTTTGTACTGTCTGTGTTGGTCGCCACCTGTATGGTAAACACAAACAGGCATACACACAGCTAGTACAGTGCCAATTAGAGAAGAGTATAGTTAAAAACTAGGGTATTTTTAACTACAATTATCAGATAAACAAAGACGACAGCTACATATCTGAAAACGTGTCTGCACTGGTAGCTCTTTAACTCTTCACCTTGTGAAGCTGAACTGAGCAGTTTCTGTCAAGTTTCCGACCGACTTATAGAACAAAATGACTGAGTTTGCATCAGACGTTAGTGAGGGTGGTCTCTGCCTACGCAGCTACCTTTGAAAAAACACTAGAAATTACTCTAATGCTTATCAAACCACGTCTTTACTGATATATACAGGGGTACCAAATTCATTAATAAAGGTAGAGGAGGCGTCAACGGGCGCTGCCTTTATGGAGGAAAGAGTTTCAAAAGAATTGCTCTGCAGAAAGGCCAGATTTTGGGTTGCAGCTTTTCTCAAGAATTAGTCACACATGCAACATGAGTGAGTGACTAATGCCATTTGCCACAGGAAACCATAGATATTAATAAATAAGATAGTTACACATGCTTCAACTCCATCTCTATGAGAAACAGTTTCAGTTTTGAGAAGAACTTTCTGGCTGGCTCTCATGTATCATAAAAATGCATTTCAGGTAAACTTTCAGGGTCATGTAAACAACAGGAGACGGGTGACTGGTCAAATGAAATGTTTGCTCATTCTGAAATGGCTGACATGTGGAAACTTTTTTTCAGATCTGACTGATGTGAACTGAGCCAAAGAAAAGCTTTTTTTGGTGAACGTGAACACTATACCTGAGCTAGGAGGTCGTTCATGGCATCGCTCGCTGCTTCATTGTTGCGACCAAGGATTCTCAGCAACCTTAAGATGCGTACCTGTGTTTGGAGACGCGACAGAAGGAACACGTGGATGGGAGGTGATTTTGGGAGGTGACGATAATCTAGTGTTTGTATTAGTAACACAGAATTAAACTACATTAATTTAAGATTTCGAGCCATGAAGCAGCACATAGTAGTAAAAATAAGTCCTGCTAGCCGACTCTGACTTTACACAAAGTGTAGCTGGGATGTGCAAGGGGTTAGTGGAATGAAATCCGACCTGTAGGAAGGGATCGCTGATTCCTGCCACATCGTGGTCTGGAGAATAACCCGAAATGACGAGACCTTTCATGATCTGAACCAGATCTGGTACCGTCTGGAATACACACAGCACAACCACATTGCGACACACATGTAGGAATACAGACAACATCTGATCAAGAGTAATCTGTGTGTGTGTGTGTCCCTCATACCTTCCTGAAGCGCTCAAGTGTTTCTGAGTTCCGCTCACACAGCTCAGTAATGAGCACCACAGCGCCGTGTACGACGCCTGAAGACAAATGAAAACCAAAAACAATAAGAAATAAACTGAAAACAGTATTCACAGCATGACGAGTTCACTGTGTACATCATAAAAGTATATTAACCGTGGTTCTTCTCAGTGAGCAGCGAGCGAGCGGCTTTGGTAAAGAGCTCTCCCAGATCGTGGACTTTTCTCACGATGTGAACAGCGCACAAAGCAGCCTGAAGGAACAGCAGAACAAGTCATCAGCAGCGTTACATCACACGTCCACTAAGCACATGACGGTGGGATGTTACAAGTTTTACAGCTCATGAAGGATTTGAAGTCCTATAGGGAACAGTACGCATCCTAAAAAGTTGTACTACGTCACACTAGATGATTATGATGAATATTTAACAATCAAACTGCACAAATGGATCCTACATACATAATACATTATCCCTGACATTAACATGCTTAGGTCAGTGTTTTGAGTATAACATACAGCTTGCCAAATCACACACAACACAATACAGATTTGCTTTTAAACTGCCACCTCACTGGTAGTAATATTAATATTGTTAAAAGCTGCTGGATAAATAATTGATTCCTCGCAGAAGTCCTCACCTTCTTTTTAATGTAGGAGTTGGAAGCTCGGAGCAGCCTGTCAATCTCTGGCGCCAGATCCCTGCACATCTCAGCTGACCCCATGCAGGCTAGTGTGCAGAGAGCTAGAGACTGTATGTACTGGTTACTGTTTGACAGATCACTGAAAAACACAAAAAGATAAAAAATATTCAGTGTTTTATTTAAATCATCATTATTTCAGTAAACTTTCCAAGATGTACAATTACACATTAAGGAATCTGTCATTAACTGCACCACCTTATATGAATGACAACAGCATCGAGTTTGGGTTATTCTTACTTCTTAATAGAGTTGGTGATGAGCAGGCTGGCGTCCTGCTTCTCATCCAGCAGCATCATGGCTCCCAGGTATCCTACGCGTTTTTCACTGTAGCGCGGGCTAGCAATCATCCGAACGCACTCCATCTAGTATGAACAGCAAAAGCTCTTTTAAAAGTGAAAGTGAAGTAATGCCCCCGGGAAAGTTCCCTACCATTTAACCACTCAACTGGAGGTCAGTCTCAGCTCCAGAGCAGCAGAGAGGGCCTCAGTGGCCCAGTTCCAGTGTCCACCCTCGTAGACACGCGGGCTTTCGCAGACTTTGCTTGAGGGCATTAACAACAATTCACAGTGCTCTAGTAACAGTAAAAGTACAAGCTTAACAAAGCACATACCAGCAACATCGCTAGCAATACAAGGGAGCATTTCCATGCCTAACTTCACTGTGTGCTCATTCCTTGTAAGATGCACGTGCTGGACATTACGACTTCACGGCTGATATGGTGTGACGAAGTGAGCCCAGACCCTCCAGCTACTGTGACGGCTTCTCACCTCCCCTGGCTCATTTAACCCGAAGAAACCCCATGACAGGCATTAGCCAAATCCCCTCACCTGACCAAAGTGAGCTGGGTAGCCCAGCATGTGCACGTAGAGCAGCTTGGCCAGGTTGTGCGATCGCCCTCCGTTGTCGGCTTGTCTGAACTGTGCCCGGATGGCCGCGCACTCCCTCTGAATGACCCCCCGCTCCTCACACTGCGTCCTGGCTGACCTGATGGCCCGGATCATCTCCTGCAGGGGCACTGATGGAGACATGGCTGTGTGTGTGTGTGTGGGTGGGTGGGGGTGAATGGTGAGATGTGTTAGTATGCGTTGTTTTGTGAAGGAAAGAGCATGACATGTTATTAACAGAAAACAAGAGTGTCACAACACTACATATGATTTCATTTCCTGTAACAACATCTCCAGGCGTTTATTAAAGCTGTCACTACACCGCAGGACGTAGTAAAAAACACTCTCCTGTTTCTAGAAACACTCAGAATTTCAGGTGGGCTAATTCAAAAACAACTTAAACAACAGCTAGTGTTTTCCTTTCTTTTTTTCTATGGTGACAGGCTGATGGAGCACAAATAAACAGAAAGTTACTGTCATCTACCAATACTTTTATGAATTAGACTTGGGGAAATATACTTAAATGAACAGGCTAACTAACAAAATTAGCATGACTCTTCCGTGGTCGGTAATGCATGTCAGAGAAACGAGCCAGAGGCTAGCGCACTGACCGATCCGAGCTAACCTTGCAGATGCTGTCAAGCCTGGCATGGAGGAAAGAGTCGAGCTACTGAGCTAGCCACGTTAGCATAACAGTCTGCTTGTGTGTGTGTGTTAAAGCGCCAAAATAACAACATACCTCTACAGTTCACAGAGTTGCCAGGTTTTGAAAAGTAAAGCCGTTCAACCGACGCCCCTCCAATACACGTCGGCAGTCAGTTGGTTGGAAACCCAATTACTGTATCCATACAGTTAGCGTTAAAATCGCAGGAGTTAACATTGTATTTCCTGTCACAACTTTCAAATTAAAGGTCCATTTGATAGTTATAACAAAAACAGTGAAACAAAATTAAATAGCACTTGAAACACAGTTAAATAAATACATATTTAATAATCCTATCAGTAATGAAGTGAGAAGAATTTCTTAAAGCTATTGTATATTTGAACTTTTAATCAATTAAAAAAAAATATAAAACTATTTTCTAGCACAAACTCACACGCATACGTGACATACAATAGAGATTTTACCTCTATATATCTCTGTATATCTCTATATAAATCTCCATAAAAGTATAAATCACCTCGAGAACATATGCAGTCTCATCATCAACCATCAATCCTATTTAAAAGGTCAGTCACCGTTTTGTTTTTTGGGGTTGTTTGTTTTTTTTGTTTTGTTTTTTGTATTTTTGTATTTTTAAAGAAAGTCCCAAAGTTCGCAATGTTACAAACGACACACAGGATCCGGTTACAACATGCAAACTTTAGCAAACAGCCAGTTTATAACACAAATGTCAGACTGCCAAATACACCAAGTACACCACTGACTTACATACAGGCACAGGTCACCAAAAAGCTGTAGACTGGATCTAGGTCTGGATAAAAGACAGCCAAGCTGAAAATTACACGCGAATAATAACATACGTCAGCTTCTGGCTCATCAAAAAAAAAAAAAAAAATCAAACAAAAACAAACAAACAAACAAACAAAAGGCATGCAGTATTTGAATGGGGCATGGGATCAAGCTTTTATTGTGAAGGCAGAAGTACTTTTCCTCTTTAGCTTCGATGATGTGACATTTGACCACCTCAGCTTACCGTACCTGTCCACTACTTCCGCAATTTGATCAGTCATTGTGGGTGAACTCCACCTAGTCTACGTCAGGCGTTTCAACAGGTGGATGAAACATTGATGAGAATGTGCAGCAGGCAGAGCAATACAAATGGCGTGCAGCGTGTGCTATAAAGACTTAACAGAGACTTTATGAAGACATCAGCACATCCCATTTTCAAGCACCATCAAAATGTGATCATTATTCAAGTTTTATTAACATACCTCAAATTTACAAGATGAAAAAAAAGGAAAATCGTCTGTAATGTGGCAGAAAATATATACATGTAATAAAATAATTATAAAGTGCAAAGACTTGTTTTTGTTACTATAGTGGGGTGATAGTGCCAGCACATAATGCTATAAACAATACATTGTTTCACACACCCTCACAGGGACACAAGGGAGAAGTTTAAAAATGTTAAGGTAAAAAAAAAAAAAGGCACTGAATATACATAAAGATGATATTGCGCCATTCAGTGTAGCAAAAGAGCTCTGGACTAAGCTTTTTGATGCCAGCAGTGCAGAACACTATGAGGTGTTTCCTCTTTCTAGGAATTTTCTTCCAGGAATGATTTCTTCACACCAATGTGTTTACAGTCGTGTCAAAAAGTTAGGACACAATTTGTGTTTGTGACTCTTTTTATGTGTTTCTACAGTCTAGTGATGAATAACCACAAGGATTTCATTGGCAAATAAAGGAAAACTTAGGGGAACAAAGTTGATTAAAAACACATTTCATCAGGTGTTAATTCTTTTGTAGCCCCAGGTTCTCCTTCATTAGCGGGTATGCCACCAAGTTTTTACAACAGATTAGTCATTTTCCTGGAACAAATTGTGAGGAAAAACCAGACCAGTGTTAATATAATAACATTTGTTGTCACCTCTTGACCCCTGTATTTAATACTCTACCACACAAGCCTTACATGTTGTTTGTGCTTTCAGGCATCTCAGAGGTGAAATGCCAAAAATGAAAAGATTCACTGTAAGAATCAGTTTATTCAGTCAGTTTATCGGTTCATTTTAGAGGAAATGCAACCATCTGAGTGTGTGGTGATGGGAAAAGGTTGTGGTGAGCACACAGGCCAAAAGCAATAAATAAAGGCAGCAGGCGTGGTAGACGGGCTTCTGTTGCACCGGCAAAACACAGCCTGAAAGCAGAACCAAAGACATAACATCCTGGGAACAGGAGCAGATGGTGTTTGCTTAACATGTGGACTTACCACTGGGGGAACAGTTCAGAAAATGGAGTACAACAAGACCAAGTAAAGAAAGTAATCACAGAGCACCACAGGCTGAAGTGAGGTCATCCTACCAGAGTAAGACGTTCTTGTAAACAAATATAATCATAGATTTCAGGTCTTTTCCATTTGACTCAAAAAATAAAGCTTAGCTTCTTATTTGCACCCTGGTTTTTTGTGCAGAATCCACAGATATTGATCCAAAATCATCATGGAAAAATATGAATTAAAGCACAGCAATTCCAGCTATAATGAAACAGGCAGGAAACGGAGGGGGACAAACTGACTGCGACACTGTGAAGGCAGAGATGTTGACCCCTACGTAGGCGGAGAAATCCACAGAGATTGGCAATACTCACAGTAATTTTCTTCCAAGTGTCTCAAAGAAAGATTAGAAGCATTGTGATTATATACTCAGATATCACCAAACTACTAATTACATCATGCTTTTTGAACCACACACGAAACCAGAACACCACTGCCATGACATCCCAGGCCAGTAGAGGGCAGCAGACAAACACAACCTTGCTGCTACTATTTGATTATCGATTTTGTTTACAACTCATTTTTTGTAATAGACATCTGATCATCAGTTTGACATTTAGTTTTTCATTTAAATTTTTTAAAATAAAAAACTATATATGAATATATGCCACAATAGCCTATGAAAGTTCCTTATTTTACAGACTCCCACATAAACACTTCACTGATGTCAGATATAATTAATACGTTCCTGTTAACCATCAAAGCCTTAACATTCTCATAAATAGTCAGTATTAATCAAAGCCAGTTCATAATAACTCTGGACAAAAAGAGACAAATTAGTCTTTCATCCCACACAAAGCATTAAGGGGCATTAACATGAATGAGTTGGTTTGTTGGATTGGCCAGTGCATGGATGTGGATTAGAAGTGGGATGAAGAGCTATGAGGGACTGTAATCCCTCTTTCATGCTTGCTAGGATAATAAATCTTGTGAGAAACAAGGGGACTAAATAACGGCGGTGCCTTCAAAAACAGCATTTCTCTATTTTAGCATCAGGCGTTTACAAAAATAATTTACAAACTGACGGTCTGAGAATGGCTTATAAAATGTTTTATTACCAGTAAAACAGTCAGTTGGTAACTCCACTGGTAATGCCACTGGCACCGATCCTACCTCAGCTTTAAAAGGCTGTAAGACAAAAATATAAAAAACAAAAAGCAGCCACAGCCTTGTGAGGAACACGAACATAAATGAACTAAATAAACTGTCGGCAGAGATGCTGCAACTAGACAATGAAAGCACAGCAAATACTACCAAAGCACATTTGGATAACACCCATGATTATGATGAGGCCCAAGGCCAAAAGCTGCAGTTAAGACATCTTGGCTACACTGTGAAGCGATTCACGCATGTAAGCACCAAGGACAGGGACACACTGCGCCAAGTTAGAGGCCATTTGTTTGGTCTTCGGGCAGCACAGAGAAAGAGACA
Organism: Simochromis diagramma; assembly: GCF_900408965.1. NCBI lineage: Eukaryota > Metazoa > Chordata > Actinopteri > Cichliformes > Cichlidae > Simochromis > Simochromis diagramma. The sequence continues at coordinate 1,644,873 of NW_024387049.1, read as the reverse complement.
CTTTATTATCGCATCTTAAGACAAATGAAAGCAGACTTTTTGTAAAAAGGAAAAAAAAAAATTTTTTAATTGAGCTGTAAATGAATGTGAGTGCGTTCTTAATTATAATCGTGCACGCTGGCTGTGCAGGATATCGTTTTGTGTTTAATATTAAATATGTTCTGCCTTGAGCCTTTTTCACGTTAATTATGATTTCATGATTTGATTCAATAATTCAACTTATCGGCACGGCACCTGTGTGCTGCTCTGAGATTCTCACTAACGCTCAGCGCTGTGGCCTTTATAGCCTCACGGTGGAAGTTTGGGGGACGTGCCCACCGTGTTACACGGCAGGATGTCAAACCGATGAGGACGTCATTGAAACGGCTGGCGACAAGAAGGCTGTTTGAATTCTGTTATTTGTTTGGTAACTCACACTTCCAATTATTAATTAGCAACTCTTTTTTTATTGTCCTAACTATAACTCTACAGGCCACTGAGTGCGACACAAAAGCGATGCACTCATTTGTTTGTTTCTCGATTTAAACAAATGGCAATAATAATAATAAAAAAAGATGGACACAAAAAATGTCTGCATTTATTACACATTCAAATCATTTCTTGGGTGAACTTCTCTCTTTCTCCTTTCATAGAGGAAAAGAATAAGGAAGCACATTTCCTGAGTATTCAGAGAAATCAGCCAGCTCTTATTGTAGCTGCCAAGCAGATACTTCTAAGTCACTTTTCTCAGTTTACAATCATCCTGATTCTTGTCCCTGCTCTCAAAGAGCCAATCAGCAGTCAAATCGGAAACATGCACCATGTGTTGGAAGTGTATAAACTGTGGGAGGAAAACAATTCTTAAAACTTATTTTGGGGGAAAAGTCGCCGAAACTTTTTAACCCATTGTTGACTGGATTTAACTTTCTCTCTATGTTCTTTTATATGGTGGACTCATAATAACATAATAAATCATAATAATAACGTGGAAATGACTTGATCTTAAGTCTAGTATGGATGCATGCGAACTGTTTGGGTCTTGTGAGTAAATTATGGGTATTTTTGCACATGCAGTTTGCTTTTTTTTTCCCTCCATAGACGACAATAAACAAAGGGGGGATAAAGCAGGTGGTTTAACTTAAATGACAGTTGCAAAAAAGTTGCAAACAGCATTTTTAGAATCTGCTTATCTGACGTTCAATGTGCCTTCGCTGAGAGTCATCCACTGACCCTGACACCCCCCCCCCCGGTGAAAGGCAGCTCTTTCGTTCACTGATGGTTTAGAACAATGAGCAGAAGACAGCTCTTGAGAAAATAAGCTTATAATCACCAAGCCTGAAATTACCCATTGTGGATGGTATTACCATGCTGCCCCCATTATCTGCATCTGTTAATTCACTGGTGCAGCGCAATAATCTTCAATTGTGTTTAAGGACTCACACAGGGAGACGGCAGCCAGCAGGCGGAGGCCAGTGCCAGGGGGAAGGCAGCAGTGGAAGAGAAGCTCCAGGATGTAATTGGAGAGAGTGAGAGCCATCATAATATGAGTGGTAGGGCAGCTAACCAAAACTGAAATCCACAGACGCAAGGTGTGCAGTAAATGTAAAACGGGGGGAAATTTTCTTCTTTTTTTTATAATAGCCTATTAGCTAAAAGCACAGCAGTAATGTTATGCACTACAGTGCACCTAAGATTGCTTTTGATTGATTATTCCTTCTATATCTATTATTATTTAATGGAGCATTTTGTTTTAATCTTTCTGTTACTGTGCAAAATAAACTGTTTAGGTCATTACGGATGAAAACATCCATCCACTTTGAGGGTATATTATAACGCGCTAATTAAATTAGACTGGGACATCAACTTCAGACAAAATATGATTGGTGTGCCATCTACAGTTATTTCTATTTGACGGTATAACTGTTCTGGGTCCACTTCCATGCAAACACGTGGAAGGCTCCACATGGACAAAGGAGCCCAAAGAACAAGACCATGATCTGACCAGAGGTGGGGTCCAGGTGGGTTGTAAAGTGACTTGCAGAGGCCACAGCAACTTTATGTAGGCTGAAGTGACTTAAATAGCTCACACCTTACCAGATTTACCAAACGGATAGGCGAAACAGATCGGCTGATTTGCCAGGATTGCAGCTGATCTCGCCTCCTTCGCCTGCCAAACTAATTTGTTCAAGCCAATTTCTGCAGAGTATTTTGGGGATTTGGGGTCCTTTAAAAGATTGTAACATTTGCACATCGTGTTATTTAATCTTAATCTTCCAAATTGGTTTTAATCTTAGCCTGATATCAATCCAAAGTACCCCGGTTGGTGAAAACAATACACTTGTTCTCACCCAACTCATTACACCATTAATGACCCAGTGAGCCTGCATTCTGCAGTACCTCCTTTAGGACTCACAAAATCTGATAATGTTTCCTAAGTGAGCAAAAGACAAACAGAACATTTAAGAATTGATACTTTGAAGATAAAAATGACAAGTTTACCATTTCAATTAACATAAAAATGTGATTCTAAAATTAAAAAAAACAAAACAGATTCAGCATCTTCTATGAAACAGCATCACTCTGTTGACATACTGCATTTATGCTTGTATTCTTTCTTGACTTCACGTTGAAGACTTCATTTAGAAAACTGGAGCCAAAAAATGAAAAGAGGACATAAAATGAGGAGGCAACAGTGCTTTCGCTAATTTGTGCTCCTTGGAATTGATCTAAAAGCTGGCACAGGGTCTCTGCAGGTGCACCAACTGTGTTATTTGTTTTTTCAAGTCTAAGCAGATTTTCTGGGGGAACAAAAGCAGTTAATTTTCTTTACTGGCTTGAGTTTACAATAGTCAGGCCATGTGTGCTCACTGTGTGTCCCCATGCTCTTACTATTCAGCACTGGGACATAATATGGATTTCTCATGGACGCTGAGCCTGCACTTGATCTTGTTAAGCACATCTCCCTTACAAGCTCCCTGATGAAAAGCCCACACCAGGGGAAACTGTAGGTTTATTTGAAATAAAGTTTACCTTGTCACGGCGACACTGAAAACTCCAGCTGAGTTATGTTTTGCATTTCACTTATAATAACTACTATAGTTGTGCAGGACTGCTGGAGCCCATGGAAATGTTATGAGTAACTATACTTTTCAGACACATAAGGTGTAACACCAGTCTTTAAAATGTTTTTTTTTTAAGTCTGTGCAGCCTGACTCAGCTGTTTTCCCTTCATCAGTAAAAGTGTTGGAGGTGAAGTGATTAACTGTTGCAAGTGTATCTCTCCAAACATCTAACAACAACTAGCCTGACCCCAGCACTACAACCGTGAGGACTTGAGAGAATTTCTTGTTAGGGGAAAATGAATTGAAACAGTGCACTTGTACCTTCATTTGTATAAAGAATCATGGATTGCTTAGGGTCAAGGTCAAGAAAGGGTGACATCTACAGGAAAAATCACCTCCTTGCAGATCAGATCATCATTTAATTTCAACAGATTAAAATACAGGAACGGTGCTTAAACTGCCTTTTAAAAAAAAAAAAAAAAAAAAATCTAAAATCTATCATTTTAACAATTTAACATGTGACTCAAAAACATTCAAGCTTCAAACAAAAAGGGCACGGTATGTAGAGAACACTACAGTGTGGTCTTTATTGACACGGTTCGAACAAAACAAAGGTATGAACAAACAGCCCCAAATGTCATGGTATGCAACCTGAAAAGCAGTTCCTCCTTCTTATCTTCTCATGTTGAGCAGAAGGGTTTAAATATGCAAATATTGTGTATGGAATGTGTGTTTGATAAGGCATAAGTCCAGGATTGAGTGTAAATCGCTGTGTTGAACTGTAGTTCAGAACAATAAGGACAAGTAAAAAAGGATAGCATGACGACGCGGTGTTAACATTTGACCTAATCTGAATGAGCCAGTCTCACAGCAACAGTACACTTTGGGTTCAGGTGAGAGTGGTGAATGTGGCACGAGATTTAAAAACAAGAAAAGGTTCAAATTTGGTTTATCCGATCCATTCTTCCTAAACTGCAAAGTGCCCACCACCGCGGACTTTCAAGGGCTCGCACAAGTCCAGGTTTTTAACCGTGTAAAGAGTGTCACGACACCCGTTCTTCCACTGCCACAGAGTCTGACAGAAACACAGGAGTCTGCCAACTTGTGCCGACGCGTCTTCTTCACAGGCCGATGGTGTAGGAACGGCCTGCGGGGTTGTGAATGGCAGAGCAGGAGGGCTCCGTCACAGCCCATTCATACCAAACCTTCTTCCCGTTGTTGCAGCGCCAGAATCGCACTGTGACATCATCGTCCTGGGATATGGAGATGGGTTGCTGTTGGCAAGAAGGAGCACGGTGACTTATCTATTCACTCTCATTTTTCAACTTTAGCATTTAACTCGGTACCGACTAAGGAACTTACTTTAAGGGGGAAGAGGATGGGGAACCATGAGAACATTCCGGGTGAGTGTGTTTCTGGTTTTATACCTGCCAACAAAGAAGACTTTAAATGACAGTTCAACCAAAAGGAAGAAGAAAATACTTCTAGTATTCTGGACTGTAGATTGTAGAGACATTACACCTGCCTTTTTTTTCCTTCTTCTTTTTTTTTTTTTTTTAAAAACACGATGGAAGTAGCTAGCGATGCTCAAAGCACCTGATTTTTCAGAAATCATGATCGAAACGCTCCAAAACAAAAATGTGAACATTTTCATGGAAGAACTATTTGCTTTCTGCACAACTACACCCACCAACGGCATCATTCTGAAACATTAATGAAGCCCTGCTGGGCTGTAATGGTAACAAGCTGCACTCTTGATTCTGTTGCTGGATGTAGACTGACAGAAAACAGGTCCTAACTTCTGCATTCATTTGAAGCAACTAGGTCATGATTTTTTTATATGAACGTGCAAAGACTGAGTGCTAAAAGTAGGGCTGTGCTACATGGAGGGAAAGAAAAATCTTATAATAATTGTTTTTACCAGTTTTCAGTCGATCGATATATTTCACAATATAAAATGAAGCATTAGTTATTAGCTTAAATGTTTCTTTCCATTCCTAACTGAAGATATGAGGTCAATTTTGATTTAAATATAATTTATTTTCTAATTTTATTTCAAGCTCATGTAAAATAAATAACATAGGTATACAGAACAAACAAAAATTTTAATTCTCTAATTTAACTCTGCTTGATGACATCGTGTCTTTTATATGAAGCTGTCTGTTGCATTCATTGACCTCTCTTTCCAACAATGTCCTCGCCTTTTGAGCCTTGGGCTGTGTGTGTTTGGGGGGCATGTTTGGTAATGCTGTCACGTTATCAGTTTTTATTTTCTCTTTCATCTTTGTCACACTGCTAACATACTGGCGTTTATGTCTGCGGTAGCCCAAACATTAACATTTCCAACTGTGTACATCAACCTATGATTGGTTTGGCGTAGCACCATTCCGTTTGGTTTTTCATGCCATTTTCAGGCATTTATCGACACATGGCTGGAATGAATCTACTAACTTTACATTACTCTGTTGAGGAAAAGTTATTTTGCTGTGATAACCTTCATGGTTTTACCATCCAGCCCAAATTGCAAGGATGATGACAGATTCTAAAACTGGGGAACTCGTAAAAAAACCTGATGAATAAAAAACAAAATAGGTCAAAGGAAAATGGATCTGCTGACTTACTGAGTGTGACATCTTTGTAGAGAGTGGTCTCAAAGTAGCCAGCAAAGCCATGGAGCACAGAATTACAACCCACTGTGAATCTGAGGCACTGATACCGGTTATTGTTCATATCTGAAACAGACGGAGGGAGAGGTGGTGAGCACATGCTCTACAAGCTTATTAGAGGGATTTTAAGCGATTCCATCTACCTGTTGAGGGGTGTGTGAAGGTGAAGCAGGGTTTGGGATCAGCCAACTGGTGGAAGTTATGAAGGCGCACAACATAGGGCGTCTCAAAATGGGACTCTGGATCCTTGTCTCGTTCGCGGCACCCTCGTACTTCGTTGTAAAGCTTAGAGGACGACAGAGGAGCCAAGTAGGACGTGTACGAGCAGGGAATGCTCACTCCATCATCTGAAGGTGAGATGATATAAACAAAGGGGAAAATGAAAGTAATTAGAGTCAGGAAGCATTAAAAGGTGACGCTTTCAATATGGCTTGGTGTGGAAAAATGACCTCTGATGACTCTGCAGTATCTACATGTGTAATTAAGTCTTCATTAAAATCCTGAAATACCTTTGAGAAAATGCTGTGCTCCATCTAAGCACTCTGGGGAGAGTTCATTGTCGCCAAATGATCCGAGCAGCTCGCTGACAATGATGTCAGCTTTCTCTGGTGCGGCCCACTCCCGCATGTCACATGACACCACCGTCACCTGATCCCCCCACTCCTCAAAGCGCCAATTCTCTAGCCTAGAGAACACACATCAATAAAATAAGCGTTGAAAGTTTCAGGCTTCACTTCAATCCCCTCCTGACTCACTATAAATTCAGACAAAATCAAAGGCCAAGCTTTAAGATAAGATAACCTTTATTAGTCCCACACGTGGGAAATTTGTTTTGTCTTTTATCCAATCTATAGACTCATTCAGGTAGCGCAATTGATCTGTTGCATGCGATAATATTTTTGCTTGTACGCTGTGAAACATGGAACATTTGAAAGCATTATTTTACTCACGTCACTACAGCATTGGGGTTTTTCTCCACAGCATACACCCTCAGTCTCCTGTCTGCCTGCCTGGCAGCACGCAGGGATGCATTGACCAGAGGACCCCTACCTGCTCCCAACACCATCAACACCCTGTGGAAAAAACACATCATTATTTTAGACAAGGCTGCTACCCTGGTGGTTACCACTGAAGTTTAAACAGTCAGTGTGTGTTATCCTGCTCTACTTCCAGTGAGACTTATAGGAGTATATTATAGACTGCCATGATATTGAGGTATTAATCAATATCTGAATACAGTTCCTACTCCACAATCCTCATTTGTGACTCTTTATACAATAATTTTAGATATAGATACTTACTGAACATTAGTGTCCTTCTGCTCCTCTGGAACTCTGTCTAGCAAACATTTATATACAGCCTGCACACACAAAGAAAAGACCAAAAACAAAATGGTGTTAAATACATTTTGCCTCAAACTCTTACAGACCATTTAAACCCCTTTGTTAACACCAAACACCTAAATGTCAGTGTTTTTCAAATGCTACATGAGTGACAGTCTGTTTTGTGTGGATAAGCTCTACATACACAGACAAATATCTAGGCGTATCTTCACATTCAGGCTGAACAGAGGCCAATGGAAATGATAATGATTATGGGCAACAGTGTGGTGCGGTGGTGAACACAGTTGCTTCACAGTAAGAATGTTCTGGGTCCAAGTCCACTGGCTGGATCAGGGCTTTCCAAGAAAATGGACAGATGGATAATAATTACAAGCTCATAGGTAAAAAGCAACTGACCAATATTGCAAACTGATACCATCCACTAAGGAAACATGAGCCAGGAACTGAATTTTCAAAATAAGCGCAAAGGGATTGTCCACTAATAAAATTAATCAGTGTTCTCTGTGATGCATAAAAACAAATGCACTTGCATATCTGAACAGTCTGCCCAAGTAAAGTCTGTGTAGGGGAAACAATTTTACTGCATTTGTATGTCTACTGGACAAGCAAAGACCTCTCTGTAACATCTGTGCCATGCCTCCTCATACCAAAAAAAAAATGTCTGACTGTCTTACTTGTTGGTACTGTGAATACTTAATAGGATCCTTCTCGAACACTTCGTATGTCTGAGACTCCAAGTTGTCCATCAGAGGCTAAACAAAGAAAGCAAAACATGACGTTAAAAGGTCCTGATTAGGAGGAAAAAACAAAACACCCTCAGTTTTACAATTCTACCAAACAGTGAAACTGCAGTTTCCATTCATATCTCTCGAGAGTGACTTTTGAGTATGTCATCACTTCATTACTTTATATTATTAGACATGTGTACAATATGTCACAATTAACAGATTAATTCTTGACTTAAAATTTATAGTTTGCAAGGTCATTGCATTTGACCATCAAAATCTAATCTGATGTTCCTTCAGTGATCCAACCAGACATAACTATACATCTAGCTATGGCTTCAGGTTGCACAGAGGCATACAAACGTGAGCATGAAAGGGTACTTCCTCACCTGTAGAGGTGACTGCAGGTAGTCTTCATAACCCTTAGCAAAGAGCTCGTAGGCATTGGGTGCAGGCCTGTTCTGGTTGAGGTACTCCAGGTACTGCAGGTAGGATCGGAAGTCCTTGTCAGTGTGCCGACTGGTGCCTGTGAAGATGAACTGGGCCTCCAACTAAAAAAGGAGATCATTTTAATTTAACGATTTTTTTTTTTCAAAAGTAGACAAAAAAAACAAAACAAAAAAAACCCCCAACCTTTTTGTATTTGATTGCAGATTGAGTTCTGTTAAAATCAAATAATCTATGAATGTTATTTTATACCTTGAAGAGTCGAAAGATTATTCTCTGATGGGCTTTCGACAAAACAGGGAAGCCCTTCTTATTGGTGAGGAAGATGCTGGTGGGGAGGATGGCTGCTTTGATAGGTTCTCCGAGCCATTTATCAATCACAGTGTCTGATGGCATATCTGGTCCAATTTCAACCGCTTTAGGAATACAAACGAAGCACAATCTCAGTAACAGACAGGAGCATAATTATTTCTCAATGCCCGAAGTTTGCCCCAGGTTGCCGCTTCACAGTGTGTTCTCTCACCAAGACAGATCCTCTTGTTGTAGTCACAAAGGGTTCTGAATGAGTTCCACCTATGAAAAAAAAAAAAAAAATGAGGTAAGTAAACAAAGAAAGACAGTGTTTTAAAAGAAATCAATAGTAACCGTTTCAGCATGCAGACGGCACTCAGTTGCTCAGGAAGTGCTGTGGCATGAAACTAACCAGCTCCAAGTCTTCTCATCAACGCTTGTGTCATCAGTACAAGAGATCGGTTCATTCTCAGTCAGATCTTCCCGCATGTCCTCTGACGCCATCAGTGGGACGCGTATCCAGAACTAATCAACAAAGAGGACAGCAGCGGTTAAATGAGGACTTTCACTGTCTTGACTTTTCTGACATCTTAACACAGTCTTTGTGTGCTTGTTGATTCCTGATGTGCTGCGTCTTACATTTGAGGTGTGATGTCCAGTGTGGATGTGATTTAGCAGCACTCGGGCTAGATTGGCATTACTGAGGCCCTTCAGAGGGATCATGAAGACAGGCAGGCCCAGGTAAGCGGAGAAGTTTAGCTCCTGGGCAAGAGCCTGGAGAGGAACATGGGAAAACAGATAAGATAAGCATTAAAAAGATGACATGATAACCTCACTCATATCTCAAGATCAAAGAACCCTCACAAGCACCATCAAACTCAAAGAACTTACAGCCTCTGAGTTTCTGCGTTCTGTCTCGATTTCTGAATCTGCATCGATCCATGGAGAGAGCTTCCCAACGATTAGAGTATTCCAATCTAGACAGAACAAAAGGACGGTTTAGAGAAAGCATCGAACACCTAACCACTTTACCTTTATGCTAAAATCACATTATTCTGATGATGAGTATTTAATACAAAACATGAAAATGATTAGAATTAGTGTCTTAACATCTACTTTCCTTCTTAGGCTGGGCTTTAGCAGAACAAATGGTATTTTTAGGATTGGTCTTTCAGCACAACCTACCTACTTTCTGATGAAATTTAGTTTGCAGACAGATGTCCTGACATAAAGACTTCATTGCTCCATTAACTCCCCTGCTTCAGATGCAGCAAAACAGGCCCTGACCATGATAATACCACCACGCATTTATGCTTTAATGCGGTGTTTTCCTTACTCCAAACAGTCTTTTAAACTTAAACTAGCAAGTTCTATTTTGGTCTCAGAAGCCCACATAAGATTGTTCAAATGCTCAGTATTCTTTTTGCAGAGTAGTAGCTCTCTTTTTGGTGCCCTGCTATGAACAACACGTTGTTCAGATTCTGTAACCCTTTCCATCCCGATGAACATCAGCAGTTCCTTCCTGAATCTTTCTAAAATCTCATTTATGCCATGACACACTTACACAAACGTATGTTGTCAAACTTTGATAGATTTATGTTATATGAATAAAAAGTTATTTACTGAGAATTGCAAAGGTTGCAGTGTTTTTGGTTTAACAGACCTAATAAGTTAATTTTCCACTTTTAGGACTGTAAAAACGGACTATGCTTAAATTTATTTAATATTAAACAGAATTTAAAGTGACCTTGACCCCCCCCCAATAAATAAAGGGCACCAGTAGACCCCACCATGCTCAAAAATACCCTGCACAGTATAACACACTTGGTGTTTCCTCTCACTTTAGGGGGACTGATGATTTAATGGCCAGTAATGCCTCAAACTGCAGAAGACAAAGGGGCAGGAAAACTGACCTCTGCCACATAACAGCAGGTCCGACCGGGTCTGGGCTCCAGGTCGGGATTTAGCGGGCTCCAGCTCATATTCCCTCCTGAACCTCGGGTGGAAGAGAGGCATGCACAGGAAGTCGAACCTGGATACAAGAGGAGGGAAGCACTTCAGTTAACATTCAAAATATTTATAATATCAACACGAAGTAAAGCACAAACCTGTTTTCTAAGTAATCCTCCACACACCTCAAATATACTATGGGAGTAGGCAGAGCCTGTGTACTGCACACTTCACTACAGTGTCAAGCATCATTGTGATTCGGGCACGTGCTGGTAATTCACCGGCTAGCTTAGCAACCATCACGCACTGAGAACGTGCTAGCAAAGCAGCGCGTTCTGCTCATAAGCTCATTTCAGCTAAACAAAAATTACATGTAGAATCGAAAAACCATCTTACCCAAGTTTGGCGACCGCGGCTAACGTGTCGGCTATCTCTGGCACACAATTCAAATCTCTCCCGCAGGACACCCTGCTCCCTGTGCTGGCAGACGCCATGACTTTAGCCGACTGAATGAATTGATTTCTCGGACTTTCACATTGCTCTGCCTTTAGAAGAAACTGGCGCCATCTTGGCTCCTAAGGATTGCAATGCTTGCTGGCTAACAAACGTGAGACAGAACCAAGATGGCTAATGAGTGCACAAGTTGCATATCGCGTACATTGTCGCGATAATTGTGTACCGAGCGTTGTTTAAACGTTGCCATTTGATGTTTCACGGCGACTTCTTTTTCCAAGACGAACAGCTTGCTGTACTTTGATAGAGAAAATAAAAACCAGAAACCAGATTTGAGAAATAAAAACCCGGCAAGCCTTTCCTCCACTGTACAAATACAAAAAATTATTTACTACTAGCTGATAATGGGGACAATTTTTTATTTTTTATTATATTTAATTTTATGCTATGTTATTTTATTTTTTTAATATACAGATGAAAACGTATTGTTTTGTGCTGCCTGTCTGTTACTCTTTTAAATGTGCTGACAGCCTCCCGCAGCTCGCTGCACTCTACAGTACATGGACGTCTTGCTTCTGCACACATTGTTAACTATTGTATAGTTAAACAAACATTGACCAGAAATTATTTAGATAGAGACTTTTTTAGACCCACTTATTAAGAAGCAATAAAACACCACAAAAACACTTCCCTACTCATAAAATTGGTTTATTTGGCAATTTGTTCATAAATAACTAAAATTAAAAAATATTTTTTCAGCAGAAAATTCAGTGTTATGTGAAATAACATTACTGCTGAAGATGTTTTATCCTCAGATCATTTTTAAATGGCATGCTTTATTTAATCATCAGTAATTTGTGATATTCTTTAAAAGTATGTCTGTAGTTGCTGCTGGCCAAGGTGGTCAGTCGGACAAAAACTTGTCTGTTATGATGATATATCACAGAAGCTCCTCTATTTGCCAATTCTGGTTGTGTTTTCACATGCGAACTCAACGAGAAAACGGTGCAGGTCTCTGACACTGACATATCGTTAGCTTCATAGCATAAGTGCCTAAGTCATTTTTTGGTCAAATTGAGATTTTTGCCTAACTTTACTCCCCCTACCACTGCTGCATCATCCTTTTTCTTGTTTCCTAACACCACAAAAAAATGACAGGCACTTAATGCTATTGAACAACGATATGTGAACCCGGAACACCTTACAGTTTCAGGGCTACAGGCAGGCGTGCTTTGTGGAAAGTACAATAGCCAGTTGCAGCCTACCGATGACAGTGTTGTAAAAGATGGATGAAAACAAGCAACAAAGTTTTATGACAGAATGCTGTTTGAGATGAAAGGCAAAAGATCACTTTCACTTTGGTAAGTTTTGATTGATTTCTATTTATAGATTCAACTAGGCAGCACCGCTTGCTTTGCTTGTCCTTACTGAACTCCACTTGTAGGACTTGCAGAAAGTGGCTTCTGCGGATATCAGGTTCACAGCATGTAGGCTAAAATATCACTTACATAAACCATAAATGGTTTTGGATATGGAACACGGCGTGTGTATATGTGTGTGTATTTCTACCCGCTGTCACACCTGCACGAGCTATAAAAGCGCAAGAACTCAGAAGCAGATGAGAAAGAGTAGCAGCATCCGCCCTCTACAAACCAGATCTGTTTCTTTGACACTTAAGATTGTGTTTGATCAGCTTTTCAGTGGATAGACTGTGTTTGAGAACAACTTTTGTTTACTTTTCAACAGAAAAGATGTTCTGATTTTGTGATCAAGTATCTGTGTCTACACCATCATGGCTTTGGAAGATGTTTGCAGCTTCAAAGAAAGGCCAGTGCAACATAAATGGTTTTCTTTTTCATCTCTGGGGGACGCAGCAATTCCATTTCCTACGAGTGACTGTTACAACCTAAGATGCTCAAGACTGGAAACATCTGAAAACAACTGTGGAGTTCCACTGCATTTTTTTATACCACCTCTTCCACATTCCTCCTCTTTCATCAACAGACCGTTGTCATCCTTCTGCCCACCCAAAAATTCAATGACAGTCCAGAGGCCTTTCCGTTTGGCTCATGGAACAACAACCCTGGGTTTCATCTTCCAAGGTGGGGTAATAGCAGCAGCAGACACACGTGCCAGTGCCGGGGGGCTTGTTGCCTGTCCGGCTGTTCATAAGATCACCCCTATTCACTCTCACCTAGTGGTCACATCTTCTGGTAGTGGTGCAGATTGCATGCTGTGGGAGAGAATTCTGATTAGAGAGATCAGACTGTACCAGTTACGGCATGGACATCGCCTTTCAATACGTGCCACAGCTAAGCTCCTTTCATCTATGCTCCATCCTTTTAAAGGTACTGAAATGTGTGTTGCTCTTACACTGTGTGGTTGGGATAAGCAAGAGGGTGCCGCTGACTGTGCAACAAGTTTGGAAGACTCACCCTGGATGACTGATGATAGCTCCTTGGCTGTTTTTAGTAACCAAAACATTACTGCAACAACTTCTCCAAACAGCGGTCCAAAGCTTATATATGTGTGCAGTGACGGAGCCCGACTGCAGGGAGATGTCTTCTCTGTGGGCTCAGGCTCACCTTATGCTTATGGAGTCTTGGACAGAGAGCTGAGGTGGAGCCTGAGTAAAGGAGAAGCCATCTCATTGGCAAGAGAAGCAGTGTTCAGGGCCACTCACAGGGATGCCTACTCGGGGAACAATGTGGACCTTTTCCACATCACAGCACAAGGATGGAGCCAGAGAAAGAGAGAGGACTTGAAAGAAGAATATTACAGAGATAAAGAAAAGAAGGGAAAGAAAAAGAATGACAAACTCAAATAATACTCAATAATCAAAAGCATTTATGTGTGGGAGGAAATTATGATGTTATATTTATCATTGAAAAGTAAATTTAATAATAATAATCACACACATTTACACTCTGATGGATGGATCGGAGAGTAACTTGAGGTTAGTATCTTGCCCAAGGATTCTTGACATGCAGACTGGAGGAGCCTGGGAACAAACCACCAACCTTCTGATCAGTGGGTGACCTGCTCTACCTCCTAAGCTACTAATAGGCAAGCACAGTGGCTTAAGGTTAGCGCTGTTGCCGTACAGCAAGAAGGTCCTGAGTTCGATTCCACCATCTTTCTGGGGTCTCCCGGGGTCTTTCTGTGTGGAGTTTGCATGTTCTCCCTGTGTTTGCGTGGGTTCCCTCCAGGCACTCCAGCTTCCTCCCACTGTCCAAAGACATGCAGTTTGTGGGGATAGGTTAATTGATTAATCCAAATTGCCCATAGGTGTGAATGTGGGAGTGAATGTGAGCGCAAATGGTTGTCTGTCTCTGTGTGTTAGCCCTGCGACAGACTGGCGGCCTGTCCAGGGTGTACCCCGCCTCTTGCCCTATGACAGCTGGGATAGGCTCCAGCGCCCCCCGCGACACTGAAAAGGATAAGCGGAAGTGAATGGATGGATGGATAATAATAATAATGATAATAATAATAGCTGTGGAATAAAAGGTATTTCCTTTACCTCACACTTTTTTTAACCAATACACCGCCACAGACACAGGGGGCGCTGTTTGATTATGTTACCGTGGCAGAATAAAAAAAACTACCGCGGCGGATGTTGCTTGTTCATCATACATTTTCAAAGATGGCCCTTGCTAGTGTGTTGAGCGGTGATTCTGCGGATTTTTCGTTTGATAGTAGCCAGTCCTTTGCTTTTGGTGGTGGACCCGGACCAAGAGGTCTGGGGTTAGAAGGCACGCCCGAGGACAGCCTCAGTTTTTCCGTTAAAAACCCGCTGTGTGTCGGAGACGATGATGGCGTCGAAAGGAAAATAGAGTTTCTGCATGGAACCACCACCTTAGCATTCAAAGTAAGTTAACGGTCCAGTTATTGTAGCTATATGGTATAAGAAACCCCAGTAGCAGTTGTATACCTGTCTAAACTAGACGTTTGATAAATTTTGACTTTACATATCATACGCTAGGGTTTCCGGTATAAATTGTCTCTGATGTTAGCATGCTAGCGTGGCTACAAATCGCTTTCTCATGACAGATGTGCATGGTACATGAGATAGGTGATGTGCACTTAGTAAACGTAAACAAGTAATCTCTCTAATATGTTTACTATGTATAGTATTAAGACAAATCGTGAATTACGTAGGCTTACGTTGACGTTTCTCAGTCAATTTAAAAGCAAAAATGTGGGTGTTTTAATAACATAGTCACGTGAATTTATATAGTAGGAAATCTGACGTGTTCTTCCGTAAAAAGTGCAGCAAGTACACACTTTTTGATGGTTACAACTTAAAAGAGCTACCTAAACGTGTGTTATTTCCAAAGTGATTTGTGCTGAGTATGTAAATGTATTTTATCCATAGGAGAGCCTAACCGACACAGGGTATTTTGGCTGATAGTATACAGTTTTAAGGGTTTTAAAAGAAACTCGTGCCTTTTATATACTTGAAATATGTTCAGTTATATACTGAAAAGGCAAAATGGATGAAAATAGTGAGTTCCTCACAAACTAATCGCCTACCACCTCTTCAACTTGAACCCCAACTTTTAGACACTGTGTAGCGTGTTGTAAACAACAGAAGCAGCCCCAGGTGTTGGGGAAAGTACACGGAGAGACCATTTCTCACTTATCTCGAGTATCGTTTTGTATATTTTGCTCCGAGGAACGTGCACATATCGAGAAATATAGTAAAATAAAAATGTAGTTGACCTGTCTTGGAAAAAAAAAATTGTAATTGATACTGGCCAACTATGTATTAATCAAAAACAATTTACTATCAAAAGAATATTACATCATTGCTACCTTTTTGTTAACACAATTTGCAACACATTTCCGTCAATATTAATTAAATACATATAAATGCATACATGAATGAAATTTGCAAGTCCATATAGCTTTACATCACATCATGTTAGAGGTTAAAATGTGATGATCTTTCATTATTATGTCATTACTATGTTCAGTGACGTTGCAGTAGGAAGGAGAAAAGCACAAGGGCCCTTTAATAAGATTCCTGTTAATTGTATTCAGATGTATACATGTATAATGTGTTGAATGAATTAAAGTCACACTTTCTGTGAGTCTTCTTTTCAACTGTGAGTTCTCCATACCTGCTTTTCTAAATGTTATTGTTAAAACACACATGAAGTTTTGATGGAAGAAGACGTGTATTCGATTAGTCGTGACTGTGATGCGCACAATAAAAACAAACTTGCATGCTCACGAAAAGAAGCCAAGAAACCTCTAGAAAGTGGAAATGTTCTTTTTGATGTTGTACATCAAAGTAGAAAATCTAAAAGGGGGAAAAATAAATCTTGATTTCTAGAAAGTTTAAGGCTTGCTGTTGTTTTTTTGTGCTGTAAAGATTTAAGCAGTGTCTCTGAGGATACATTTATTTGTAATTAACAATCCTTTGTTAAAGCACCAAGATTCCATTGACAGGCTTATAAACTGGCATGTACAATTGGCGATGCATAAATACATTCTGCCTCTGTGCCGTAGAAACCCCCGATTGAAAACATTTAAAACAGCATGAAAGAGCCTTTCTGTTGATTTGTCATCACAATTGAAAACAGCCATTGTAGTCTTCTCCCTCAGTTTGTCAAACGCTGTGGAGCAGTGTAAATACAGAACCCTGCTGATGGCTTTTGTCTCTTCAGGGGATTTGTTGATACAAGTAAAAGATAAAAATAACGCCATCCTTATCCCTTAATCCCTTAATGAAAACATCCCCCACAGACATCTCCCTCTGACTGGCCAAATCTGTTGTCTACTATACTTGCTTCTGTGACTGTCAGTTCGCTGATAGAGGATTTTGGAAGGAAGAGCAAAAGTCTTTCCTCTTATCCAGCAGCTTTCTGCTAGAGCCGAACCGTATATTGCACCTCTCTGACAGCTGTAGAGCAGCAGCTCTTTTTTTTTTTTTTTTTTTTTTTGCCTCATTTAGGCAGAACTGCTGCAAGCGATCTCTTACTTAAATTTAGAGCAAGTGACTCTATTCTGTTAAAAGCAGTGGATGTAGGGGAGGGCATTAAAATGTATTATGCACTGGTAAGTAGTGTAGCTGTTTAAGAGAGAGGGGCACTGATTGCAAAGTTCTGGGCCACTGCTAATGTTTAAAATGACAATTTGGCTGCGAGCCAGTGCCAGTTGATTTTAACTGTTTAACCCAACAGATCGATCGATCACTGACATCGGTAAATGCCATCTTTGTGTCTTTTCTTAATCAATGTACTGATATCAGTCTATATATCTAGTACTTTAAACATATGGTTTTGTGAGGAACTTGTGGAAATGTGGGCTACCCGACCCATTTTTTGACTGCTGTTTCCCCTCTCAGTTCCAGCATGGAGTTATCGTTGCAGTGGACTCTCGAGCCACAGCGGGCTCCTACATCGCGTCACAGACGGTCAAGAAGGTGATTGAGATCAACCCCTACCTACTGGGTACTATGGCTGGAGGAGCTGCAGACTGTAGCTTCTGGGAGCGCCTGCTGGCCCGCCAGTGTCGCATCTACGAGCTTCGCAACAAGGAGCGCATCTCAGTGGCAGCCGCCTCCAAGTTGCTTGCTAACATGGTGTACCAGTACAAAGGCATGGGACTTAGTATGGGAACCATGGTCTGTGGCTGGGACAAGAGAGGACCAGGTAACATAAACAGTTATATCTGACATGGACATGTCATTTTGTCTGGTTATAAACTGATCTAGATAGAATTTGTACTACTTTAAACTGTACCAGTATCAAGATATCCAGTGCTTCCTTGAACTGATTGTAGGACAATTTGTATAGTGTCAAATCAAAACAACATTCGCCTTGAGGCACTTTCTAGTGTAAGGTAAAGACCTTACAGTAATACAGAAACCCTATAATGGTACAGTAATAAACATATTTTATCTAACATTCACACACATTCTGTCTACAATGAATATATCAGAAGCAGCTTGGGATTCAGTGTCTTGCCCACAGATGCTTTGGCATGGAGACTGGAGCAGTCAGGGATTGAATTACCAACCTTCCAAGTAGTAGATGACCTGTTCTACTTTCTGAGCTCCATTATCTCTCCTAATGGGGAGATAAAACTGGCAATCTGGAATCAAGTTGACCTCATGAAAAACTATGCAGTCTGTGAAAATTGTTCTTGAAAATGGTAAATTTGGAGAAAGAGCAGCAGAACGACATCCAGCAAAGTACAGCTGGCCTGGAAACCAAATGTGGACTTAGTGACTGAGTCCAACACTTGTCTGCCTGCTGCTGGTTCTCCTAAGAGTGGCCTTCCAGCTTGGAGTAGATCTCTGAAGCAGAACAAGGAGCACAAGTTGAAGTGTGTATGAATACAGGGAAAGAGGCTTTCTGGAGATGGAGCTGAATGTGTAGCCAAATTAGCCTCCTGTCAAAACAGGAGAGTTCAGGTGGTTAGCAGCTAAACTTTAAAAATATAAAAGAGGGGATTGTGAACTGGTGAATGTATGCTGATTTTGTCTTACTCAAAAAAAAGTCCTCAATATTCTTGTATGGGATATAAATGTTTATAATCTATCTTTGTGGCCGTTTGTGATTCAGCTTTTGAGTAATGCACTTAAATCTACTCAACACACATCAGCTTTTCTCTCTTGACATATGCTAATGGGTCTGTTTTTATGTGAAAGATTATTTTGGCAGCTTAATCATGCATCAGTTTTGTTTCTCAGTGTTGTCAAAGATCCTTAGTCCCAGGCAAATTTCAAAGAGGCTTCATTATTCATTCATTCTTCATTATTTTTTTAAGCATGAGTTTGGACATGAGCGGTTAGCTGTTTATTATTTAAATGAAATATACTACAGCTGGGCTGTGTGGATAATTATTTAAGAAAAAAACAAACATATGCATTACTCCGGGTTAGCCACTAGATGGCACTGCAGCCTTTCTTTTGCTCTGTCTGTTTTAGTACCTTAAGCTGTGGCTTTTGAATACCACACAGTGTGAGGCTGTACATCACAGAAGGTGTGCTTAAAGAGGCCGCCACGGTGACACAGTAATGGGAAATCGATGAGGCTGGGACTGCAGGCCAGTGAGAGCACGGTGGGATGATGGACATTGGGTCTCAGCCCTGGACAACTGGGTCGTATGCATAATGGCCATACACGTGCTGAGATCGATGGTGGCTTTGTATGGAAAGCCAAGAGGTCTCTGTGAACAATGACAGCCCGGTGGTATGCCAACAAACGCAAATGACACGTGTTAAATCCCGGGCAATCAATTGGGGAAATAATGATCCCTGTATAAGTTCAATATGTATGCGGGCTTTGCCATGGTTCCCACAATGCCAGTGATTGAACGGAGAGGTAAATGTCATGTAAATTAAATCAATCATGATTAGGTGGGAAGCTCATTAACCAGCTACAATCATGTCAGGCACTTATTCCCCTGATGAAGTGTCTTAAGCTCCATGCAGACTAAATTGAATAAAAGCGACATTGAGGAGCTTGACAAATATGGCTCAATGTAATAACATTACATGTTATGACACTCACATAATCAGGGCACGGTTAATGCTTGATAGCTGGATAGCGGCT
Source organism: Simochromis diagramma (assembly GCF_900408965.1). NCBI lineage: Eukaryota > Metazoa > Chordata > Actinopteri > Cichliformes > Cichlidae > Simochromis > Simochromis diagramma. Next base: position 1,625,390 of record NW_024387049.1, on the reverse strand, counting down.
TTGGCTTTGACAGAGGAAAAAGTGATTGTACCTTGCGTGGCACCCCCCCAGTGCTCTCTCTAAAGACATCAAGGCTTTGTAATGAGCTGATATGTGATCCACTGAAATGTAGCGTCATGGCGACAAAGCCGAGCAATGTTTGATACGAGTCCTCATCAAAGAAGACCCATGTGGCTGTCGGTTTCGAGCAGGTCCCAAGGGAATGATGTAATCGCTTTTTCTCCTCTGTACAACTGCTGCTGTCTTTTTACTCCTGAGCCAGTCATGAATTCTAGGGGGGGAAGGACAGATGACAGACACTGACCTATTTGAGGCTACCCACCCATGCATCCTTACTTACACTGTAATACTGTCATTCCATCCAGCTGCACTGGCTGCTGTTTTTTAAAAAAAAAAAAAAAAAGAAAGAAAGAAAAAAAAAAAAAGGCTCTTCGAGCACCTGTCAGCTGATTGATGGAGTAGAAGGAGCCTCTCCTGGCCGCAGAGCTCCACCATCCAAACGACACTTCCGCTCTGATGTGTGCCTTGCAAATTTTAACCTCCCTCTTCCACCCCTCCACCCCCCTCCCCCTTGGTTTTCTGAGCACTCCTCATCGGCTGCATGTGTTTCAGACTGTTAAGTGATAAGTGATTGCATTGGGCGCTACAAAGATCCCAGGTGTGAGGGGTTTTTTTTGGTTTTTTTTTTAATGGATGTGGGAAGTGTCTTTTGGGTGCCGCTCTGCTGCTATACTTGGACCTCCTAAAGAGTCCTCATCCACCTCCGTCAACTGTGCTACTCAACACAAGAGGCTGCCTTTACAACTCTCTCTGCCTGCCCATTATGTTTTTAACGAGTCCCTCACAGTTTTCAAGAGGAACAGGCAGGTCTTGGAATGGCAAATTACCCCCGTGCATAGGCAGGCGCTGGATGATTATCATGGCAAGCTAACGACAGGCTGAGGAAGCTGCAATTTGCCAGTTGAAAGCAATGGTAAGCTCCCCCCAAAAAGCAAGTGGCTCTCTATCCCTAATAGACTGTCACTAGTTTAGCTGCGAATCTCTGCAAGCGAGGGTGTGCAGTGTGAGGGCATTTTGAAGTGTTTTTTAATGTGGGAGATGAGAGATAGCGGTGGATATTAGGTAATTTTCCATGCATGTGTTCCTGCGTTTGTCTGTGCATCATTTTCACAGGTTTGAATTTGTGAAAGCAGTATGAAAAAACATGCCTTTTCGCAGGCTGTCTTTTTACCATCTGCAGGCTGACTGTGGGCGAGCTCACAGGCTGGTGCTAGTCACCCGTTCCACGTCACTCCGGGATGAGGCCTAGCGAGTGTGTCATAGCGCGGAACAAAATGTCTCGCATGTGTCCACGAAGCGTGGTGTGGAGCAAACTGTCCCTCACAGGTCCATCAGAGCATTGTGAGTCTGCGGTGCACATAAGATTACATGTTTGGGGTGGAGGCAGAGCTTGTGCCTCCATGTGATGCTCAAGTGTGTAAAGGTTAAAGAAATGTGTGTGTTTGTGTGAAAGAAGTGCGCTGTACTTGTTTGACGTCTACAGGATGTGAGCGCGATGTTGTTCTTTGCCCTCCCTGGCGAGGTGCGAGATGCTGTTACCTGCGAAGCTCAGGTTGTGGGTCGATAGTTAATTTTTGGCCTGTTTGCGTGGATCAATAAGATCCAGAGCAGGGCCCCTGGGCGGACGGCGATGTGGCCCCCGCCTTGTCAGCAGGTTCTGCGGCCGGCTTCGTTTTACTTGAAGAGGGTGCAGCTGTTCATATCTGCCAGCCTTACTTCACTTGGAGAGGTTGCAGCTGTTCATATTCTCTCTCTCTCTCTGGAGGACATGACGTGCGTGAGCGTTTCCAAGATCGCGTGTGTGTGTTTGTTTGTGGGAGCACTGCGGTGTTAGATGTACACCATCTCAGTTTTCCTGTCAAAGCGCAACATCTAGAGAAATACAACTCCCTTTACACGGTTTCTCTGTCCTCTTTGCCTTCCTGTCCTCTTTGCCTTCCTGTCCTATTGACCCGCCCGTTGTCCTTTCTGTTCCTTTTTTTTGCTTTTCAGGATTGTACTACGTCGACTCAGAGGGGAACCGGGTGTGCGGCGACTTGTTTGCGGTGGGGTCAGGCTCCATGTATGCCTATGGTGTGATGGACAGCGGCGTGAGACACGACCTAACGGTGGAGGAGGCCTGCGAGCTTGGCCGTCGCGCCATCTACCAGGCCACGTACCGCGACGCCTACAGCGGAGGGCAGGTCAACCTGTACCACGTCCACAGCGAGGGCTGGACCAGGATCTCCCAGGACGACGTGCTCGTGTTGCACCACCAGTACAAAGATCAGGCATAGTTATAGAAAACAACATAACGTAGAGCCGGGTGAGGGTTGGGAGAGATGAGGGAAGGGGTAGGAACTTATTCTAGTATCCAATGTTTAGCTGTTCTGAAATGCCAGAAAGGGTTGACACATAATAAAAAGGACTCATCTGCAGATTGACTGCGACTCACATTTCTTCTGTGACTTGTTGCTAGCTTCAAGCCTTTATACTGTACATTTTTAACAATGCCAGTGAGCTCCACTCGCCCTCCACACAGTATGATTTGAGGGGTTGCAGAGACAGGCCCGATGACTCAAACATGCTTTAATACAGTGTGGGAGTAGTGTGGTGCTTGCCCTACATACATTTCATTTGGATCGTACTCTTAGAAACTGCATCTCCTTCTTCAATAAAACCTGTGATGTTCTCTCTTTTTTTTCCAAGAGTCTTGCTTTTGTTATTTCGTGGGAGGGCCAATTCCATCTTTGGGTCACAAGATAGTGAATTGTATTTCTTAGAATTTCCTATTTATGCAAATGTTTAACGGGATCGCTTCCTTTTCCTTTTGATGTAGTCGTTTTGCCGCTCGTTGTGTTTACATTTCAGTCATCTGTTTCCCTCCACAGATGTGGGGATTTTGGAGGTACATCCAAAATCTGTGTAGTCTCCTCTATACGTTGTGTTTATTAGTGGGGAGTAGTGCTGTCTAAATAGCACTATTTAATTGTGTACCACCAGCCTCAGTAATTGTGCCTCCTGAGTTGTAACAGTATGTTTTCTTCCCCTCATTGATAATGTTCCCTTCCTCTGCTCACATTGCACAAATGCGCCTTTTAATTGGAAGGGGAAATTTATTCTTTAATTCCTCCCTGACACCCTTAGCTTCTCAGCGTGCAGTGTTGTGTGCCACCCTGCCATGGTGTTTTACAATGTAACGACCTGCGCTAGCGGTGTGTCCCCCTCCAGCGGTTTTTATGGCCCGGAATAAACACTAATAAAGGCGATGGGGTAGACAGCCGGAGCCGGCGCACTTTCAAACCGTGGTTAAAAACTAGTTTCACAGGTGACTAGTTAGCAGATGGAATAGAAATGGGATTTCGATAAATGGAAATGAGTGAGTCTCGTCTGCGATGCTGCTTCTGTTAAATGAAGTGATGGGGAATTGCAGCGTCAATAGAAGCAGATACTGAAAGAGTGACGACGCATGCGTCCGTGGAGAGGTGCTAAAATGGAGCAGATGTGTTAAACTTTGTATTCAAATTTTGAGAAAACTGTAACCACACATGTCCTCCCTGGCTGGCTTCAGGAGTTGGAGGATGGATTTTTTTTCCCCCTCAGAAATGGGTTGAATATGACTCAGAATGGTGGATAAAGACTACGTCCTCCAGTGCCATTAAGTATCCAGTGCACTGCATTGTCATCTAAGTAGGAAGGCTTTTCTTGATAAAAATAGCCGGCTTTTAGAGGCCGTGGTTTTTGTCCATAATTGCTTGTTGAGATATCATTCAAACAAAAGCACAGTGGAATGTGTGTGTGTGTGTGTGCCCATATGGAAAAGATATATATAAATCTTATAAAGTTTGTATCTGTCTTGTGTGAAGCTTGTATGAAAAGCATATAAGTGTGAAAACAGATATAAGATCCCTTGAAAAATTATATAATGAAACTTGTATGTTTTGGATACTTACTAAAACAATGTATGAAAGTAATGAGAAAGTGGCCACTTTCATGAGTAAATCATGTAAGCCTTATATGATTTACTCATGAAAGTGGCCACTTTCATGAGTAATCACATATAAGTTTTTACTATTTCTTTTCCGTATGGGTGTACATGGAAACATTGACCAATTGTACTCCCAGATAGCAAGACGACATTGAATTGATGTTGATTTTTCATCCGCTCCGTCGTTATGATCAGGGTTGAAATGCCACTGTTGTAACAACATTGAAATACTGTGGTAAACCGACGGTCTTACTATAGGGACGTTGAAATAATGTTGATTTACCGTTGTTTTTTTTGTCATTGATATTTGATCTATTTGTAGTCGACCAGGTGACGACAACAACGTCGAGAAAACGTCTACTTATAGTTGACCATCATTCGGCGCCGGTCACCATCAAAAAGCCATCGATTTGTAGTTGAGCGTTAAATTGCATTGCAACTGAGCGGGTTCAAGCTTGAACCCAGCATCCAAACAGAATATTACTGAAGTACCCTAATCAGCCAGATGTAGTTAAAAAAATATTTACCAGTATTAAATCTTTCTCTGGTGACATCAAGTTTTTTTTTCTTTACTAAAAACAGCAAAAGAGAAAGAATACTCTGTTAAAAAACACTTTGCCATGGTGGATGAAGTATATTTTTTTGAGATTTGCCTACAGCTACCTAGTCTTACAATAGCAGTCTTGTCAAGCGGGGATAACAGGAACAGTTTGAGGAGTATGTGGAAAAAAAATAAATTGAAAAATCATAGATGTAACCTTAGGGTGTAATCAAAGAATGACACCCAAGTTTCCAACAATGGTTACAGATCGTGACCGTGAATTTGAAAAGAATAATTGCACCGCCCCGACCACTGATCGCTATCTCTGTCATACCTTTGTGTAAAAGGAGGGGAAATTGTAAGACATTCGTATTATGATATAAATATAAAGGAATAAAAAGATGTAGGGATATTGGCACTCTTTTGTTCTTTAGGGTTACAGATTTGTGATAAAAGCTGTCGGTGTGTTTTAAATAAAATTCTTTTACATTTACCAAAATTGGAACAATCCTATAAGCACGTCACCTTGGCTCGGAATGAATTCATGGTTCCTGCAGGAAGGATCCTTGGATGATCCCGCTCTTTATCCAGTGCCACACAGTGAATATTAGCAGTGAAAAAACAACAGCGGATTGCTCTCTGGGTTAATTATAATCACTTTAATGATTTCAAGGACCATCGTGAGTTGAGAACTGAAATTTGTCCAATAACTGCTTTAGGAGAAAATATCTGCAAAATCAGATTAGCTCTTTTAAAAAGGCTTATCAACATTCTTAACTTATCTCGTGAACTCAGTAAGTAGTATGCCTGGTAATAATTAGCATCTTAGATTGCTGACTTTGGTTTTTATAGTGTCACTGGGCCTGAGATTCATCTTTTAGTCAAATAAGTGCAAGTATCTGCGCATTATGATGTGCACAGACGACACCGTGATCTGTAGACTAGTGAGAGTATGGAACATGTGGAGGAGTGGTGGAGGTATGCACTGAAGAAAGGAGGGATGAAAGTCAGTAGAAACAAGGCAGAATACATGTGTGTGAATGAGAGCGAGAGTGGAGGTAGTGAGATTAGATGAGTTTAAAGAACTGGGGTCAGAAATCCTAAGCCATGGACAGTGCACAAGAGAGGTGAAGATGAGAGTCCAGGCAGGGTGGAGGTGGAGGCTGGTTTACAAGGTGCTAGTGAGACCTGCTGTGGTGCATGGTTTGGAGACTTTGGCAATGACAAAAAGACAGGAGGCTGTACTGGGTGCGGCAGAGCTGAAGATGTTCTGATTTTTGCTACGAGGGACCGGGACAAGATTAGAAATGAGTTTGTGAGAGGGTTTGGGTACAAAGTCAGAGAAGGAAGGCTGAGATGGTTTGGACGTGTGTAGAGGAGGGAGAGAGGATATACTGGAAAGAATGTTGAGTATGGATGAGGCACGGGTACAGGAGGAAGACCACAGAGAAGATCCATGGATGTGGTGAAGGAGCACATGCAGAGGGTCGGTGTGACAGATGTGGCCAAATGTGCAAATAATGCGGTCAGGGTATATAAAAGTAATCTGTTGTCTTTAGGGCAGTCTGAAGCTCAGACTCGGTTTCCATGTTTGTTTTTTCTACTCATGTCTCAACCTGATGTCAGCTAGGGACACATTTCTTTATATAGTCATGTCAGACACAAGCAACGCCACAGCCTCAAAGGATCACGGAAATAAAATGGCTTCTTTCAGACAGATGATAAACCAAGGTGCTGCAGAGAAGGCGAATATAAAATAAATATATTGTATGTATTTGAATTAGAATTGAAGAAAAAACTGTAAATCAAGCAAAGATACTCTAGTGCATAGGTGTCAAACTCTGGCCCGCGGGCCAAATTTGGCCCGCAGCCTAATTACATTTGGCCCGCAAAGCCATACCAAATTACTATTAGAGCTGGCCTACTGGTATTATACAGCTAATATATATATTGTTTAGTATTAAGCTTTGCTTGTTCTATATTCAATTTTTCAGCAAAATGTGTTTGAGTCCATAAGAAAAGATTCATTCTTATATCTGGAGGAATAAATATATTTCAATAAATATTAATGTTAGCCCGCGACTTTGTTCCAGCTTTGAATTTTGGCCCACTGTGTATTTGAGTTTGACACCCCTGCTCTAGTGAAATCCAAAACTTCAAATATGGTTATTTTAAAGCAGGGTTGTCGAAGTCATTTTACATGACGGGCCACATACAGCCTACTTTAATCTCAGTGGGCCGGACCAGTGAAACTCTTCTTTCTGTCAGTGTAAAGAAGTTGAATTATACATTTAATTCTCAAGACATCTTAATATAGGATAAAGAAGTACGATTTCAACAGTGTGTCTCGGTTTTTTCTACACGATAAAGAAATACTGCTCAGTATTTCAGTAAATGAAAGAAATCTTTCACCATGACTCTTAAAGTGTAAGATTACATAGAGAGTATATCCATGTGTACAACTGATAGTGTGGAGTGAATACACACTGCATTCAAATGGGACTAGATTGCTTTGCCAGGCCAATTCTGGCCCCCGGGCCTTTTGTTTGGCACCTAAACTTTAAAGCGTGGATGCTGTATTTCAGATTACCTCCTAAGTGACATGACAAAGTATAAAACAGTTGTAACTATCACAACTTTATGAACTGCCGTCACTCATTACCCTTCAAAATGCATGAATGTATTACTCACACAGGACTTTGTGGATCATATTTCATTGTCTCACTGGTACCTTAAACAAAACGTTCCCGTTCACACAGACACTTGGATTTTCTTTTTGGTCTAATTCTCACTTACAGAGCAGCTAGTGTGGCCACGCAGACTAATGTACGTATACGTGACTGCAACATAATGAATGCTCTAAAAAGAGACTGTCCGAAATATATGCTCGTGGTCACTTTATTAGGAACGCCTTGCTTGTATGGGCTGGATTCCCGTTTCCTTTCAGAGCTGTCGTAATTCTTCATGGCACAGATTGAACAAGATGCTGGAAGCATTCCTCAGAGACTTTGGTCCATATTGACGTGATTGCATCACACAGTTGCTGCAGATTTGTCAGCTGCACATGCATAATGGCAATCTCACCAAATCCCAAAGATGCTCCGTTGGATTGAGATCTGGTGATTGTGAAGGCCACTTCAGTACAGTGAACTCACTGTCAAGTTCAAGAAACCAGTTTGAGGTGATTTGAGCTTCGTGTACATCTTCTGCTGTACCATCATCATAGGATGGACATAGTCAGCAGCAATACTCCGGCAGGCTGTGGCATTTAAATGATGCTCAGTAAGTCCTAAGGACCCCAAAATGTGCCAAGAAAATGGACCCCACATTAATACATCACCACCAGCCTGAATCATCGATAAGTTTAGATCCGTCCTTTCATGCTGTTTCACCAAATTCTGACCCTACCATCTGAACGTCCAAAAATGAGACTCATAGGATCAGGCGTTTTGCCAATCTTGTACTGTCAAATTTTAGCAAGTCTGTATGAATTGCAGTCTCAGTTTCTCATTCTTAGCTGCTCCTCTGCATGCCTTGGGTGCAGTGAGTGGTTATTTGAAATATTGTTGACTTCAGCTAGAAGCAGTTTGGCCGTTCTTCGTTCTCCTCTGACCTGTGGCATCAACAAGGTATTTTCTCCCAGAGAACCGCTGCTCACTAGATATTTTCACTTTTTTGGACCATTCTCTGTAAACTCTAGAGATAGTGCAGGAAAATCCCAGCACATCAGCAGTTTTTAAATTACTCAGACTAGCCTGCCTAGCGCCAACAACCATGCTATGTTGAAATTCTGACGCTCGATTTGAGCTTCAGCTGTGTTGATCACGTCTACGTGCCTGAATACTCTGAATTTCTGTAAGGCGATTGGCCGATTAGACATTTACATGAATGAGCAGTTGAACAAGTGTACCTAACAAATTGGCGGGTTATCTATAGATATATTACTGACCACATATGACCTAGGTCACTGGAAACATGCTGAATCCTTTTTGTGTGTGCCATTTTGTTTACAGCTTTAGGTCCATAAACGTGGTTAGCGGGGAGCATGTTTCTATCTGCCCTTTGCCCTGACTTGTCCTGTATGGAGGAAACACCTCTAGCCTCTTGTGGTTTTTTACTATGTTTGTACTGATCCACCCTGTCTGTGTGTGACCTTGGCACTGGACCAGCAGAAGGCAGGCAGCATGCGGTGCCACTGTAGAAAGTCATCTCTGTCTGGCACAAAGATTGCGGGTTGTCAACAGGTATTTTCAGAATAGCTGCTATTATCTGTACCAGCTTTCAGAATATTTTCACAAAGCTTTACGCTCAGGAAAAGATGGTGACACTCTGGGAAGGCATGACAAAATTAAGAAAATAGATTTTTCTCTTCTTATTTTTGCCTAAATTAGACTGAATGCTATGAAAAGGACCAGCTGGCGATATTGAAGGATGCCAGGACTATGATTTTCACACTGTCAGAAAATAACCCCTGTGCCCACATTATGCCATCTGTCAGGTGGCCATATATGATTTCACTTCCAGACACCAGATCGCATCTGAACGCAGTCCTGAGGGGAGATCACCACTGACACCTCCTGTACGAGACGTTATTTCCTATGATTTGACGCTCGGACTTAGTAATTGGATCTTCAAAAGAAAAAACACCTGCTGTAAGAGTGCACGCCTTTAGTGATTGAGTATCTCGCAGCCATTGTTTATTCCTGTTGATGCTTCACCCTGATGGAAAAAACAAATGAGAAGTCTATTTGGCTTGGGTAATGACTCCCGGCTGGCTTCCTCTTGTCCACCCCGAAGGCTCTCCGGGTGTCATATAATCAGTACACCCAAGTCCTTAAATGCATGCCAATTCTGACAAACAACAAAGCTGGCATGAAGATAATTGTGTTTGTGGGCTCTGCGCATCCCTTTCCCTCGCTGGCCCAAGAGGCAGCCGCTGCCTCGCCTCGTTTGAGAGGTGCTGTTTTTCATCCCTTGCAATGACAGCCGCACTCTTGTCATTCCCGCCGCATGCTTGCCATGGCTGCCTCGCTCTCCTCGAGATGGTTCTTTTTTTTTCTCCTTCTTCTTCTTCGCCCCCCAACCCTCCAACCCCTCTTCTTCTTTTTTTTTTCTCTAGCAATGTTTTTGGCAATTTCTTTTCTTCTTCTTCTTTTTTTTCTTGACTCGATTAATTCAGTGACATGAATGAAAGCAGCCCGGCAAAGTAAACAGTGGAGCCCTTGAGTTCTGTCCAATCTGAGTCAGTACTTGTTCGCTTCCCAGCAGGCACTTAGGAGCTTCTGCCAACACCGCTATTGCCGCTCTTGATGATGATGACGACGAGGGTGATGGTGAAGATGAGGAGGATTATAGCCCCCTACCATTAGTGCAGACTGTGCCTCGAGAGGCCCGAAGCGGTCGGCTGTTTATCCCTTGTCATGACACCTGACTGTATAAATGGGACCTGTCTGTTTGTTTTATCGTCAACAGCACCAGGCCTCGCCTTCCAGGCAAAGAGAGACAGGGTCAGGGAGACTACAGCTAAAGACTTGGCATTAAGAGCAATGGTGGCTGCCACGGTCACTCCACTTACTCCCATGTGGCTTCTGGCTTTTTTTTTCTCTCTCTCTCTTTTTTTTTTATTATTGCACTACGTCCTTTAATACATGGTGACTATACGTCCCTCAGGGCAAGAGAAGTGAATTGCGGATTCTGCTGTTTCACAGTATCAGTGGGTTTTTTTTTCTTAGCTTCTTGCTATTTCAGTGGTGCTTCAGTTCTTACATTTGTTAAGGTGACGCACCATTACTGCTGCTGTGTTTTCCTATTGACTGACCTTGTAAAGTGGTTGAAATGCTATAATTTGCTCCTATAATCTTTACTTGCTGAGAGTTTGAATTGTGGCTCTTCCATGTATAAATCATTAACAAGTACAGCGTCCAAATCCATCCATCCATCCACTTTTTTTCTACCACTGATCCAATTGAGGATTGCGTCTGATTCACACTCACATTCATACCTACGGCCAAGTTAGAATCGCCAACCAGCCTAACCTCACTATCTGCATGTCTTTGGAGCAGAGTACCTGCAGAGAAGCGATGCAGACATAGGCGAAGCATGCAAACTCCACACAGAAAGATGGTAGAGACAACATTGCGGCACCATGCTGCTTATAGTAAGTTGTATGAAATGCAGCTTTGGGTTGCACATTCTTTTTTCACTCTGGATGTTTCTGCTTTACAATTCTGATGGAGCACAAAACTACAGTGTGTGTGTGTTTTATGGGTTTGAAGTGTCACTCAGAGCTGCAAGCTTTTTGACAGAATAGCCAGCCCCAGCGGAAGACCCATCTCAAGAGGAACAACTTTGCCAGGCTTGAAGCCCCTGCCTTCCCTTCTTATTCTCTTCTCATTCTTCTCCACCTCTTCATCCATCCTCTTTTTTCTGTTCTACATTTTGACTTAATCCTCCCCGCAGTGCCTTCAGCCTGTCGCCACTTCCCCTCCGGCCTGATCCCGCTCTGATCGATGCCACCTTGCTCCCTACTAGAAACCCAATGGGGAAATGGAAGCATTAATTACCCACCCCAGAGCTCGTTACCCTGGCTCAGCCCTTTCAGCTTCCTGGCTCTTCACCGACTTTGCAATTGTAATTCAGCTGGGGGCCCAGGACGTGAGGGTAATAACAGAGGGTACCCGTCCAAACGGACGATCGCCCACTGATAAATGATCTGCTGGGCCGGACGTGATGGAACTGATGCGAAGGGCCCCGGGAGTGACTCTGAAAGTGATTGACACACAGCTCTGGCACGGGGATTTTTGTGTGAGAGAAATAATTTATGGCTTTCTCTTCCGGAGCTGAGACGAATGCCAGAAATGAGTAATGACCTCTTGGAAGTTCAGCTTCTCTGATCGCAAACAATAGCCCAGGTTGTCAGTGTGGTGGAAATGACAGAATTGATGGCGTTATGAGAATGAGAAGCTAATGGACTAAATCATGGAAATGGCAGTTTAATTAAATATCAGGGCCCAACTATGAACAACATATTACCATTAGAGACATCCTCGCCGATAAATATTGCCCCTAGATGTGGTAAAATGAAAATGAAGGTAAATTGCCCTTTCTTTGGTTAACTGCTTCTGTTTTCTTAATCCTCTCTTCTTGTTACCCTTTTGTGTGACGGCTTGAGTACCTAACTGTTGAAGCACCCAGCAGTTGGCCTCCTCTGTGCTACTCAGCGTCTGATGTTTTCATGTAAGCGCCATGGCAAAAACACACACACACGCACACACACGCGCGCGCACACACACACACACACACACACACACACACACACACACACACACACACACACACACAATAATGTTTATTTGCTTAGCTACCGTCTCTCCTCAAGCATCCCCAGCTCTTTGCCATAGCCCTAAATCCATTTACAGCCTATGCCTCTATCAGCAACTTTTCCCCTTATCCTCCCATGCTATATTCTGTCTTCCTCCCTCTCCCTTTTCTCCCTTTTTTCCACCCCACTGCTTTCACCATTAACCCTCTCCTCCTTCTTTCTACTTTCCCCATGTGCCCTCCTTCTCTCTCCTTCTCCCTCTCCTCCCCTTGCCCTTCTTTTCCCCCTTTCTTTCTTTCTTTCTTTCTTTCTTTCTTTCTTTCTTTCTTTCTTTCTTTCTTTTTCTCTGTTAAAGACCGATCTAGTCTCATTACACTGATGGCCCTGATGATTCACTTGAATGGTGCACTCTCTCCCCGGTGCCTCTCCAATGGTTCCTCTGCAGCCTCCGCATGCAGCGGCACTCAGCAGTAACAGCAGTCTCTCTTGCTCTTTCTCCCCGGCCACAATGACAGCGTGGCACCTGCTACTCAGCCGCATGACCTCTTGATATTATCATATAGGTCACGGAGACATTTGCACACTGAAGTATTTCTTATTTAACAAGTACTCTCCCACATGTAAATGTTGTGGATGGAAGAAGAAGATAGAGCAAACACCCGGAGATGATGGGAGGAACAGGGAGGGGGTGGGAATCAGATGTGTGAAAGAGTGTGTGCAGCTAGACAAAGTGTATATTTAGCCTGCTTGTGTCTTTTACACCGAACCAGAGTTCAGGTGTGACACTTCCCTTTGATCTTGGGACTATGATTGTGAGCGCCGCACGCAGACTTAACCACAACCACCTTCCATTATTCATCTCTAATGGAGCATTTTTCACACATTGGGAATTACCTGCAGTGCAGAATCTGGTTTGCCTTCAGTCTCGCTCTCACTGGCACCACTGCATTTTGCTGAGAGGAAAATGGTGCAAGCTAAGGCTTTGTCCCATTTCTTCCTTGCGCCTTCGCTCTTGAGGTTTCCCTACCTGACTGCACAGTCATGTGAATGTAATGTTACTCCATGAATGGTCGTAGTTGTAGCTTGACCATAAACTTGCCAAGATTGTTTAGCATAGTTTCACAGCTCAGATCACAATATTCTCATGTCGAGCTGCACTGTATTGCCAAACGTATTCCTATGAACTATATGAACTTGAGTGACATCCCATTCTTAATCCATAGGGTTTAATATGATGTCGGAAAGGAGCATGTTTATGGGAATTTTTGACCATTCTAGAAGTGCATTTGTGAGGTCAGACATGCTAATGTTGGACGAGAAGGCCTGGCTCCACTCGATTTCTGGTCTGGACTCTGTGCAGGCCAGTCAAGTTCTTCCACACCAAACTCTCTCATGCATGACTTTATGGACTATCCTTTGCACGCAGGATGCGGCCATCCCCAAACTGTTCCCACAAAGTTGGAAACACAAAACTGTCCGAAATGTCTTGGTATGCTGAAGCATTAAGAGTCCCTTTCACACCAACTCTGCCTTCAGTAACATCACCTTTAACATCACGTTCATCAAACTTGACACTCTTCCCCATGAAACTGCAAAAGGTTTCACGCAAACACAACAAACTTCCCGGTTTCTGTAAACTCGTGTAATACAAACTGGTTCAATTAACATGGAGAATATTTGTAGGATTATAATTGGTTTTAAAAGCCCAAACAAAAGAACATGCTTCTTTATCAGAACAAATGTAACAGATTTCAGAGGGGAGCAAATGTTTTCATAAACTGATCAGGAAAACATTTGCACCATTATTATTTTGTAAATGACTCAACTTAATTACTTTCTGGCTGTTTTCCTGTGCATGCCCTCTGTAGATGTAACTCCAGAGAGATGTACATTTTCCAACATTCTCAGCAACGGCAGCTTCCAAACCGTGCATCTCCATGGAGAGTTTGATTTCAATCCAAACTATTAAAGAATTAGGAAGTAAAACAACCACCAAATCTGTTGCGCTGACAAGAACGTAGCTTTCTCTTTTGGGAGGGGCTGTGGCCGAGGATCACACATCCATGATGTTTTACACTTTGCTGTACTATTGCGTTTTGAGGCGGTGCAGCTGAAACCTCATACCTCACCTAAGCAACCGACTCAACCTTTTCGGGGAAGGTCTTGGTTATTTCAACAAGCTCTTTACCAAGTCAGATTTTACATACTTCACAAGCCCAAAAGAGACTGGATGCTAAACTGGCCTATCTGAAGTCCAGACCTCTCACCCTCTGAGAACATTTGGAGCATTATAAAACAAAACACATAACAAAAATCCTGCAAGAGAAGTCCTGGGAAGTTAAGATGCTGAGTTCAGGTACTGTAAACAAGAATGGCAGAGGTTTGTTATTTTGCTTTTGAAACACCAGCACTGGGCCTCCTCGGTTCCCAAATGTTTGCAGAGTGTGGGTGAAAAGAAGAGTTGATGCAATACAGTTGTAAGCATTGCACCTGCCCAGTGTTTTAGAACTGTGCTGCTGGCATTCAAAATTAGCATATATTTAAAAAATAACCTGAGTAAATACAATTTCTTCACTTATACTAATAAATATAGGGTTTAGCTGATTTATAAATGACATTTCATATTTTCTTTTTAGGAAACAGAGTTGTGTGTGTGATCATTTTTTCCCCCAGTGAGACTCAGTAAGTGAACTACCCAGAGAGTCAACTATTTATCAGGGTCATGTTCCCTCTAGTACACCTGATCTGACGGCCAACTGAGTAAAACCACACAATGGACTGCAAAAAACCCCCAGCGAGCATTGTTTGGACATGACAGCCATAGCAGCACTTGAAGCAGGCCTTTTCACAGTGTGATATGAAGAGTGCATTGGCACAGCGTAAAAAAAAAAATTTCTCATGATATCTTGTTAGAACAGGGGAAGTTTTTTCTATCTTAATGAATTCAAGATTCTTATTGCTCTATCCCACAGTTATCGAAGAGAATGGGGAAACTACGCTACTGGCTCAAAGTTGGGTGGATGAACAAAGGTTGAGAGAACAGACTGTCCCATAAGAAATAAAGCAGCCATCTGAATGGTAGCTCTGCTGGACAGAAAAATGTCCGTGCAGTGAGGTTTTAGATAAGACACTATTTCACGTACTACACTCTCACAGTGACAGCCTGTGCACATTGCTTATTAAAAGCCCCATTTCATAGTGTGCTTTAATTCTTCAAATGATGGCTTTATTACATAATCAGCCACTCCTTTGTCTCTCCTGTGGCAACATTGCTCGTACTTCTTTCTCATTAAAGGCTACAAAATGTGCAACATGGCACGCGACGAGGCCGGCTCCACACTGCTGTTTAAAGAACAGGTGCATGTAAATAAGGGACAACATGTAAGCCGGGTTTAGGTGAGAGACGCTAATCATAAAAATGCAATCAGGCCTAGATTGATTAATGTAATTATCTGCAGCTGTTTTCTTCAAAAATAACAGCTCTGTGAAAATGGGACTTTGAGAAATCAATGTAAGCACTGTTCAGCCTTCACTCGCTGCATAATTTAGCCCGTTTTCTTTTGCTTTATATGCCACTACTATCTGACTAAACATTGTCTGTGCTGTTGACAACTTAAATGTTTATACTCCAGACCAAGGTGACTTTAAAAGAGACTTGCAAGGAGATAACACACAGAGATATGTTCGATAGCGGGAGAGGCCAACAATACGCCATGGAGAGCCAAGACTGTGGATTTTCATTCCAAAGCATCGCTTCAGCGGGTGACAGTGCTGATGAGTTCTTCCCTTCTACCTGACAGACTGCTAATTAGTGGATGTCTGGATGGAAAGCAGGCAGCCGGCTATCCCTGTTCTACACTATCCTGCTTTTACAGTTATAATGGAAAACCAACAGTCTGTAGCTTCACTACTGACAGTTAGCTAAAGGAGAAAGCAACTTTAACAGTTTGTTTAGCGTGAATCTCTCAGAGGTCTCTGCATGATCTCTGACTTGTTTTCTGTTTCTTCGCCAGCTGTGAGCAGATTCTTTTGTGTCCCTCTGCAGCACGCTGAAAAGAAAAATCAACCAAATTTAATTTATGCAAACAGATAACTGTCGTTATACATAATTTATTCTTTCAGTGCGAAAGCAGTGCAAACTCAGTGCTTTGTTAGAACAGAATGGCACATGGCACATACGTATTTACACAAAAATCTGATGAATGTTAAGAAATAGTTTTACCCTCAGTGTGATTCATTGTTGTGCAAAAATGTTCAATGCCTAAGATATGTCAGTTTGATTCTCTAGCATGACAAATGTTCCTAAAGTTGGACAGCAAGACTAGGTGCTTGCTTTATGAACCTGTGGCACCTGAATTAAAAGGTTAAACGGTGAGGCCCAATGCTGTTGCTCATATAGAGAAATAGACTTTACTATGTTATCCCCAAAATGTAGAAATTTTGTCACAGCTGCAAACAACAACTATGAATACAAAAAAAGTTAAATAAAGTGATTCAACAGTATGGAAGCTTAGTTTTGCCAGTGGCAAAAAAAAAGGAAATAAGAAAGAAAAATATTTTTTGGCATTATGTCAATTTCAATATCTGAAAATTTCAAATTTCTTAAGTAAGTTGAAATTTTGAGATACATAACTCTGGATATTAAGTCAAAGTTTCTATATCTTTAAAACTTTATGAGGAGAAAAGTCAATACACTGGAAAAGAACAAGTACCTCAAAAAGTATACATGCTTAAAGGGCAGTTTGAAGGGCAGCAACCTGTCTCCAAACAGTTGGGGATGGACTGGTCCAGACTGTAGTCACTCTCGCACAGATTGCCATTGTTTCCAAATAACTGCTGTCTAATTTAGAAATGTAGACAGATTGCTAACCAGTTGCTATCAATCAGTCAGTTTGCACCCATGTTCACCACTCATCTGCAATGTGTCGCTAGGACACTAGACTCAACTGGTTGCCAACTCGTTGTATTCTGGTTACATTGCAATGTTTTCTATATTGCATGGTTTCTGAGGACTTATATCATTTTGCAGCTGTAACTGCGGCCTTGCAGCAACAATTTTTGAGTTTCTTTTTCAATGCACAAGTGCACAAGTGAATGCACAAATGAATTTCTATTTAATGTGAATTACTGCGTATATAATCATCATATTATCACCAACAAAATGTGCATATAGTTGCCAACTGAACCCAATTCGTCGCAAATTGATAGCAGACTACTGGCGTGCACCGAAGTTGCTTTGAAGATGGCAACTGAGTATGAGTTATTGCAGACCTAGTCCCCATCTTATTACCCCAAGGTAATAAAGGCATTCTTTTTAATTGCCAGCAGGGTCAGCTTCTCTGGTTGCAAACAAATTTCTTGCTATTTAGAAGTCTATGGAAAACTAATGGCTCTTGGTCATTTATTGGATCATTTATGGGATCAGTTGCTGGTTTCAGGAATTAGGAAAATGCAGGCCATTTACCATTTACACAATATTAAGCTCGTTTTGTGACTTACTGCCATTACTACAGTACTGCGGTCCTCACTGGGTTCAAAACACCAAGATGACAATGTCAAAAACTCTCTGATTCTGATTCTCACTACCCAGTGGGTGATGTGATGGCAGCCACCTCCATCTTTTATATACAGCTTATGGTATTACATGACTGCATGAGGATAGCGAATGATATTGGCTGATCCTGAGAGATGCAGCACAGGTAAAAGTAATAACATAATTAATATCTCTGTCCTATTTAGACACATCAGTATACCACGAGAGAGCCAACACGCACAACCGCAGAGCCCTGGAACACCCAAGTGGCATGCAGCTGTCATTAAAGTTAGCAGCGGTGGCTGTGTGTGACACTTTAAAGAGCCCACTGCGAGAAGGGTTCTGTAGGCCAATATTCTGACATGTCAAAGCAGGGGAAGCACAGGTGTGACTAATAACATTAATAACCATTCAGGCGTGCCAGTTCCAGGGCGCTGATATTGTGCGTGCTGACTCGCTGCCAGTAACTTACTGGGACACTTCAGTGGAACAGAGCCATCATTAATGTGATTAGTTCCACCTGTGTTTCTGCTGCTCTGACAAGTCGGGATATTTGCAGTGACAAAAAGAGCCTGTTTGCAAATGTCCTCCTGTTTTTCTTGCTTCTGCTGAAAAGTGGCCAAAGCTGGATAAGAAGTAGGAAAAAAAACCCCACAAACAGCAAATCTGTATCAGTGAAAGTAAAAACACAATTTTGATGTCAGTCCCTCAGAATCAGAGTTTTTGCATCTGTTGGGGCTCACTGTTTTACACTGACATGTAGCTATTACACAGGTACAATCCTATCACAGGAGACCCAAAGATACCAATTACTCCACCAACAGCAGCCTCGATAGACACAACTCAAACTGTAGCTGTCTAATTGGGTACTTTTCCTTCACAGTTTATCACAGTCTTTAACAGAATCTAAAATTTCTTGCTGTGTCAAGCCAGCTTTGGTACTTTGTTCTTTTTTTTTTTCTCATCTTAAAACATATCAGAATAAGCCGAGTCATTCCACTGCCTTTGCCTCTAATCCTGGCAGTGCTTCTAACTACAACACCCGCCATCTACCTATTCACACGTGGGTTTCTTATTGCTTTTGGGAGGGTCTACCGGGGGACTGATGCTTGTTGTGGATATTTACTACAGCATCTGCTGCGTATTGTTGTTCTTCAACTCAACCTTGTAAAACTGCTCAGGTATATTTATACAGTGTCTCTTCCACAGTAAGCCGTGCCACTGCTGTCCCAGAACATAAAACATTAAAGTGTTTTTCTCACCTCTCGGAATTGCAGCACGCTTTGTTTTTCTTCATATCCCTTTTCCACTCATAAATATATCTTATTTCAAGGCCCATTATCTATTGTCAGACAGATATAAACCCTTTTATTATCTACTTCTTTATCCTAACCTTTAGATTGTTGTTGCAGCCTGTCTTGTTCCTGTAAATAAAGGAAAGCTCTCTGAAAAAAATCAGTTAAGGAAAAAACAAAAAGCAGACACACACACAAAGATGTGTCTGACTTACTCCACTTCTAATTTTCTATCCCTCCCCTCAATCTGCATTTGATATCACAATAATGCGAGACTCTAAATTTAATTTGTTTGTTTGCTTGTCTTTCTTTTCACCTGAGTCTTCATAATCTCCACTCTGAGCCTGTGAACTGATGGCCCTGCTCTGGAGCTGGCTTTCATCCTGCCTAATTGCTTCTGATGGCCTCTGCGGGGAATTTCAGGAGGGAGATGCTCCAGAGCTCAGCAAGTGCGCACGACGAGGGGTTAAAATACACCGCGTGGGATTAATGGAGGGTTATCGCAGCAGATGAGAGGAGAGGGGAGGCAGGAGGTCCGTGTAACCCAACTGCTCCTCTATCCTCTCCTATCTGTTGCCAAGACCCGGGGCAGTAGCCAAGAGGAGACAGTGGCGTTTGTAGGGGTGAGGTGGGGGAGGAACACGGTGGAGCATTACGATGCTTGTCGACATGTGGGTTGCACTTTTGCTCGCTCGACTTCGCCTGTGGTGGTTTCTCTAATTTGTTTGTGTCTGGTAGATGTGCGAATATCTGAGCGTGCGGGGTAGCATCTGTGCATGCTGCTCGGGCACAAACGGATGGCATCAAGGCCACAGTTTCCTATTTTCCATGTGGTTTCATCTTGTCCGTCGGGGAATGGTCTTCCACTTGAATACACTTGGCTTGGTGCCTGTGGCAACCCTCCTGACCTCCTTGTTTCTCTCCCTTTTGTCCACCACACCTGAGATCTCCGAGGCAGACGGTGCCTGTAACACCAACCGAGAAACTTGCAGATGCACACAAAGCTTTGGGTCTGTCTACTGTCCGCAAAGCTGCGTATCTACACGAGTAACAGTGAATGATTCTTACCCCGGGCCTGTGTCTCCCAGTGTTTTCTGTCCTTTATTGAATATTTGAACAAGAAGAACATCTGAGAGAGAGTCCCGTCACCACACTCTGTATTCCCTCTCCTCTCCCTCAGAGGGCTCTGATCACATTTGTGACATAACTCCTCTATCTCCAAACCAAATATCACTGTCTCCACATCTGAAACATCCAGGCTTTGTTCTGTTGAAGGTTATGTAGGTGTCTGTGATTTTTTTTTTTTTTTAAATGTCAAAATTCTGTTTGTTTTTCTTTTACATCCTCTCTGTGCTTTCTGCTCAGATATTCATGTCAGGGTGGCTTGCATAGCAAATATCGGTCTGCCTGCCTGTCAGTCATTTTGCCCATCTGTGCATCTGTATGACCGTCCAGCATCCCTGTCAGCTTTGCCACAACCCCCACCCTCCCGTTATTCTTCTCGTATACTGTGTCTGGAGCAATCAGTCCCCTCCTCGGGCTTATGCCGTTTATCTCCCTCTGTGCCTGAATTTGTCTCATGGCTCCTCCTGTGTGTGCTTACATAGTTTTTTTTCTTTGTGCCTGTCCATTCACCTGTTGGCTTAGTATATGTGCGCATCCGCTTGTTTGCACGTCAATCTGTGTGTTTGTCTGAGGCTTCAGAGCTTCAGAGAGCTCACCTGTCAGTCAGACGTCTCTCAGCTGGGTATTAGCTATGTGTAAAGACAAGGTCATGGTGACTCAGGCACGCAGAAGCAGGTAGAGCAACCCCCGAGCCTTCAAGGCACCAGCACAGTGCGCTTCATTCTTTTTACTGATAGAAGAAGCCTTAAAGGGCAAGCAACACAAGCAGCAGTAGAAGGATCTGATGGAAAAATGTGAAAATAAAAAAAGTTATTTGGAAGAGAAAATCAGCCCAAGTGTTAAAATATTACCCACAATGCCGGGTGTAAGAATCCATCATTTTGCCAGCATAATAAAAGATTGCTGCCAGCTGAAATGACTGATTATAAAGCTCTGAAACTGGATGTTAAATTGAAACATATTATTTGTAAAGTAATAGAAAATTCTGTTCTTGAAGCCTTTGCACATACACTGCTGTATAAGATATGTGTAGCATTAAAAAATGTTTTAGACTGAGTAATAATGGAGAAGACTGTTAAACAGGTATATTCATGAATGCTCAAGGAAATCCTTACCTGTGTGCAACAAAAGCAGATTTCTGGGTAATTGATGCTTCCTCAGATTTGATATTGAAAACGTTAATGTTGACAGCTGGTAAACTACCTTAACTTTATATGTGACCATGAAAACTGGTCGTGGTTCAGTATGATCCCAAATACTTTACCAAAGACAGACATTCAAGCTGTTCCATTGTTTTACAGATGCCCAGTCAGGCCATCCCAGCAGACAACCGCTTAACATCTAATC
This sequence comes from Simochromis diagramma, assembly GCF_900408965.1. Classification (NCBI taxonomy): domain Eukaryota; kingdom Metazoa; phylum Chordata; class Actinopteri; order Cichliformes; family Cichlidae; genus Simochromis; species Simochromis diagramma. Next base: position 1,604,201 of record NW_024387049.1, on the reverse strand, counting down.
CACAGTAGTACACATACTACTATCCGGTTATTAAGTGATGACGTATGAAACCTGCATCTGGGTCCAAACTACTCTGCGTTTATTAAGGCTGTTGTGTTTTTAACATGCTTTAATGCTTTGTATCTTATTCTATTTAACACAATCCCCTAAAAAAGTCAGTGATCACCGTCGACCTCTCTTGGTTTTTATTACCACTATTCATTTTAAAGCTCAGTTTTTAAAACCTTACGATGTAACTACAGCCCAGCCCATGCAGCATGTATATTAATGACTAACCTCGTATTGTGGATGGATTATCTCAGTTTGAAGTTTGGTCCATTTACAGCATCATACCATGCGATTGCATTTGTCCCTAAACATCTGGAGCCGTCACGTTAACTTTTATCGAGTGGAAAAAAGTTAGCGTTAATATAAACACATTAGCACAGCTTCACTGTGCTAATGTGTTTATATTATGCTAACCATAGCTCTGTAGCCCACCACCACATAGCACATCATTATATACCAGCTAGCCCAACTTCAGTAACCCTACAAACGTTACTACCGTTTAGTTTTCTGTCTTTATTTATTTTGGAAGTGATAGAAGAGCTGTACGTTTTAATTTTTCAGAAATTCCTCAGTCAGAACATGGTGTGTCATCTTTAGATGGAAACTAGCGCGCTAACTCCCAGCTAAATTTCATGAATTCTGATGTTAACCTTAATTACACAGTTAGTTGTTAATTGTTAGGCTACGTTCACACTGCATGTGTTAATGCTCAATTCCGATTTTTTTGTCTGCTTGTTCACACTACAAATAAAATGCAACAGCAAACGCGCTCTAGTGTGAACGCTCAAAGCGGCCCACATGCGCAAAAGAAGACGTCACACACAACGCGCTCTGTTTAGACCCAGACCAAACAATATTGTTTGACTGATGGCCCTTAATATAAAAACTTCAGACTTTACATTTCCCAATTTTTGCTTTAAGTTATTTTGCTATTTACATAATAATGTAAATAACCTAATAATTATCCTAATCCTTATTAATTATCATTCGCGATGTCTTCTCCGGCGCTGATAATTAGCATCTGTCTTGTGTCAGTGACGTAAAAGACGGATTTAATGCGACCTGACCATTCAAACAGCAGTTGCTTTCTAAAACATTGGATATGTATCGGATTCAGTACCACATACGAAAGTGACCCAGATCGGATTTGAAAATATCGGATTTGTGCCGGTCACACTGTCATACCATGATCGGATATGGGTTGCATAGGGTCAAAAAAATCGGATTTGATGCGCTTTCGCCTGCAATGTGAACGTAGCCTTAGACAGTTTGTAACTCTCAGTGATGCCGCAGTGTTCGTTTGACTTTGGGACCAGAAGCGGAGTTTGGACCTGGACACGGCTAATGACGTCAGAGTTAAAGACCAGATTGCAGGAGTCTCTTCTGTTTTATTTTCTTTGTAGCACTTTTAAGCCATTTATGTTTCTCTCCATCTAAATGATGTCTTATGTGTTACATGTTGAAATGAACATATGCAAATGGTCACAACTATCGCTTGTCTGACCACAATGTACTATAAACCGGTGATGCAGGTAATTAGCAGTCAGTTAGCTCAGTAGGATGAGAAACAGGCAGGAGGTCTGTAGTTCAACTCTGTCTTATGGTTTTATACCCTTTTCCCATGTTTTCCCTTCAACACTGTTAATTACCCTGTGTCTGAACATAGATATGAGTCTCTATGCTACGCTATGCTGACCTATAAAGGGTACTGGTTTTATGTATTTGCTCATAAACACTAGAGAACAAAGAAAAACACGATTTAAATATAGTCACCTTTGGATCACTTTCAGCATTTCTGCTAGTTGTTCCCTGGCAAGCTACCTCTCCTTATGTTAAAACAGTGACCCTTGGAATTGTTTTAATGGGAAGAGGACAGAGAGCCAGATACGGCAAGTAGTGTAGCTGATGAGCGATGATTATGTTTTTTTTGGCCAAAAAGCTGCATTGTTTTAAATGCTGTGCGTGCTGGCACTGCATATCACAATGGCATGGCAGCATACACCACTGTACAGGTGTCTGGTGTCTGAATATTATCTCAGGGGGGTTACAGTACAAGTCCCTACTGAGAGTCCAGCCCTGGGGATGAATTCTTGATGTACAATATAGAAAAAAAAGCTCCTCATCTGATGTCTAGCTTTCAGGCGTGAACAGTTTGCTCTTCTAGTGGGGATTCTTGGTGAATGAGTCAGATATAGCAGAAGTGCTGGAAGCAGTCCAGATGTGCACAAGGAGAAAGGTTGAAGGGGAATCAGCCAAATATAAATCGGTTAGGTTCACACTTATGTGTTGACTTCACTACAGTTTGATTGCACCTCATATTCATTTTACAGCGTGGGAGTGGTGTTCATCACCTGATCCACTGCTTGGCAGGGAAGGCAATATGCATATTTCACAATATGTCAAACTACTAATTTGAGCAATGGTCAAGGAAACAGTAGCTGCATAGAAATATGAATCAATGCTAACAGAAACATCACACGTACACTTTGCACTAAGGCAAGGCACATTTCAGTCTATAATCAGACAAACCACCACCAAACGGCGAAATACTGTAACAGATGGTGGGTGTGCTGAGTACACACACACACACACCAATTTGGCTACCTAAGCAGATGTGTACTCAAACACCAACACACAGACACAAGGAAAACACATGAGTTTGAAGAAGAACCGGCATCAGAAATGGTTTCAAAACATGGGCATAGGCACAGAGAATCTGTCAACCGAACAGATGCGCACAAACACGCAATCATTGCAAGAGGGGAGCGAGTCACCCCCGTTGAGCACACAAGCGTCAGAGGGAACTGAGGGTCCTGTGTGTACAGAACTTGGATGTCTACCACATGAAGCACAGAGCAGTGGGGAAGAGAGCGGGAGAGAGAGCGATAGAGAGATGGATGGAGGTGGAGAGCGAGGGAAAGAGAGAGGGAGCAGATGGGTCAGCCATCTGGTGAATGGAGGAAAAGCGAGGGAGATGAAAAGAAGGGGAAGGGTGCATTGGAGAGAAAAAGAGAGAGAGACTTGGAGAGATGTGTGCTGGGGTGGGGAGTTCATAAGAAATATCTATGTGTGTGTGCGAATGGCGTAGGAGTGAGTGTGTTGCGTTTGTGCGGGACTTTTAATGTGTGCAGCAGGGCTGGTCAGCCGAGACTCAGGTGCCAGTGGACAGTGCCCTGAGTCACTCTGGTAGGCCGAACACTTATGTCACACACAGACAGTATATTGGGGCCTAGTGACGCACATGATTTCTTATTAATAACAATATGCACATGATCTAGTATCGGCTGCTATAACTTCTTCACATAGCCATGCAGCAATTCTTAACCATTAATTCTATTTGCAGCCGATATGGAGTCAGAACCTGTTATATCTTCTTTTTCTAACAGATAGCTCCATTAAGCAAAAAGCCATCAGAACACAGCAATGAGTTACACTGCTGCAGCTGGTGACATGTTCTTTACGAGCACGACCAATGCAACAGTTGCTTATTATTACTCAGTCCTACATACGTCAGGCAGCAAACAGAAATACTCTTTAGAGCACCAAAAATATAAATTCTAAGAGAAATAGCTCCCAACCAAAGCACTATTTAGTTCTATTTACCTGACATGGTGGCTGAAGATAAAACCACACATTATAGTATACCACCCACATTACAGCGTCATGTACTGTGAATAAGTATGTTATTTCTTCTTGAAAACTTAAAGAGGCTTGCATTATTAATTCAGCTCTTGGCTGTGGTTCGGTAAGGTTAATGTGGCTTTATGCTCAAGAGACTGTAACTCTGTTGTTCCCAAAAGCAATCTGAGCAATGACAAGTATTTCAGCTTTTATAGACGTCTTATTTGTAACAAAGCTAAATTCATTGTTCATTCTTTTCAGACCTTAAACCTGCGTCTCACTTGAGCAGCAGTGTACGAGGGAAACTCTTGCGATAGCGTCACACAGCCATGTGGAACTGATGAGAAAACTCATGCAAGGTGAGTTTATTAATTTAGCAAATTTACAAAGTTTTTGCTCAGGCATTAATAAGTCACTCCTCTCCAAATTCTCCTGAACCAGAATTGCTGGTTGACATATAAATGCTGAAACCTTATAGCTTTCTTACTTTATATTATGCCAGGATGATGTATTGAATTAATCAGTTTCATTAAATTTTTCAGTTTACTGAGGAATATGCATAAATCACATTCTCAGTGAAATATGAACTATGAACTGAGATCAGGTTAATCCTTGGCTATTTGATAAACATTCTAATTGCTTCATTGTGACAGTAACAACTTCATGAGATGAGAAGGACTGATTTTCATTCATCTGTCTTTATATTTTTCTTGAAATGGATAATTGCTTATCCATTTCAACGTTGCATTGAGGCTGGCGTGAATGCCAGCCTACAATGAGGAAAAGGCAAGCACTGGCCATGTTGCCAGTTAACTGACTTTCAATCATCATTAATTTATTTCTCAAGTGGAAACACAATACCCAAGCCTTCAAAACTCCTCTAGGTTTAAAAGAGACTAACCACTGACTATATTTGAAAATAGACATAACCACCATGATGTTGCCCATTGATAATTTAGCTAGGTTTTGAAGCCTGGGGCTGAACATTTTGGCCATCACATTCTTGGTGCTTTCAATATGGATTCATCAGCTGAGGTAAAGATCTGGCTGAGAAACACTGCACTCTTGCAAAGCACCAACTTTATTGTCTCTGTTTCTCAGAGTGGGATTTTATCTTACAAAATGAACACCATGTCACTATGTTAAATAAAAAGTCTTTAGCACAGCTTTTACTGTGTTCATAAATCACACCCACATTGCAACCACAGGATTTGCCCCCTATTGGCCACTAGAAAGAATGCAGGTTTATGGTACTTTATCACTTTTTATACCCAAAAAGCTATGTCCATCTTTTATAAATAGTCTATGGAATTAACTGTGTTGAAAGACTCTAAGAGACTCACAATGAAAAGACCAAATGCATTTACTGCCCCTGATAACATTTACTACCCTAGCAAAATCAAGACATATTCTTTCATGAAAAGCAAACCTCTAACTGTCAATGAATATAGCAAAAGCCCTGACTTTTCAGATCCAATAAATGGGCCAAGCATTGCTGTGTAATAGCATACTGGAGACCTTACTCATCCTGCAACTGAAATAAAACCTATTAGTTTGTTATTATAATAATGAATATTTTTTCCTAAGCATTGCCCACCAGCTATGCTTTATTTTATTGTAAAGTTTTTTTCTTCTTTCTTCCACCCTCGCAACTGCTGCTATTTAGTTATTGTAACACAGCTGGTCCTGTTTTCTCAATTTGTAAGAGCTTAATAGCCTTACTGTGGCAGTTTTATCAGACTTGCAAATTCAACCCAGGGGAAAGATATTCTGAATTGTTGTGAAGGCTGATAACAAATCAAAATGACTTTTTTTTTTTTAAAACAACCAAACCTCGTTTATATTTGTTATGTATAAATATATGACCCTGTGAACTATTGATATATGCAGAAATGACAGAAATAAAAAGCAAACATAACACTCATAAATAGTTCATAGTGGTTTGACTTAAATTTCCTCCATTTATCTGAGTTGTCAGAGTTGTCTGAGTTGTTTTTTCCTAGATAATCAGTTGTAACCTGTTTTATTGTGAAAGAACAGGAAGTGAACAATGGTGGACCAGCAGCTTGCTAAAAAAGAGAGAAATGGTTTGCGGGGATTTTGACAATAAAGTACGAGTCTGAGTTGCTCTACAAAGTGTAGCTTGAACCCTTATGCCTCAAAACACGATACAATGCACCCTGCTAATCATACTAGCTAGCTGTTGCTAGCTCCACAACTCTATTCCCCCTCGCCCAAATATGGTAAAATGAACAAAAAGCAACAAACAAGATGGTAGTCACCTGAATGTAAAACTCAGGGCTTCAAAAAGGTAGTCCACGAACTAGTGGGTCTCAGTGGCTATGTCCAGGTTTTATATGCAAATAGCATAGGCTACACAAGCCATGCTAGCATGCTATCGCACTACTGGCTAGTTTTGTCAGTAGTATGTAGTAGCAGCAGTATAGAGAGCTTTTTAACTGTATGTCATTTCACTTTAACTATTTGCTACTGCTTTAGAGATGAATACTCCACGAATGGGAGTGAATTGAGATAAATGGCTACATTATTTACTCTTGCAACAAATAACAAAAAAACCTTTGTTTAATTTTTGCAAATATAGTATTCAACATGGGTTACATTTCTAATGTAACCCATGTTACATTAGAAAATTGATTTTTTTTTCATTAAACTTCTAGTTTAATGAAAAAAAAAATCAATTTGTATTTGATTTTGCTCATAAAATGCAACAGTTAAACAACAGTAAGGTCCAAAGGTTTTTGGACAAAGACAATATTATTTGACTAATTTTGCCTCTGTAAACCACCACTGTGGATTTTTAATCAAATAATCAAGATGTGATTGAAGTTCAGACTTTTAGCTTAAGTAAAGAGGTTGCACAGGTCTTTTGTGTAAAATGTTTAGGAATGGCAGATATTTGTATACGTGCCCCAACTTTCAAACGCTCAAAAGTTGTTGGACCATTTACTGTTAGAGGTTTACAGCCAGATGAGGTCTGTTCTCTCGTTATTCCATGACAATTTAAGCAGATGAAAGATCCTGAAAGTCCATTTGTTGGACTTGCATTTGGAAGCTGTTCACTTAAACTCTTAATGAGCTACAAACAGATGGCAATGCACATGTAAGAGGCCATCATTAGGCTGAAACATCCAAAATAACTTAATGAAACATAAATCAGAATGACAGCACAAAATTTAAGAGTGGCCAAATCAACAATCTTATAAAGGAAGAATGCACTGGCCAGCTCAGCAATACCAAAAAGGCAGAAGAGAGGGAAGACTAAAGTGCATGAGACAGGATTATTTCCTTGGTTAGGATAAACAACTTCACCACATAAAACAAGGCTGTCAAGAGCACTCGAAGATGTAGGATCATTGTCAAAGACTACAATCAAGAGACTCTTTCATGAATGTATAGAGAAATTATGATGAGGTGCAAACCACTGGTTACACTTAAAAACAGGAAGGTAAGGTTAGATTGACAGAAAACTAAAAGAACCTGCAGAAAAAATATCTGGACAGCTGAAACCAAGATTACCTTGTACTACAATGATAAATAAGGGAAAAGTATGGAGGAGAGAAACAGCACCTGATCCAAAGCATACAACATTTTCTGTCAAAGATGTTGGAGGCAATGGGCATTGCTTGCAGTGGAATTGGGTCACTAGTGTTTATTCATGAACTGGCTGCTGATAGAAGCAGCAGGAGGAATTGTTAAGTGTACAGGGCTATAATCTCTGCATGAAACCAGCCAAAATGCTTCAAAACTGATCGGACAGAACTTCACAGTACAAATGGATAATGACCCAAAGCATATTGCAAAAACAACCCAAAGTCAAAGCAAACAAATAGACACTGAAGGTGGCTGCTTGTCGGAGGCAATTACTTTTGAGCAATTACTTTGAGCTTCTGAAAATGTTGAACTGTGTATGAAAATCGTGTATGAATTCATGAACTGCTAATTGCAGAGTTAAATCACATCTTCACAAACACAGGCCACAGTAATGGGTACAGACATTGCATTTTATTTGAATGCAACATTAACATCACACTCTCTATTTAAACATAATAAGCTTAAAAGGAAGCTGATGTTTGGCCTGTAGACTACTTACACACATATTTATTCCACTTTTCTATCCCAGTAAGAGTTCAAACTGTTTAGATCAGATGAAGTCCACACTTCAGTTTTTTGGTAAGGATCCATCTATAGATTGGCACATTCACTATGTGTCTATGGATGGACTGCCAGAAATATTCACTCATATGCCTTCACATATGAACTTGAGTGACATCCCATTCTTAATCCATAAGGATATGATGTTGGTCCACCTTTTGCACTTATAACAGCTTCAGCTCATCCAGGAAAGGTCTGTAGCGATCAACTCTGCACGGTGCACCTCAGGATCTGCTGACCCCACTAGGCAGTGGTGTATGTAGAAAATTTTACATGGGGGGCAAAGGAGGGGCAAGAGGTCTAAGCAAGGTGGCACATACCTTTTCAGTAAAGTATGTGAAAATACCCTATATGTAAATGGAGTCAATAAAATACCCACAAAAACACTTTAAAACTGTTTATTATATCATTATCTCTTCTAAGAAAACAAAGAAAAGTTTTTTGGTATAAATGAGACAAAAAAAAGTTCCCCCAAAATAAATACAGAAATAAATAAATACAGAAAAAGAACTTAAATTACTGCACAGGACTGATGGACACAAAAGTTGGGGAGGCAGCTGGTCGGGAAGGGAGGGTGGGGCAAGGTTCCACAGCAGGAGGACAGTTGCCCCCTTGTAGATCCACCCCTGCAGCATTGTGATTTTACATGCCCCACCACTCTGTGGTGGTGTTACTGTTATTCCCAATTGGTTGAGCTTTGTTACTATATCACTAACAATTGACTGTTAGTGGTATAGTATATATTGTAGCGAAAAATTAATTACTGAAGAAATTTTATGGCTGAACTTGTTGCACAGGGGACATCCTATCACAGTACCACACTGGAATTCAGTGCACTGAAAAAAAGGGATTGGCCAGCTCTTGGATTTACGTAAGCATCTTGCGTGTATTTAACACAATTGCCTCATGCTTTAAAGTTAAGTGTAACTACATAGTGTAGAAACTACATGATATGCAGAGAGGCTAGATTAAATTGTTCATATCATGTTCAAGTGAAGTAAGTCAATAATATATCAATGTTAAATCCCGCGACACTGCACGGTTTTCAGACTCGCGCTCTTGAGATCGTGGTTTCAGGAAGGCATCCATCTCAGTCAAGTCGAGCAGCCACCTCTACTTTTTGTAGTATACCAAAAAAAGTAAATTGTTGTTACATTAAAAAAGTCTAACTTGTAATTTGAACACAATAATTTCATGTTTCTATGAACGTAATTAAATCATGAAGGATCTGTACGAAATTCAACAACTTAATTTGTTCTTGTTGAGACGACATGATACAATCTAGGAAGAGTGGTTAGTTGCTGAACTCATGAAATTCACAAGATCGCACAAGATTTCAAACTGCAGGAAAATCACTGGAGTTATAAGAGGCAGACAACTACACACACACCACGTGCATGCTATTGCTATTTATTGTGTATTATTACAAAAACAAAAAAAATTCTGCATCAAATACAGGAAATCATAGCTTTCCTACATTTCCTAGATTGTTGGCATGGTGGTTAGTGCTGTTGCTTCACAGTAAGAAGGTCCTGTGTTCAAATCCACATCCTGGCTAGTTTGCAGGTTTCTCTCTGGGTATTCTGGTTTCCTCCTGCAGTTAAAAGTCATGCAGTTATTAGAGTTAGGGTTAACTGGTGATTCTAAATTACCTTTGAATGTAAGCACAAATGGTTGTTTGTTTCTATGTGATAGACTGGTCAGCTGTCCAGGGTGTACCGTGCCTTGTAACCTATCACTTCAGGGTTATTTCCCAGCCCTCCTGCAACCAGGATAAAGGATGGTAGTTGTTGAAGACCCATTTAATTTTTATGGTAACCAGGATCTAGACTTTGTTGAACATTATGTAATATGAAGACAGCATGTATTTAAGTGACCAAGTAGTATTGGGGTAAAAGTTATTGAATGGTGTTGGGATAAAGTGAGAAAATTATGAAGGATTAAAATATTCCAAGAGCTCAACTTACTTCATCTGAACATGTTTCAATCGCGTTTTATGAACACAAAATGCACAGGTTAACTGAATATGAAAAAGTTGTGTTGATTTAACTCAGTTGTTTAAGTTTCTGCCAAAGCAAAACATTTGTGTGCAACCAATGTCCACTATTGAATCAAGTAAATCCAACATGGCCTTTTTTTCAGTGTGTGCAACCTGAGAGCGACCCTTCAGGTGACTTCTTTCACAAACATTTGTAGAAACTAGGTGCTTGATTTAATACACCTGTGGCCATGGAAATAATTGGAACACCTCAATTCAATAATATGAATGGCTGAGTCTTTCTGGTGAGACTTGTATATACTGTCATATCATCACTTTCTCCCATGCAAAACAGAAATATAGTAAGTAAATAGTAAAGGTTAAATACATTCAAAAAATATATAAAAGTATAAATCAGGGATTTGCCTTGCACCAGCTTCAGCCTCTTGCAAACAGTTTTTTAGCCTTTGCTATTGCATTTTTTTTCAGCCATGGTATTTTCCATCACATTACACAGAAACTGAATAGCTTGTGATGACTGACTCGCAATTTTCCCTGTTGAGCACAAGGTAAGCAGCAAAGAGGGCGACTTGTTAAGCTGCACTTGACCCATGATGAGTCTTCCCACCTTTCTTCACAGCCACTGGATGAAAGCCAGACTTTGTAAAAGTGTCTGTACTGCAGTGTTGACTTTTGGATACTAGAGCCAATCAAAATGCAGAGCATTATCTCGTTATGTGAAACAGGTGGACCAGGGATAAAAGGTGCTTTGCTATCCCATATAGACATGGCGACACTAAAACAGATGTTAGGAGTTAAAACACATACACGTGGGGTAGCTGTGGCTGCTGAAGGTGACTGCTATAATATGGCTGCTTCTAGAAATTCTCTGCTGCTGCTTGTTTGATAAGTGAAATCAAAATGTAGGGATTGTGTCTATTTGCTTACACAAAGGTATTTTACTCAAATTTCTGAAAAAGCTCTAAAACTGAGCTCAACATATTGCTTCAGCCTTGCCTGTCCAACATGAAAATTGCCTCTTTTTTTTTTTAACCCCATATATATTACATGATTGGTTGCAGCTCCAAATGGCTCCATTCTTACCTATGTCACGAGTTCCTTGAAAGGAACCAAAAGTTCAGAGTTAAAAGGCTTTTTGTAAAAATTTCAGATGACTTTACACTTATTTTTTATCCTATTTTTCTCTCTGTACTTTACCACCCATTTATCCTTGTCATCTGTTTGGTCGGACAAAACAGGCTGTTGATCTGCAAGGTGGCTTTTGAGAAAAAATCTAATATCTGACTTAGATCCATTACCATTAAATGGTAAGCGTGGGCACGGACATCAGTCATTTTTTAAATTTAGACAGAAAACTGTAAAAATATTACATTTTTGAAGATGGATGTAGTGAGCCTGACTGTCTCTCTGTGACTTTGAGAAGTGAATGCGTCTGGGCTCAGCTCCAGACAGACCGGGCCCAGCTTAACCTCTGCATATAAACACCTGCCAAACTATTCAGGTTCACTCTTGTGGTACTTCTCGCTAAAGTGGGTGTTACCAGGAAACACACACACACACACACACACACACACACACACACACACACACACACACACACAGAGCAAAAATAATACCAATACATTTTGCTAGGAAAATGGGGAAATAGGTGCAGCAAGTTTACTGAAACATGCAAACATATATGGAAATACAGTATATCAGGGAAACACAGCATTTTAAAAATTCTAACAAGCTTCAAAGTGGATATTTGGCACAAATACCTCTATTCTTCAACACAGCCTGACCTCTCTGAGGCAGCTTTCTTGTAATTTCTTGACGTAGTCTTCAGGAATAGTTCTCCAGGCTTGTTGAAGGACATTCAAAGCTCTTCTTTGGATGTTGGCTGCCTTTTGGTCTGCTCTGCTTCAGTAATGTTGGGGTCCAGCCTTTGGGGAGGCCAATCCATGACTGATAGTGTTTTTCTATCCAGGTATGCTCTTACTGCATTGGTAGTATGTTTCGGATCAATGTCATGGTGAAAAATGAAGCTGCTGCCAATCAGATGGTATTGCATCGTGGATCAAAACGTGACCGTACTTGTCTGCATTCACAGTTCCATCATATCTGCCAAGATATGCAACACCACTGGCTGAAACGCAGTCCCAAACCATTACAGAGGGCCCACCATGTTTTAAAGATGCCTATAAACACTCACTGTTGTAGCGCTCTCCCGATGGCTTCCATACATATTGCCAACAATTTGAACCAGAAATGTCAAATTTAGATTTATTGCTCTAGGAGACATATCGACAATAGCTTTCACTTCAGTTCTTGTGTAATTTGCCATATCTCAGCCTTTTCTTGCCGTTTCTCTTCCTTAATAACGACTTCTTGACAGCCGCCTTTCCACTGAGACTATTTCTGATGAGATTTTGGTGAACAGTAGATGGATCAACTGAAGGGCCAGATGCATCTCTCAGATCCTGTTTCCTGTTTATCTACTGTAGATAGTTTTTTTTAATGCCTGCCACTCCTTTTTGTCGTCCATTTGTCTAGTTTCCTTAAATTTTTTAAGAACACACTGCGCACCATGCTGAGATATGCCAAATTTCCAGCTTGTACTTCTTTGGGAATCAAATAGCAATTAGCTTGCTTGTGCAAAAATAGTATTTTATGTCTGTCTGACTGTGTTTTCTTTGGCATTTTTCATGGATTCAGCTACAAATTATGTGTCTTTGCAAAAGGCTGCTAGTAAAAAAGGTGCCTGAAAATACAATTTAAAAACGGTTCTTTGCAAAATTGTCTATTATGCGCAGGCACAAAACTGGTTCATCCCTTGAGTTTGGTGCCTTATTTACGGTTGAATGAATCATTGAAAACAAACAAACAAACAAACAAACAACAAAAGAAAGTCTGGCTACTGGCATAACAGTGCAGCCAAAAAGAAGTGAGGGGTGGCTTGAGACTTCCAAATTACTGGAGGGAATTTATCTCATCTCATAGTAAAACAAATAAAGTTCAACTCTGTAATGAAACTCCTGGTAAAACACTTTTCAGGTGACCAGTTTCCTTCTCATTTAAAACTTAAAGAACCATCAGAATCATTTGCTGGTTAATATGAATTGAAACAAAGGCTGCACGTAGCAAACTCACCAATGCATAGTTATTTATAGAGAGAAAAACATATACACAATGAAACACACGAAGATGTTGAGTGACAAAATACACAAAGCCTGTGGTGGTTACGAAGATAAAGCCAATGGCACGACACGGCATGTTACAGTTAATGACAGCAGCACAGCAGAAAAAAGTGAAAGCAGATGAAACTGGGAGATAACTAAGACAAGTGATGAAGAAAAGATGGGTGACAGGCTTGGGAGAAAATAGGGGAAGCAGATGGTTTGATGATACAGAAAGAGAGATAGGCGTGACAAGAAGAAAGAGAGAAGGAGGCATAAAAGGTGATGATGTAAAATGGAATACCAGAAAACGTCTGGTAGGCCTGAAAAGATCAAAGAATTCTGACTTCCAAAAGCCTGGATGTCAGAGAATGGAGACCAATTTATTGTAGATGGCAGGAAGCCCGACTCCACCTGTAAATTACACTCTGTCAGCTGAAGCAGTGCCGAAACAATACAGCGGGCCCTGATGAAAGAGAGAGCGAACACGATGGGGAAATGACTTTACATGGAGGGATGACAAAGATTCCACCCTCACATTCCACATTCAGCTTTGTATTCTGCTCATGGAGTCCACTCGGTATCACTGAGTGAAATACACTAATTATTGTTAATATGATCGCAGGTATGGGCAATTTATCATTGTTAGCCGCTCAGCCATAGCCAACTCAATTCTCTGTGTGTGCCGGATAGGGGTAAAATTAACCAGCATATAATTTGTTCAAACTTTATTTTCTCTCTGCTTGGATGGTTGGTGATTATCATCATTACTGTGATTATCACTCACTTGGCTCTTGTTGTGTTTGTTGTTCGCGAGCATCCTTTGCTTCCCTTCTTGTCCCAACTGATTGTGCAGATGTATTGTAGTTTAGTTTTTTTCCTCCCTCCTAATAGAACCCTTATGATATTCATACAGGCATGTTTACCCTTTGTTGTCTCAGTTTTTTTTGTTTCCTTTAAAGGTGCAATCTTTACTTTGGGAACGTAGACTAGAAAGGGAGGGGATCGCGCAAAATATCCTCTACCAGCTTGACATTGAGCCTGTGCTCTTGAAGATGAAAGATGACACCTCACACGCGCACACGCATATATTCAAATCACACACTGGGTATATTTCCAGGCATTAACAATGCATAGTGAGACAATACTACAAAATTCAGTTTGAAAGTCTGAACTCTTCATTTATTTATAATGGATGAAAGCGTTGCTCTGGAGGTATTCACTTTTCTTGTTTTTGTTAAAGTTTATAATATATACATGTATCCGTGGTCTCTTTTGTTTTAGAGCCCACTGGAATTCTTTCTATGTGGAAACATTTACATTAAAGTAAAGTACATTTCAAATGACCTTCCCTTAAAAAAAAAGCTGTATTCATAAGTGAACACCCGGCTTGGGACGATACAGATTTGAAGCGAGCACATTTACGGACTGCTAATATAATTACAACCGTGAATCAAACAGCTGAGTTACTGAACAAGATCCTGGTTCTGCAAAGCGCTCTACATTGTTCTCATTTAGCCATTTAAATGCCTCCAACAGTGGAGCATTGTGCCCACAGGCACTTTGGCCTGTGTAGGGTTTTGGGTATCAGACTGCAAACCCTGCAATTAGAGAATTACCTGCTCCACCAGCTGAGCCACAGCTGCTCTGCTTACCCAGACGTGTGCGTGAGATTGGAGTAAAAGCAGTGGTCTTCTTGAAGTCACTTGCGAACCACGAGTGGCCTTTTTTTTCTTTAAAGCTGTCAAAGCGAAATGGGCACTCGGTGCTCAGTTTTTGTACTCGAGCAGAGATGGGACCTGTCTACAAAGTGACAAATTGATACATAACAGCAAAGATTAGAGATGTTGAGGGGAACTGATGGAAACCACATGCAGTGACAGTAAAGTGCCTTATTTTTATTATTCCCCCCCTCAATCCTCTCTTATTCTTGTAACAAACAGACCAGTGAGAGGTCTCTGATAAAGAACAAGAGAAATGAGAACGTACTTGTCTTTGGGCTTTTGAACATCAGCTTCATGAGAATCAGGGTTAGAAAAGATTTCTTCGAGCTCACGAAGCTGCCATAATGAATCTCGCTCAGGCAGCGTGAGTGATGCTGAGAAGCCATCCAATCATTCTCAAAACCAGTGCTCATGTTTTGACAAAACATAACCTTGATGATGTAATTGATCTTAAAAGAATGGAGGAATGATTAACCCTACTGGGTAAGGTTTTGGAAGGAGTGTGGTGAGTCAAATGCAGCTGACACATATGATTTGTTGCTGAATTTGTAAATGAATGTGTTGATGTTGACACAAAACCGCTATCTAGAAATAAGAATCAGACTCAACAATTGCCAAGCATCATTATTTAGCTGTTGGCGCTAATCTTCAAGCACGTAATGACAGTTTAAAATGGTCATTAAACATACAGTGTGGTATCAAACAGCAGCTATGACAGTAATTTAGCTTGTAACAACCAAGATTTACCAACTTCTTCAAAACAAGATTAGTAAGATCAGCAGCCCAAAGGAGCTAATTTGGCCTCCTGCGGGGCCTGAGCATGTAATATGTATTTTTAAGGATTTTCTTTGATATAGACTACAACCGTTAATTAGCTAATGTATCTAATTAGCCCACTGTTACCATTAGCCATTGTCACACACCAAAACAAGCAGCACTCCGCGAGCACAAACCTCCACCATGGCAGCTCGCTCTCTGGGCAGCATTTCCTTTTAAAGGAATAATATTGTGTTTCATATATACACTCATTTTTATTATCACATTTAAGAACTCTGTGGTGCATTAACAACAAGTGTAAAGTGCAGGCTTTTGTTATTTGCACTGCTGAAACTCAGTTTAATGCACTTGACATAATTTTGAGTGTGATTATTTTATATTTTTGGTTATTTATCTGGCTATAGCACATGTGTAGCATTTAATTCATTGTTTAGTAAAATTCCTTTAAATATTTTAAGTGGTTCTCCCAAAGTTCAGTAACATTGCAGATGCATTTAAATAGTATTTGAACTGTTATGAAGGTCAGAGGAGTAACCTGATATTTAGAATCCCCACATACCGTCCCCTGTATGCCATGTTTTTATTTTTCATTTACATTCTTTTTAAATCAGCCTGCTGATAAATCTATTGAATTATGTTTGTACACAAGTACTTGCCCCTAGATTTAAAGAGAGTACAAATTCCAATTGAGAGTGGTTTCAAGTCTCACACAGAGCTTATTAAAACACAAACAACAAAAACTATTTCTTCTGCTGTTGCTCTAAAGTCACATTTTCGTTCACTGTTTGCACAGATTTGGACAGAAACCCCTATCTGGTTAAAATGAGGGGGAAAAAAAGAGTTAAACAGATGTTAATGTCATTCTCACTGTAACTAAAAAAGTTGCTCAACAATGTAAACAAACAAATAGATTATACCTCAGTTACTATTTCATGTTTTGCCCTGAGGCTTGGTTGGGTACATAGATGTAGGTGGGTTACACTAATGCCCGCCAGGTGGGCATCCTGATATTAAGGCTAGATATTACATGACAAGTTTTAATAGTGAAAGAAATATAGAAAACTTGGTGTAAATGAAGCTAAGTGTACAGTGTAGTGTAGATTAAAGTAGCAGCCTTTTGCCCCGATCACAGCTTCATGATATCGTCATTTTAAGCCTTCTGTTCAGAGGTGAGCCTTGTTAAACGTTTATTTGAAGTATTTCTTGCTTTCTTAATGAAAGGACAAAAATATTGAACTACTACCAAATCTGCTCAAATAAATAAAAAGGACAGACTGCTCATCATTAGTTTGAGACATGATGGGCAGTTAGCTTGGACAATTTCAAGAATTCTCAAAGTTTCTCCAAGTCCATTTGCAAAGAAAGTATCAAAAGTTGTGTTGAAGCTGTCTCTCATGTGGCCCGCCCCGGGAAAGAAAGACCAAGAGTTAATTCTGGTGCAGAGGATAAGTTCATTAGACTTACAAACTTCAGAAATCACCAATTAAGGGCCTCTTAGATTAGAGTCTGCATTAATGTTTTGCAGAGTTAAAGGAGCACAGACATCTCAACAACTGCTGGGAGGACACTGCAGGAATCAGAGCTTCATGGACGACTCGCCACAAAGAAAGCCTGTGGGGGAGACCAGTATGTAGAGAGAGCTTGGGCCATTAAAAACACAAGAAATTAGACATCAAGTCAGTGAAAGTCTGTGCTTTGGTCTGAGGGGGCAAATGATGAGGTCTAAGATTCCAGCGACTACGTGTTTGATAGATAAGAGAAGGTGATTGGATGGTTTCTGCATGTGTGATTAGTGCAGCCAAAGCATTCTGTCAGGTTTGAGCACTGTGGAGTCATAATTTGTTGGTTTTCTTTCTTAAACAGGACAATGAGCCAAGGATGGTTTAACCAAATAACAGTCAGCTTTCTAAAACCAATCGAGAGAACTCTCAGGTGAAAGAAAAGCACAGAGAAGCAATCAGCGTCTCGAAGAACTTTTAAGAATTCTGGAAAATATCTAAGTTATGAATTTTTGAAGCTGGCTGAGAAAATGAAGAGTGTGCGGGGCTGATGAACTATCTCATAAAGAGAATATACAAACTGCATCATCATTTAATTACAATCTTAAGTATCAAACTGTGGCCAGGGGAGAGAAAAAAAGCAGAGACTTTTGTTTTTTAGAGGGAACATAAAGATTTAATGGAAATGATATAAAATAAAATGCTCATTTCCATTTTATCTTTATCATTTAAAAAGAAATCCTGCTAGAATAGCTATGCATGATTCACAGTTCAAAATAATCATAATCATCTTATACTGACCCATGTAGCCCTCAGTTCATTGATTCATCTGGTTTGTCGGCACCATTTTCTCGCTTGCCTGTGCAAAGGTTGAGTAAATATTACGCTCATTACCTTCTTATTGTTTGACATAGCAGCGGATTGAGTCTTTCAATCCCGAGAGCTGTAAAACACTGCCTATATATGCCCTTGTTAGAAGGTGTGCATGTGGGAAGTGCGATAAAGTGCCAACCTAAGTGTAAAACGTCTGCAGCTAGAATGCCTCAAATAACGTAATGAGTAAATGTTTTTCTTTTGTCACTAAGTGACTGAACAGTATCTCCCAGCGCTGTTGTTTAGAACAGCTTTTTACAAATATAAAAACAGCTTGCCAAAGTCAGTAGAATTATAAAAAGCAGCTTAGCTACATTACAAACATGCCCAGTGCCTGAAGTGAAACCATCTGCTCTAATTGTCAATGCACGACAAACATCTCACTGATATAAAGTTTCTTTCAGCTTTCACTTCTGACTCCTCACCGTTGCCCTTTATATTATAGAACGTGTCTCTTTTAGGCTGCATAAATGTCTTGCTTCATGCTGTGGCTGTTCAGACAAAAGACGGAATTTCTTTTTGTCTTCTTTAAAAACTTTCCTTCACAATTAAAAAAGTATATTTGGGTAATGTCCCAAACTTTTCTGGGTCACATTTCATTTAAAATGGAGGCAAAGTGGAAAACTGGTGAGACAAATGAAAATTTAGAATCCTTTTTGGAAAGCATGACGCCACATTAAATAAATATTAGAGTGACCATTTGGTTTGTTGTCAGCACTCAAGTTCAAAATCTCATCTCATCTGATGGCATGAGTGTGAATTGGTGCCTATCAAACTGGCAGTTTGAGATGAGTCATTGTGACAGATATATATGTCCCAGTGACATGCATATCTGTACATGTCACAGAAACACCAAGAATAATAAGACCCCATCAGTCTTTGGGGCACAGTTGGATTTTGGGGCACAGTACAAAACTGTGGAGCAGAGTAGCCACTGACGTGCAGCATTTATCACAGGTGACACCTCTGTTTATATTCCCATAGCCAATGCTGAGCATTGCTGGAACAGTTATGTATGTTTTCAACAGAGTTTTCCCAAAGGTTCGTCGGTGTATACACTCCATTTGACTCTATTATAGTCTTTAATCCCTCTCCTGCAGGTAGCAGACAAAACTATAATGTTGCAGTCCATATTGCCTTTGTAACTGCTTAAAAGAAGGAAAGGCCCAGTCAATGTAAAAGTCACCTACATATTGCATATCTAATCTACTCTACATGGAAAAGGCTCCGTTGAGATTTGAGGGAACACAATTGGGTTCTTAGTGACAGGTAATGCTAGAGAAATGGAACTGCGATTAAAAGAAAACTGCCTCCAGATTTTTATGAGATTTACTATGATGGGGTTGCATTTAAACATCCTCTTATTCATTGCACCTATAGAGGATGGTGTAGCAGCCTTCTTGCTCTGTTTTTAGCAAGCCTTATATTGTTGTGGAAGTTAATCAGAAGTTTAAAATCCTGATCATGCTAACAGAGCATTAAAATTAGAAGACCCAGTCCTCCTACCACTTTCACAAGTATACTTCTTTTGGAGTCACAGCAGCATTACTGTGCATATTACCCCCAAATACTTACCTGCTGTGTGTCGAACCTTAAAAATAAATAGGGAGCAAGTTAAAAGTTTGCCATCCTCACCTCTTCAGCCCTCAGGCCACAAAAATACACAGCTGCATCTCCACAGGCCTGGGGAGGGAACCTGTCACGTTCTTTGTGTTGCACTGTCCTGGAGGCCAGGCTGTGAAGGTTTCCCCACCATGGAAGCTGGTTTTGTGTGAGCTGGCCAGAACTGAGGCACCAGAAGCCACAGTTGCTGGCATGTCTTCTGCACAGGCACTGGCCTGGAGCTGCTGGAAGATACAGGACAGGTGGTCTTCAGAGCAAACCAGCAACTGAGAAATGACATCGGTGCCAGGGTTTGGCACATATTTGACAAGAAGCATTTATTCGGTATCTGAAAATGCATTTCACAACTTGGGATGATTATTCACGAGGTGAGTTTAAAAACAAGGCTTCAGAAATTGCACCAAATCGAGCTACAGCAACATCTCATTTAGTAACTGCGGGAAGTAGGGTGTTAGGAACAATAGGCTTTTTTCCAACATGACTGTCAAACCTGCTGCTTTACAAAACACTAAATAAGATTGGATGAATAAGCCTTGGGTTAAAGCTGCATTGTTAAGAATGAGCAATTCCCTTAGTATATCAGTATGTCTGGTTGTATATTTGTTAAAGTTCAAATCAAGTGTTTTTTTTCTCAGGCTCCACACTAACAGTAAGCTGAAAACTTTGCATGTGTTTGTGTGGCCTATATGTAACACCAGACTGCTGTGATTACACTGTGATTGGAGGGTAGACCTTGCATGCCTCGCAGGTGAATCAGAAGTACAACATACATTACACCAACACTTGTTTCACACTGCTAAACACTTCATTAAAAAACATTCACCACGTTTGTTTTTGTTGAAAATGGCACAGTCTTGAAACTCGGCTTTTCCGAGCTGATGTGTTCATGAGCTGATACTGCGTAAAATGTATCAGCGGCAATAATTAGAAATTCAAGAGTTGCTTGAAAGCTTATGAACCCCTTCAAGCGTCCTATATTTCTGCATAAATTCGACCTAAAACAGCAGATTTTTTATTTATTTGTTTATTTTACACGGGTTCTAAATTTAGACAGAATCTAGAAAACCAAATGAGACTGCAATATTATAAATATAGAATTCAGCATTATGTTTTCGCAGTTAAAAAACTATGGTAAAAAACAAACAAACATTTATTTGAAGGTGGAATTGCAGTCAGTAGGATGACCATGAGATGTAAGTGGGCACCTTGGATATACTTAAAGAAGTCTGATCTTCTCAACACATTTATGAAAGAATTGTTGATGCTCTAGAAATAAAGCCACATCTAAAATGTAGAGGTGGGGAGATAAATCCAAATATCAACAGCATTGATACCAACACTGATATTGGTATTGGATTGATATTAGCACAATAGGATCATCAATCCATCCATCTTCTTCACGGGGACAGCAGCCCAAGCAGAGAAGCTCAGCCCTCCCTCTCCCCGACATAAAAGCTGGCTTGGGGACACCTTCCCAAGCCAGCTTTTACACTCTTCTTTCTCTTCACCATGATGGACCAGTACAGCGTCCGCATCACTGTAATATACCTGCAACATGCACCATTTAAAAAAAAGTAATAATAGCAATGTCTATTTTATTTATAGCCCAGAAAATATTTATACAACAGATGTTGGCCCAAAGTACTTTAGCAAAATTCATGGTCATTAAAACATTTTCAGAATTTCAAAACTGATGATGATTCATGTCATGACAACTCATGACACACACTCTCCTCTGTATAAGCTGCCTTTACAAGTTAAAAGTATTGGTGTCAGAACTGGCAAAAAATCTTGGTATTGGATCGATACCAAATCTGCAGTATCGCACAGCATTAATAAAAATTTAGGATTCCAAATCCAGACTGCATATAAATGGAAGAAGATCTTGATCAGTGTCCTCCAGGAATTGTTCATCAATAAAGATAGACAGCTTAGGAGGTCACAAAATAAAACTTGGGTAACTTGAAAGCATCTAAAGCCAGCAAGGAAGAAGACACTGTTCTCCAAAAAGAGCACTGCTGCTGTCTATAGTAGTACAGATCACGTGGATGGGGTGCTGCTCCAGGGCCCTGAGAATATGGGGAACCCAGTTAACCTCTATCGCCTAAAAAGTCTGACAGATCATGAAATTGTTACTAAATGTTAAAGTCATGGCTCTATCATGTCACCCACAGCCTAACTTTTTAAATTCAGTATATATTTTCCTTATGAATTGAGTTTTAGCTACAAATATTTACTCAATTATTTTACACTTAATTAAAAATGGATGCCTTTTCTGAAAGGTTTTGATGAAAGGGAGGGAGGCATGCTGGGAAAATATGTTGCTTGTAGCTCTTCACCTTGCCCTCTGTCAAGCACTGATTTAGAAAATACACAAACCTGTTGACCTAAGCAATGTTTGGTTACCGGTGAGTGTGTTAGAGCACTTCATCGGCACAGCCTGCATTATAAATCATATTAAGCAAGCAAAAGAAGAAGAAAACAAGAAAAAAAAAAGTTGGTGCTCAGAAAAAGGAAGGAGGGGAGAGAGCGGGGTGAGTATAGCACCAGGACTTTGGATTTGAACAGTTCTGTCAATGGCTTTGGTGAGAGCAAGGCCTGAAAGATGAAGTTCTGATGGGTGAATAGATTGTATTTGTGTTTTTGTAAAGGACTGAAACATGTTGAAGATATGCACTCATAATGTAATAAACTGTGCGATATATCTAGAAACTGGTGGATTGGAAATAATTGTTGAATGAGGCTTGTTATATGGTGACCCTGTCCAGTCAGTCTGTGAGGACCTGTGGTTAACGGGCTTCTCTCTTTTGCTCCTTGCTTACAGACATTAATGTTGCCTTTGTGTTACTTTAGCCAGAATAAATCTGTTTCAGACTTGTGCTAGGCTTGTTGAAGAAGGTTGTGTGAGTTTATAGCATAAGCTTAGATACATGTGTCCTTTCCCCTGACCTCAGGCTCTGGTTGCTGTCCATGGTGCTGATCAAAAGTTGAAATGGCGCTGCTGAAATTACTGATTACTGTTCTATTGATTACTGCTATATACTATTACTGTGTATCTCTCTTTCTCTGAGTGTGTGTGTCACTATGTTTGCTTGGTACCAAGTGGCAGAAAGAGACCAAAAAATTTCTGCCCCAGGCTCTGTCACAGAGTTGGAACACACCTGTGGTTGGAAGATTGTTTAATGAACAGATGAGACCAAAACAGAACTTTTTTGTTACATGGGAAGCAGGAAAAAAGAAAAAAATACATTCCAGCATAATAATCTCCCACTTTTCAAATTTCCCATCTGTGAAACATGGTGGTAGGGCTATGATTTGGGACTGTTGTGCTGCGTCTCACCAGCATGGCTTGCCATTGCTGATGGGGGAATCAATTCTAAAAATCTACCACTGATTTCAAAGGAAAATTTAAAAATAGGATGTTCTACCCAAGAACAGCTAGAGATGAACATTAATGTGTTGCAACAGTCAAGTTAAAATCCTGACCTTAATCCACCGGGAATGCTGCCTGAAGCGAGCTGTTTGTGAGTTAAAGCTGCACCAGATACTGAAAAGTTAGCATACTTTTCATGCTTGAACATATGAAACATTATCAAATCCAATAAAAAACAAATAAATTACTTGCTATACAACTGATGCTTATCAAAAGCTGGCATGATTACAGTTATAATAATAATGTATACTTTACAATTATGTGATTCTTATATTCACATTTAGGGTTTGAGATACAACCTGATGATCTGTAAGGTCCTATTTATGCAGAAATATAGGAAACACAAACTTTCAAGCATCACACACAGAAACAGCACAACCTTAGCAGAGTCTGGGTCTCAGGCCCGGAGTCAATGTGGACCCCCCCATACATTTTCAGTCTAGGCTGCACACAACACATCCAGGTCGAAGTCATGATTATACACACAAAGAAGATTTTGATGGATTAGATTTATTCCATGCATGAGTGATGAAAGAAGCTATCAAACCTGCCACAGGTACCTGGTGTGTTTTGCCAGTTTAGCTTTTGTGTGTGTGTGTGTGTGTGTGTGTGTGTGTGTGTGTGTGTGTGTGTGTGTGTGTGTGTGTGTGTGTGTGTGTGTGTGTGTGTGTGTGCTCTGCTGAACTAGCTTTATGCTGATGGTGAGACCTTCTGCTTGTAGGCTTTGTGTGACTTTTGTTTGGTTATTTAGCAGCTATCCAGCTGGTAGACAACTAGCATCTGGGTGTTTCGGCTTATTTGCTCTGTAGCATTCTCGCTACTGTTTCATATGCTCACTGACACTGCTAATCTTCATCATGTTGTTTTCTGTGTAATGTAATGACCAAGTAGGCAATAGCTGCCCTGCTTTAACATAACATAATGTAAAAGCTGCACCCAGGTATGATTAATTATGCCGCTGCTTACTTTCGACGAGTCTGGTTTAGATAATTGTGTGTCATCTTCCGTGTGTGCATTTGTGTGCTTTTATCTGATGCTGGTAAAATGTTGTGTAGCGCCAATGAGTTTGCGTTACAGCCAGTAGGCTGTGTTTGCAAAGCACTGTATGTATACACATTCATAAATATATGAAACAGCCCTGATCCAGAAGCATGCCTAGACACTTTAATACAATATGCGCCACATTTATCTTCCCACACCTCTGACAACCTTTTCTAATGTTTACATATCATTTGTTTGTTTTAGCTTTTTTGAGTAATTACCACAGACAGCTATGACTATAAAATGTACTTCTGTGCAGGTTGTAGGTGTGAAAAAAAACAAAGACAAAAAATGAAAATTGCATTTGTGCTTTTTGCAGCTCAGACAAAAAGAGGTCATCTCTGTCGAAATAGATGTTTGCTTTTACACTGAAATAATGCTGAGGCAGTGTTCCTAGACTACTTATAAATATGCTGTGTAGTCGTGGGGACCTTCCATTGCAGGTTGTGAGGTAGCATATCAAATACTGCACCAAGGTCCTGCTTAATTGACACACAACACGTTTCCAAACGCATCCTAATAAGCAACGGTATGATTTTATAAATATGTAGTGGAGATGAGGGGGCAATTGTAACACCCTCTGTATGACCCCTTTTCTCTTTTTTTTTTTTTTTTTTTTTTAAATTCAATTCAATTTTATTTATATAGCGCCAAATCACAACAGCAGTCGCCTCAAGGCGCTTTATATTGTATAGTAGATCGTACAATAATAGGTACAGAGAAAACCCCAACAATCATATGACCCCCTATGAGCAAGCACTTTGGCGACAGTGGGAAGGAAAAACTCCCTTTTAACAGGAAGAAACCTCCGCAGAACCAGGCTCAGGGAGGGGCGGCCATCTGCTGCGACCGGTTGGGGTGAGAGAAGGAAGACAGGATAAAAGACATGCTGTGGAAGAGAGACAGATTAATAACAGATATGATTCAATGCAGAGAGGTCTATTAACACATAGTGAGTGAGAAAAGTGACTGGAAAGGAAAAACTCAGTGCATCATGGGAATCCCCGGCAGCCTACGTCTATTGCAGCATAACTAAGGGAAGATTCAGGGTCACCTGGTCCAGCCCTAACTATATGCTTTAGCAAAAAGGAAAGTTTTAAGCCTAATCTTAAAAGTAGAGATAGTGTCTGTCTCCCGAATCCAAACTGGAAGCTGGTTCCACAGAAGAGGGGCCTGAAAACTGAAGGCTCTGCCTCCCATTCTACTTTTAAATACTCTAGGAACAACAAGTAGGCCTGCAGAGCGAGAGCAAAGTGCTCTAATAGGGTGATATGGTACTACAAGGTCATTAAGATAAGATGGGGCCTGATTTTTTTTTTTTTTTTTTTTTTTGCCTGTCCCGTTTGGCTCTTTTGCCATCAGAATTATTGTCTAAAGGCAAAGAAAGATGCCCAACGGATTTACTTTACCAAATTGACCATCCCAGCCTTGCCATAATGGTCCATTTGATTCACCTTTTATTGTTTATTTTATTTTCACTTGCTGAATACGGGACAGACTTGACTGGAGGAAAGAGGGGGAGATGACCCCTTTTCTCAAAGGGCACAGGAAACCTTGGCTGAAATTTTGAAGGAAAGGATAATTTTTAGATCTAACCATTAATTTCAAGATGTAGTGATTATTTCGTCTGCCATTAAAAGTTTAAATGAACACAAATTTAAACTTACATTAATTTTAACTGGTGAAAATAGCCATGGGGAAAGCATACAAATAAAGTTTGTTTTTGGTTTTTTTGTAGCAAGCAAACAATTTTTTCTATCACGGGGCCAAGATTTGGGGCACAGTACCACAACTAGCCCAGAGCCTTGTTTGTCCTTGTTAACATACTTTTCTCTTACAAAATAAATAAATAAACCCAACATGATTTACAGCTAAATTACATTTAGAAGAATGTTTTAAAATGAGCACGATTGTTTTATTAAAGCAGCACATCAGTGAGTATTTTTTAAACCCTTATTTTAATGTTTTTCAAACAATATGAGAAGTTGACAGAATGTGTGAATACCATGTAGGTCTACAAAGCGACCTTCCTTTCACATCAGTTAGTCTGTTTAGTTGTTTTGAAGTGGTTTGATTGTATCAGAACCAGCAAAACCAGATGCTTTGTTTACTTGCGAGAAGCATAAAAAGTAGCCTAATCTCTGAGGATTGTTCCCAGCAACTTGTTGAATCTGTGATTTTGGCCCTTAATGACATGTTAGCATCACACGGTCGCTGCTGTATTGGATTGAGATCTGGTCACTGATGAGGCCATTTGAGTGCAGAGAACTCGCTGTCATGGTCAAGGAACTAGTTCAAGATGATTTGAGCTTTTTGACATCACACATTATCCCACTGAAAGCAGCCATAAAAAATGCATACACTGCAGTAAGGAAATGGACACTATTAGCAACAATACTCAGGTCAGCTGTGTTGTTTGGTACTATGGGGCATGATGTGTGCAAAAAAGTCCCCTGCACCATTACGCCTCCAGCAGCAGTTTGAGCTGCTACTGTAAGGCAGGATGGATCTATGCTTTTGTGCCGCTCACGCCAAATTCTGACCCTACCATCTGAATGTTGTAGATAAAAATTGAGATGCAGCAGACCAGGCGATGTTTTTTTTTTTTCCGGTCTGGTGAGTCTGTGTAAACTGCCTCAGTTTCCTGTTCTTAGCTGACAGAAGTGGTACCTGGTGTGGTCTTCTGCTGCTGTAGTCCATCTGCTCCAAGTTCTCGTACATTGTGGGTTCAGATGCTCTTTTGCATACCTTGTTTGTAGCAAGCATTTATTTGCTTTAATGTTGCCCTCCTATCAGCTCATAGCAATCCATTCTCCCCTGACCTCGGACATCAACAAGGCAATTTTGGCCCAGCGAAATTATTAATTATAAATTCTAAGCAGGAACTACACTCCCAAAATAAAATTCTACATTTTACAAAATATCAAGAGATTAGTCAATTCATTTCTCCTTTTATTAGGATAACTAGCAAGAACAAATTAAGTAGTAAATCAATCACATTTTATGCTGTTTTGCTTTCATTAATCTATCATGTTCAGTTCTGTAGAAAGAAGTTAGTCACTGGCCATGAAAGGTTGAATTGCTGAGATAACCCTGAACGCTCAGCTTGCATTTGGCATTCATTAAATATCTGCCGCTCCTCAAAGGAGAACCAAACTTCACACAATGCTTTAATTATTTACAAGACAGAAAATTCTTTATTTTTATTTTCTAATACACGATGAGTGTATAATCAGAGTTGGGGGCTTAATACTATCAAATCCAAATCTTGCCCCGTGACTCTGTACTGAATCCAAATCTCTTTGGCTTTCATCTGTGATCAAATTTTGCTTTAAACCTTCTGAATAACAAAAGTGAAAATAACTGAAAGTTTTCGTTGACATGCGTGCGACCTTCCTGTTTTCTGAGACGGTAGTTACAAACTGAAAATGAAATGAGCAGCACTGATCAAATTTTGCTGTCTGTCTATTCTTATTTTCCATGCTTGATCCAAAATCCTATTATCTTATCATTTCAAATCAGGACTTGGAAAGCACTCTGGGTCACCTCCTCTGGTTGTTTTTGGGCTCTGCAAATAAACGTGACTTGACAAATATTAGACAATTTTGTAAGATGCTGAACTGTGTCGATGCTGTGTGATCAGCTGATTGCTTCACTGGAAAGCAGTCATTACTTTGCAGTCTTGTTCAATGTCAACAACTCAAGGCCGGACTTGATTTCAGGATTGTGTTATAGGATGGTACTTCTGCTTTTAACTAAATATATCTGCTTTAATCAGAGCAGAGATAAACTATGTATTATAATACATAATATAATATAATACATATAATACACATTTACTATAGCAAAGAGTTATTTTTAATTTATTAACAAATACAGATTGGTTTTAAGCTGTTTACATTTTGAAAGAGGTAAATTTGAAAATAGTTGTATTTATCTTAGTGCCCTAGGGATATAGGAGTTATACATAAGGCCCATAGCGATATATTTAAGAATCTGATATATTGCTTGACATTTTGTTTCTAACAAAGTAAACACAAACGGATGTCTAACACATTTCTTGTATGTAGTTATTTATGAGTTCATACTAAGATAATATAACAATGCAGTGTAAAAATAAACTTGCTTATTATCATCTGACCTGGCTCAGATGTTTGTGTTCGTGGCGTATCAAACACGTGTTGCCAACAGGGAATCTGCAGAGCTGGACGAACTATGCAACGTGGTTGAAGGGTGTTACATTTTTAACATTTTTCATTTATATCAATTTTATTTCTACAAATGTTAATGCTGATATATCAGCAAATAAATAATATTGTCATAGTTGGCATATTATGCTGACTCAGTGTAGTATGGAGGACCCAAATGCAGGCAAGAATTAACAAAAGGTATTTAGGTTATTTAGGCTGTTGGCAAGGAATCCAAAAAGGCAAAAGGACAAGGTCCACAAAGGAACTGAAAACTATAAACTACTGAAACATAAAGCTTGAAAACACACTGGGGCTAAGAAACACTGGAGCAAGATGAACAGATGCTCTGATAGAGGACTGATGGGAGAACAGCATTATACATATACATAAAGAGTGGCAATCAGGGAAGTGGAGACAGCTGGGGGAGACAAGACACAGCTGGACTAAAGCACAGAGGATGAGACCAGGGAAGGAAAAGTAAAAGGTAGGCACAAGGAACAGCTAACTCTCAGACTGAAGCAGGACGTGAGATAAGTAAACGGAGATAAACACAGACACATGAATGAACTTCAGAAATTGACACAAAAACATGGGACACTGAGGGAAAAATCAAACTCCAAAGTAACTAGGAACTAAGAACAGGGCTGAAAACACTGAAGGGAAAAAAATACGTAAAACAATATAAAAAATAAGAAAACCAACAAAACTTAAAAATGCAAACAATTAAAACCACTCTGTCAATTGACTCAGGTCCATGACAAATATGTTCTGATATATCAATTTTATCTTAGCTTCTTTGCATCTTTTAGCTTATTGTTTTGCTTTTACACTGTGCAACTTTACTGCTGTGCTTCAGTGCAATACTTTCAAATGACACAGCAGTGTTTGCCTCAGGAAGAAGGACTAAAAAAGGAGATGAATACTGAATTGCTTCTACCACACACACACAGGCTTGGCCACGTCTTATGTGCTTTACATCATGATGCACTGGGTACACCTTTGTCATTTTTCAACATGCACACAGTGCAATGCAATAGAATTTCTGAAATCGACACAAGACTGGAGGCAAAAAGGGCTCTGCTGGTGTTGTCACTGTTGGTTACCAAGTGTGCCAAATGTTACCCAAAGTTTGTTGCAAATGGAAGAATTGTATTTTTTTAATGTGTGCAATACACCGTTAGAGTGTATTTTAACCACAAGCATGAGCTCCCCACACTTTCAGTGCCTAGACCGAACCTCGTAATTTACTGTTCAAATCTAACTAAGAGTCCAAAGCAACAGGGAAATGAAGTGTATAAACCGGGTGCCACACAGTATTCAAACGCTTGTCTTCTGGTTGAAGGTTGTGTGATTATGCCAGCCTTCATCCAGACATTTGTAGTTTCTTTGTTTTTTTTGTTCTCACTCATGCTGAAAATTGATGCTCGGGTATCCCTGTGCCTTCGAAAAACAAGTATACCAAGAAGGGCTTTTCTGACCAAATGGGACTGTGTGATGTGTTGGGAGTGAAAATGGACTGCCAGATCTTTTCCTGATGTGTAAATACTCAGGCGCCTGTGAATGTTAGGCACTTCAGAGCACAATAAATCAGTGTCTTCAGCTTAAAAGTGAACATCAGTTTAAGAAATTTCACGCCTGATGGAGAAAACAACCCAGAAGTGATAAAGTCAACAACATTAAATACACATTGTATAAATAAGCATCCTTCTCCAGCAGTTTATGTGATGCAGTGCCAATTAGCACTTGATGCCAGGGAGATGGAAAAGAGAGGTCTCTGTAAGTGCAACAGTGATCTTGCACTGCAGCAAAGAGCAAGCCTCCTGACACACCACTGCACTACAGAGTTGTTTTTGTTATTTATTTACAATTCGTAACCACCAATTGAACTTTGATCAAATTTGAATAAAGCTGAAAGAAAGATTTCAGTCCTTTCATTTCTTCTGTGCATTGCTGGTCAGTCCCATGTCACGAGGAATCCCACAATGCTTTGCAAAGCAATTCGCTTTTGCCACATACTGTAGGAAGCATGTGCGGGCATTACATTGCTTTCAGTGAGTCTTTCCCCTGAGGCTGAATAATGCTTTATTGAATCTCTTGTGCTACTGCTGTCACTTGTTGAAATGACAAATATTGCCTGTAAGACATTGCGTCAGTCCTAACTAATGCACTTTTTTTCTTAATGCATAAATGCACAAATTCAAAGTATAGAGAAAAATACAATTGCCATCTGGACTTTACAGCCCCATTATATACAATGTGAGCGGCTGAGCTGCTAAACCCCAGCTCTATCAGACACACTGACATGCTGTTCTAGGAATGTTTTCCAGTGGGCTCATGTTTGATATAATGTTCAGATTTAAAGTAGGAAAGCAGCTATCCCCTTTTCACCCCTCCCTTTCCCGCCTGTCTTTCCTTCACTGATCGTCAACAGCCATTCAAAGGCTGGAATAATTTGCTAAAAGAATCTCGGCCAGCTGGATGAGCAACAGAGGAAGAAAAGGAGCGAGATAGAAAAGCTAAATAACAATGCATTCATATATGGTCATTAGCATTCGAACAATTGCTCGAGCACCCTCTCTGGCACAAAGCCCTTGTCATATTCATACCTGGACTCTCGCCACAAACAGACTCACAAATATGCAGGCCACTCCACAATCCACTCCTGTCTGTCACTGGTTGTATTTCGAGTCCGGTAGCATTTTTTTTTAACAGTAAATGCCACACAAAAATGCAAAGGAAAAGAGAGGAGAGGAGAGAAGAGGAGAAGGAAGGAGACATGAGTGAGGAGGGGAGAAAAAGAGAAGATGACAGTGCCTGAGGGAACAAACATCACCTCCTGTCTGGCTCTCTGACAGCAAGGAGCAGACAGGTGGAGAATAGAAGGGGACGAGCAGAGCACTGAGTGCGTGTGCATGTGTGTGTGTGTGTATTTTTTTGTGTATGCGTGCAGGGGTGCAGCATCTTTCCAGCTGAGAGAAGGGCATCTGTCTGTCTCTGCTCGGCTCGGACTGTAGCATGCGGCAGCTGTCCGTGTGTGTGTCTGAGAGGTGTGCCATTAGACGCCATACCTGTCCAGTGTCTCACCACATATCCCGAGTACCATCGTGCATCTGTCCGGCCGTCTGTTATCCTCATGCTGTCTGTCAATCTGCCTGTCTGTCCTTGTGTCTGTCCGTCACTGAAGCAAAGCAGCATGTCCCCATTGCAGTGAGCACACTTTGCATCTATCTGCCCACCTGCTTGTCTATTTGACGCACCCGTAGCTATGCCGCTTTCCTGTCACTCTGCATACCATCACAGGTTTTCTGTTTACCCTCTGCATATGCCACCACGATCCGCTTCTGTGGATCTTATATGGTGACAGATATACTGGGATCAAAGCTCTGCAGTTGCTGCAGGGAGCGCCCACTTCCCCGGCCCCACCTCCCAACTTCTCAGCTCATGACAGTGGCCTTCAAAACATGTACGCTGTCAGCCTGTACATGTATAAAGCGCACATACATACTCACGGCCTCATCTGAGTACAAAACTAACAAAAACGTATTAAATAACAATTCAGTTTTCTACGCCCAAGCCTTATATATGGCAAATCACAGCAACGGTTGCCTCAAGGTACTTTATATTGTAAGGCAAAGAGCCCACAATAACACAGAGAAAACCAATTAGGTAGCCCCCTATGAGCAAGAACTTGGTGACAGTGGAAAGGAAAAACTCCCTTTTAACAGGGAGAAACCTCTGGCAGAACCAGGGAGGGGCAGCCATCTGCCCCAACCCGTTTGGGGTGATAGGAGAGCTTTGATAGGTTACTCTAACACTGATAACTAGATCATTAAGGCTTTTACATTTCCTGGTAGGTTTTCCTGTAGGAAACTACTTAAAGTGTGTGCTTATGGAAAAACAAAAATGAGCATGTCATTATGTTAGATCACAGACTACTGTCATATTGTTCTGAGGTAGGAACTCAAATGTACAGATGCAGATCAGGGGAAAGGGGACTTTTTATTAGGCTGATAAAAGTTCAAAAGATTATTCCAAAATGAAGTCATAGAACCTAAATCCAGGTGAAGCAGACAGCAGTACAGAACAAACATAACTGTTTATACTAGGACTGAACTGATGGTAAATGAGTGGAGTGCAAACAGCTGGATGGAAGCAAAACAAACAAACAAACAAAAAACAACAGGTGGAAGTGAAACTAAAGGCAAGGCATGAGAGTCACCACACTATCAAAATCAAACAGGAAGCTGTCAAGTTGATAAGACCCCAACTTGACACAGAAGGGCCCATAGGGTAAGGCTAAAAAAATGGGGAAAAAGACCAAATGAAACAAACTTATCACCAGATAATGTTTTAATTCAAAAATTAATTAAGTGGGAAAACAGCTGGGCTAATTTGTAGTGTATATCTAGTAGCCATTATTGGTAATGCAGAAGACTGCGCTCTATAAAAAAATCTTTTGACTTAGAGCAGCTTTCCTTCAAATACGTGTATGCTGTACCTCAGTATTGAGCACATCCAAGCACTGGAAAAAATACTACTTGTCAAAGTATGAAAACATCATCTAAAGTATCATCTAATACGGTTAGCATGCTAGCAAGCTAATTCGCTATCATCTATTTTACTGCCTTGCTAGCTATACAAAACTAAACTAAAAAAAAAGACAAATAAAACTAAAACCTAAAAATGAAATGAACAAACTTCACAATGTCTGGTATGGTTCAGAGAAGGAACACAATATGACCATGAAAAATAAAAGTATGAGAACACAGTGTACATACAAAAAAGTACAGACAAAGTGGTTTAAAAAATAGATGGATGGATGGATGTTTGTCATCCGCTGAGTACAATGGCTCACCCCTTTCTCTTCTCTTTCTTTTTCTGAACAAAGCTGTTGAAGGTCTTTCGCTCAGGATACATCCACACACACTCATGTTTTCAGATTTATGGGAAAAGGCCTTGCTCTAGTTTCTGTCTTGTTCTTGCACTACTTTTTGTTAGCTTAACTACTCTGTTGGCTAAAAAAACCCCAAAGACATAAAAACCAAACAAACTGATTAGTTACCAACAATAGACCAATCTCTGTGGTTCTGATGACCCACCAGTTACCTTACAGATTGCTGCGATCCAGCCAGAGTATGCCTCGCTTTATCATAAATATTATAGCTCAGCTTGCTAACATTCTCTTGTGCTCAGCCCTTAGTGTCAGAAATGTTATTAGGTAAAAAGAATTACATCCATTAAAGTTTTGACTAGATGAAGTCACTAGATAATAGACCATGGGATTACTGAATTCATTAGAATTGATCGATCAGGACAGAAACAGTGGATGGTCTTAGATTGTGATCTGCTTCAGTGAGGTCTGGGGATTATGCAGAGCCTATTGAACTGTTGTGCTATTTCTGAAAAAGAGGCATTCTTACATTTAATAAAACTTAATTTTTCACGGTGATGAGCAGCCCAAACTAAATTTCCATTTTCTTGGCCATTGTATTAAGATAGGGGCAGAAATCACAGAGAGCACTTTTCAGATAAAACCAAAGCTGTTTGCATGAGTAGAAGAGCTACGTGTGAAAGTGTGTTTATGTAATTTGGGCTAACTGAGCCTTTTAACTTGAAACTCGCATGGATTTTACTTGATCGTAAACCGTAAAGCTGAGAAAGAACTGACACCCCGGCTAAATCTGTGATGTCTGAGAACACAGTAAATGCGCTCGCTTTTGTGGTACAAGTTGTTTCTTTACACAGTGTCTAAAAAGCCTAAAAGCGTATTTCCTGGTACTGGGTACAATATATCCAGCCTGATTCTGCTGCCTGGCCAACTGAGTGTGCCTGCCAAACATATGTATGGCAAAACTGACTCTCCAGGCTGCAGTAAAAGTGAAGCGCATCCAGGCAGACGCGCACCCTGGCCTGTGGAAGAGAAGAACCAGCACACACAAATGCATCTGTTTAATTTAATCATGTAATCACCCACTCTATAGTTCAATAATAGAGAGAGCAAAACAGGCATGTACATACTGCTCCTGTCTTTACTTTCTCTCTTGCTCACACACACACACGCGTGCGCGCGCGCACACACACACACACACACACACACACACACACACACACACAGAGTCTCTCCCAAGGGGATAAATCAGTCCTTTCATGCTCTGCCGTCTGGCTGGCCCTGTTATACTGTGTTTCTATAACACAGAGAGAGCAGTCTCCGTCTCTTACTATTCTAATGGTCACACATACCCCTCCCTCCCACTCTCTCTGTGTTCTTCAAAGACTTTCAGGTGGAGTCAATCTACAGGTACAGTGCACAGTGAAGATACTGGCCTTTGCACACGTGTAATGACTGAGGAGGGTATATCAGCCTAATGAAATGTGGGTGTGCGCATGCTTTGGCATGTGTGCGAAGATGACGAGGTATAATTTGTTCTTAAGTGATAAGGCTGAGGTAATAGCTTTTTGAAATAGGACCGTGGTGATGATAAAGGTGGTCTGATTAACATGAATGTAATAATGTTATCACTGGGCGGTAATCGGGTGATGATTTGTTGGCGATAATGATGCTGTTAATGATGGCCCTGTTAAGAAAGTGGTATATTATAGAAAAAGGGACATTTCAAATGCTATTATAACAACAGTAAATGCACCGTTTTATTTATACAGTAAGCATATTTGGATGCATGGATGGAAACACAAGATATTTGTATAGTTTGTATACTCATGAAATGCAGTGAGTATACTTGAGCTACAAGAAATGTGCACATTATAAACTGAGTTCATTTCTATTTTCACTTTGAATGTCATCACCTGTCAATTAACAGAGGACTAAGAAACTCAGCCACATCCCAAATATTCTCATTTTGTCAGAGCTGCTGGCCTCACAGGGATACCCACAGAGATGTCCTTTTGATGTTAATACAGCAACCCACTGGAAATCTTGGATGGTGACAGCAAAAGGTTCTGTTTCAGACAGTGTTGAAGTTGAGATAAGAAATCAGTGGGAGTTGGGATGTAAATCACAAGATTTTTAACCTGGAAAAAGCAATCCATGAGTTGTCTGGGAGCTTTTATGTTTTGCACTTTGTCTCAAGTCTTTTGACTTGCTCTTTGGGGTTTTTTTTTTCCCGCCTGGTCTCTTGATTCACTGTACTCCATCCATCCATCCATCCTTCATTCCTTCCATCCATCCATCATACCCACTTCCAACTAGGGTTGCTGTGGGATGGTGGGCTGGACGCTATTCAAGCTGACATTCCATGAGGTACGATGAATATTAAGAGCCCTCAGTGGGTTAAAATGTGATGCTACACAGTCGTGATCAACGATTGTAGAAAACAGTCATTGGTCGTGACAAAGAGTTGATATCTCACAAGCTGGGTCTGAGAGCAGTCATCTCTGACATACTGGTATCTTTGACGAAACAATAACATTTGATGCTCTGTATCTGTGTTACCAGTGTCAAAAGGTCAGCTTTAATAATGCTCCAATAGAATAAAGACAGGGATTGAGAGTGCTGAAAGAGGCTCCTTTACTAAAAGTGACTCATAGTGATTATCATGATTAAAACCAATAGATCGATGAAACTTTAAAACAAAAAACTTTTGGCATCACTTTCTACGGAGGCAGGGTTTATAAAGACTTTATACTTTCTTCTTCTTCTTTGTATTAGAAGCATAAAGTAAAGCAGTGAATGTCTCTGCATGATTAACTGTAACACGATGTTACAGAAAACTTTAGGAAATAAAATTTAGTATCATTTTTTAAAATAATGTTTATGAAGGTTTTTGTTGCCTCAGATCATGGGAGGCACCTTTAGCACTGTCAAAGCAAGAAGGTCCTGGGTTCGAATCCAGCAGCTGGTCGGGGTCTTTCTGTTTGGAGTTTGCATGTTCTCTTTGTATGTGTGGTACTTCTCTCTGGCTTTCTTTAACAGGCAGTTTTAACTTAACTGGTGATTTTAAATTGGCTGTAGGTGTGAATGTGAGTGTGAATGGTTGTCGTTCTCTCTGTGTTAGCCCTGTAATAGACTGGGGGCCTATCCGGGGTCCACCCTGCCTCTAACCCAATAACAGTTGGGACAACCAACATTATATTGCATAAATAATATTTTTCTTATAACCGACAATAACATATGCATTGGTCTTTTTTGCTCCCCCCCCCCCCCCCAATATGTCTGGCAACCCAAATATATTAGTGGATTAGTAGATTTATTAACAATGGCTTGAAACATTAGTCATTCTTAAAAACCAATATTATTAAAAGTTGTACCAAAAATCCTTTTAAAATTTTCCCTTTAATATGATTAATGTTTCTAAAGTGACTTGTGGCATAGCCTATGGTGCCTTAGTCAACCTCTCCTCCACACTAATGGAGTGAGATAATGCTTTAATTTTCTAAATAGCCTGCCGACCCAAAGCTCAATAATGTGTTTTTGATCTTAGTAATATCTTAGAAGTACTATGTGAAGCTTAAGTATATTATCTATTAAGTTCCAATTAGGGGTTTAGAACACATAAACTCTGGAAAAATACCTTTTAGGAAAATAAAAGTATTACTGAACTCTTATAACAAAGAAACAGCGTAGGTTGTGAGTGCAATTGTACTGGAAAAATTCTTGTGCACAGGAAACTCCAGCACATAAGGCAGATGAGAGTGATGTATTGATACGTGATGAATGATGATCACGATGATCACGCCGGTGGCGGAGGTGGTGGATATAATTATGAGCGATGATGGACATAATACTGATATTAATCACTCCCGAGGAAAAAAGGCGATGATTAAGAATTCAAAAGACGGGACAAAGAGAGAGAAAACCGTGGAAATTAGGAGGTGGGGAAAAAAAAAACGTGCACGGATTTTCGGGAGTGACGTTGTTTGAAAAGACAGAGCGAGAGAGAGAGTGGGGGAGAGAGAGAGTGGGAGAGAGGAGAGACGGCGCGATAACAGTGTTTGCCCTTCTTGGACTCAGTTTTGTGACCGGCTGACGGACGAAGAAACTTGAGGCAATCCCACTGACATCCTGAGGTAAATTCAAAAATGTCCTAGCCCAGATAATCCTGTCTTTGAAAGCACTGTTTCTGTTTTTTTTTTTTTTTTTATTACCTCGGTCAGGCTGGCTGAAGATCAGACCCAGTTTTCCCCTCTGTTGGTATTTGGGGATTGCGTTTCTCCCCGTCTGCTATCAGGCGACACTGCTTGACATTCACCGTTTTTTAAAACTGAAATTACGGCACGTGACGCGTAAAATACCCACATATCGATCCGTGTTCCCTCTGTACTATTTCAGCGAAACAGATGGATGTGGTTAATTCTCGCGGCGGTCCGACTCCGTGCGTATTTCCGACACTCCGGAGGGTCTACTGGGTTTTAGTCGTTGTAAAAGTATATCCCTCGAATCTCAGTGGAAAATTTAAGGACGGACTGTTGTTGTAAAAATTATTATAGAGCTCTCACATTCATAATGGCCGACAGTGAACGTGGAGTCCTAATTGGGAGCCTGTGGTCAG
Organism: Simochromis diagramma; assembly: GCF_900408965.1. Lineage (NCBI taxonomy): Eukaryota > Metazoa > Chordata > Actinopteri > Cichliformes > Cichlidae > Simochromis > Simochromis diagramma. Next base: position 1,566,536 of record NW_024387049.1, on the reverse strand, counting down.
AGATTGAGGACTTGTCCAGTGTGCTTTTATGTTGGGGAATTTCACAACATACTTACTGTTGTGCATACTGATTGATTATCTTATTGGTCGTTCATTCATCGATTCAGTCGGGTGTGTATTCCTCTGATCACAGGACGAAGAGGATGCCACTTTCAGTGCAAGCCGGACGGGCGCAGTGTTTTTACGCGTGCGAGCCGATTCCCAACAGACGGAGTGCACTGCTACTGACAGACTGTCACTATACGGAGCACCGACACCCCGCGGCAAATATTTTACCTGCGCGCCGTCCGTATGTGGAAATTTGTCTGCGGTTCAGCGCGTCCCTAATGAGGGTGATCGGCTGCGAGTCGCTTCAAAAACCCAGCTTAATTGCGTCCATTTATTACGCGACCCTATAAGTCGGTGATAATCAGTATTTGGCTTCATATCCACGGGTGTCTGGTGACGTGCCTGTGCCTTTGCAAAGTGTTCTGTTTTTGCACAACTCTAATATATGTATGTATATATATATATATATATATATATATATATATATATATATGTATATATGTGTGTGTGTGTGTTCTCTCATTTGTGTGAGACCTTAAGCATCCTTTGCTCTACTGGGAAATACATTTGCTTAGATTTATGACCTGCCTTCTCAGGTTATATCGATTATGGCAGCCTACTGCCGTGCTTTATTTTTGTAAGAGCAAGAAAAGTGGGTCTGCCACGTCTATATATAATTTCTTCATGTTGTAGGGTGCACAGCAAGCTTTTGATGCAGCTGGGTCAATTCTCAAGAGGAAAATCTCTGCCATGATGGCCCCCTGTTGAACATATACATAAAAACTAATGTGATACATGAATGACTCCCTCACACACACGCGCACACATGCACAAACACACGTGATGGGTCTTAAGCGACTATAATGACTCTGATCAGTGCGAGACATGTTTATGTATGTGGAAAGCTCATGTATTATACATTGTTGTTGCACCGGGGTGTTTGGGTGCAATCAGCTCAATGTCTGTGAATACCATAGCTGCAAATGTGTTTATGTACATCTGTGATGAATGTGAATGCGTTTATCTTTGAGTGTACCTTTGATCACGTGAGCACATTTGGGCATTTTTCCCTGGACCAGCTGTGATATTACATGGCTCTTCTGTGGAAAAAATATGATTGCTTCTACAAATACTAGTCTCAATATCAATACCTTATCTTGTAATGTGGCTAAGATAAAGAACCCACTATGATTCCGTTATTAACTGTTCACACCAAATAGCCTTTGCACAGGTGGGGAGTAACAAGGGGAAAGGAGATGTAAAAGGAGGGCAGAGAAGGATGAGGAAGAGGGGAGGCTAGGAGAAATCAATGGATTGGAGGGGGTTAGTATGGAGGAAGAGGGAGTGGATGAAATGTGAACAGGTAGAACATGAGGTGAGATTAGAGGGAAGAGTGGGAAACGAGTGGACGGTGGGTGGAAGATGGAGAAGAAGAGGGAGAGGGTGGTAACAGTGGAAAGAGACAGGTTGCATTGAGTCAGTGACTTATGCTGACGATAAAACTGCCCGAAGAAAAGAAAGAAAGAGAAAGGTGCTGTTGTTGTGACACGGGAGGGACACGGAACATCCCATTAGCGGACATTACTGGGTGTTGTGGACACCAGCAGAGGAAGAAGAAAGGGTTGGTGTAGATGGTGAGTTACTGAGGAGGATGCAGGATGGCACAACTCAGACAGACAGAAAAAGGCACAGAGGACTTATAAAAGGAGAGGAACAACAGCTGAGGAGGCTGCAGGAGAACGGTATTTGAATTCAGGTCTCGAGTGAAGATTTTCTTTAACAATTCTCACCTGCCAATCTTACATAACCTTGTTGCCTCTCATGCCTGAAGTGGCTTGTAATGCTTTGCCAGCAAGACAGATCACTTACTAATACTGTCCCAGAGAGTCCGCTAGTCGTCTTTGTTTAAAGGCTCAATCAAAAGCGGTCAATAACATGCCCTCAAAGATGCAAACGTCCAAAAACGGTGATCACCAAGTCAAAGAGAGAAAGACGCCTTCGCATGGAGCCACACCCCCACTTCATGGAACACACACACACACACAGAGGACATGAGAAATGATCAGTGAGCCTCTGTTTCCGTTTGATTCCCTCCTAATGAGAATAGGAGAACCCCCAAGATGAGCACCCTTGGGGGCTTTTCTATTCCGAGAAAGTGTGTGGCAGTCGATGGACGCGTACCATTCATTAGCTGACAATTCAGTGAAATGAATCAGACAACATGGCCTCCCAGGGATCCTTGTGGAGAACAAGGAAATGAATGCTTAGTGTTCAAGACATGAACGTTCCCCAGGGCCCTCACGCAGCGAGGTAATGCAATTGCAGAATTCCTTTTTCCTTTCCGATTGTTATAAACGGAAAAGGGAACAAGGAGCTTCTAGGATCTAAGATCGCCTCAGATTCTGCTCGTGCTCTCTTCTCCTTGCTTTTTTCGGATTGGGGAAATGAGCTGTGTAAAACCTTCGGCAGAGTACTATTCCTCTGGTGTCAGTCTTTTAAAGGGGAAGTGAAACGTCTGCGACTCTGAAGTGACTTTGCCCAGAACTAAATCTCAACTATATCATCTCCAATTACCTACTCAAGGCAAGAGACTGGCGAGCCATTTTTCACCCATACGTGATGTTCCCTTTAAACTCCAGCTGGATGCGGAGGGCGAACAGTTCACTGCCTCGGTGCCCTTTGATGGTGATTGGGCATCAAAGGAGGGGAAAGACACATGGTTGCTGATGCAAACTTTTTAAGAATGGAAAAACGCCAATGGATTCACAGCAAGCATCTCTCAGGGAAAGTGTTGAATTTAGGTTCAACATCCTTCACGCTTTTCTCCGTCCTCCCCTGCCTCCCTCCTCCAATACTGTGATGTGTCCCCAGCGTTCCAAGACTGAGGTTAGAGCAGGACAGGCTGACCCCAGCTTTAGCAGTGCTGTGTCGAGACATGGAGTCAGTCTCTCCCCCGGTGGTGATGTGAGGAAGGGAGGGGAGAGAGACGGTCATTTAGAGGAAATGGCTATGCCTAGCAGTGCAATCTTTTTCCTCACTATAGGCCTGTGGGATGGTGCTGCAGAGTCTGTCACGGTCTGATTGCTCCCAGATCAACACTGCTGTTTACTCGCGTGCACGTAACAATAGATATGCACGCACCTACTCAAGCAGTGGCGCACACCTTGCATAAGTTGTCAAATGAGCATAATTTCCAACCATATTTTATTGTGAACTTTAAAATTTTCCCCTTGTGCAAGCGTGGAAGTGCATTGTCTGTCTGCTGCCAGCAGTGGGTCTGCGTTACCACCGGGCAGAACTGAATTTCTGAGCTCGATGTCAGATTGGTGGAGGCAACTCCCAGCTCGGTGGTGGATGGCTGTTTGAATGGGTGGGATGAAGGCGGACTCCCGTGAAAAAAGTACAGCAACTCGCTCCACTGGAGACATTATTATACAGAAAGACAGGAGGCTGCTCCAGGCTGTGTGTGGAGGCGTGTGTGTATATATGTGTGTGTGTAACTCCTGTGTATTTACATTTATACCCCACTGTGCAGAAATGAGATAGAGAGAGGGCAAGGGAGTCGGACACTGACAGAAAGAGAAAGCCTGTATGACTGTTGGTTGTAGGTGTGTGTGTGTGTGTGTCAGTGTGTGTTGGTTATAGACCTGCTGCCACTGGCTGAAGTATTGGAGTTGTGAGCTAAAAAGAATCCTTTCTCTAGTTATTTCAGATGGAAAGTTGAATTTGAGCCAAAATGAAATATGATACTGGGCATTTTCTTACATATTTTTTTTCTAAATCTATTTGGAACGGCTTCAGTTTTTTCACGCAGGTGCACAGATGTTAAATAAGCATGCCAAAGAAAAAAAATGGTGGTAATAGTAAGACTCCCAGAGTCCCTGACGTTGGATTAAATTGGGAGAAAGAAACTAGACAAATCCAGTATATATGACTTATTTTTTATTTCAAGCTGTGTTAATAAAAGGTTACATTATGGAACTGACGAATTACACTACAGTTAGTAATCACACCTATACTGTATTACTTTATCAGGTTTGGATCAAGGGTTGACTGCTGACTTTAATATCACTTTCTTCACTCTGATTTTTGGGGGGTTAGCTTGCATAGGAAATGAGAAAGAAATCATATACCTGGTCTTACTGTGTCTCAGTAGCCAGCTGGCCTCCCCTGCATGGGTTCCCTGCATTTGGTTAAAGGCAAGCATTTAGTTAGCATATGTTAGCTTAGCTTCAGTAAGTCTCTGGGGCAAAGCTAACATGAAGGGTAACAGTCTGCAATTATGTCATAACCGTAGGCTGGCTACTTGTTAAACCATACATGTCTTGTTTTCTATTTCTCCCACAGTTTCTCTGAACGTTCAGTGAGTTATATGTAATGAATAATGTACGTTTTCTATGTACAACACCAGTGTGGCTAATTTTCAACAGTCAGTTGGTGTGTTAACTTTATTAATAGTCTGTCTGCCACCAGAAGTCTTTGGGAAAATGGTAATTTGGGTGAACATGTCCTTTAAATAGCCCAGGGGGAGAGTGCCACGGTGGATTTGAGCTGAAAAAGCCCCCCAACTTGTGTAAAGCCTAAAGTCCCATGATGCAACAGTATGCTAAATAATTTAACAACTATCAGCCCACATCTGTCCTATAAGTCAGTTTTTCGCTTATATATCATTAATTATACTTGGAATGACTAAAATTATCTTGATTTGCTATGATAATTTCTTCAACTACAGCAAACATATTGTGCCACAAAATGCGTTTGCATTATTACCAGGCTTCCTTATGCCGTGTTTTCATACTTAAATGATCGAGAGGTCACAGAAGCTACCTTAGGTATCCACCTTTATAAGAGTAAAATATACTACTGCAAATCCCGACTATAAATTTAAAGAAAAAGAAGAGAACAGTAATCTTTGCAAAAAATAATTAAGTCTAGTGAACAGACTTTTCTAGAATAAGACTGTTGAACAACTAGACGGAAAATTGTGATTCTGTGTCTGACAGCTCACCTGTCTGAGGTTGGGGAAAATTACAGATTTTGATTTATCGTTAGGTCCTGAACACTCTTTGTGTTGGAGGAATATTAAAAGCTGTGAGTATTATTGCTGTTGTGCCACATTTGTAAATTTGGTAACTTTCTTGCTCTGAGCACACTCATATGGACTCTGTAACTCTAAGGTGCAGCATTGTAGGCTATTTAATAAGCTCAGAGGAAAGACTCCTACAAACAGCTAGAAGCAAGAACTGCAACCTCAGAATGTTTGTGGAAGCAGGATTAAGTCTTCGTAGTTGGTAACTCTCATTCATAACATCTGACAGGCTTGTTTCTGTGCTTCTGGCAACTCCAGCTCTCTGTTGGGTTTATGTACCGACGATAGTGCTGTAATGTGGAAAATGCTAATACTCAAACTTTGCCCAGGTACGGAAAAAGTCTGTTTAGACAAGACAGCTTTTTTTCCCATTTAAAAATAAAAGGCTTTATTTTATTTAGTGTGATTATTGTGAGCACTGTGAGAGCATATGTCAGGAAAATTACTGTGCACATAAGATTCTTTTAAATCACGAGTCACGGCGCTGGGAGGTCTTAGGTGTACAAGTGAGGAACAGATCAAAGAACAGCCATATCAGTCACACAGCCCAGCTTGCATTACTTCCGTGTACAAGGATAATGAGGGTGGAATCCATGAGGGGGATCAAATCTCACTGAGCTGCACTGAAATGAAAGAGGAAACAATTAGTGCTTTAGCACATGGAATCTGAAATCAGGAAATTGAACATTAAATTAGAGTCTCTCTATTTAGACATCACATTGAAGTGATTAGTTTTAAAGCATGTGACTGAATAGCGGTTTTCAATTTTACAGCTTTCCCTGGATTTCCATTTGCGTGTCCTTATTTCTCACGCCATAAGTCATAAGCACATATGAAATTGAAGGCACTAACTCAAGCTACTTAAATAATTTCACCATGGTTTAACACAATTTAGAAAGACTTTAATAAGCCTTGCAACAAAAGGTGCCAATGACTGTAACCGGCGCTTTGGAATTAAATTTATCATACTCTGAAAATTAACTGTTTTTCTCGACAGTTGCTTTTGAATTGGGGGAAAAACTGCTTCCACAGGAGGTAGCTCATTTTTTGTGTGTGCGTGTGTTATTGTGCTATTTATCACTTCTGTGTTTGGGCTCATCTTTATCAAGGCTGCCAGTAATTCTGGTATAAAATGCTGTGCGTGCCTGAGGTAGGAGTGACTGTGTAGGTGTCTGCTCGGGCTGGTGGTAATGTGCATCTGCATGGCTGCGTGGTATCACAACAGCTGCAGACGTGTGTGTGTGTGTGTGTTCGGGGGGGGGACCACGACAGAATGAAACCTACAGCATAAGCAGCCACCCCTGACATAGAAGTCCTGTAGGAATTGAGCAAATCCTATTGTAAATTTGCCTACTCCATGAAGATAATTGGCTTATTCCTGTGTTAAATAGCCGGTCCTACAGGACACTGACTGGGCTTAGCATGCTCCATGTAGACAGTGTGTCTGTTCCTCTGCTTCTTAGGGACTTAGAGGCACATTACATACTGAATTACTGTATGACAATGATGAACTGATAGCTGCCGTGCACAGCCCAGAGCTGCTATGCAGGGACAGACACGAACAAGAGTCTGCAAGGGCACAGGTTCCATTCCTATGGGGTGCTCCTTTTTGAAAAAAGCCTATATGGCTCCAGCTGCTTGATCTATGAAAGGCAGTTACACAGACAGGCTACTTTAGGAACAATATGCACATCCAAGACTTCAGAGCTACATTTTCCTACATCTTGCAAAGCTCCCAATTTCTGGTTTTCATGCTCAAGTCTATGCAACAGTTTCAGGCTTCTGTTGAGCTTGGATGTGGAGAAAGTGTTGCGTAGCCTTACCTAAATCATTATCCACACATCAAACACCATCTGGCTTTCACTCCCTTACTTTGAAGATTCCTTCCTCATCAGCCCTTTGCCTAAAGCAGACACAACAGATAAATGTGTGTGTGTTTGTGTGTATGTGTGTGTGTGCGCATGCATGCATATATGCAGACGAGCTTACATGTGGCTTTTTCATGCTTGTTTTAACCTCGTAGCTGCTCGGTAACTCTGTAGCAGAGGTTGTCTCTCTGTTTCTTGGCCTCTGGGCTGCTGCTTAGTGATGAACCCAGCCCCAGCTGATCTAGCAGCTCAGAAGTGGTGGTGGGGGGAGAGAAAAGCACCAAAATGCTCAAATGAGAAAATGAGAGATTCAGAGATGGATGAATTGTCAGCGGATGTGCAGCTGTTCAGGCTCGCACGTGTGTATTTGGAAAGCTAGAGAGCTGGCTCGCGCAATTCTGGGACATGACCGAAAACTGTCTAGTTAGAGTGCATCAGGAAATGGATGAAAAGGAGAATTCCCTTCACGTGGTGAGAGGAAAGAGCCAGAGCTCGAAATGCTTCATCCGTGTGTGTCCTGATAGCTGCTAAGTTGAACAAAGGCAGCAACAATGCTATATTTCCAAACCAGTGTGTCTGTGTGAAAACATGTCGGACATGCTGTGAAGTGAAATGGTTGAAAGCATCTTTTAAAGATTGACTGATGATATTGAGCAGATGAAATGGCAGCACCTTGGGGGGGGGGGATTTTTGAAGCTAAAAATACAGAGGTAAAGGAAATATGCAGTCATGGTTATCTCTGTGTCAAATTGCACTGATAGATACCATAATATGGCGTTTTTTTGGCTAGGTGTGATGTACTCCATCCTGTTCCATGTCAGCGCAATCTGCCATCTCTGACTGTGTAACGGATCGAGACCGAGTGTATCCTGGCATGCGTGCGCGTGCATTCGGGTGCGCGTGCATCCGTGCGCTTTCCAGCCCTCTAGGAAGGCGTGGAGCGGGCCGTAGAGCATGAGGTTCATCAGTAGCGTAATTAATGTAGTGCAGTTCAGTTGTCATGCGTGATATTTCAGGGCTCCGATCTACTTGAGAAGGCTTTTTGATGAATGGCCAATTAGAAGCAGACTCTTCATGCCTGGTGGCTGACTGATCTCTTTTTAATGGCACTCCTGTTTCTTTGATAAAACACAAAATGAATCATCGATACCCTGGCCCGGAGGAGCACCAAGCTCCGCGTTTAATTGTAATTGGGTGTGTAGCAGGACTTGAGGTCGAGACTGTGCCTGCGTATGTGTCTCTGCAAAGAGTGCGGCAGAGCACTTTTGCGGTAATGGCGGTCAGCCCCAGTCATACTCTGATGCACATGGCTGCTTTTCCGAAACATTATATGTAATTTTCTGGGTTTGTGTGTTTGTCTTTATTCCTCTATCCACATCATCTTTGTTGATCTATTAGAAGATTATTTCGGCAGCCCAGCTGTGGGCACGCTTGCAAACCCTCCCCCCAAAACACTAATTGAGTCTCATTGTTGCTGATTTTTTTTGAGTCTGACTGCTATTAAAGAACTCTTTAATCAGACAAGTTTTGCTTCCAAAAAAATAAAATAAAATCCACGCTTAAACTTTGTTGCTCTGTTTTTGATGCTCTAATCAAAAAGTCCAATTTTATATGCATAATTAATGCTACAGAAAAAGAAAGACGAGAGGGAAAACCAGCCTTAAAACATCCAAAGAAATACAAAGTCTCTTTTCTTCTTTGTTTGCCAGTTCCTCAGGAGATGGCCACGATGTATTTGCCATTTCCTCAGAGGGGGTGATGCGGTTGGGAGAGGCGGTTGTTTGAACTGAAGCTGTGAAAACACACCGTGTAACAGTCTGAGCAAGCAGCTAGCGTCTCAAACCAAAGAGCCCACCAGGAGCTTTTCGACCACCCAACGGGCAGTAAAGGTCTTTGCTACCCCTTTTATTTTTATGTTTCCCCGGGTCTCAGCAGCTGGAGATTTCTTCGCTTCCTCAAGCAAACAGAAGAGGTTCACAATGGGGTGATTAGTGCTGTCAAAATGCCATCCTCTGCTGATGTTGGGGGGACTGGGATAATAATCTTGTGATTCCCCGCCCGAGACTGCTGGAACACGTCGCTCATACCCGTCTGCCTGCAAATGGCACATACATTACGCGCCCTCGGGAGTCTCGGGCTCGGACGAACTTTCTTCAGCCTCGTACCTCAGCTCCACCACCACCACAATGTGACGTGGCTTCAAGCTGAAATTGCGAAGCGGACCTTTCACACTCTGTCACAAAGGAAGCTTGCTTGGCAGGTAGGCACTTGGGGAGATACAGAGGGAATCTTATTTTGTGGATTTAGACTTCATAAACATCATTATCATCTCCCCGACCTTGAGTTGCTGTGCTGTTCAGCGGCGACCCCAATTTTGTCAGGAACCTTGAATGGTGATGCGCGCAGTCTCTCGGGCACACGGGCAATCGAGTCAACAAAAAAGGGATTTTTTTCCCCTTTAGAGTTTAGTGTGTGGTGTGGCGGCATGTGTGTCAGGGAGAGGGTGCGCATCTATGTACGTGCGCTGACTCAGTAATCTTTCTTGCCTGCTGCCTGGAACCGTCAGCATCTTTCCTCCAAACAAAGTTTTCTGACTGTGCCTCTGCCAGATTTAAACTGTGTAGAACATTAGTGTAACAGCCCACGCTTTTAGAATACAGATTTGTTCTTGAGTGCACGCCAAATGGCCTCTATATTTTATGAGCCTCCTCTACTAACATACCATCTTGAGACTAATTATCATGGTCGCACTCAAACACAAAGCTCGTTTATTATTGCATTGACATCACATTTGTTTTGGCTTGGCCTACATGGCAGGGACTTCACAGCACTACAATGCTGGAATCATGTTTTGAGCTTGACAGAGCACGCTTTGGATGGAGAATCTGTTCTACCGTGCGTTGTACAAGGTGTTAGGCAGAAAGGTTGTTTGTTCTTTACAATCTTGTCATTTGTCTCTCTTCAAGTGGACTGTATTTTTTTTCCTGTTCCTTTTTTTCCTGTTCACATGGGAGTCACACTCAGTTCTTGGAAGGCTGGCTTCCTCTCATGGTTCTGTCCTAGAAATGCCTTGGTACTTTTTTTTTATTATCATAATACTTTTCCCCCCAGCATAGTGTATCTGTACACTGATTCCAGCTATTTTTACACACACTGCAAGACTATTAATAAAAGTCTGAGTAATGCCGGTCTGAAAAATGGAAATGGTACATGAAAGAGGAAGTGGCAAATTAAAGGAGTTTTCAGTAAATGACGTAGAATAGATTTATTATGACATTTTTTTTGCATGTTTTTGTAATTCTGTTGTGTACTTATAATAAAATACTGCAGTGATCCCATTAGGGAGTATCACAAAGGATTTTACCAAGCTACCACAGCTATTTAACACACCAATTTATCCCTTTCCAGGATCACGAGGCCAACAGATTCTATCCCAGCGCGCACTGGGCAGAAGGAAGGAAATATCCTGGGCAGGTTGCCAGTGTTATTGCATGATGAGCACAGACACAGACAACAGATAGACATGGGAAAAACACATTTGAACTATGGGTTTGAACTATGAAACACTGAAAATCAAATTTAAATTTAATTTCTTGGAATTTCACATAATAAAAGTACAGAATATAGATAACAATGGATAAAGACAGCTAAAAAGAGAAAGACAGAGTGTGAAATATCTGCACGACTGCATCACAGCCCCAGCTAATCTATGGTAAACCCACACAGGTGTATTTACTTAAGTGGTTTATTAGACATGGCACCACTCCAGTCCTTAACAGAAGCCTCCTTCCAGACCTCAAAGCATGTTTGCTGTTGTGCTCAGCACTAGTTCCACAATTGTGTAGAACATGTACATGACTATTCTATTCTATTCTATTCTATTCTATTCTAGTTTACTAAGGTAAGACAAGGGCCATGGTTTCTAGTTAACTAGCCAGCTAGCTATGTAAGTAGGTGTAGGAATCTTTTTTTTTGTTAGCTATGCAACTCCATGTAGCTGGATGGACATAGTCACAGTGACATCACCTGTTGTAAGTTAGTTTAAATTTGAAGCCTTAAGCAGAGTGTTTTCAGTGTTCCTGGACGTAGCGATCGAGGGGCAAATCTGTGAACCTAAGTACACAGACTGAGAACAGCGTGCTGCTGTCAAGTCATTTTATTCAGTGTCAGTGTGAAATTAACGATGAGGACGGTGTGGGTCTGATTGTGAAACCACACAGTCCTAATTTATAACTCGTTAGCCTATGAGTGTGCAGATTCATACCAAATATCTCACAATTCCATATTGAAACATGATTTACAAAACAGACGTCATTTTTTAATTCAGTATGTACGGTGGCCATTAGATGTCAAACACTTGAAAAAGTTGCAGTGTTTTACCTCTCAGGGCCTTGAATATGACCCAAAATGTGACTCGGCACATAAACTTAGTAGGAAAATGTCCATGGACAGGTCTGTAAGTTCATCTCCTTCAGTAGTGAAAACCCTTGAATTTTCTTCAGTCTGCCTTTGATGTTGTTCAGTCCTGCTTAACTCAACTGAAGGTGGTTTTAAGTCCAGACACATCTAAGTTCATGTTATTATCATATGGGACAGAGTTGTTGTCTTCGCTTCCTAAGATCAAAACCATTCAATGGGCTGAAATTGAAATGTTACATCTTATAAACCACAATTTTTAGGTACCTAGGTAGCATCTAGTTTCCAGGTATCATTATAGATCACAATTTGTCATTTGAAGCTCACATTGAAAGGCCTGTGTCCAAGCTGAAAGTTCAAATAAATTTATTTTTTTTAGGAATAAATCCTGTTTTTCTCTCCAAGTGAGGAAGAACTTAATCTTTTTTAAAAATCTGAGTTTGGATGGTGCCCATCATTGTGCTTTGCATTTTATGGTTGGCTTTGGACATCGTGTACATCACTGTTCTCTGTATGTTGCTGCTGAGTGGCTGTCTCTGGATATCCACAGACTTTTCCATTGGTTTGTTTTTATCTATAAATCTATGCTTGGTCGGTTCCTTCTTATCTGTGTGTATGTGTGTAAAAACTGCAGCCAGTATAGCCTACGCTCTCACAATATTATACAAATGTTTGTCCCCAGAGTCAGAACCGAATTAGGAAAAAAAAAGGCTCTTAAATACACTGCCCCTGTTTCCTGGAATAATCTCCAGCAGGCGCTGAAATTGTCAGAACTGGTGATGAAGTGGGAGTGGAAGTCCATTTTAAAAGAGCGAGAGAATAGTTCTTTTGGTCAGTGTGACTGCTTTTAATATCACACTGTTATTGCATATGATTCACATGTTTGTGTTCGCTTGTCTGTACTGGATACGAGTTGTATTTGTTTCTTTACTTCTTATATTGCTATGTGTTGTATTTTTTATAACCTCTGCTGCCTTCTTAGCCAGGTCTGTCTTGAAAAGAGATTTTAATCTCAATGAGACTTTTAGCTAGATAAATAAGGGCTATAAAGTATTTTCCCGTCGACGTGCACACGACAGCAAGTCTTATTTTGAATCACCATCTGGTAGCCTTAATGCACGTTTTTAGGCACTTTCACACTTGTTTTATAGTGTCTAGGTCAGTAAAAGTACTGCAGCTATAAGGCACTACGTCCATCTTTTATGCTTTCTGTGTTTTCTGCATTTGTAAAGATGAACGACATTGAAATAGCTGAAAAAATAGCTTTATTTAACATAAATGCGCCGAATGAATAAAGTCAAACAAAATGGTAATTCAGTTCTCATTTCCATGCTAACAGTCTCCCCTAACCAAAAATATCTGATATTCATATTTGATTCAGTTGTTCTGCTTGCAGGTCTCATCCCCACCAAAAAAAGAAAGAGAAGAAAAAAAAGAAATATGTCTTTTAACGTGGTTTTACACCTCCCGGTTCTTCTATTTCGCACCTGTTACTCCTTACATCTGTAAGAGCTCGACGGGGGGAGACAGTTGAGTTTGCTCTCCTCAAAGCCCAGTCCGACTCCCATAACTCCCAGTAAAAACACCTGCATGGGTCTGTTAAAGCCACTGCTGTTGTGCAAAAACAGCTGAATATCATCGTTATTATTCAACGCCACATCAGCTGAGTTAAAACTTAATGTACAGTGACAGATCGATTTCTGGCAGCAGAGAGGTTGACTGCATATTGCCACATGCTAGATGGTGATAATATATTTCATCTTGTTGCAAAGGTCACACAATGCAAATCACGTTTAAGAATATTCTTAAATGATGGCTTTGAATTGCAATTAGCGAAGCATCCAGACGTATACTTTTTTTTTTTTTTTTTGCTGTTGTTGTTGTTGTTGAAAAGGCCTCCACAGTGCAGCCATTTTTCTGAAGAACTGCATCCCCTCTCTTTAAAACCATGAGTGACACATCATTTAAAAGCCTGCAGCAAACAGAAAATGACATATAGCATTACAGGGGCAGATTGTTTCTATAGCCGCTTGGCATATATCCTTATCCTTGGGTAAATAAGCCACAGATGCATCCAAACACCTATAATAACATGTTAGCACGCTCTCAGCGACTGAGCTTTTTGCTCACCTGTTGGCAGCCATGTATGTTGTGGTGTTTTGTTTTGTTTTTTTGTGTGGAAGCATGCACTCTGCCTCGTGTCCACGTGTTTGTCATCTATGATCACAGGCTGTGAAGATGACTACACTGCCAACGTTCATCTGACTCCCACAAACTGACTCATAAATTTTATGGCTATTTATGTCTTAACACTTTGCAGATGGAAGTGTTTTGTTCTTGATCAGGCCAGTTTGAAATGCGTATGAACACCTAATAATAATTTTTCTCTGCATAATAAGACCCCCACCACCACCACCACCCAATATCGGATTTAATACACTGCATCGGCTCCGCTCTTCTGCTTCTCGACTGTGCTTCATGCATTTGGAGTATGTCGGGCTGACATGTTTTCAGTTGTTCATCTGTTCCTGCAACATACACACTAACATATTCCACTGTTCTACTTTTGTCACTCTCTCTTTCTGTGCGCCTGCACAAATATGCTGTGACACATGGCAATATGGCAAATGTCAGCAAAGACAAAAGGGGCGTATGATCAGTTAGTCCCGCGATCTGTAGGTGCACACGCAAATATACGAACCAAGCCTGAAGTGTATGTACTTGTGCATGGGGGGGGGACAGCTGGAAATAAAGCAAGTGTGTAGGGATTGCGTGGGTGTTCTGGTGCGACACATCTGGGTAGAGCGACACGAGGGGTCCTGACAGATATGGGCTGAGTGAGAGCCTGTTCCTGTTGTGCTCTGTCATGCTGAGGCTCCTTCCACATGCCTGCCTTTTCCCCCTCTGTCTGCCTGATGCTTCTGTTAGCTGTTAGGTAACCTGATGCCAGTGTGTGTGTGTGTCCGTATACGTGCAATGATACTGGCCCGTGATTAAAAGCGGAAGCGTCGGTGCGGCCACGGAATTGCGTGTGACGTGACATTGGGAAACGTGAAAGATGGAGGATGTGAGATTAAAAGGACACAGCAGAAGGAGAAGAAAGTGCTGCTTTATGCCTCTGCATGTGTAAGGGACAGAAAGTTCAGATGATGAATGAGAGCTTCAGCAACATCAGAACAGTGTGACCATGACAATGAAGGCATCAGGAAGCGCATATGATCTCCATTTTTTCTTTCTGAATTATATTTCTCACTTTCTTTTAGTACCATGTACCTCAAGGTTAGCGCTTAGGTTTGAACATTTGTGTTTTTGGATCAGACATTTTTTGGACTTGCATAGTTTGTGTGTGTGTGTGTGCATGGGCTCCCACTGGGGTTTGTATTTCGGTCAGTCAAGCCTGACAGATAACAGCCCGCCGTGCTCGTCACATCAATTATTGAGGGGACGGGAAATTGATCGGCTCTAACGGTGAATGTTACCGTGCCTTCCTCAGTGCTCCTCTCACTGCCTCTGTGCCTCCTGTGTCATTTGCCCTCACTTCTTGCTGTGGGACTCCCTGCCTCCCTTGTTTTCAGTCATCCTGTTACCATTGCCTGTCTTCTAGCTTTCGTCTCTCAACCTCTGAGCCTGCCCCACTTCCCTCATAGCTTTCTCACCCTTATTTAAATTTATCCCCCTTTTTCAGGCCTGCTTTTCTCGGCCCCAGTTTTCCAAGGCAAACTTTACAGATGCAGACCTCCACACCCTCTCGGTTTCTCAATTGCCAGCATAACTCGACTTTGAGTTTTTTGGCAAGCTCTTCTGTGTTGAAGTTGTTGTTCTGCAGTGTATCAACACACCCGATTCCTCTTCTCCCACAGACTCTATAAGCTCTTTTCACTCTTCGCCTCCCTGCTCTCTCTCCTTATCCCTCCTCTCTCCTCATCAGCTGGAAATCACGACTCCGGCTCACCTTTGATCGCTCTCCCTGGGAACTCTTCATCGCACAAAGTCAAGTGTTTTATCTTTGTTGTGTGACAATTCAGCTCTGCAAAGACCACGCGCCGCCAGCCAACACGGCTTTTTTGCGCCCCCGAATATGCGGTGCGGAGAAGAAGAAAGCCTAATTTGAGCTCAATTCATCATGGCAAGATTGCCCTGCATTTATTGATAATTGCTTTTTTCCGTTTAAAGGGATGGCGTTTAAACCATCAGTCGTGTAAACATGAGAGATGCAGCTGTTGCCGCAATTAACTTCTCACTTTCCCTAATGAAAGGATTAATCCGCCAGCAAATCTCTCGGCTTCCTTTCAAATGCCAAGCCCCCATTCAGCTTGCTGCCAGTGGAAGAAAGGCGGCCCGCGTAGAATAAAATGGGACTATCTATAACCAGAGCCAAAAGTCACATTCATCGGCTCAGCCTGGTGTCACATCATCAGGGCCCCTTTACTGTGGTGGAACAAGAGAGACCCTTAACCAACTGCTGTTTGATGATTTCCTGAGCGCAGCCTTTGCAATCGCCTGTTTTTGCAGCCAGGCCTCTCCACAGCACCACTCCCGACCGCCTTTTCTTCCTCGTCGAGCGTGAGCTCCGATCCTTACGCTCAGCTGCCCGAAAACACAGCATCGCCTCTTGTCACAATCCTTCAAAATGGACAAGACTGAGTGCTGTACTTTCTGCAGACAGTTGAAAGTCAGGAAGCGAATAGCTGTCTCCTGTTGGAATAAGACATGTCTGGGTAGCCAGTGGTGAATGACAGCCTGTTAAGAATGGAGCTGAGCTTAGGCTAAATCTTTGAAGCCATTGATCAGATGTATTGATCTTTTTTTTTCTTTGCAGCACAGTGACAGGGGGAGAGGTGTGGAGATGGCCAGATAGATCAAATCCATGACAAATGCCAATCATCCTCCCTTTTCTGGTCTGCCCATTGATCAGAAACAGCAAGCTGTCATTTTCAACATTTATTAATGCTCGGCTGGTTGATAGTCTGTCTCAGTTTGTTTAAGCTTATTCAATATTGGCTCTATACACATAAACTGCGAGTAATGAGCTACATGGAAGTGAAGCATTTTAATAGCATTTACTGCAAGTTGAGGCAGCGAACTTAGTAATGCTTTTATTACCTGTTTACTTGATTATCTGGCTTATTCATCAGCATGTGAATGTATTTATGCGCGCAAAAAATCGAAAGATGCGGTTTAAATGGCCCACCTATACAGATAAGCGTTCAGTGATGTGTTTGACTTTTGAATTCTTGCTAAAAGGATGTATCTGCTAAAGCAAAATGCCCGTAGCTGTCCCTTTTAACTTCTACTCCAAAAACAAACTCCAAATCACCTTTGAAGTTGACCGTGACTCATCTTGTCAGGTGGTCTTTGTCTCGTTCTTTAGTTTGCTCTGGTATTGACCTTGAGCTTTCACAGCCCAATTAGTGGGGTTTTAAAGCACTTTGAGTTGTTTGTCGATAGTGCTACATGAACAGTCCATTTACCAATTTCCACCTGGGCTGGCGTGAAAGTTGTCAGTCAAACTTTGGTGCAGACTCAACAATTGGACCAACGCTCCTCGGTGAACTGCAGCAGCTTGTTTACATCAAGAAGATAAAATTGCATAGGACTGTGAGCGCATATGCACTTTCAACAAGTACTATTGGATGAACTCTTGCCTGCTTTATTCCAGAGACTGCATCTGCCTTCTTCCGCTCAACCTCCAAATACAGACTTGACTAATAATGCTTATAATCAGTTGTTTGTCTGTGAGCTCTTTGTGACCATCAGAGTACATAAATAGCTCTTGGCTTGTTTGTAATAAGTATGTGTGAACACAATCTGCGCTATCTAAAAGGCAATAATGTAACAGTTTTTCTTCTCCCTGTTACAGACTAAAAGAACTTGACTACAGTTGTCCGAGTGGACTTTGTTCATGTAGCTTCCAACAGAGAGTGATTGACGAGCAACTGGAACACAAGTCGGTCTTAAAGGTGTCTCTCCTCTATGCTACTAATATAACCTTAGTGAACCTCATTTATGTGCCTTCAACCGACTCCATATACTTTGTTATTAGTGTATTGATTGTTTGTGAGAGCTCTGGCTAAAGCAAGCGTTATTGGTCAGACCTCAAAGGCTCGCTGTTAAGTGGCTGGTCTTTTGTTTAAATAATCGTCTCTGCGGCGGTGAACCCACGACAGTTTAATTTCATTATTCTGTCTCGCTTGTTTTGCTGTTTTGGGAAGAGTAGACTCTTTTCTCCGTTTCTGTTCTATTTGCATACATCGTGGAAACAGTCTGTGTAATGTGTGCCATTTACCGGAGTAAGTAATACAGGTTACAGCCCTAAGACTGTGTTTGTACAAAGGCAGCTAAAGAGGGAGACAAAAAGAGTTTTTATTTACTCTGTGTCTCGTCTATGGCTTGTTCCGCTTGAGCTAAATGAAGTGATATTTGAAGGGGGATTAAGTATCAGCTGGCATACAGATTCATAAACAGCTATTGTCTTGATCCCCGGCTCACGGATTCCTTTATCTTTGTTAGTGTCTCCGTATCGCTACCTATTTCGCCCACAATCCCTCCATCTGGTATAATCTCAATGTAGAGCTCTTCCCTCTGACCACAGCAGTGGCCAACTCATTTTAAAAGCCAAGATTACACAACTGCCCTTCTCCGTATCTTAACCTCTTCATCTCTCACTCTCTAGCTCTCTCTTCACTAATCCAAGGATCTTATCTCCCAGCTTTGACTGTCTCCCAACTGTCTATTTCTTTCTTTTGCTCTCTTGTCTCTCTCTTTCTCCTTTGCTCCCCACCTCTGCTTCCTCGACTTTGCCTTTGTGCTCTCTGCACCACCCTGTCTCTGCTCTAACCCTCTTTTCACATTTAAGGCTTCAGATTGAGTTTATTGGTGTGACAGGCGATGATCAGCAGAAGATAAAAAGTTTAATGCCAGCGTCCATAGATCCGCATAAAGCGACGCAGGCAGCGGGTGAACACACACGCGCTTTTTCACAGCTGAATGAGCATTCGCTCCCAGCTTGCTCTGTTCTCTCCGTCTGTAAAGGAAGAGAGAGGGAAAAAGTGGCCAGCTTGAACTTCGGCAGAAACCAGTAGCTGTCTGATTAATTCATTAGCCGACACTATACTGCTGGAGTCCGAGCTGTTTATTTCTTATATATATTTAGACCAACCTCACGTACACACTCCACCCACGGCACTCTAGCTTTTTCTCTTTTTCTCTCTTGCTCTCTTCCCACTTTGTCTCCACAGCCTAAGAAATAATAGCAAAAGTGATGATGTTTGGAGCTCACCGCAGCAAGAGGATACTGTCCTGGAGCGCTCTTTGGCTGGCTTTCAGAGTCTAGCTTTCTTTTTTTCTCTCCCATCTTCATCAAATCCTTTGTCTTACTGACAATCTCTGCTCTCAGCTGGCCAACAGCTATGGAGACTTTTAAAGTCTTACTTGGCCGAGGATCTAGTCCCGCAACTAGGACCTATTCCTTTACAGCCCTCTGTGAATTCAGATTGATCCACTGGCTGATTGGTGATTAGCCAGGCACTTAATTCTATCTTTAGTTAAACCTCGGGAAACAAAGTACTTTTTAGGGCACTCCATTTGGCCGAGGAGTTTGAAGAGCGAGATGAAAGAACAAGTGCCTATCAGACGCGCTTTCCGAGGTTTGCTAGCTTGGCAAATGAAAACATGCAGAGCAAATAGATTTGAGGAGTCAAAAAAAAAAAAAGAACCAGAGTAACCAGAGTAGATGGAGTGGAGGGTACGATGAAAAAAGAGGAATGCAGAGAAAGGGAGCACTGTCCTAAATGAGAACAGTAACCTGTGGGGAGTGATAAGAGCTGGCAGATGGATAGAGAGATAAATAGACAGATGGGTAGTTAGATAGATGGAGGGGCCTGATTTGCTGAGATGGAGAGGTTGGGAGAGATGATGGGCAGATGGGGTAAGGAGATATGCTAGAAGACAGGCGAAACTTTCTCCCCATGCAAGCACTTTAAAGTCTCACTGTTGTTTTTTGGAGTTTGCTTCGCCAGTCAGTCAGCTTTCTCTCTATTCTCTCTCCCTCATTTGGCCTCTGTCTCCTTCCCGTCACTCACCCTCTCCTCCTCCTCCTCTTCGTCCTGGCTCCCCCCCCCCCCCATTTCCTCTCGCTCTCTGTCTTCGTCCCAGCTGCCGCTGCACTCACGGGATATTTTTAATAGAATTAGGCTGCTCTTGTTATCAGTGGAGCGGGTAGCCACGGAGTGAGGCGAGATTGAAACAGCGATTTCCAATTTGAGATTGTGTCACACACATCTCCCTGTGCCCAGATAGCATCAACGAATCGCTGCCACCATCTCTCTCACTCGCTTTGTCCCTCTTTTGCCTCTCTCTCACTCTTCCAAACATCTCTCGCTGGATATTTTAGCCGCGCTCAGGCCTTCTGCACATGCGAGGCTAACATCTAAATGCATACACGCTCCCCTCTCTGTCGCTCTGGATTCACTGGCTTCTCTTGACAGTTTATCTCCCTGTCTCTTTGGCTCTCATCTGGGGTGCATACAAAACACATCGCTCTTTCTTCTCCCAAGCCGTACTCCTTGGACTCACTTAGTACCTCCATCTCCACGTTAGCCGTTTTCTCTCCTTTATTTTTTACACTTGCTGCTCATGACTTTCCCACTCCTCCCACACTTGCTCATTCCTCACGCTTCCACCTCTCTGTTCTCTGCTTCTCTCCTCTCCCGTTATTTCGCATCACTCCTCCCACACCGCCCCCACTTTATCCGCCCGCCCCTCACCAATTTCCGCCTCTCCATCTCTTTTCATCTGGTTTGGTGTCACTCTCTCTATCCCCCGTGAATATTTCTCTTTCCTTCATCCTTCACTCCTCTGGTCCCTCGTCTCATCCTCACCCCCCCTCCACCTCTGCTGCCTCAAGGTACTGGATCCCTTTGACTTTTCTTGGCAGGTCTTTGGATTTCTGTCTTACCTCCAGAGATATACAGTGTGTGTTCATGCAGCGCAGGCAGGGTGTAAGTTGGGGCATGAGCCTGTGTTTCAAAGCAGATAGTGTGTGTGTGTGTGCGTGCGTGCGTGCATGAGTAGGTGTTTGTCAGGTCATTTACTGGTTCCCAGGGCCAGAGGGTCTTTTCTTTCTCTCACAACAAAGAGACAAGTTGAGCCTTTGAAACAGTGCAGCCCGGCTTTAATATCTGGTTAAACAAGCCAAAGCAGCAACCTTGATTCTTGTACTGCATTTGCAAAAAGTTTGTTGTTCTCCATTCCAACATTACATTAAATTCCAAATACCTGATGTGTGAACTTTATTATATACCGGTTTAACTTTTTCATGATGACAAAAGACGTGCTACGATTTAAAGAAAAAGAAGTGTGTGTGCCCTCCAACTCCTTCATTCCCTTCTTCACAAAGTAAAAAGAAAAAAGTGTGACTCTTTGCTTCTGATTAGAATGAAAATGTTAAGGACAGGTCTTCGGGCTGTGCTTTCATGCATTTAAAGAATAAACAAAGCTTCATATATGCAGGAAGCTCACAGAGGCAAATCTTCAAGTTTCCATCATAAATTAGTTTTGGGGGTCACATTTGAGTCACTGATAATAAAGAAAGTGAAAAGGAGTTATTTTGCATTGTTAGTCCGTCTCCTACATGTTTTTGCTTAATTGCGTTCAGGTACTCACTGCCTTGAGAACGTTTTCAGATGCTGGAGAATTTTGTAAAAAATTTTAGAAAAATGAAAAACAGACAAACCAACTGCATTCTTTTAAACAAATCATACTTTTATGCTTCTTTGTCATCTTTCAGATGCAAACGAGATTTTTTTTTGAGGGTTTTTTGTGCAAATGCACATGTTTTTTTTGCATGATGTCAAAAAAATATCCTGAAAATTTGCTCAGTGGAAAAGGAGGTTTAAAAGTTTTGCCAGAATAATTTTATCAAGGCCATCACACTTCATTAAAAGCTTTTTTTTTTTTTTTTTTTTTAAAGTACTTTTGTAGTGCTTCACTTGCAAGACTGAGGGTAAATTTCAGAATTTTCTGACATTTTTTTGTATTGTTGAAAACTGTAGAAATGCTTACTATCACTAGTGTTGAATGTAAACCATTGCAGAGTAAGGTGTTGGTGTACATTTTTCAGTAATGCAGTCATGTAACGCGTTACTGTACTATTATGTCAGTTGCATTACTTGCATTACAAAGGCTCAATTATCTGCATGCCTGGTGAATAGAAAGTTTTCAAATGAATCAAACAAACAAAAATAAACATGCCCTTTTCTTAATGTGCAGTTGTGCTACAGTCAGCGGTCTGCAGCTTTTCAGAAGTGAAGATATGGACATTTATGGTGAAATGCAAACTGCCTTCAGAATGAAAACGTTATGCTGCTAACAGTACAACATTATCCGAGCATCCGCACCCACAGCATGCTAACACAAAGCTAACTGGGAACCCAGGGCAATGTTAAAACTGAGTGAATGCCGACCAGCCCAGCAGCCAGACCATGAACTTTAACAGGTAACAAAGGCATGGATTTGTGTTGGTGTGTGGAACTGTAGTTCATATTGTTCACTGGCAATTATGTGAATGTATTTTAGGTCATTTTACGGAGTAACAAGAAAGCAATATAATGAGTAGTGGGAGAAATTACTTTCTCTCGCAAGTAATTAAGTAATGTACTGCAGTACTTATAAGAAAAATAAGGTGTAATGTGTAATACATTAATTGGCTAGATAAACTCTGCTGTTGGATGTCATTCAGAGAAATTGTCATTTTTTTCACTCAAACACCTTATTTTGAAAGTTTATAGACTGCTAGCTCGCTAGCCCTGGTCCTTCCAACCTTGTGTTTCTTTAACGTCTAGCTCAATGTTTATGGTGTTATTTTTGGCAGTCCTTGATGTCACCCAGCTACTCACCTCCCCCAAAAATCCTGCCTTTAACTTGAGTGTGTTGGACTACTGGTAGTTTAATGGTAGTGTTACTTCCACTCTACAGATCCACTGTTAGCTGAAGGGTCACTTTAACCAGAACCATGCAGTAGGTAAAGAACTGGTTTATGTGCTAATACACAGAGTTCACAAAGCTTTACAACAGAAGAAGGATTAGCATCGCCAGCTACAGTTCAAAATGTATAATTTCGCAGGATGAGAGACTCTTTTGAGGCTTGATTTGTCATAAAGTAGCCCACTTTGCAAATAAAATATTTGCTTTGCGATATTCATGTTCTTGTACAGAGACATAGACATGGACACAAGAGTGTTCACATGCATGTACATGGGGAACATGTGAGGAACACTGTGTAGCCTAGCTTAATCTGCTAAACTAGGCTAAATTGATGCCAGTTATCACCCTTGACTGGCATCAATCAGAAATCTTTTGTCACTCTAGGAATGAAAGCAATAATCACATCACTTACTGATGAAACTATTCCTCTGAATACAGCTGTTGTAATTCAATGTGCCAGCCTTAGCGCAACGCTAATTTTTATCTGCAGTCCCTTGGCAGGTCACAATTAAACACACATGCAGTGTATTATTAAACTAATGATAGAACTCATGTCTTGTGATCATAAGCACACATCTGTACAAGATAATGATACACTAAAGTGAGCTGTTTAGTCATGAATGATGAGCTTCAAATAGGAGTGATTTGATTACGCTGGTGATTTGTCCTCCGATATTTTACCCCTAACCTGTCCGTCTGCCTCTCTCCCCTTTCCAATCCCACCGCGGCAATCCATTTCCCTCTGAAAGTGACACTTTAAAAGGTTGATAGCTCTTTGGCCGAGTCTCAGAGCCTCAGATCGATGGCTGGTGGAAAGCAGCGTTGAGGTACTGCGTGTCTTGCGTCTCCAGACACGGGAGTTGAAGTCAAACACAGTAGGTGAAGATGCTTTTCGATTTGTTGCCACCACATGATCCTCATGTCCCTGTAGATGGGACATGTCTAATCTGTTTCTGTTGGTGCTCTTAAACCGGGGGGGGGGGGGGGGCTGTTTTAGTGCGTGTGAGGGTTTGGAGCTCGCACAAGACTGTAGAGATAAAAGGAAACACATACACAGACAGGGAACAGTAAAGAGACGGCCTCATGAAAATTCATAGTTCTAGAAATACTTATAAGACTTATGTTAATTACTTAAGACAACATTTACAGTTATAAAGAAGACAAAATCTCTAAATTTGCTTCTCTTTTTTTGCCAAGAAAGTTCCCACAGTGCCTTTCTCTTTCCTGCTGTTACTTATTGCTATAAATTGTTTCCCTGAAACATTACTTTGCAATCAGAGTACACATTGTGGCTCCTATAATTACTCTACCTCTTCTGTTCAGCTCACTGCTCCTGAACAAAGTTACAGCGAAAATAGAACCCATTTTTATTTTGACAATGGCTGCTGAGGTGTGCAGCTGATTGCACAGAGCTGAAGATGAGGAAGACATGCAGGGATGTCTGGCTGTGCTCTGCCTGAAGCTTGTGTGTCTCTAACCAACCCTGTGGTTACCAGTGATCTATCCACACCACGTAGCTCCATTTCCACTCCTGCTGAGCATCCCAGGGGAGGACCTCCAGCACGGCTCTGCTTCTTCCCTCCCCGAAGCAGCTTGGGCTTGGCCCCACTGTGTAGCCAGCCTGGCTTTGAGGGACCCGGGAGCTGTAAAGCATAGATGGATAACTATCCAGGGCTAAAGCCCACCTCGAGGTGAAATGAGTAGCATGGGAGAGGGGGAGCAATAGCCCCCTGGAGGTATGGAATAGGGAGTAGAGCCAGCACAGTCAGCCAAGCCTGTTTTCACACCGGCACTATATACCCCAAGGCCTGTCACACCATCAAACCATGGAATCAAGGACAGGAAGTTGGGAGAGTACAAAAAACCCCACACACTCTTTCGTTCCATCTCCATAACTTTATTCTCTTGTTCACATGTGGAGTATCAGCAGCAGTAAAATGGCAAAGCTGGGATTAGACTATGTTAAAGTGTGAACAGTATAAATATTCATCATCCGGTGAGCGGCGGCGTGGAGGAGAAGCAGCGAAAGATCTCAAAGGAGCGGCTGAGATTTTTGTTTTTATATCCTCACTGCTGTGAAACAGGATATCAGTGTCAGAACATTTGCTCCAGTGTAGCTGGAAATGCCAATCCTTTAACTATAGGCTAAATTTGCAAGCCACCTTCTCCATACTGATTTTGTGGCCCTGTTTCTCACAGGCCCGAGAAACAAAACTCAAAAACAGGCTTTTAGTCCATTTTTTATGCAGCCAGATGATGCTCCGCCTCCTGCCGGTGACCCCCCGCAGATGCAGGATTGTCACCCAGCAAGCCTGGCCTCCGGGCTTCTCTCTATTCCTTCCTCTGAGCGCGCTCCCCTTATATCTCTCCATCTCACTGAGTCTTTATCGCAAAAACACAGCACACCACATTTTAATCATGCCCTCGAATAGGAGACACTTTTCCAATTAATGGAACTGCCGTTGTGATACACACCGACTCTGTGAAGCCGCAATGCGCAATTGGCCCAATAAGCCAGTGCACCCACTTGATGTATGACTGCCTCACAAGTTTTGAATGTGAACAAGATGGTTTTTGAAATAGAGAAATCCGTAGTGAATGAAAGCCTATTGGTGAGCCAGCAAAGAAGGGCGAGTGAATGAGTAATTCTCCGGTGAAGCTGCTGAGTGGCCAACAGTGGATGTCTGTGGTTGTGCTGGGCAGCTCTCAGGCGTGAATATATGGAATTGTATGAATGTGAAGCAGGGCATTACTAAAAAAGAGCATGCACGCTCAGCAAAAAACCCAGCCTGGATAAATAAAAGAGGGTCAGAAGCTGTTGTCATCGCTCCAGATTGTGTTGTATAAAATCAGAATCTATTGATAGGTCATGCGGTCAGCCGCCAGACAGCCTGTTATCCTTCCCAGGCGGGCACTGACTTCTTTTCCAACAAGTGAATGACTTTAAAGAGGGTTCTGAGATCCTGTGGCCTGGCAGCGTAAACGCTGAAAGGAAGTTTAGCAATAAATGGAAGCGTTGCACAGTTTCACTTGCCTCCGTATCGGCGCTTTATTTCTGGGATATATTTCCCGGCGTGTATTTATATCTCTGGGCTCATTCGGGCTTAGACAGGGACCTATCGCTTTTCACAGAGACACAGCCCGCAAACACACAGAAGTGGCAAGTTGTAGTGTTTTTGTGTATGTGTGTGACAGAAAGAGAGAAAGATGGATTATTTGAACTAGAGATGCAAATGCATGCATGCATTGTTGTAAGGGGCACACACAGTTTACATCGCCCGTGTTTGCGTGTTCGCGCGTGTGCGCACACATACCCACAAAAACATTCAAAACGTTCAAATAGTAGACACCCTCACGCTGCAGCTTTTTATGCAATTTGTGCTCTTCGCAGCATGCCTTCTTTTGGCTCCATATATTAACTTGCCCTCCCACTCCATCAATCAGCTTGACACCAATCAGCGTGAATCCTCTGTGCGTAACATGTTTATGAAACGAAATAATTTTCTATTGCCCCACCGGTCTCCGAAATCTGTCGAGCCTTTTATACCTGGCTCTCCTCGAAAGACACACTCCTTTGAACAGAATTAAGAGGGAAATGGCTTCCCTCCTCACACTCACATGGAGGGTTGAGCAGAGGTATTAACCAGAGGTAATTGAATGTAGAAGCAACAGTGCACAGTTTAGCACAGGGATTAACCCTTGCACTGCTGCTCTCTGAGCCAAGATGTGGCAAAGAGGCCAGGCTACTGTACGAGGCAAGAAGAGGTTTTGGGGCTTTTTTTGCAGGTCTAGAAATATTTTGAGTTTGGGGCCTGTGAGTGATAGTTCGACTCAGTTCATTGCTATTTATCGTGACTGACAGGTGGGGAGCACAAAAAAACTCAGCACCTTCCTGCGTGAGCAATGGAGCTGTCTTATTACCCACAGTTAGGAAGCCAACTGGGTGCTTACTCGAGTTCTTTTCTGAAAACAACAGAAAATGGCACCAACTCTTCATTGGGGTTTGTTGTTTTTTCCCTGCATATTTCACTGTTGTAGGGAGATTTCATTGTTTTGAAGAAGTCATGCAGCAGTGAGGAGATGTGAAAATACAAAAACCAAAAAAAACCCCCAAAACAAAACAGGAAAAAAAGCACAGATGTTGGATTTAATCTCGTCTTGTCCATGATGATCCAGCAGGCTGACATTTGGTGCAGCAAACTTGACTTGAAATTCATTTTTCAGCTGTTTTTTTTTTTATTACAGCATTGAATCTGACAGGGAAAAAGCAGATATAGATTTAACATGTTAAGGTCAGGATCTTTTCAGTATTCTGTAAGCATTTCAGCTCTTCTTCTTCTTTCCCTCCAAATCTCTTTATATTTATTTTTATTCACGAAAGACGGTTGTGCAGGGAGTGTGAATGGTTGTCCCAATGGAGACGAACCGAAAGCCCGTGCCACTGTTTTCCTTTCAGAGTGTACTGATGAGGCAGGTCAAGATCACATGGACCTGCAAAAGGAGTAAAGAATACATAGTAGGCCTCAGGTTAAAGGGAAGGTATTAGAATTCATATTTGCCTCGTTTTAAGCTATGAAAATATTCAAGACCACAAGGACCAAAATAGAAAAGAAGGTTAGGTTGAAAAAAAGAAGGGAAAAGAGAGGAGAGGAGGCGGAGCTGCGAATAAGGGAGCGAGTAAAAAGTACGCTAATTGCTCCAAAGGGAATTTGTCTTACACATGAGTAAAATATAAAGCAAAATCAACAAGAGGGAAGAGTAGAATAAAAAGCCAGAAAGGGGATGGAAGTAAAGTGGGATGGAAGGTGATGCATGGATGAGGCGGGAGCGACAAAGACTAAGGGGGCTACCATGTCTCCATTTCCACGGAACCACAAACCGAGCTAGTTTCCACCAATTACATTCATGTCAGCGTGCGTCCTGGATTCAAAATGCAACAACAGCCTCGAGGGGCCTTCACTCTCCTGGTACACGCTCAACATCCCTGCCACTCCAGCATTCTTCACACACACGCTCTCTTTCTCACACGCACACACACACACACACACACACGCATAGACGAACATAGTATGCGCATATCACACTCGTGCACATAATAATCTCATCACTCCCTCTAGCTTTGTCTGTTTTTGCCACTCACGCACACACTAACGCGCACACGCACCTACCAGCCAGCCACACGCATTCCCACCCAGCATCCACACACACACACACACACACACACACACACACACACACACACACACACACACACACACACACACACACCTCCTCTGTCACTTCCCTCCGCTGTCTTCCAATTCCATTTCTCTCACTCTCTTCTCCTCAGGCTCTCCATCCATCCATCCACCCCCTTCTTGTCTCATACTGTCTGAACACACACACGCTCACACACACACACACCACTGCCTATATTTGTTTCCCAGTGCGCGTGTGCCCTCCTCTCTTCTCAGATGATAGTAATAAGGCCGGTGATTGCCGGAGATGGAGATGAGGGATGTCGCCTATTGATGATCGTGCATGTGACAGCCTGGCAGCAAGCTAGACGTAGAGGCTTCATTATTAGCAGTACTGGTAACAATAACAGCAATGCTGTGGCCTTAATTGAATGAAAAAAGCCCGTGGCAGTCAGCATTATAATCTGGAGGTGGGTGGGAGAGTTGAGAAAGAAAGAGATGGACAAAGATGGGGCTGAGGTGATGGTGAGGTAGACGGGAAGAAAGACAGTGGCAGAGTGGAAAAAGAAAAGAGGGAAACAGGCACAGAAGCGCAACTCAGAGGAGGAATAAAGCTGAGATACATGAGGTGAAGTGGAAAGTGTGAAAGGCAGCAGCCAGGAGAGTGCTTGAGAAGAAGCGTGACGAGCGATGTGAGAGAAGCGTGGACAATTAGGACACTTTTATTGAGCAGAGAAATGAATAAATAATTGACCACAGTCTGTTTGAGTGGGGAAGAAGAGAAAAGCGAAGGTTATAAAGCACAGAAGGAACATGAGAGGAGAGGGAAGAGTAGAGGTAAACATAGGAAAAGGGAGAAACTATTGACTGAAATGATATTGATTTTAAAGGGTTGGTCACATTTTCTCTTTGGCTTGAAGGTAAGGCACCACATATGTGGAAATGGATAGAACTGGATTTTTGTGTTCACATAGCATTAAAAATGCAACTGTTTATTTCAAATCTTTTGAAAGTGAATTGTGTGGTAAGCAGTTCTTCGAGGGCAAAAATATGATAGGAAACATTTTTGAAAAAAAGATATTGTTGGAAAATTTGAAAAAAGTGACATATATGAGGACCTGTCACACCAGAAAGCACGGAAGAGTTACAGAAGAGTCACTATGTGGTGCCACTAGCTAACAAACGTGATAACACAGCAAGTGTGTAGCTAGCACGGTCGCTAAACGTGATAGCTAACATGATAGCATTCTAATGCTAATCGTTGTTGCATTTTCTTAACTGCTTATGGAGTTCATGGTGCTGGAGCCTATCCCCGCTGTGAGGTAAGGTGAGGTGGGAGTTAGGTTGGGGTAGACCCTAGACCAGTCACCAGTCTAGCACAGGGCTTGTGCTAATCAATGTAGCTTAATTTTATTTATGCAGAACCAGTTCAAAGTAACTCATGGAGCACCGTGTTGTCATGGAAGCATCCTACATCTTACAAGAGAGAGAAACCAGGTTTCCCAGGTCATTAAAAAGTCTGAACATAATATAAAGAAAAATAAATTAAATAACCTATTAAATACATTGTAAGAGAAAATCAGTTTTAAAAGTTGTCAGTTTAAAAATTACTTGCTCAGCCTTGTAAAAACCTTTCATTATTACACACATTCATTGATGTAGGTATTTAGCAGCAGTTGGCCTTCAAGGACTTGAATGTTACTCAAATATAAAATAACTAATGGTAAGCTAAAATCAAAATACGGCGTGGGGACATAAAGCATCAAAATTGCGTTGGGATTATTGGACTTATTTCTCTAATATGGCTTGTTCACCAAAACATTGTTGAGGCTTGTTTTTTTTAATTTACTGAAATCATAAAAGCACTAGTTTTGATTTTTTAAATGGAGCAGGATTCCTGGAACTCCAACTGTCTAACAAGTCCCTGTGAGCTAGCACTTGTAACAAGAGATTGCTGGCAGAACCAGGCTCTAGGAGGGGCAACCATCTGCTGTGACCAGTTCGAGGGTGAGGTGAAAGAGAAGATAGAAGTTCTCTTTCTTCTTTTTGTGTTGGCTTTGCACCTTAACTGCATACTAATTTCACACAGTTTATCCAGAAAACATGTTTTTACCTTTGACTCTTGTCACATTAACTGTATACAAACCACTTATGTTTAGCAGAGCAGTTTATACTCAGGCAGTGGAGGGCTGAATAAAAACTGATGGAAAAACACTTCTAATGAGCTTGGCACATTTTGAACTCTCTGGCTCTCCACTTCTGAGGTCAATGCTGTCAAGACAGATATTGGTCAGCAGTTCACGTGTCAAACTTCACGAAAGTTGAATAACAGACTAAATATATCCAGATTTACTCGCGGCCGATTGTGGAAAATGCTGCAACTGGTGCAAAATTTGAAATGGGGGAGGCTTTGCTTGTTATAATCCACAAAACCCAGGTGAAAAAAACATTTTCATCAGAATTATTATTATTTTATGTACGAAGAGGAACAGTTCACAGTGATGTCTGTGGATTAGGGCGTCAAACAAGGACAGAGGGAGGCACGTTGCTGTGAGCACCGTGAACACAACTCAATTATCATCCATTGTGCTGCAGTGAAGGCAAAAAAAAAAATCAAAACCTTGGCTCACAAAACCAAAGCTAAGAAAGAATTTTGCTTAATTTTAGAAAAGGGAAAGTGAAGAGTTAAAGAAGTCTGATAAATGAAAACTTTGTAGCTTGGACATTTATAAAGGCAATATGTCATAACAGAACTTTTTATTTATTTTTTACAAGGAAAATCAGCAAAAAACATATGCTTAAACTACTGTTCAAGAACACTGTGTGTACTGGACAACACACACACACACACACACACACACACACACACACACACACACACACACACACACACACACACACACAGTGACTAAATGATCACATCAGTTCTTTGTTTTGTAGCCTTTTTCAGCTGCTCCCTTATTCACAAGGGGTCACCACAGCGGGTAGCTCCCCATGTTTGTTTTGGCACATTTTTATACCGGATGCTGTTCCTGTCCCAATCCCCAAGCGATTTGATGCATAAAGTATTTAATGAGCCATGTAAGCATTACTAAAAGGATTATGATATACATTAGGAAGCTCATGGGGTTGCGCTGGCACAAACATATATTACACCATTTTTTAAAGTTCCTTTTTTATTCATTGTTTACCCAACGAAAGTCACATTTTCTGGGTTAACAGTGGGGTGGAAACACCATCAAACATATAACCACATGATCACTAATAACATATTTAATTTTAAGATGTATTTATAGTGTATAAACAAGATAAAACCTCTGGAGTTCCAAAACTTTTAAACAGTGCAGTTCCTCAGTTGGCCACATGTTTACATATAGGCAAAAACCATTTTGGTCTCTATTGTCAGTGTAAGGTTTAAAGTTTGCATTATTTTTATTAATAGGGTTGTGGTCACTTTAAGTGACAGGTCGATACCAACACAGGTGACTCATCTTACACTGCGAAGCGTGACCTAGCATATTTGAGCCACTGAACAAAATCTTTCATCGGTTTTTCCGTTACTGATGTTTCTGTCGGTTGTGGGGAATTAAATTCTGACGTTTTACTACTGTGATAATATGGATCGGCGTCTGATGTCTGTGTCTGTCTGTATGATGCACCCATACAATATAAAGTATGAATGCATTTTACTTAAAAGCTTCAAAGGCCTGATTCAAACTTCTGCAGTGAGTCTTTGCAGAGGTGTATCTGATATCTGTGTGTTGGTGTTGTTGCGTCATCATAAAAATGTTTTTCCAGGATCAAGATTGCAACTGACCAATCGTGTTGTTGTGATGTCATAAAATTGCAATGTGGGGGAAAACATGCCTTGGTTCATATAAAACTCAAAACAAAAAGTAAGCATTTCAATAATTTTCTTTACTCATTTGTAGAATATGATCAATTTATTATTAGGTTTGCTGTTAGGCAAACGTAGGTCACTCATGTTGGTTTGCTAGTGATAGCTTTTAAACCATTAGCTAATTTTTGGCAGACAACGTAACTGGTCAGTTGCGATGCTGATGTTGAACCAACAATATTAACAACAATACCAACATGAGAATATCATGTAACCTGATGTAATCTTCATAAATGGCCAATGTTGTTGCTGGTATTTATACTTGGACCTTATGTCTTATACAGCGTGTGGTTGTATTCCGGTTTTGTATCGATGCAATTCAATACAAAGGAATAAAATACTGGGGCTTTTTCCTCCTGGGTCCCCAAAGTTTCTTCTGATCAGTGTATTTCAGGGCAATCACATGTTTGCACTCGTGTTTTTCCACTTCTTTGTATATTCCCTCACATTCCGATAGTTCCAAAGATCTCTCTTCAGGAATTTGCTGACTTTTGTGACTCTATCGATGCTATGATTATTATTCCTTATATTGATATGATGATTGTTATTCTCTTACTGATTAATAGTGATGTGATACCATTGATTTCCTTTCCGATACCAAGTAAAATTCAGAGTGGTATCGACGATACTGACCCGATACCGATACTTTGTAGAAAAACCTATTTTATTTATTGTATCTCAAATTATAGCTTCATAATAATTAAAGGGCATCAGATTACTTGTTTGTATCGCTTAATAATGCACAATTATCATATAGAAATAAAAAAAAAACTGAAGTTGTGAGCTATTTGAACACCTTGCCTGCCTGCAGCACTAAAGGACTCCGTGAGAGATGCCTGTCTCGCCCTAGCAGCACCTGTCCCTCTCCTCTTCAGTTCCCCTCAACATAAGCTCGTCAAATTCTGTGATATGATTTACTCTGAGGTGCTTCATGAGGTTAGTAGTGTTGCCACAACACCTCACTTTCTTGCCACATGTATCGCAAACTATATCTCGGCCGTTTGTGGAAGTAAAATACATCCACACATGACTCCATTTACGCTCAGCCATTGTTGTGAGTGTGCACGCCAAGGGGCTGGACACATTTATACAGAGGTATTTCGCACATGACTATGACAGGCAGAAGAAGTAGTTCCTTCCAATGTAGACAATCCAAATGATCTAGTTTCTTTCCACTGTGTTCCTGTAGATGATAAACTTACAAATTTACCCTAAATTACTAAAATATCGACATTTTAATGTCAGAATCGATTCTAGAACATAAATGACTGGTATCGGAGGAATTGATATTTCAGTATCGATCCGCACATCACTACTGATTAATTTAAAAACTGCAGCCAAAATGCACAAGAGGAATCGATGGTTCTGAACAACCCATTTATTGCAGGCTGGTCCACATTGTTAGTGACGGTGTAGGGTTCTGAGGGATCTGTGGTTATGCCGAGGTTATGCTGTAGATTTACCGCTGAAGAAGAAATCCCTACTAAGCAATATTTAATAATATTAATAATGGATTGGATTTATATAGCGCTTTTCAAGGCACCCAAAGCGCTTTACAATGCCACTATTCATTCACTCTGGTGGAGGCAGCTACGGTTGTAGCCACAGCTGCCCTGGGGCAGACTGACAGAAGCGAGGCTGCTATATCGCGCCGTCGGCCCCTCTGGCCAACACCAGTAGGTGGCAGGGTAAAGTGTCTTGCCCAAGGACACAACGACCAGGACAGAGAGCCTGGGGATCGAACTAGCGACCTTCTGGTTACAGATGCGCTTCCCAACCCCCTGAGCCACGGTCGCCCACTGTTAAGTTTGACTTTAACTTAACAGTGTACCCGGTATTAATAAGGTATTAGCAAGGGCTTAATTCATAATTTATATACCATCACTCCTCCTTAGTATGTAATTTAAAAATACAGATATGTTTATTCATCTGTTACATGTACAGCTATCACTGCTACTACAATGCTGCTAGTTATAATAACAGTCATAATAATATATCAGTATTTATAAATGGAGTAGTAATGCTATATAAAGTCGAGGTTTTGATGTTAGTCCACAAGCTACTGGGTGTTGTCACAGTACCCACAGTGGTGGGGTTTTTTTGTTGAAGGAAAATTTCATACTCTGATTAGAGCACATTCAGTACTTGTTTTTGCAGGTAGCTTATGTGTTGGTGTCATGCAGCTAATGGCTCTGTTTTTATCACCGTGACTTTGTGACTCAACATGAGATGACACTCAATCTGTGCTTTGGCCTCTCTGACAGATTTGGTAGTGCTACGGCTCCATATCCAAACCTGCTAATCAAACTGTCACAGCACCCCACAAACATGCTAACAATGTGGTGAGACAGGTCCACGGGTGAGGGTAATAACATCATCACTCATATTAATAATGCCACAGGCTTTTCAAATGCCCTTTCTCTTTCTGACAGCATTAAAAAGATCGGGGGGGAAAAACAACTGAGGGAAAATCAATTTTTGCATTTGTACCTTGTTTCTACTTCGTTGTGGGAGAAGGAATACATTAATACAGTAATCACGGTCAAATCACACTCTGCTTAAGAAAAAAGAAAAAAAGGCAAGTGGGGGGGAAAAAGGGAAAGGTAAGTACAATAGAGCTCTGATACAGGGAGCTGAGGAGAGACCAGACGCCGGGGTCTTAATATTGATAACATAGCGATAATGTCTGAGAATACAGAATGGGACACCAAACAAGAGCAGCCGAAAAAGAAAGGCAGGCACATCAGGCTGCACCTGTGAAATGGCTTAATGACAAAGGGAAGCTCTCTGGTGGTAGCAGCAGTAGCTGGCCTGAATTTTTTATAGTCGGCTTCATGGCGAGATAGCTGAGAGAGACACCATGATATGCCTCACCCATGTTCCTCTGAGAGCAGTCTTTCATTAGCCTTCTTCCAACCCGAGGTGAGAGCAGTGGCCAGATGAAGTCAGGAGGAAATAAGAGTTGAAATTGTTTTGAGAAAGGGGGCCAAAAAGAAAGGGAAAGCTGCAAGTGTATTTATGGTCTTCTGAAAAATAAAAGCGGCCCATTTTTGGCTGTTCTTGGGAGCTGTTCTGATGGATTTTGGGTAATGGAGTTTTGATGGATGCGCAGTGTTTGGCCGGTCCCGGGGTCTGAATTGAGGGCAAGTACCACTGATTTCACCCACTGATTTCTCGCCATCAGATATTGCAGCATCCCCTGCTTCTGGTGGTCTACAGCCAACATGTTTAATCCTCTCGCTAAATTGTTTAGGTGTGCAATATTGAATACCCCATAACCTTTTATAAGTTCTATAAAACAACTGCAAAACCACACAGGAGCCTCCGAGATCGACTTTCCCTAGGATCTCAAACATTCAAATTCCCACATGCACCCCCTCCCCCCTCTCGTTTAAAAGGAGCAATTAGACGAGGTAAAATGATAATGTTTTCGTCTTTAGCATCCCTTTGGTAAACATTGCCGTTAGGATCAATTAACCAGCGGCTAATGAGCAAAGCGGGGGTCTGCCTCAATATTGCACCATTGTTCATTGGCCATTTTTAATTAATGGCTTTTGAAGTAAAAATCGCAAAAGTTTTTAATTGTTTTTCTTTTCCACTGGTGGAAGGAGGGGGGTGGGGGTGGGGGGGTGGGGTGTCAAGATCAGAGTGTTAATTATAAAGTAGGGGCTTTAAAAGTGAGAAGGATTTAGACTTTTAATTAAAGAGGAATTTGATGCGACCAACAGACTGAGTTCAGTTGCCGCACAATCCCCCGTTATTCTCCCCTGGCCGTTGTCTTCTATCTGCTCATCTTCTCCTCGGTTTTGCAGCCCTCCATCTTCTGCCACTCATTTTGCTCTCACTCCACCCCTGCATGGTGTTGATTTCTGCCCGTCTTACGGGGTGTTGCTATCAGAAGCCGGATTAGGGACTTTGAGCGCTCTGCTCTCAAATGGTAAAGATGAGGCCTGGGTGGGAAGGAGAAGCGGGAGCGGGTTGGAGGTAGGGCGGTGGAGGTGGTGGCGGGGGCAAGGGGGGATGGCTCAGTCACTCCATCGGATTTCCAAGATTGAATTAAAGAGCTTTAGACGAATCAGAGCCCTTTTGGACATGTTCGCAACGTTGCCTCTTCCATTTTCCACCCTTCTCTTTCCGTCTCATCCTCTTACAGCCTCGCCAGCTTCTCCTCCCTTTGCCTCTCCATCTCCCTTCCTCCTCATCTGTTCTCCCCTAATAGCGCATAAGATTGTTTTCATAGCAGTGATAAATTAGGCTGAAGTGATTAGCATGGCGTGAAAAGTGATTACATACTGTAGCTTTGCTGATTTGTCGAACAGATGCCCTCTACCAACTAAACTTTGGTAGGTTACAGTGTTAAACTCCATCTCCCCCACCCACAGCTGGAGATCCCAGCAGACATATACAGGTTAATTGCCTCGATTGTGGATATAGCCCCACCATACCACTGGGAGTGCAGCCTGCAGTTCATTTGTTATTGCAGTAGCTGTTAACAGTCGTGCCTGTTGGCGCACGCCTCTTTTGGCAGTGTAGTTCTTACATAAATAGGGGGGGTGACTGAAAAGTAGTAGCAGCTGAGAAGCAGCAGTGACATGGGATGTTGACTCATGATGCCGTCAGCTGACTTCAAATACCGATGAAGTTGTTAAAATTAGAATATAAGAGCACAATATTTGCCAATCACCAGGATTAATGGGTTGGCGGTATAACTTCCATCAGAAGCAGCGGGATGTGAGACAAAGAGCTGCTGTTTTTTTGTTTTTTTTGAGGAGCCTCATCATCAAGGGTGGAATAACATGAAAGAATAGAACTAGAGAAATGGCTGACCTCCTGTTGTCTCACCCCTTCCGCCCGTGTTGCTGTGATTACGCCAATCACTGTCATTAGCATTCCCCGCGATTAATGTGATTTCTCATGCTTTGTTGCATGCATGCTAATGACGAGCGCCCCAGCTCGCTTCTCATTTCAGCAGCGCAAACTCTCCACAGCTCTCCCTCGAAACACTCATCTGGCACCGAATTAACTCCTCGAGCTGCACTGTATTAATACATGCAGTGCAGCCGGCAAATCCACTGCTGATTAAGACAACAACCTGACCCAGCATTCATCTACACTGGAATCAGCGCTTATCAATTTTAGCTCAGTGTGATTCTCATCTTTCATCCGTCTTTCTCTCTTCCCTTAACCCCCCACCCCCGATTTCAAACAGCAGAAAAGAGGAGGAGGAGTTGGGATTACCATACGTCAATCTCTCCCCTCATCCCTCCACCTTTTTAACTTTGTTGCTTCTCATCTCATCACGTGGGCGCTCTCCTTATCTGTTTATCCCACTCTCGCTAATCTTCATTTTTTTTCTTTTTTACCCGCTTCTATCCCGTGCTCTCCGCATTAATGCCTTTTGTTGCCTTTATCTGACTCTTAATGTCTCCCACTCTCGTGTACCTTGGTTTTGCTCAAGGTTTCTCTTCAGTTCTACATAAAGCAAGTTCTTTATGCAGTAGATTGAGTGCATAGAAACTAAGAGATGCATTTTGGCTAGTAGTTTATGGTGGCA
Source organism: Simochromis diagramma (assembly GCF_900408965.1). Lineage (NCBI taxonomy): Eukaryota > Metazoa > Chordata > Actinopteri > Cichliformes > Cichlidae > Simochromis > Simochromis diagramma. The sequence continues at coordinate 1,529,503 of NW_024387049.1, read as the reverse complement.
TCAAGTATTAAGGTCTCTGGGGACAATTTTATTACACAAACAGGATTTGGAATGTTTATCTGAGTAGAGGGACATGTGCTATTATTGTGAGGAGATTATTGCGCTATATATGTATTCAACAAACCAAGCAGCCTGTTCTGCTATAGCTGCAACCTCTTATGCCCATGCTATATTTTTAGCACCATCCCTATGTTTTTGTTATTATTATTTTTAAATAAAATATCAAATTTCACATAGATTGTAGTGAAATTGTGCACAGATGCTTACAGCCCCCTAACTGACTAGTAATGAGTTGAACTTTGTGGAGAGGAATGGTGTCCCATTCTTCTCTGATCTGATCTGATCTGATCACGTCTTCTTTGTCATCTTTTATTATTTCATGACTTCTTTCTTTCTTCGACTGCAGAGCCATGCTTCTATTATATATGCAGCATTTGGTTTAGCTTTGTCTTCTTGAACTATGCTAGGCCTTCTATGAAAAGAGTCACCTGGATGGGAGCATGTAGCTCTAACACTTGTCATCACTGATGTTGCATTTCTAGATGTGCACACTGCCAATTTCACAGGGATAAATAATTCTAATACTAATAGTAGTAATAAAGAGGAGACTAAAAAGAATATAAAATTTCTGCTCGACCGCAGAACAGTTTTGCACTTGAGCTTTAGCCCAAAGCAGATAGTAGTGTTTCACATACGATTCCTTGTTTCTGTGATAGAACTTTAGCCTGCATTTGTGATTGGACATAGATTTCTGAAAGTGAAGCCCTGCAGTGATTTCCAGGATCATGCCTGTTTGTGATCACAGGAATTCGGTATTGATTTTTGGCCTTGTTCCTTGTGCACACCTTCTCCAGATTCTCTGAATCTTTTGATGATATCATGTATTGCTAATGAAACATTGTTTAGTAATTGAGGAACACTATTTAGAAATTGTTCTGGACTTCATAGATGGACTTTTTTGCAGATTGGTGAACTCTGGCTTTCTAACATGTTCTTTTTATGGCCTATCATGTTTCTGACCTGTTTGCAGGTAATCTAATTAGTTGCTAAATGTTCCCGCAGCTGTTTCTCTTTAGTACCACATATGGTTCCAGCTTTTTGTTCCCCTAACTTATTTGAAATGTTTTTCTCCCATCAAATTCGAAATGAGCTAATATTATTCAGGACATAGTAAAACATCTCACTTTAAACATTTTGTGTGTGTGTTTTTGTGTTCTTTTGTGACTAAAATACAGGTTTATGAGATTTGCTTATCATTGCATTGTGTTTTTTATTTGCATTGTACATCCAAACTCATTGGGAATAGAGATTATACTTGCATAGGTCCTCTCAGTCTTATAATAATCTTAAAGCTCAAAGTAGAGCAGTCAGTCTCACTGTAATATCTGCACATTCACAAGGAGAAGGGTTCTTAAGCAGTTTGAGACCAGCAACCCATAACATACCGTACCATCTGTACTCTTAGACGCCACTAGAATTAAAGTTTAATATTAGTAATCTAAAAGTTTTGAAAATTAAGATGTTATATCTATTAAGTGGACACAACATAAAATAAGATTTCTCCCATAGTAGGGAAAATTCCTCTGTTACGTTGTTAGTTAAAAATAAAGTTTAACAAACACATCAATACACACAGACACACACACGCACACAGGGATAACTGCTTCAACCAAGTAGACTAGAAAGTAGTGTAATTAGAGCAGCCATGTGTTCCTGTTGTCCGCAGCTGTCGGTGTGTGTCTGAGTAAAACGCCTTTTTTAGAGTTTGTGTCAGAAGAGAAAAGGAGCGTTTCGTCCCTCGCTTTTTCTGTGCATGTGTACATATTTCTAAAGGTAGTTTTTCCACCGGGAGCTACTGTATTGTGTTTTGTTTTTCTCATTCGAAGGCTCACTTGACGCAGTACAACATTCATCATGATTACACCGCCCCGATAATGAAACACAGTGGAATTAACATTCATTGTCCCTCCCCATCCGCTGGGAGCCTAAAATGTAAATGGGAAGGCTTTACTGTGTTTCAGTGGAATCAAAGTGTGATTCAAGGAGACCTCGTGCGACACTTCTTTGAAACAAAGTGAGTTAGTCAACTGTATATTTAGCTGAACATGCCCTTTGTAGTTGTTAAGTGTAGCAGTGTAGTTAACAGTGAAATCTAGAAGACTGGAAAACTGCAGAGATCCAACATGAAGAGCATTTAGTGCGCAGGGATGTTATTTTCCCATCGTAGCGCTTGTGGCCAAGGCTTTTGCTAATTAAGTGGGGGAGATTTTCTTTTTTTTCTCTGAGTCACAAATGACTTTTATTGGCACAACTTGGACAAAAAGGAACATATTTGGATTTTTAAAAGTGCACCTAATTATACTGCTGGTTGCTCATGCATTGCGTTTGTTGCTCTACTTCTCCTCAGCTCAGCCTGTGCTTTTACCTCAAATGCTACGCTGGGGTTTTGAAGTTGAAAATAACCATCAGGTGTGCATTGGACAAGACAAGTGCACCCCCCCACACACACACACACCACACACACACACACACACCACCACGAACATAATATATTTCCTATCATAACATGCTTTTGTGCTGCATTTGACCAAAAGAAGCTGAGATGAAAATAACATTATTTTATTATTTTCTTTATGTATTTTCGAGGTGTTGAGTCAGAGGTTAGGGTTTCCACTTTAGCTTTTCAATTTATTAATTCCTCTCTGTGGTGCTTTGGCCAGCCAACAGTCTACACTGTTGATTCTGTTGATGGTTGTGATAAGTGCTTTCAGAACCCTGAAGGGCAGAGAGGGAGAATGAGTGTAATCCAGTACAACTGGCAAAAGTCATCAAATCGCAAACTCTGAAAAGGTTAAAATTTGAAAACTGCTTTTGAAAAACAAGGTGCAAAAATGCACATTTAGGTGTAATCCTTTCATGAGGCTGTGTTTAATGTGCTTACCGATTTCTTGAAGTGTTTGGATGTGTCAGACAGGAAGTGTTATGGTGAGTTTGTACCCACGGAGTGCGGCGAGCAGGTAAGGACACTGCTCAGGGTTAACAGGCTGGGTTGAATGCAAAAGTCCCAAGAGCCCTTTGAAGAGAGAGCGAGAAAAAAATATCTGAGTGTGAGAGGTGGAAATGGAAAGAGAAGGAGATGGAGGGAGAGCTGTGAGGGCGAAGCAGAAATGACCTCTGCAGTTCTGTTGATGACATGAAGCAGAATAAGAGGAGAGATGAGGGAAAAGAAGGGAGACAAACTGAGCAAGGAGGATTAAGAAAGCAGCTGGTGAGGATGATCCAGAGGAGAGTCTGGGAGGAGAGAAGGAGAGAGACAAAGAAAGAGAGAAATAAGAGAGAAAGGAGGTGGAAGCTGAAGAAGAGGGAGGTGCAAGAGATTGATGAGGGAGAGTGAGAAACTAATTCTCACTTCACTCTGGGCTGGAAGATTAAGGAAGATTAGAGAGATAGAGTGAGGTAGGGAGAAAGATGGGGTGATAACTTCTACCACATGCCACAGAAAGATCTTTGAATGCCTAATACCCAGAGAGAGAGAGCGACTGAAAAAGAGTGTGTGAGACGGGGAGATTATGAAACATAATAAGAGGTAAAAAAACAACATACAAAGTGAATGAGCTGGGGAAGAGAGAGAGACAAAAAGCCAGAGTGACAAGAGAACCGATAGATAGAAGCAAATCAGGCTCAGAGGGGTCCTAACAGTCGTGATCCCTGATATTATAAATGTCTTTATAGCCGAGTCCGTTTCTAGGAGTGTGTTCTAATTCATGTCATGGGAGTGTAGATGCAAAATCCAGGTCATCTATATACCTCTCCAGCATTCGCGTTCACTGAGTCTTCCCATTGGGATTCATTCTCCTGTACTGAGCTGGTCTGTGTGGCGGTATCTTTTACACTCTGTTCTCTTTTACTTGCAAAAAGGGAAGCCTATTTTCCATTCCCTGCCACTGACATCTATTTATTCTCTCTCTTGACTGTTGGTGCAAAAATTTGAACAGCTATAGGCTGCCATGCATGTTTTCAGGAGGAAAGGGGTGATGGGGCGAATGCATAACACACGGGTAGACACAGGTGCGTGGATGTATATGTGCTTGCACACATGCACGCACGCGCATATATATATAAATGTGTGTGTGTGTGTGTATATATCTTATGTTGTAGTTGACAAATGTGTGTGTCCTCATGCTGGAACACATGCCTGCTGCCACAGAAGTTTTCTGTAGGAAATGAGGAAGCAAGGAAAGAGAGGGGAAAAGAGAGGGAGAGTGCTGCAGTGGCAGACTCAATCCGTCATGCAGGATTACAGTGTAAGCTTCTCCACGGCCATAGATGCGGTTTTATGGAAGAAACACAAGGCTTTTCTAAATGCAGTAGGCCCTCCTATCCTTGCTTCATATTAGAAACAAAAGCAGAGGGCGGAGGAGGGCCATGAGGCTCCTTCCTCCCTTGCGATCTTTGCTGCCTGATGGCTGCTATCTCTGAGGACTGATTGAGCATCCTTGATGCACTGTGGGATTTCCAGGGAACAGCTTAGGAGTGACCTTGATTCTCACCTCTGTGTCCTCACGCACTGGAGGTGTGATTGTTACTGCACCTATCCTGAGGCAGAAGTGACCTTGGAATGTGACAAAAGGCTCATAGCTTTGTTCCTCTTTGAAGCTGGGATTGGTAGGAGGTGATCTTATGCATTTGAAAAAATATTTTTTCCTTGCATGTGTCTCGTGTGTGTTTGAGAGAGATCTGCCCCTCACATCTTAAACAGAATTTATAGTTGCTGTGCTGGAATGATGCCAGAACATCATTCCAAACATTACACAGCATGAATGCGCCCCGCAGGGAAAAAATCGCCCTGAAAATACAACTCTGCCAAACTTTGATCTCCTCCATCGCCCTGCTACACACCACTGAAACGGGCAAACGCAGCTTGGAAATCTTCCCTCAACATACACCCACAGCCTTGTTGTACTTCTTTGAACTAGCACAGAGAAAGGTCCCAATAAATACAATGCTGCCACAAATATTGGAAAGTAAAAAGGGGTTAGTGTGCCCACATAGCAGAGGCTGACGACTGCCTCGCAGGAGAGCGAAACAACCGCCGCATCGCTGATGCTTCGCTGGATGCTGTGCAACATCTTGCTGCACAAAGCACTCTGCAGTTTTAATTTTCACATCCTTTATCCGATCCTCACCCAAGGTGGCCCCGCATTATAACCTGCCAGAGATACCGACTTAAACGTGTCGCAGTCTGCTTTGTCTCCCTGAGCCGCTCGAAAGTAAACACAACAGCGAACTGACCCAAATGGAGAGCGACAAAAGCGAAATGAATCTGAGATTGGCTCGATGTCATTAGAATTACAAAAATATACCATCAGTTACAGTGGCAAAGCAGGAAAAGACCTAGGGAGCATGAAAGTCATACACGGAGAGGAGGGGGGGGAGATATATGCTAATGAAGCTGGGACTTATTGACTTCAACGAGGGAGGATTAGAAGCTGTGACAGAACAAGCTTCCAGGCCTGTTCAACCAGCGGAGCCGAGGCGTGAATGCAGCAGGCTACGATAAGGGAGCAGGACACAACAACATCCTTGGGATAGATGGTTCTGACAAAATGCAGATACAAGTCGGTGCTGAATAGATATCAGAAAGATTAGTACCACGTTGTGTTGTTGATTTGGTAAAGCGGTCAATCCGGGACAGGTGCTTCCAGGGTCTTAAAGTTGGAACCAGGGATATCCGTAAAAATTATAGTTGGATGTGGCTGTCACAGGCAGCAGTGTCATTACATCTCGGCTATTTGGGACTCACATTTCAGTCACAGTAAATGCATCAAAACACATTTGAGATATCTCAAGTTTTCCCCAGTTCCCGTACTGGAGGTCACTGCTGCTGTCAGTTACTTCTCGAGGGGTGTAGTCTGTATGTTTGCCTCCACAATAACGTATTTTGACAAGTAACTGATGAATAAGCATGAAAATTGGAATAGACATACATTGCCTCCTGAGAATGAACCATTGACTTTCATGGCGTGCATTGACTTTTGGAGCAGAACACCTGTCCTAGTGATTTCCCCACTGAGTTTCATCTGATGGTTTATCCTTTGGGAACACTCGAGCTTTCAGTGTATTCTTGGATTTCTGGGCCCAAACTTCTGGTTCTTTAAACTGATCGATTTACCATAAGTTAATTTTTTTATAAATAATTTAATAAATGTGATTTCTTTTCCAGGTCACTGATAGATGATGATTTGATGATCACATTTTGTGCAGTGTTTGTGGCTCTTTCCAAATTGGCTCCACATTACAATCTGCCAGAGATGGTGAGCGTGCGTGCAACCACAGCCTTCTCAAATGCGACTGATGTAACTATAACATAATAACAAAGGCTGCAGCAATATCGACATATTTTTATGATATGGTAGAATTTACTATATTACCAGCTGCAGGTTGACATATTTACCCTCTATTGAATGAACTGCTTTCAAATTTGGCATTGACATTTATGTTCTGCACATAGAATTTAGTGGAAATTCTAATCTGTCCATGACTAAACCTGCAGAAATAATTATTCCTATTAGTGTCAGCTATACTTAGTGTTAAGTGCTAAGTAACAAATATGTGCTACATGAAGGGGACGTTTTTGTCAGTTTGCAAACAAAAAAAAATATCATTTGCAACCCACCCAAAATTCCAGTGTTAAAAAGTGTGGGTGCTTTCAGACACTGGTTGACAAGCTAATAAGCACTAAAGCGTTGTGATGCCTTAAGCACGGAATTACTGTGGCTCTAGACTTTTTACATATTTGCAGCTGCAAACAGATATTAATTTGTAGTCAGTCAAAGTATAAATTTCAGAACTATACCGCCTTCCCCCCCAAAACCCCACAGCATGTAGGCATTAACACGAAATCTAAAGCAAACATGTTCTGTGATTGAGAATCATCCCAGAGGGGCCATTACAAACTGAACAAACACTCTTTCATCATCAAAATATTACACACCTGTTTCTCCAGCAAGCCCCACCAGAGAATATTAGTGGAAGCCAAAACCCTGAACACCTGTGGAGAACACACTCAAAGAAAAAATTTTCAGTGCGCAGCAGAAGCTTATTGATTGCATCAGAGGGACATTAAAAGTAAGGCTGCTCGATCTTTCCTCTTTTCACTCTCTCCCCGCCTGGGTGGGAGATAAACATGAAAATGATCTTTAACTGTAAGCTGAAAAGAGATTTGTGCCGATTAAGGTGGAAGATGGAGTGTCATTATTCACTCGCCTCATTGGTCGGTAGCCTTGGTGCTCTTCTAAAATGTGCCATCACCTTTCCAATGCATCACATATAATCACAGACAACCTTGCACGTGTTGTGCTTATTAATCTCTGAAACGACCCTCTCCCACCTTACCGTGTCCTCTACGCTGCCTTGTCCAACCTCTAAGCCTTCTGAAAGGAACACCCTTGAAAGGCGAACGGCAGACGGAATGAGAAAAAGATGTTGTGAATTAAACCTGGCTGTAAACGTCTTCAAGCACTTTGCAGTGAAGCAGCTACGTTTCTAATGATGACTACCTTTATTGACCTAAGCTATCATGCTCTGCAGCTCACAAAGATGACAGGTGGGAATAAACAGAGTCAATGCAAATCAGCTCTTTCAGTGGGTAATTTTCATCCACCTTTTTCTGTAAAAGCCTGCAAACGTGTCGCTTTTTTCAAAATTCTCACACACACATATCTTAATGCACATACTGTTTGCACATGCACGCAACTTTGGGGAGATAAAGTCCATCTGCAATTCCCGAGGACTTCTGCTGAAATGTCAGTGCCAGTGTGTTGAAAGGATCAGATAGCTTTTTGATGTTGCGCATGCAGTCAGGCAGAAGAGGACGAGAGACAGGGCTGATAGGCATCAGGTGTAATTTTGGTAACTGCTTTGGCAGCTGATGACTCACCATTCAGAAGACGCAGACAGAGCACCAACCTAAAGAGAGATTGGCTGAAGTCAGATGAGCTGCCTGACACACACACACACACACACACACACACACACACACACACACACACACACACACACACACACACACACAAACCCAAAACATCCCCTGACCTTTGTGCATGAAGATCATTGGAGCTGATCTGCACCTTCAACTACTCAGCAGCGAAACAGCGGAAAGGCCTAAAGGTAGATGTCAGATGCTGTTATAGTCCAGTGACACAATAATAATTTGTTGCAGCCATATGATGCGGACAGCAGTATCAGCCACCCTGACAAGAGCTGAATATGTTAGTTAAGGTTTTACATTGGTGCTGATTCATAAGCCAGAAAATAATTGTCACTAACTAACTTTAACTATATTACCAGCTAACTTTAGATGTATTATAAAACACCTAACATGCACACACACACAGAGGAAGCATAAGGAAGTATTCAGTAGTATGCACATGCAGAATCTAGACATGACAGTCACAAGTACGTCCGCATTAAGGCCATAGAGTGGTGGGGTTGGGTGGGGTGTGGGGGTATGGAATGGATGGGTGTCGACGTTTTTCAAAGAGCTGGGAGAGACGCGAATAAAATAAAGCATTTGGCACAGTGTTAATTTTGGCCTTTTTAGCAATAATGCACACAGTCTGCTTTTTATGCATAATTTATAGTTTTAAAAAGGCCTGAACGGTGAGCAGAATTTAGCAGTAAATCAGAGTCCTTCAGTGGGTCAGTGCTGTCACTGTTGGTATATCCACAAGCTCTTAGCCAGCACTTTACCTTATGGCCAGACAAATCAGACTTAGAACTACTTGAACCATTGCCAGAGCAGTAAAATATAGGCCACAAATGTTGTCCCTGTCATGACCCTACTGGCACGTCTCCTGGCACTGTGATTCTCTGGACTGTCTCCTGTCAAGATTTATTTGATCTTTATTGCACCTCTCACAGTTTATATACTGTAGCTTAAGATAAAGCAGCAGCAGCAATAGCAGCAGCGGGCCTCACATTTGCTGTGCTCAGTAGAGCTGGATCTGTTTGTACCCGTGTAAATATTTACATCTCTAAATTGAAACTGGTTGCAGTATTTGTGTAGAGAATATTGAATATTCGCACAAAGATGCCGGCTGCCTTAACTGTTGTATAGCTAAATTAAATGCAGATGTAAAGGATGAAAATTGAATAATATATGTCTAAAGATGCTGCTCCATACAATCCTATTAAAGTTGCTAAAGCTTACCCTGGATTCCTCTCACTTCCTTGTTTTTGGTTCCACAGAGCATGAAAGATCATTTTGCAGCTGCTATTTTTGCAATGATTAATTATATATGAAATACTTGTGCGCATCACATGATGAAAGTTGCAGTTTGGAGTAAAATTGCTTTACAGTTCATGTGTGGGGGCTTAAAATCAAACTTATTCCAGCAAAACAGCAAAAGTCCCACTTCTGAAACAACAGTGGTGTTTCCCTAACCCAACATCACTGTGATCTGATGGAGAAAAAAAGACTTCCAGGGCAGCTAGATAAAGTTGCCTGATGTGGGTATAACATTTACTTTGGCACTATTTTTCAACCCTTGTTGGCAAGCACAGCAGTAAGATGTTTCTTGTAATTGGTCACCAAGTTTGCACACATCTCAGGAGGGATTTTAGCCCACTTCTCTTTACTCTAAATCCTTTGACAACTCAAAGCTTCAGATCCCTCCACAGATTTTCTATAGGACTGAGGTCTGGAGACAGACTCCATGACTTTAATGTGCTTCTTCTTTGGCCATTCCTTTCTTGACTTGGCGGTATGTTTTGGGTCATTGTCATGCTGGAAGATCCATCCACAATCCTTCAGTGTTCTGTCTGAAAGATGGAGGTTCAAAGATTTCCTGTACCCTGTGCCACAAAGAATAATGTTTCCACCTCTGTCCTTCTTTAGGTCATACTCAACTTTTCTCTTCCTCCAAACACAGCGGGCCACATCGCTGCCAAAGAAAACAATTTTAATTTCATCTGTCCACAGCACTTTCTCCCGAGCCTTCTGTGGATCATTTACATGTTCAGTGGCGAACTTAAGACGAGCCGATACATGGATGTCCTTGACACGGGGGACCTTCTGGGCACCGCAAGATTTCAACCCCTTACAGCAGGGGCAGGGAACTCCAGGCCTCGAGGGCCGGTGTCCTGCAGGTTTTAGATGTGTTCTTGATCCAACACAGCTGATTCAAATGACCTCCTCAATGTGTCTGGAAGTTCTCCAGAGGCCTGGTAATGAACTAATCATTTGATTCAGGTGTGTTGACCCAGGGTGAGATCTAAAACCTGCAGGACACCGGCCCTCGAGGCCTGGAGTTCCCCACCCCTGCCTTACAGTGTAGTGTGTTACCAATGGTGTTCTTGGTGACTGTGGTCTCAACTGTTTTCTCTGAAGAAACAAGTTCCTCTTGTGTAGTTCTGACCTGATCCACATGGAGCACCAGGCAACAGGCAGCTATTTGGCCATTTTATACATCGGGAATCCTCGTGTAGTCCATTCCAGCCTCGTGCAGGTACAATCTTTTCCCGGATGTCCTTTGGCAGCTCTTTATTCTTGCCATGGTGGTGTACAGATTAGTATGGACAAATCTGATTCTGTGGACGTGTGCTTTATACGCATAAGATGTTGAGATCAGGATTATCTGTAATTGATTGATTGATTGATTGATTGACAGCCAATCTGTGAGAGCCAGAGTTCTGGCTGGGCTGTAGAGGAACAAATATTAATTTCACCACATGTAAATCAATTCATAACTTTTATGTAATATGTTTTTTTTTCTATGTTTTTGGTTGTTATTCAGTCTGTCTCCATTAAAAGAAAACAACCATAAAAAATTAGAGATGGTTCATTTCTTTGTAAGTGAGGAAACTTCAGCAGGAGATCAAATAATTATTTCCCCCACTCTATGTGGAGCGTGTGGAAAAATATTACTTGAGAAAAAGGGGCAGCTTTTAAGTTGCATTCTTACACAAAACACAATTACAAAACGAACTTCCAGCTGCGTTTTGCTAAATGACCAAATAGGATGCTGGGCTGGTGTAACTGGCTTTTTACTCTTGTGTCATAATAGGGCAGGCATTCAGCAGCTTGGATTTAGGTGGTAGCTGACCTCAGTGCTCTTAATGTCAGCTCCTTCTCAGCACAAGACTGCAGTACAATACTTACCTGTAATGCAGCAGCAGTTTGGATCTTTAATTTTTTTTTGGAGGTGGGGCGGGGGTGGAGTTTCTCTACCTCCTGTGAAAACAAATTTCTTTTTGTGTTCTCCACCTCCTGAATTGGTACACTGTGCAAATACAGTATTTGGTTTGCACACCGCTCCTGGATTACAGGTTAGAATTGTGCTTTTCGTATTTGCCTTCTCAGGGAACAAGTGTGTGCAAGCGAGAACAGCGACATACAAAGTGTCAAGGTGACAAGTGGACCCAGTTACTAAGCACGAATCACAGACGGATTTATGAGAAGCTGCTTCCAGATGTTTCTTTGCATTATTGTAAAGATAATTCAACACGAGCGAACGCTCACGTCTCGTGTTTGCTGTTTTCGCTGCATGTTCTGTATTTTAAATAGCCGCATTCTTGCTTTATGTTCTACAAGCTCTGACTCTTGCCTTTCATTGTAACCCCATTGATCTAGCTGAAAGCCTAGCAAATCCAAAAACCCCTGCTGCCGCTCTCTTATACTGAGTATTTTTAGTCTTAATCTCACCAACAGGCAAACAGCCACCCCTAAGTGGACTGAATTTCACAGCTCTTGAAGCCATGCAAAACTGTAAATTCATAGCATTGCTTTTTATTGCAAAAAAAGGAACAAAAAGAAAACAAAAAAATAGGGTTGTCACATTGTTTGCCTTGCACTTGTTTCCCTCTTTGCACTCCATAAAATAGCCTCTGGAGCGTTTTTGTGTCCGTAGGCTCGTGCTGTACACCCCCCATGAGAGGTTAGCACCTGCTGTCAGTATATCAGTAAGGGTGCGATAGAGACAAGGCTGGGGACACAAGCGAAAAAGACATTCATACATTAACAGATGAAAGCTTCTGTTGCTCTTCACCTCCTCGCACTCTGACAGGTCTGCTTTTATCTGCCAAAGCTCAAGGCGAGGACGGAGCTGCTTTATGGCGCTTTGCACTTCAAAACTACCTGGTTGGTCTTCCAAGGAGGGCCCCGCTTCCCTGCAGCAGCCACCCATCAGCACCTCGCATCCTCTTCTCACGCAGATGCTTACACGCGCTCCACCATTCCACCAAACATTCCTATTTTTCCTTCATTTTTGCCCTCCTCCCCCTAGAGTTAGCCTTTGTTACTCTATGCATAATTCTTTTGGGGATGGGTGCTTTTTCTCTTCTCTCCTGGTGAAAGAGCGCTCCCTTTCTTCTCTTTGACTTTATTGTGTCCAGACAGGGAGTCCCCAGAGCTTTCTTTATTTTTCACACTTGCCCAGATATATACTGTGTTTTCAGGGAGAATTCAGTGTGGATGAATAAGGCTTTGTGAGGTTTGTGCGTGCATGTAAATGAGTACGTTTTTAAAAAGAATGTTTAGTCAACGGGGCTTGGCATGTCTGGGTTTGCTCATGGTTGTGGAGAAGGCTTGGATGGCCGTGTTGCTCCTGTGGTGGTGTTCTACCTCTCCAGGGGCTACTGGGAGAAAAAGAGGATAGACAGAAAGCAAGAGGGGGAATTGTAATTAAAATTTTCAGTCTTGTTAAGTTGGTGACAGCTTGCAATCGATGGCAAGAATCTGCCTCCAATACTAACGAACTAAAAGATCATTGGAGTTTTAGGTGGGCTGGGACCAGTAGAGGGAAAATAATTAAGATATTTATGGCCTCAATTAATCAGTTCACTGAGAAACTTGCTGCAGGAATACAGTACAGTTGGAAACTCTGAGAATGTACCTCAACTATATATTTTCTAAAACTCTAATTAGGAAGCCAGAGCTCCCTGAAGCAGCGAGCAGTATGACCTTATCATCCTTATTTACTCCTGAAATCCTAGTAGAGGCTATGGTTGAGATCCCCGTCCTGATCCATGCTGGTTTCACAAGGATGAAAACAGCAGTTTCGCCATATTACATTATAAAACTCTAATGAGGAAATATGAGCTCCCTTGTGATTCAAACTGCAGCACCCAATTATCCTTACTTACAGCTGCACAGGCTGATACACCCAGGTTAATGGCATAACAGAAGCTCTCCCCAAGGTGCTCAGCACAATGTGAAAGGCTGTGACATAGATCAATACATTATATCAGTGCGTCGACTCTGTTCTGGGGGAATTCTCTCCTTTTGAAAATGCTGTAAAAAGATAAAAGAATGAAAGAATGAAAGTGGTGCTTCAAAGGAAAACGTCACATTGACAGAACCTCCCACGCGAAAATGTTTTAAATTTGTGCTCAGCTGGCGAGCGCCATGTTGATATTCTGCCCCTCATCCCGCCACCTGCCCCGGGCTTGTTAACAAGGTGCCCGTGGCAATGATTGCCTGGCCATCAAACTCCCAGCTGATAAGTTCCTCCGGGAGAAGCGGAGCTCTGTCATTGAATTCACCCCTGATCACCTCCTCATGCTGTACATTTGAGATAACGCTCGGCCATACCCGGCCTCGCATCCTTGGTAACGAGCGCTTTATATATGAATTATTCTGTAAAAATCCCCCCAGCATTTTGCAGCTACTTTGTGTAAGTGCGGGATGTATATTATTCGCTGCATTTGATAATTTGTTGACAGGATTTATATGCACAATTACGGTGTTGTAGCCTGTCATCAACATGGTATCCGGCGAGACACCTGTCACTTCCAATGTTGCAAGGCCCAAGAATGAGATTGGCTGAATGATTGAAGCCTGAGTGCAGTGAGGGTGAGGGACACAGTGACAGCACTGTGATTGACACAAATGAGAGAGAGGAGGAGATGATGGAAGGGAGCGAGGAGAGGACGGGATACTAAAACAATAGCAGGTTAAGAGAGTGGATAGACGGAGAGTTACAGATAGATAGGCCGTAGAAGAGACAGGTGGCGAGTGGGAGAGGTGGGAAAAAAGCAGAGGACTGGGTGGGTGGGTGGGGGATGGGGGGGGAGGGTGCTCTCTACAGTTCATCAAAAAGGTTTACTTAGAGAACGAGAGTGCTGGGAGACAGGAAGCTGAGAGGAAGATGAGAGAGGAAAAGGGTGAAAACTATTCCAGGAGGAACATCCCAACTTCAGTCATGCCCCAGTGAATGTGCTGACAGGGTCTGTCTGTGCCACAGCGGAGCAAGTGTCATACACGCAGACACACCACACTGCACAGGGCAAGAGGAAACTGCCACTGCTTAATCCACAACACACAGCATACACAGCATGTGTAAACTTTAAATGCAGTTTTGTAGCATTTGCTGGATTAGTCCACAGGACAACATCACTGAAAAGGACACGCTTTCCACAGTCTGCTCCGTGTTTACTGAGATTACTATTCATGATTTAAAATTGTTGTAGTTTGTCTTCCATGATCCCGAAGAAAGAAAATGACCTCGAGGATGATGTTAAGAACTTGGGATCAAGTGTTTGAAAGATGTGAGAATTTTACCAAGAAGCTGTGAAATGTGGCCGTGATGTCCACGTGGGGTGTCCCCATACGCTCACATGTTTAAACGTCCATTTTTTAATGCAGTCTTGGTCTTTGTAGCCCTGTCTTTAATGTCCGAGTTGGACCAATTCGCTCTGTTTATGCCTTTTTGTCTGTTATTGTTAATGTATAATTAATCCAGTTATAAAGTGATAGAAGTTTTAGCTCCAATTATTGGTTAGAGAAAGTCGAATATTTAGAAGTGTTTTAATCATTTGTTTGTGTTTGTGTGAATCAAATATGGATTTATGGATCCAGCTTGCTAATCTTCCTAACATTGGCTAATAACTAATACCCCCCCAACACACACACACACACACACACACACACACACACACACACACACACACACACACACACACACACACACACAAAACAAAACAAAACAAAAAGACAATCAAACAATAATAATGCTAAAGTGACACAACTGTGCCGATCTTTTATCTACAGTCTATGGGATTTATTAATCAAAGATGCCTATTGAATTGACATGACTGAATTGCTGTGTCAGAGCGGCATACCAGCAACTAAAATGTTACATTGCTCCCCACTGCTTTGGTTTTGACCGTTATTCTATCTCACGCGATTTCTCCAACATCTTGAAAGTGTTTTAGCGAATCACTGGCATTTGGAGTTGAATTACACTGTACACATGCTCGTCTGCCTTTGCACGCGTAGTAGCAATAAAAAGGTTTTTATGTTAATGCAATCTGGGAAATAGTCACATTATTGACTTGTCAGATGTGTGGGCTGATGTTACTGAAACACTACTGAAGGGCTCCTGCTCTTATCTTTAAACAAGCACACTGATTGATATCTGACATTTTGATTTGGCGTAGGATTTCCATTTGAGGCTTGAGTGCTTGAGAGACATGCTGAGATTCAGATGTTTACCAACCTTTTAGATCGCTCGGGCCCGACATGCAACAAAGTGCATCCACGTCTACGGCTTGCATTTGAATTGAAATGTTAACTGACTGATCAAAAGACAGTATCAATCGGGGTAATTAATCACACTTTAATATAACATGAATCTAACTTCGTGTCATAGCTGGTCTCCTTCCAGTGCAATCTGAAATCCTTGACAGTTGTTCCCATTAATAAATGCTCAGAGCAATATCTAATAAGAGTTACTCTATCACCTTTCCATATACAGTACCGCGGTGATAGCTTTGTCCCTGTCTGTCTCGCGTAAAACATTTCAGTGATTATGAAGCTATAAATTGAATTGCGTTCTTGCCCTAAAAAAGGCCTTTGTGAAATTGTGATTGCTGCACTGTTAAAAAGTCTGTCCTGCCTGTCAGTGACTTCTTCTACCTGTCTGTGCCTCTCCACTTTTAATTAACACAGTGCAATGATTAAAGTTTTAACTTAATTATCTTTATCTTTTCTCTTAGGGTGTTCAACCCTCGGCGGGAAACTGAATGAGACACTTGACGAGAGGAGTGGAGGGAAAAAAAGCAGCGGAGAGAAACTTGGTGAGATAGAGGGAGATATCAGGCAGCTGGAAAAAAAAACAAAAAGGAGAGGAGTGACTGACACCTGCCCTCCAGCTCGGTGTGAAGGGCATATAATGGGAGAGTGAGAGGAAGGGCATGAGGAGAGGGAAAGGAGAGGAGAGAATGAAGACAACCGGAAAACAAGGCCTGCCTCAAAGCAAACCTGTCTCCAATTAGGACATCTCACCACAAGACAAGATGATTACGAGAAATTTTCTCTTCTTGGTGTCCTTGTGTCTGTGGGAGGGGCTTGCGAGAGGTGCCTCAGCCAGTAAAATTTTACGGAGGAGAGGAGTGGGAGGATCGCACGTGGTGAAGCTGGGGGAGAGCCGTTCTATGGACGCGAACGTGGATTCGAATGCAATGCCCGTGGTTACTCTTCGAAACCTGATTAGCCACGAGCAGGCGAGCGACGCCGGATCTTTTTCTTACTCCAAGATGTTGCAGAATCATCCTGCCCCATCTGTAGCTAATAAGGAGAGACAAACTTTCAAGCCCAAGCGCGAGGTTGACTCTGTGGCCCCGCGCACATTGGCCGCTAGCAAGGAGTTTACCCAGGATGGGAAGAAAGTCAAAAACAACACCAAGAATGCTGACTCTTCCAAAACAGGGAGGTCAGAGAAAACTTTCACAGTTCATCATAAGCCAGATCTTCACTCTAATAAAACCAAGTTTAAATCTGGCTCCAGGTCCAAAGGCAGGCCTGATTTCAGCGTCCATACTACGGGCGTGCCAGGGAAAGGTTTCAGCATAGACTCGAGCCGAAAGCTGAACCTCACTGGCAGTTACGGGGTGCTGAAGCTGCTCTCAAAAGACAACCTGGTTAGGATTGTCAATTCCCAAATGCAGAGCGTTCCCAGCTTGAGCTTTCCGAGCAAGGGCAGTCGGAGCAGGAAGCGAGATTTGATTGACGTTAATCACGGACAGCTAGAGCCTCAGAAAGTGCCGAGACAAGATATAGCTGTCACTCAGTCTCATGTGGGATATGATAATCAGACTGCATTTCCTTATGCCAGCCCAGTCGCCACTACAGATCTTAATCGGGACCGGGGCCCTGACACTCGTATTAATCCGCTAAGTGAAGTCAAGCCAGCTTTAAGTAAAGGGCAGGACAACTTGGGAAAACAGGGTTCAGATAGCGGCGATAGCAAGAGCAAACACTTTGCTCGTTTCCTGTCAACACCTCGCAGCGAGGTCAGTTTGAGCCCTGAGAAGGAAGTAATGATCAGCCAAACAGAACGGCCATTCACATCGACAAAACATCTCCCGCTGTACGTTCCCTCTGAAACAAATGAGTCTCCTCCGTCTGTGCTGACAATGCAACCCCTGGGAGTGAGACCGGGGAACAGAGCAGCAGAGTCCCGTGGAGACCCATTAACAGAGTCAGCTCACACTGCTCAAACAGATCTCAGCACAGCTCAGTACTCCGCAGATGAAGACAACAAACTTGTCAACAGCAGTCATGTCCTGAGGCTCCACCCTGCTCACGAATGGAGCCGCGTCGGGGAAGACGCCAAGATGCACGGCGCGGATCCCAAAAACGCAAAGGGCCTCGTATTTGAAGAAGCAGAGTCAGAGGTGGAAGAGGAGGAGCGCGATCGCATGGAGGTGAAGGGGTCACGGTCTCGCAGCAGGAGGAGCTGGATCTGGAACCAGTTCTTTGTGATTGAAGAATACGCCGGGCCGGAACCTGTGCTCATCGGCCGGGTAAGGAAAAAACTTCATTCATCATTTACAAGGGCTGTGAACTGTTTTATGAATGTTTTATGGATATTTAAGACACTGTTACAAGTCTCTTACATGGCTTATTTAACCCAAGGTCCTCGTTTCAGTTACACATCTCGTACAAGAAATCATTAGCATACTTTAGCCCCATAGTCACGCTCCAAGTTTTTTTTTTTTTTTTTTTTTTTTTTGTGCATCGTTATAATCTCACAATTGGAATTGATTTACTTTCCTCCAATATGGTACCTTCCAGGTAGCTGTAAAAACGCCAATGAATCTATGAAGTACCGAGGCGCAACAAAAGCCCCCGATCCGGTGAGCCCAGGGGGCTCGTCATGATCACAACCAATCTACAGCAGCCAATGGGAATTGACATATCCAGGAGAATTAATAGCTTTACTTTTTCCTTCCACCATTGATCCTCCCTGGAAGGCAGAGAGCAAGAGAGTAGTCCGAGTGTTCCCTCATTTCCCTGTAGGTCAGTCCTGTCAGCTATCCTCGCTCTTGGTCTCAGGCCTGCAAGATCCTCCTAATGCTATTTCATTCAGACTGATTTATACTTGCTTTGACAGGATTTATCACTGCATTCGCCCTCAGCACAACACATGCGGGGCCATAGTCCTATTGCTCAGGTCTGCAATTTATTTAGATCACTGACTGACTGTGTCTTGCCCAGTACACACACACACACCTCCCCTCTCCCTTTTTTTAAAGAGTGAGCAGACGAGCGTGGAAGAGGTCACGTCGAGTGGACAGAAGGTGTCTCGGAGCCCTGCACTGTAATGGCTGCGCTCTCAGTCCTCAGCATGCGCCAACTGTCTCAGTACCCAGCTGCGGTAGATGAGCTAATTTATAAGCCTGTGTGGCCAGTTTGCTGAGCAAATGAATAGTAATGATCCCCGTGTGACTGCTGTAGGCTGTGAGAAGCCGGTGTGCGTGTTTGTGTGTGTGAGCGCTTCAAGTTCAGAGCTTCAGCTCAGTGGGAGGTGCGTTGAACTGAAAAGACCCACATCACATTGGATCTTTAGGTTTTAATATCCAGGTGCAGGCAGATGGGCAGGACCTCGCGGGCTTTGTGCGCAAGCCTCCCTGATGTTTAGCTAATATTTAATGTGGCTCCTTTTGCTTTGTGCTGTGACTGATGAAGGTCTGAGTGGAAAGCTGGGAAGCACTGGAGAAGATGTAAGAGCCAACGGTCCAGCTTACAGATGGCACTGCGTGTAAAGCCATTAGTGCCAATCTGCTGTGTCAAGCAGGTATTTATGCCAGCACATTGTATGGCACTCAAGGAGGGAACAACGCCAGGCCACACACACACACACACACACACACACACACACACACACACACACACACACACACACACACACACACACATGCCCATATGATAGTGCTGACACTTGGAGTACACCCAGAACACTATTGTGACTGTGTATTTGTGTGTGTATTTGTGTGTGTGTACTGGGTTAGAGATGCGTATGATTAGTTCCCTACTGTATGAGACAAGTGGCGGCACACATGTATAATGCTCTTATAGATCTTAATACGCTTATGAATTTTTAATCTCCCGCTCTGGCCCAGTGTAGGCCAGCTCTATAGGTAGAGAGATCAATGTGCACTTGTTGGGGGTTTTTTGTGGGGTTTTTTACCCTATTGAGGGCCTGATTGTGTTTTAATGGAGAAGTGTGAAGAAATTGACTGTGCAGGCCAAAACAGCTCCACCTGCCAGACCTAGCCCAGTCCAAAATCAGGCTCAGTCAGCTGCAAATACTGTTGCCTCTGTTTCAAAACACCGCATCTCACCTAAAACCAACTATACTGTCCTTACGCAAATCGTGGTCATGTGAAGGTGTTTTTCTGCGGGCTTGCTTTAAAATACGCCTTGTGACATTGATTCATGCTGTATTTTTGTGTGATCTTGGACAGTTTGTTCCAAATAAATCTCTACTAAAGCTGGAAACTAGAGCCAAGAGTCTAATCTGTGATGTCAATAGGAGACAAAGGCCCTGCTGCTAAACTGATAATGAATTGGTGGTGGTGGCGGTGGTGGTGGGGAGGGGCAACTCTGTGGACACAGCGCTGGGCGCAGTTTTGAAAGGACATTTATGAGCACTTCCTCTGATTTCAAACTTTCAGAAGCTCTGTCACAAAAAGTGCTAATCTGTTCATCAATCTACAGAGAATATAAAATGAAGCAGTCTGTGAGCCTCCCACTATCCATCAGCTGTTGCTTGAAATATCTCTGCACTGTCAGAGATGCAAGTTTTTGTTTACTGTAGCATATTGCTTTTGGAGAGTTGTTCAGGTTCACTAGAGTTGCCTAAAAGGGCAAGAGGTTTTCAGCGGTCTGTCTGAGTCAGTTTTCTGCTCTCTACAAACACCCTTTCGCTCTTTATGTCTCTCTTACACCCATGCAGAGCCCTGCACACACACACACGGGCATGCACAGGCACACAAAAACACGTGTGCACACTTGCAGACGCTGCCATGTTACTATATTTTCTCACAGTGGAGTGTCTCTGCCCCATGATAATTGTGAATTTAATTGATGCTGTCACATGGTCTGTAATGGGGTTTCAAGTGATTGCAGAGGCTGTGTGAAAGAAACACAGATTTTTCTTGAGGAGAAAAGGCGCCTCAGCAGAGCTGGGATTAAAAAAAAAAAAACACGCCCCTTTTCTGATTAGCTTTTCTTCTCCCCTTACTCTCTCGCTGCTGAAATGCAAACTCCCTAACACCTCATGCGGGGGGAAAACGTGACATATACAGCAGCTTCTTCCTCTCTGTTAGGAAATTCCTTCTTGCCCCGTCTTCACCCCGATAACAGCGTAAGCGTATGTGAGACCTGGTGTGTTGGTGAACGTGCATATATAATTCACCAGCGCAACAGGAAATGGACCTAGGCTATCGTCCTCATTAGCATATCATTTACATCATCATGAGCATACATAATTCATAGTTAGTGAAATATGCTGGTAATACGCAATTAACATTGCTGTCTGTACTATACATGGCGCTCACACTAGGGCATGGCAGGAATCTATAACATGTAGGCATCAGTGTGAAATAGTAATTAGATACTTTTAGCTCCTGACATGCTGAACAATACCAGTCATTTCTCACAGTAGTGTATACTTAGTGGCATCATTATATTGAATCATTAACATTCACTACTAAAAATTGCTCTGCAAAGTGCATTTAAAAGATTCCCCCTGCCTCGGGGCATCTTAAGATATATAAATAAAACAGTTAGTTACCGACTGTCCTGCTAATGATAAGACCTGAGCCTCTGGGTGCAACATGCGCACACAAGATATTGGAGAAGCGCTTGTAGGAAATCCTTGGTGTGATGCAATGGTGAGAATGAGGTTGTCAGACGAAGTTAATTCTTAGTATGCATGCTTTTTCTCTAATTTTCACTCTTGCAAAGCTTGTTCCTCATTAGCTACAAGTACATTTATTCAGCTGCATGCAGTATTTCTCTTTTATGATAAAACTATACTGCTCAAAAAAATGAAAGGAACATTTTGAAAGCACTTTATTTCTCCATAGAACAATCATGCTGGATATCTATGCCGATATAGACTAAGTAATGTGTTAGAAACAAAAGAATTCAAGTGAAAAAATGAAACAATTTAGTCCATTTTACCAAAATTGCATTGCACCAACTCAAAATGGTTTGTGTGGCCTTGACGAGACAACTGATGGTGACCTGGGAGATCTCGTCCCAGTTCTGGATCAGGGCATCACTGAGCTCCTAGACGGTCTGAGATGCAACCTGGTGGCGTTAGACGGACCGAACCAGGGGCCAGTCGAGGTATCAGTTCCTTCATCCTCCAGGATTTGCTGGCATACATGAGGCCGGGCAGGGTAGGGTCATGCATCTCATTCTGATACCTAATGGCAGTCATGTTGCCGTTGCCTAGCCTACCTAGTCTTTGTGTCACTCCAGGGACAAAGTAACAGGCAGCAAAACATTTTCCCTGGCTTCTCCAGACCCTTTCACGTCTGTCACATGAACCTGCTCTGATCTGTGAAAAACACAGTTTGCCAGTGGTGGGCTGAGAATTCTGGTATTCTGTAAATCCTAATCTGGCACCACGGTGCTGGGCAGTGAGCACAGGGTGCACTAGAGGATGTCGGATCCTCACGCCACACTCATGATGTCTGTTTCTGATTGCTTGGTCAGAGACATTCACATCAGTGATCTGCTGGAGGTCATTTTGTAGCTCTGGCAGTGCTACAAAAGGCACAAAGGAGCAGATACCTGTCCTGCTGATTGGTTAAGGACCTTCTACGGCCCTGTCCAGTACTCCTCGAGTAACTACCTGTCTCCGGAAATCTCCATGCTCCTGAGACAGTGCTGGGAGACACAGCAAACCTTCCGGCTATGGCACGTATTGATGTGCCATCCTGTAGGTGTTGGGCTACCCGTGCAACCTCTGTAGGGTCCGGGTATCACCTCATGCTACCAGTAGTGTAGTAGTGCACCTGTTGTTATTTCATTAACATCAAAGCAGCTGAAACTGATTAACAACCCCCTCTGATACTTAACTGACCAGATCAATATCTCACAAGTTTAAGTGAGTCGATGCTACACTCTGATTAAAAAGTGTTCCTTTCATCTTTTTTCAGCAGTGTATTTCACAGCTTTAGTTACTGGGTATCTCACAGGCTCTACATACAAACACAAGGCAAACAAATATATAGATAGTATGTATTTTACTGCTAATGGATTCAGGTAGCGTAGGCGTGGACTCATGGGAAACACTTCATTGGATCAAATTTGGCCTGAAATGTTCTAATCTTAACTGTAATTTTATATGTGACGCAATACTTCTCACTGTACTATTCCTGCATTTCACCACCGTCTGTTTTTGATCCTTGCTTATTATCGTAAAGCTCAGTTCTTATTTTGCTCCTCCTATGCGTCTTTCTTCTCCGTGTGCCTCCTGTGTTCTCTTTTTCTGCATTTCACATTGTCTGAGTTTATTCTCGGTATCTCTGTTAGTGTTAGCTTCTTTTTTTTAAAGTTTACTTCCTCATGTGGTTTTCTGTTTTTACTTCAATCCTCTCTTTCCGTGTCTCAAATGAGTTCACCTGTGCCTTGTTATCCCTCGCTGTGTGTGTGTGTGTGTGTGTGTGTGTGTGTGTGTGTGTGTGTGTGTGTGTGTGTGTGTGTGTGTGTGTGTGTGTGTCAGTCTTGGTCTTTTGTCAGGTTGTGGTGGCTTGTATTCCTTGTTTTCCTTCTGCTGTCTCTCTGCTTTTGGATTTCAGTAGTTGATTTTTGTTAAATCAAAGTTGAACAAAAGTTTCTCTTTGTGTCAACAACTGGGTCCTACTTAATGAACTCTACTGCACATGTGATATGTGTGCCTGAAGTGAAAGCTTCACTACTTCTGCAGTAAACAGACACTTCGTTCCATCCCTGACATGCATAGAAGTTGTGGAATAGACAAACACGCGCACACTTGTAGATTCTAAATACACATTTGTATCAAGAATAGGTAAAACACACTCCGTCGCTGCAGAAACACATCACACAGAAAACTCGTGAGCCATGCTTCAAAGCTATAAATAAAAGTGTGCAGATAAAAGGCTCTCTCATGAGTCTGGAGGAATGAGAGAGGAAAGAGGCATGGAGAGGCAGACAAAAGATGAGAAGAGCGTGTGATGGTGCCAATAGGAGGGCCAATTGTAACTGTAAACACACACACACATGCCTTCTGACGAGACACTCATCAATAGTTATTAAAAAAAGGACTCGGTGTTTTCCTGTGCTTCCACTCTCCCTGTAGAAATCATTTAGCCTCCGGGTCCGAGCACAGCAGGGGTGAGACAGCAATTAGAGAGTGACTACAGTGCAGGGAGGGAGGGAAGAGGGGAGGGTGAGACAACGAGGGAGAGCAGAGCAAGATTGCCATGCAGGACAAAGAGGGGATGATGTGCAGGGGAAAAGTAGGAGAGACTACAGAGAGGGGGACGTAAGGCGGCGTTAATGGCGTGAGGATATATGGAGCAGAGGGAGGGAGGGGAAAAATGTAAGTGGTGGAAAGTGAGGAAAGGTTAATGGCTGACAATTGGTAGATGGGAAGAACGTGTGAGACAGTTAAAGGAAAAAGAGAGGAGGGGGAAGGACCACACGTCTCTGAAGCTGACCTCGCAGCCCGTCGAGGCCTGAAGCGAGTCGGAAGAAGGAAGACGGGCTGGGGAGACGAGGAGAGGGTTATGAAAAGAGGCAGGGCATCAGTGCAGGGACGTGCAGGGTTTACAACGAGGAAAATACAAGAGAGCAGGAGAGAGAGAGGAGGGAATTGAGGATGCAGTTAAATACCATTTTATTGCAAGCCCCTGTGGAGGCCAGATTTAAATGTGTCTCAGTGCTGAGTGGGTGCAGGATCACATAGAGAAAATAATAGACAGGAGGAGGGAAGGAACAAGGCTACGAGGGGAAAGAAGAGGAAGAAAAGAGGAGAAGCTGTGGAGTCTATTAAAGATGGAATTCAAAGGAAACACAGCCCGCCGTTCTCTTCTTTTACTTCCAATCTCCCTGCTCCCTTTATAGCCCCCGTTTCATCTCGGGATAATGTCGAACAAATCAGCAAAGCAAGTATCTGAATTTAAAGCATCATTCTCCCGGATGTGAAGATGGCAGTATTTTATCTCAGGGAGTGTATGAGCCCCCTTTAGAATACATCCAGAACATTTTTAACTTAATATAAAAATACATTTGGAGGTAACCCCAGAAATATCGGCTAGCATTTGTGTAACCTTAACAACCCGTAAAGGAGTGTAACGGCCTAAAATAAAGCAAAAATTAGAGCCGGGGATGCTCCATCACCTGAGGTTAACCCTACAAGGTTAGTC
This sequence comes from Simochromis diagramma, assembly GCF_900408965.1. Lineage (NCBI taxonomy): Eukaryota > Metazoa > Chordata > Actinopteri > Cichliformes > Cichlidae > Simochromis > Simochromis diagramma. The sequence continues at coordinate 1,504,813 of NW_024387049.1, read as the reverse complement.
GGTGTCAATGGTGAGAAATACAGTGAGAGTTTAAGTGGTGGAGTATGAAGGGAAGAAGGCTGTGCAGGAGCTGAATTCATGATTATGCATAGCCCAGTGTGAGCTCTGTGACCGTGACCTTGAGCTAATATTTATGCTTTGGCCTAGACTGTGCGCTCCACTTCTCCCCGTGGCCCTGAAGGAGCCCATGAGTCAGAGAGCTGAGGGCATGGGCAACAGTGGAGGGCAGAGGAGGCTAAAGAAGAGGAGACGACACATGACTGAAAGGAACTGAGTGAGAGAAAAGAACAGGAGGTAGTTACAGTGACAGAAGTCATCCTGCTGTGAACCTGTTGGCTGCTCAAATTTGATTTTTGTACCTGTAAACCCGTAACATTAACACATTACTAATATTAAAGCATTAAATTAAAAAAGCACTTCTCTATTCATGTGAACATTAATGCTGTTTGTAAATGAGGTTGTTGCATGAGCACTGAATTTTAGCTTCCTTAGCCTAGACGGCCACGTTACTGTTAAAGCAGCAAAGCTGCCATCACCAAAATGTCTTACACATTTCCTCATAATCAGGACATTCATTTCTGCTCAGTCATATACAGTAACTGGCCACACATGAGTCTACTCCAGTCAGGTTTTGTTGACCTAAAAAGAAAAGAAATCACTTTTATCGTGTGCCAAACAAGCCCACAGCTACTCAAGCAGCGCTGTTGGTCTGTAAAGAAGATAGACTGTAAGAGTTGTAAAATGTGGGTCCATGATATGTTTAAGACTTATATACACTGTATAAAGAAGATGGGAGCAGCTTCTGGGTCTGAAAAGTCAAACCAGTTTAAAGTGCTTTAACCTCCTAGGACCTGGCGTCCACATATGTGGACATCACATTTTGGGTTATTTAGACCAAAATACTCAATTTTGCCCTACATGGGCCTGATATCCACTTACGAGGACATTATACTGCTACTGTTCTATCAAAATTTTAAACAAATATCCTCATATGTGGCTCTTATTTTTCTTAAAAACAAAAATAAGGTAAAAAAATAATCTGGTAATTCTTTGTTTTTACAATCATCGGGCCCCAATCAGCCCAAATATCAAAGAGAAATTGAAAATGCATGCCGTGGAAGAGTTCGGGTCTTAGGAGGTTAAACATGTATGAGCTTTAATGACTAACATTGGACAAAAAACAACAAGAAAAAAATTCCCAAGAAATTCTGGGAAATTGATTTTTCCATCTCAGTAAGCTCACTCCTAATAAATTTATGGTCTAAATTGCTAGTTCCAGGTCTTTTTAATAAAGCATGATGCTTGTTTTTGGAAAGCATAGTCAGTTTTAGAGCAAAACATAAAACATAAAAAGGTTACACTGTGGGGTGTGGTTTCTCTGCTGCATGGTTCAATTGTGACTTCATTTATTTAGTTGAATCCACACATCACTTGTGACCTAATGTCTTTCAAAAGACATTGTGGCAGTGGCAGAAATGCTGAACTTTGAGACTTCAAAACAAGATTTTCTTATAGCTACACAGAGAATTGTAGTTAATAGCAATTAAGATTTGTCTAACGTGTTTGGAAAGATTACCTTAGATTACCATGACCTCAGTGACTGAGAACCTACACAAACAACTAAGATTCAGTTAATTTAAGGCTTGAAAACTAAAATTTATGATAAAAACTGTATTTATGTGATTTGTGAGCAAACAAAAAACAGATCTCCATGTGCATTTCTTTGAATACTCCCTCTTTATTGACGCACAGCTGGTGTGAAAAGGCTGTGAGGCGGGCAAAAGGCTCGGTTACAAAGGTGAGGGGGTGCATGGCGAGGGCACGTCAGGAGATGAGATTAAGGTCGGCGTGAGATACGCAGGAGGCCGTGGGAGGGAGGGCAGAGGGAGCTGGTTGGAGCTGGCCACAGATGGGAGAGGGGAACAGAGGTGAACGAGGATGAGGATAGAATCACACAGGGGCACTCATGTTACTTTTTTTTAATGCATCCTGAGTAGCAAGCCTGAACAAACGGGCATTTTCTCCCCCAGGTCTTCCCTAAAGACATGCAGTTAGTGGGGTTAGGTTAACTGGTGATTTGACTTCTTAGATGTCTTAAAATATGCCAGTACGCCTTTGAACTGGAAACCTTTTAATCTAACTGGTCAACTAGCTGGTTACATCCCAAACAACACATACACTTTAGAAGCTATATTGTATCTCCTGTTTCTGTTACTGGTATATCTTAATAAGAGCAATTGTGAGAACATCATGTATTATTCTTGAAAAAAATTATGCTTTCTATGTATATTGAGTAAACTAACACTTGACTAACACCTGATTCTCGTGGTGTAGATACACCATCTGTATCTCAGAGAAAAACGCAGGGAGCTATCAATATAGTAAAACTATGATTCAACTTATTCAAGTTTTCTTGTAATATATTCTTTATTGACATGTAAGACGTTGTCAGCCATTCCTCAGGCAATCCTTCAGCTCGACACCAGTAACTGCAACAAACAGGATGATAAACAGAGCTTGAAAATTCCCTTCATTATTGCCCACTTTACGCACACATAAATGCACGCAGACTCCTTGGTTCCAAGTTGGTAAAAGCCATTCCTCTTGGCAGTGGCACGCGGTGGCATATATGTGGGCGATTTGCCCTTTAAATGTACAGCAGTGAGTTAAGCCTCCAGTGGCCTTTTCCAAGCTCGTCTCCCTCGGCTAAAAAATATGATGTGAAGTATACAACACTAGAGTGGAGCACTGAAGCAATAAAACACAAACAATCATCTGACTAGCCGCCACACACATTCACATACACACACTCTCGCTCTCATACATCAGCTGATTATGATAATCAAAAGTGGGATTTGCATACTCCGAGGCTAAAAGCACAGTTTTGTCCTGAATAATGTATTGCGGAGGAAGACAACAGTGGCGAGATGCATTGAGGAGCTTATCGTGCTAAAGGAAAAGTCTAATAATGATGAATAATAAATGCTCTGTTAGGAAGTGTGCGAGCAGGAGGAAGTGTGTGTGTGTGTGTGACAGAGGACTGTTCTGCGTTCTTCGAGGCCACACAGCATGCCCTCCAGAGACAGATTATATTAGATCAAACGGGAACAGGACAGCGTGTCCACACCACAACCGAATTAACGCGCCGACTGACACTAACCAAACTTCAATGCACAATCGATGGCGGATCGATGCTAAACAATTAACTGCGGCTTCTCATGACGTATTTGAACCTCATTTCGGCGCAAGACAAACAGACAGGGAGCCAGAGGGGACTCGTTTCAATACCATCTGACATGTTTCCTGAGAGCGTCGAACAAAAAATGGAGAATTTCCACGGATTTGATTGAAAGTTCAGCCGGAATTTCAAACCCGTCTCCATGCGAAGGTTTCGCCTTCTGAAGTCGCAAGTGCTCCTGAGGGTCTCGCTGTATGCTGCTCACATTTCTGGGAAGCGGGCTGGGTCTTGTGTTTGAGTGCCTCTGCATAATTGGAAGGTGTTCTTATGTGTGTCTGCATTGATTAGAGTGGAGAGCAGGACAGCCGAAAGAGCGCTGTGTAAATCGGCATGCACCTGGATGCGCGCGTGTGTGTGTGTGTGCGAGGCCCACCGGGTGAAACACTGCCTGCGTTCTTGTTGTGGCTGCGGTTGTTTTATGCTGTTCTAATGGTTTGCTTGAGACTAGTAGCGGGTGTTTTCTCATCATGACAATTATTGGCTTTGTGGGGATTCTGGCTTACAGTTATGGATAATTAACTTGTCTTATTTTTGTTATTGTTTGGTTAAGACTCACAAAATAATTGCTGCAAATGTGACGGGGCAAGGCACAAGCAGTTGTCTTGTCAGGTGATATGACCGAATTACAATAAAACAGCATTTTTTTGCCAGATTATGTAATCCCCCCCAGTTTGGTAATAATCCCCCCTCAATCCACTGTGAGGCATGTGGACTAGGTGATAGTTGTATTCCTTCCTCTGGCACCTTCTACGTGCCTGCATTTACAATACAGTGTTATTATTAACTTAAATATAACACAGAAATGTCTATTTGGTTTATTTTAATACGGTCAGTGATTTATTAGGGATTATTAAGGAATTATTACATCCCGTTTGAATCCACTAATGCCCGGTTATACAACTAGGGCATCATGTGTTTGTTTAGCTAGTTATGACGCTATACTGCATATCTGATCTGTTGTAGCCTGATCTAATCTGATCAGGGACAACATAATCTGACATAATTCATTCTTATGTTTATCATTTTGAATCTGATTTGTCTGTGTGTGACGCTGGTAACAACTGTGCATTTAAATGCTGCTGGTGTAAAAACACATTTTAGTGGGTGATGATGTGGTGATGGCTTATTTTATTATGGATTAGCAGGAAAAACCCACAATAACTTAGACGTCAACAACAAGAGACAACACGGTCCTGAATTTAGAGGCTTTTATTAAATGAAATTGGTTGAACCAATCAATCGTAAAGATACCCCCTAAGGATTTCCCTCACAAAACTTGGAATTATTCATAAATTCAGAGTCATTAAATACATTGTCACTTATCCTTACTTGGTCCTCAGTGGTGCAGTCATCAGATTACACATAAAAATTACATTTTCATAAATTAAAGCCAGTGTAGGCCACATGATTGTTTGATGTCACTGTACAAAAAAACAGAAAAAGACTTCCTGCACACCAGCTGTAAGCGCTGACATACTTTAGCACGTATAAAGCAAAGACAAACACGCCCATATGTGGTGGGGCTTAGAACAAACACGTTAGAGGGGGCAGCTGCAGAAGTAGGGCTATCCATTTTCAATTTTCTTTTTGGTGTTTTGCTTCCCTTCCTTAAATTTCTATCTACTGCAACTTTAAATAGATTAAAAAAAACATGGCCTAGTGTGTCCCACATAATACATCTTCAGATCTGTTAAATTTGAATCAAATTGGAAATTTGGATTCTTGATTCAGATTCAACACATGAGCACACTGTAGTTTGCACGAACCCTATCGCACATAATTTAACCTGCATGGGAGGTGCGCCAGAAGAAAGCTAAACAAAATGTTTGCCAGTGAACATTAAAGCAAAGACCAGGCCTTTTGGTTTAAAGCACTCTGGATGGCCACATTCAAAATTGAGCTGTTTGGCCACAGTAACAGAAGACATGTCTGGCACAGATCAAAGACAGCTTTTCAGGAGAAGCGGCTCGTGCCAACTGTGAAGCATGATGGTGGAAATGGGATGGTTTTGGGGGTTGCTTTGCTGCCTCCGGGACTGGGCAGCTTGCAGTCATTGATCCTACTATGAATTCTCCATCATATGATTGAGCGCCTGAAGATTATGTGAGGCCATCTGTCTGAAAGTTGAAGCCGAACAAGAAGAGGAACCTTTCAATGGGATAATGATCCAAAATGCACAAGTAACTGCACCAAGACAAGGCTCAAAAAGAAAAAAATGTGGTGTTATGGGCTGGTCCGGTCAATACTTTACAGATTTAAATACCAAATGTCCCGCAGCTCAAGGAGTTTTAAGAGAGTTGTCAAAAATAGTTCTGCACACCGATGCTGCAGACTAGTGGGCAATTACACAAAACAGAAGCATTCATATTAAAGAGAGCTTTTAAAGAATAATATTACCTATATAAATAACTCAAAGGCTAATTTTTATTTTTCTGTGTATCACAGAGGATTGAATAGGACAGACTAGGCCAGGTGTTCACATGCAGTTTGTGCTCTGAATGTATTTTATTGTTTTGGTTTACTTAGGCTTTGCTCTCCTTTGTCGTCTCACAAGCAGAGATGGAGTTGCATTCCTCTCCTCTTGGGACTGACAGCTAAGACACCTGATGATGGCAGAGCCATCAACGCTTACTGATTTTAGTTATTAGTGCTTTGCAGATGCTGGCCTTAGCCCTGCGCTGTGCTTTAGTAACCTTCCCACACTTCCTGGCCTTCCCTCAATGGTTTCTTCTCTCTCCAGGTCAGTCACCACAGGCTCTCAGTGGCACACAAACACAGACTCAGACACACACACACACATTTTCTCAGTCAAGCCTTGGCTCGCTGTCCACTCTGTGCTAGAACTGTGCCAAGTGGAGGTTCAGCCAGGGCACAAGGAGACTCGCAGTCATTACACCTCTTTCTTTAAAGTTACTGGGGCCGGCACACTCACATACTCACCTGGAAGGCCTGTTGTTAAAACGGTCACGTATAGTAAGACACACATGCACAGTTGCGTGCACACATAAATGCTTACACATACCCTCAAGCAAAACTAATGATATTGCGGTGGTAGGTAAGCTGGCCACAAGGCATAGTTTCATTTCAAACGGGCTCTCTGAACTCATGTGGGCTCTGTCCCAAATTAATTTTCCTGACGTTTTCCCTGATCGGCCCGTTTCTTTAGACATCTCTCCGAATCGGTGGGCCTGCTCCAAATCGATTGGCTGACCCTCTACCCTCTGCCCTGCTTGACACTCCCCGGCTGATATGACGGAGCTGGCTCAGCCTCAGCTGCCCCCCTCCCCACTCACCCACCAACGGTAACCCCTCCCTTTTTACCCTCACCCAGCCTTGCTGCAGAATTTGACTGCTGGAGCTGGTGGTGGTCCCATAGACCTCTGGCTCTCTTGAAGTCACCATGCACAAGATGAATAGCTTCCCCTCTTACAGCTTCAACAGGAGACGGGTCGGTATTCTCACACCTGCCTGCGTGACCTTGCAGACGTTTCCTGATGTGTTTGGGAATTGAACCCCACTGCCAATCACAGGGCTCAGTGGTGTATGCCTATCGGCATTTCACGTGAGCCGCCACCTGATTTCCCGCACTTTATCTTTTTTTTTTTCTATTACTGTAACCTAACCACCATCTTAGCCTCAAAGCACACAAGCACATCAGACGCACACACGCACACTGAAGTTGTAGGGAATAACATCCACATTCATTAGGCTAATGCACAGCTGTGGAAAAAACACATTTTCCTGGTGTTTTTATGATTTATTGTGCAGCAGAAATGTGAAATTGTGTATATGGGATATTAGTTATTTAAGTGATTTAGAGGTTGGCAGAGAGTACTTTTCCTCCTCGCTTCATGATTTATGGTTATTGCAAAAATGTGAAATTGAGTATATGAGTATAAGCATATTACCTTATGATAATATAAGTAATTGAAGAGATTTAGGAGTCTGGGGAGGCTGGGTGTTGCATACACAAGAGGCGGTGAAGAAAATGGGAATGGCAGCTTATCAGGCTGAAATCATTCTGCAAGCAGAGGTGACACAACAGTAAATTTGGCTTTTGTGGCCAGTGGCTTCATATTGTTTGGCTCTTGATATATTTGATGGTATATCAGAGGGATATGAAATGTACGAGTTATGAGATGTCATATCATTCTGATGTGAAATATGGTGATAGCCAGTTGTGTTATATATAAAATTGTTTGGTTATTTTCACACGTTTCTGTAGCCATAAATTACCCATAGCCATTATGTGGTTAAATGCATTCCCTTATTATACTTTCCTATTAATCTTGGAAGAACAGATAAGGGTGAGAGGTCAGCCTTAAATGGATTTGGTTTCCTTAGGCTGGTCTCTCCTGCTTCAGAATGACTCTGAGCAGTGCTTTCAATCAGTGCTGCCACCACTCACTGTGGTAATGATGGCTGGGGCTTCATTAAGAAGCTCGTTAAGTCCCCTCGTTAAGCTGCAGGGCCGTTAAGACTTTGATTGTTAATGGCTCTTCGTTAAAGGGAGTGAGGAACCGGGCTCCCGTGGTGGTCCCGACCAGCCGGGTGTTTTGGCCAATTGGCCCCAGTTGGCCTCCTTAGAAGATGAGAGGAAACCTAAATACTGTAGGTGTAGGTCATAATTTAAATACTTTTTAATGAACTTTTGAGACCCTGACTGCAAAAATACTTAATTTGTTCAAATATCAAAACCTTTTGAACCTGCAAATTTGCACTGGTGATGGACTAAAACAAATAATTAGATCTGGAAAACAAGTAAAGAGAAAATTAGTTTGCATATAAACCAGTGCCACAACAATGTCTTGGCCCATTGTCAGCTGTGTGGATGCAGATTTTTTTAAAAGACAGTGATTAGTAACGTGTCTTTATAATAAATTTTTTGCCTCATTGGTGCTTTGCACAATTTCTGCGTGTCATTTTGAAATACACTGAAAGTGAGGTGTGCACCAGTTTGCCTGAATGTTTACAACACTGCCTCTAATAGGGTTGCTATATTGTACCGAGGGTATGAGGTACATGGAGAGACCATTTATCTGCTTTATTACTATAGGTGGTGCAATAACATATATTTGAGTTGGGAAATCTGATCTCAAGTGGTGGCTGGAAGTTCATCCATATGGATGCCATGTATGGAGTGTGTTCGACAGAAATGAGACATGCCATAATTGAATTTGCACGGTCAGGTCCTAATTGGGTTGTAAATAATGTGCCTTGTCAGAGTTTATGTAGGTGTTTTGTGAGCTCAAAAGCAGACAGGCAGTGAGGAACCAGGTTCTAAAGCAAAGGTAAAATCAGGCGGTAGCCCAGGGACAAGCATTGTAGTGAAAGACTGGTAAAGAGCTTGTGCTTATGGGCAGGTAGAGATAAGGAGTGGCTGAACTGATTAGGGGGAGTGACAGGCTAGTCATATAACTTGGGAACAGCTTTCTTCACAATAGTATAGGTGTAGTAAAAGGTGTAAAAAAATAAAATATATAAAAAAGCATTAATTATGGCCCGATTCATTTTAACACCTTTTTTTCAGAGTCGTGAGACTGTGGCTTCCTTCATACTGTAACTCATTGAGATACTTGAGTGAAACTGAGGCATCTTTAATGTCATTAGCAGCTCTTGAGCTTTTCATGCTGTGACTACTCAGAGTCTGCTGTGAAAGAGGCCCATTCAATGAAGGTTAGTGGTGGGAAGTGAAAGTGGGTAAAAGAGAAACGAATTAATAAAAGTAACATGATGATTCATTATTGAGATGTTAAGAATATTAAACACTCACTAAATTTTTGCAGTGGAAAATGTCAGCAGCGAGTTGCATCATAATCAACTTGCCTCCTAAATGTCTCTGTTTTGGGACTCTACTCATCCATGTGCACAGACAGAAAGCCAAAAGAAGGGAGGCGTCGGTAAGAGGCCATGACAAATGGAAGCAGGGATCCTTGACAACAGATATGGCAGTAATATGACCAAATCAAATCATACACAACATGGAACTGAAATGTAGAGGTGGGTTGCAAAGCAGCTTGCAGATGTTCATCACCTATAGACAGGTTAAAGCAGCTTAAATAAAGCCTGCCAACTGAATGGTATCAGTTGGTATCAGATCATGTAGTCTAGCACTGAGGTCAGCTGATGTTTCTTCATAGTGTGCTTCAGCTAATGCTATGTTCAGTTTTTTTTTTTTTGTTTGTTTCTTTTCTCAGCCTGAGCAGCTGCCACTCCTTACACTTGGTCTCTTGGACAATTGCATCAAAATTACTCAGATTACTTGCCAAGGTGGTCCTGGCTACAGGGGCTACATGTTATTTGTAATGTAAATTCTAAACCCCAACAAGGACATATGAGAGAAATATGTCGGAAGTGATCCTTTTCCATCATGTCCTGTCACAAATGACTGGTCATCCAATTTCAAAGAGTTGCAAGAACCCATACATATACATGTTTCCAGTCAACCAGGCATTTGACTGGAGGTAGAAGGAGAAAATGTGCTGGGCCCCCAGAGACAATGAAGACAATTATAAACTCTGAACATAAATAGTCAGCTGGACTTGCAAATGTGACAGACGTGAATGTTGATCTGTCTTGTCTGTCAATCCGTTTGCCCAAGGTGATCAACGTGCAGAGAGGGTCCGCGTCATACATAAAGGAGCACGTCTCCTATGTGATAACTAAAGTAGCTTAGAGGAACTAAGCTAACATGAAGATTTTTAAGCTAGTTATTGAAGGCCTTGCATTTTCATTTATAGGTCCATGAAAAGAAAAACATTCAGGAGAGCAGTGCATCTAGAGTGGGGCAAAAAAGTATTTAGTCAGCCACCGATTGTGCAAGTTCCCCCACTTAAAATGATGACAGAGGTCAGTAATTTGCACCAGAGGTACACTTCAACTGTGAGAGACAGAATGTGAAAAAAAAATCCATGAATTCACATGGTAGGATTTGTAAAGAATTTATTCGTAAATTAGGGTGGAAAATAAGTATTTGGTCACCTCAAACAAGGAAAATCTCTGGCTCTCACAGACCTGTAACGTCTTCTGTAAGAAGCTTTTCTGTCCCCCACTCGTTACCTGTATGAATGGCACCTGTTTGAACTCATCATCTGTATAAAAGACACCTGTCCACAGCCTCAAACAGTCAGACTCCAAACTCCGCCATGGCCAAGACCAAAGAGCTTTCGAAGGACACCAGGAAAAGTATTGTAGACCTGCACCAGACTGGGAAGAGTGAATCTACAATAGGCAAGCAGCTTGATGTGAAAAAATCAACTGTGGGAGCAATCATCAGAAAATGGAAGACATACAAGACCACTGATAATCTCCCTCGATCTGGGGCTCCACGCAAGATCTCATCCCGTAGGGTCAAAATGATCATGAGAACGGTGAGCAAAGATCCCAGAACCACACGGGGGGACCTGGTGAATGACCTGCAGAGAGCTGGGACCAAAGTAACAAAGGTCACCATCAGTAACACACTACAACGGCAGGGAATCAAATCCCGCAGTGCCAGACGTGTTCCGCTGCTGAAGCCAGTGCATGTCCAGGCCCGTCTGAAGTTTGCCAGAGAGCACATGGATGATACAGCAGAGGATTGGGAGAATGTCATGTGGTCAGATGAAACCAAAGTAGAACTTTTTGGTATAAACTCAACTCGTCGTGTTTGGAGGAAGAAGAATACTGAGTTGCATCCCAAGAACACCATACCTACTGTGAAGCATGGGGGTGGAAACATCATGCTATGGGGCTGTTTTTCTGCCAAGGGGACAGGACGACTGATCCGTGTTAAGGACAGAATGAATGGGGCCATGTATTGTGAGATTTTGAGCCAAAACCTCCTTCCATCAGTGAGAACTTTGAAGATGAAACGAGGCTGGGTCTTCCAACATGACAATGATCCAAAACACACCGCCCGGGCAACAAAGGAGTGGCTCCGTAAGAAGCATTTGAAAGTCCTGGAGTGGCCTAACCAGTCTCCAGACCTCAACCCCATAGAAAATCTGTGGCGGGAGTTGAAAGTCCGTGTTGCTCGGCGACAGCCCCAAAACATCACTGCTCTCGAGAAGATCTGCATGGAGGAATGGGCCAAAATACCAGCTACTGTGTGTGCAAACCTGGTAAAGACCTATAGTAAACGTTTGACCTCTGTTATTGCCAACAAAGGTTATGTTACAAAGTATTGAGTTGTATTTTTGTTATTGACCAAATACTTATTTTCCACCCTGATTTACGAATAAATTCTTTACAAATCCTACCATGTGGATTCATGGATTTTTTTTTCACATTCTGTCTCTCACAGTTGAAGTGTACCTCTGGTGCAAATTACTGACCTCTGTCATCATTTTAGGTGGGGGAACTTGCACAATCGGTGGCTGACTAAATACTTTTTTGCCCCACTGTAGGTCTAGCTTGTGCATTCTGCTCACGCAACGCTCTCTCATGTTGGTGGGTGTGCCTTTAGATTTTCCAATTTACGTTGTCATTAAAGTACACAGATCTTCTGAAGGTGAAGTGCTGTTTAACTTTGTGCCATGCTGTTTAATTAGCTTTAACTTTTAACTGACAGTCTAGACTTATGACTGCCATCTTATTTATGAATAAACCTTGTCACGTGCTTATCGTTTACCCCCCATGAAGCTGGCACATCCACGCCATTTCCCCCCCCACTTGAAAAATAGCAATCCTTAAAGTAGATGAACATTTCGATTCGCAGTATCCATTCTCATTTCATTTAGCAAATGTGCTTAGCTGTTGCCACGCAACAATGCTTTCCTGAGCTAAACCCACCCATCCCCTCCCCAGTCGCCTCTCTGCTCTCTCCTTTCCATCTAAAGTCACAATGTCACACTTTCTTGCGAGCGGGGCCTAATTTAGCGCTCCTTTTTTTGGTCACAGTTTCTATTCGATCCACGTAGGTGTGGGGGTAATGAGATTGAATCTTGATGTGCTCACCACATCCCGCTGGCTTGTCTCTCGTCGGGCGCGGAGGACAGTGTGGAGCCTTCCCTGATATTACCTCTCCCTGCATGAGAGGACGCCGGTCGCTCTGCTGCTCTGCCATCCCGCTAGGCGCTGATCCAATAAACCTCAAAACAGGGCTGCGATCGATACTGCGTGTCCCATTGCCACACAAACTCCACCCTCACTTATACACACCTATTAGTTACAGAATAATTGATAGGCCTACTGTTTATTATTCCTTTGATTTGGTGCTTTCATTAAATAGCCAAGGCGTTGCATGTGCACAGACTAGTAAACTCTCCTCTTCCACAGCTGCTGGGAACTGAATGGGGGCTTTAAGTGTGAGTACTTGAGCATGTGTTCTGGATAGCTTTAAGATTAAGGAGATCCAGGTTCATAACTGCTCATACTGCAGGAATAGAAAGATGAGACACAGCACAATGGCAGGAAAGTGTGTCTGTGTGAGAGAGGGGGGTATTGTGCCTATTTCTTTTGTCTGCTTCTTTTCAAATTCATTATATCCTAGAGGCATGCAGAAGATAATCTGCTTGTTTTTTGTCTTCACTGACTGGCTCAAAAAAACAAACTTAATTTTTAACTGGTGTTTACTCTTGTCTTTCTTCCCCACTGTTTCCTTACCATTTCCACCCGTTTCCTTCCTCTTTGCTTCCATTTTTCCCTGTCTTTCTTTTTTCCCATTTCTGTCCGTCCTCACTCAGCTCCACACTGACATGGACAGGAATGATGGACGCACAAAGTATGTCCTGCGAGGCGAAGGGGCAGGCTCGGTCTTCGTGATAGACGAGAAAACGGGTAACATCCATGTCACCAAGCCGCTGGACCGTGAGGAGAAGGACGAGTATCGTCTCATCGCCACGGCCACCGACAGGCAGACCGACCGTGCTCTGGAGCCCTCGTCACAGTTCATAATTCGGGTGCAGGACATCAACGATAACCCGCCTGTCTTTGATGAAGGCCCCTACAGTGCCACCGTACCTGAGATGGCAAATATAGGTACTGGGCGGGTGGAGGGTTAGTTTAGAGTTGGTTTGGGGGTAAGGATTAAACAGTGTGCTGTGCTTCACAGTGAATGATATGAGATAAATAAATGAACAGGTGCCTTTGACCAAACAGTTTTAGTGACTCATTGAGGGTAACTACCCAAGGGGGTTACTTACCTTTAATGGCTTTTTTTTCTATTTCACAAAGCCAATAGGAACAGTAAGATGATGCCAGTTGGCAGTCAGTTCGAAACACCTTAATCAAAGCAGTGTGTGTCATATTGTGTGAAGTGGGTTTTGCAATAATAATGCAGTTATAAGGGAGATGTGTAGTTGAGAAAACCCATTTTGTGGTCTTTTAAGTTATAAAATGTAACATTACCAGATATTATTGTTTTTATATTAAGTATGCAAGGAGACGCAAAGCATCCAGAGAGGCTTTCTCTGGCAGACTACAGCTCCTGGTGGTGGTAATGATAGCTAAAAGTCAGACTAACTAATCCTTTGTGCCCTCATTAGCAGCAAATGCTGTTCTGTGACCAAGGATAGCTTCCAATAAACCACACCAATTCAGACCCAATATGTGGTACTTTAATGTTAATGCAATCCTCTTTTGGCTTTTTTATATTATCTTTCATTTATGGTGTCCGTATGACCAGGTAGCAAGTTTAGGGGAAAAGCTAGCAGCTAGCTTTAACAAATTAGAATTGCGTTGCAGATCTGCCATTGAGTAAAAAACCTATAATAGACAACTATAGAGACAACTGTGCAACAAGCAAACAAAAGAATATTTTTAGGTCGTCTCAAGTAACGGTGTGCTACTGCTGACATGGCCCATGAAATAGAGTTGGTAGGGTAGGCTGCCACAGCTTCTGTGTAGCTGCTGGTAGACTTTTATCAAGATAATGCTTTTAAGACACAAATAGTTGTGTTATCCTGATGAATTAACGCCGTCTGTTAATGTTACACACAGTAGCAATGATAACAACATTAACATCACTATCTTATTATTAGCTATAGCACCTCAAAGATAACAACAGACATTTAATGTGGCTATCAGATAACTGCTAAAAGTACTGTAGCAAATGAGTACATAATCTTTAATATTTTTCTTTTTGCTATACATTTTTTTGACAACTCTGCTGTCGGCTCATTTACCACTGTTTTGTTTCATTTTTGAAGCAGTCTATAATTTATGCCACTAACATCTTTCTATAGTTCCTCTGCTATTGTTTACACAGACTTTTTAAAGTCACAATACTGTCACTCAAGCTAAAAATTACCCCAGAAAGCACGTTCTATTAACTTTGATCTTTCAACAAGGATCCTGTAGTAAAGACACGGTGTATCTGATATCCCGTGTCTGTCTTGTTCCTGCAGTAGCATAATAGTGTTGGTCCTTTGCAACTGACCAATCATATTGTTGCATTGTCATAGCTTTGCAGTGTGGGGGAAAGAAATACCTTTATGCAAACTCTTCTGGAACAAACTGTAAGCATTTCAAGCGCTTTTCTTTCTATTATTAATTTATACAATATAATAACTATTTTTATCAAGTTAAAGGTCTGCTGTTACAGTAGCCAAATTTAGGTAACTCATGTTTGTTTGCTAGTGATCCTTTTTAAAAGCATTAGCTAACTTCTTGGGTAATGCTAGGTGAATGCTCAGACAACTTCATTATTAAAAACACTAACACGGGGATATCAGATCGGGCGTGCCGGCGCACAAACAAGGAGGAGAATCTAGAACTATGGAAAAGTTGCTCTGGTCCAAAAGCATGTAACAAAATATATGAACCAATTAATAATAATAATAATAATGGATTGGATTTATATAGCGCTATAAGGCACTCAAAGTGCTTTACAATGCCACTATTCATTCACTCTCACATTCACACACTGCTGGAGGCAAGCTACGGTTGTAGCCACAGCTGCCCTGGGGCAGACTGACAGAAGCGAGGCTGCCATATTGCGCCATCGGCCTCTCTGACCAACACCAGTAGGCGGTCGTTGTGTCCTTGGGCAAGTGTCTTGCCCAAGGACACAACGACCAGGACAGAGAGCCCGGGAATCAAACCGGCGATCTTCCGGTTACAGATGCGCTTCCCAGCCCCTTGAGCCACAGTCGCCCCGATTAATTAACATTAATTAACTAGTAAAACTAATACAAAACTTTGTAACTCACAATACTTTTCATGATAATGTTGTTGTCACCAGCTGTGCTCGGTCTAAAAGTACTGTTGCCACATGTAGCTACTAGGGGTGCAATGATACACAAAATTCACGGTTCGGTTCGATAGTTTTTCGATACAAAAAAAATGTTCATGCCTTTTTAATTTGTCATTTATTAAAATTATAAATATATATTTTAACTCAAAAGTACAGTTTTTAAATTTAATGTTGCTGAAATAACAAAGTAATAAAAAAATAAATCTATCTGATCGAGAAATCACTCATCTTTGGAAAAGAGAGTTTATTACAGAGAAATGGCTCTTTCCAAAATAAAAGCTATACTATTCGCTTCTTCTGGGCTATATTCTCAGCAGCATATTAAACATATCAGGTCCCCATAAGGAGAATCATGTGCTAACGGCTGTCTAAATGACTCGGGTAAAGTTTGTAGCATGCGTGCTTGTTGTTTTTGTCTGCTTCCACTTGTCTTTGCACTAGGATAATGTCGGAGTAAATGTGCAGTCATATTCTTTGTGTTCCCACTAGTGCTGTCAGCGTTAATCTGAAATGACGTTAACGCCACAACACGGCAAATCTCCGTTAACGAGCTACCGCGGATCGCCCCATGCGTGGGGCTGGACGGCCAACACGTTAACGAGCTAACTGCGCTAACACACTAGTTCCCACCAATGTAATTGAGCATTGCGTGGCACATCCGACATACCGTTTTACTTTAGTCCATGACTCGCTTACCTTCAGGGTCATACGTCACATGAAAACCAAAATAGTTCCAAACGCCACATCTGAATTAGGGTGGGCGAGGTTCAATTTGCCATGTTGCAAGGAGAGCTTAACTTCTGTCTCGCTAGCTTGCCCCCCTGCGCTCAGTGAATCTGCGTTCGACTATTCCGCCTAGGCTGCACTGTCGAGCGCAGATCCACTGAGCGCTCAACACAGACAACATCGTCAGAAGGAAGGTTGATAAAATAAATTAAAAATTTTGTATTGTTCGATACATATGCGTACCAAACCGAAAGCACTGTATCGAACGGTTCAATATCGATACGAGTATCGTTGCACCCCTAGCAGCTACTTGTTGTTGCTCTTATTCACCAGCTCCTCATAGTTTTTGTGTTCACAGACAAGGAAAGCTGCTCAAAACTGCCCTCTAATTTCATTACCTCAACTCTCTGATGTCTTTGGTTTGCTCAGTAGCCGCCTGCAATCCGCTGACTATCTACAAGACAGCACGGACCCTATGCAGTTGTTAGTTTAACAGGCAAACCTCGTTGCAAAGCTCAACATGAGGTAACATATATTGATTTGCACAGGTTTAAATTGTATCTGGAAACTTCATCGCGTCACACATATTCCTTTTTCTCATCTTTTATGTCCTTTCTCCAGACTGATGGAGTAATAATAGCAAATATGAAATCATAAATAATATCAAGAGCAGGAATAAGATAAAAATTGATAGATCGGGCTATTGAACTTACATTCTGTATACAAACAGAGGCTGAAGCATTTTATTGGTTTACTGTTTAATCAGAATATTGTAGCAGCCAGTGACTGCTGTCAGGCTCTTAAATGATGGATGTCCCACTTGACCAAAGCTAGACAGTATGTTTTATTAGTTGTATCTCCCGGGGCTGAATCTTCGGAAGGAATTTTAGTCAACAGCCTAGAATTTGTGGTGTGTATGGCCCTGCAAAGATATGCCAATTATGCAATGGAAAAGTGAGATTTTATCAGTTATTGTCTTTAAATTGAACACTAAAGACAGAAATTTAAAACCTCTGTTAGATCCAATGTATTATAAACACCAATTATGAAAATCACTTCCTTGTGAGCATGAGCTAATATTTGAAATATAATAAGCATATTAATGTACCCAGAGGAGTGTTTTTGAGGATTTTGACAGCTGCAGTCATACAGTCTTTATACAGTTCAGCGGCCACAACATTAGTGCCTGCAGGGATGCTGTTCACTTTGAATCACCGTTTTGTGCACAGACCTTTTAGCCTTCATCACGATGAAGTCTCAAATGGGTATTGTTTGTGAGAAAACCTGCTGTGGTTAAATGCACACGTTCAGTGTGTGGACAGTTTTTAGTAAAGTAAGCGGGCTCAGGATTTATTTACAACTGAGGACACAGTCTGAATCCTGCATTTAATGCCTTTACATTAAATGCAGCTTAGTAAAGCTTCTAAAAAGAATCTGGAAAGCTGTTGTTTTTTTTAATACGCACTGCATATCACCTGACTGTGTCCACAAGAAGAAAGCAGCAATCTGCATGCTGATGTCACTGGTCCACATTTGCATAATGTTTTATCAGAGTGTGTTTTTTTGTCTCTCGCAAAAATGGACCTGCTCTTCTTGCCAGCCCACAATTATTGGACTACTTCTTAATAAATGTGCATAAAAACATTTATTTCCGTGATCAGATTCAGATTCAAAACAGAAAAGGTCCTTAAAAATGCCCTTGAGTCACTGAGTCCCACACGATGAGATTTCTGCCAAACCTGTTTCACGTCGGGGGGATTTTTGATCATGAGCACTGAACATTTATGCCGTCTTTGGGTGCTGCCGGTTAATTCTGCTTGAACCAGATTTGAATCAAAAGCCCAAATAATATATAACTACACTGAGCATAGAGAGATATTGAAGCTATGTTTGTGAATGCACCAGTGCTGCATAAATAGATACATTAACACTCATGTCAAGTGCTAGAAATTACATTTCACGTGCTGGGTTTCAAGGTAAATTATCACAGTCGTAAAGATTGCTAAGAATAAAGCACCAAGCACATTTTCATTAAGAGCACCCCGGCTTGTCTTCAAGGTTAAGTTATGCACAGGGTGAAGTTTCTTCTGTGAAATTAAAGGGACACACATTCAGGCTGGTTTGCATACAGTAAAATTCAGAGAGACTGCCCTTTCCCAAAGAAGCGACTCCATTAGTTGTTTGCGCAAGCTCTTGTAATGACCTACCCTTGTATTTTAAAGTTAAGCAACCTCTAGAAACTGTTTGAATAAATGCACATCAAATCTGTCCTGGTGTCATCACCTCTAGATTTAGGGGAACTCTGGACCCTGGTACCATCATGAAAGTCAAACCATGGTGGGTTTATTTCTAACCCTAACCAATAAATTTTCACGGTTAACTCAAACCAAGTAGTGTTTGTGCCTAAAATCAGCAACACATAGATATCACCAGAAATATGAAGAGATATTGAGATATCCAATTCTGTCCCGATCAAATTAGCCTACAAGACAGCCATGCACAGAAATCTAAACAGGCTGCATTTTGATGCAGATGACAGCCACTGTGACTGGTTATTGATTTGTACATTGCCTTTCTGAAACAAAAAGTGTTAAGTTGTCATTGTATCCAACTATCCATCTCCCATTTCCCCATTTTCATTGCTGTGCTAAGCCACGTATAGACAGCCGATTCCAACAGCTTCTCTCTTTTTTTTTTTGGATTGCAGTAATTTCAGTAAAAGTAGCTGTTGTTCAATATTAGCTCCAGCTCCAACACGACTCAGTTTCAGTCACAATTTGTTGAAAGAAATCAAAGCGATTCAACACTGCAGCACAGACGTCTTACTGCCAGCATTTTGGAGGGAGGGGCAATTGCAGAGTAAAGAAAGTTAGATAAATTGGAATTGGCGAATGAAAATAATAATCAACAACAGACCAAGCTGTGCATCTCAAGGCAAAGTGAAAGTCATCAGAAAACAAGTCCAGTCTTGTGGTCAAAGCTTGGGTCCTGCATCATCTTTAAACGTCAGAGGACTGGAGGTTTGGTATGAAGGTTTGAATAGTCAGATGATTTAAATATTAGTCCTGACAGTTTCTTTATTTGCACTCGAACTGATATTCTATTCAGAACTGGCAGCGAATTAAGCCTCAAGCAAATGACAAATTATCACACTTAAAAGACTGAAAAATAATTAAGTAAAAACAACCTGTTCTGTTTCTAATGAATGTTCAACTCAGTGATGCATATGACATGTTAATGGGGTGTCTATCATTGCTTTATACCTCTTCAAAGTCAAAAAGCACTGTTAAAACAGCAGCACAAACATGTACTCGTGTTATAAATCTGCTCTCCTGATTGACCGCTGGGAGGAGAATATTCTCTGTGCTGTTCCAGCGGAGCTTTGTGTTCATGTAGCCGGATACAAGGATCCGGGGACTCACTGGTGCCCTTCTCAGATTCTAACACCTAGATCTAGTTTCTCGAGGGCCAGGCGATGAAGGGCGTTTGTCCTGCTAAAATCCCATTAAAGCATATAGGACATATAGGCTTTACCTTTCTTTAACAGAGTTTTCAATAATGCATGACGTGGAACTAGAATATATAAAACACGAAGTCGTGGTTTTAAAGTACTTGATTTGATTTTTGTGAAACTTTTCTGTTAAGTGCTCACGTTCGCTCCCAGTTTTTTCTATCAGGAGTGAACAGGTCAACTGATGCTGTTCAATTTTATTACTCTTTTTGGCATGAAATTGCATCTCTGTTTCTGCCTGCTCACACCAGACAGAGAACATTTCATGGCTGCATCCAGTAGATATGCACACACACACACACACACACACACACACACAGAGTCACACAAACCTCTTCAAAATCTAAAAAGTCAGATGCAAATACGAACTCATTTTAAATGGGAAGCTTGCGGAATCTGTAATAAGTTAGATTAATAGCTGATTTTTAATGACACTGTCACCAGAGCTGCTTGCAGGATGTATGAGGCCTTTCCCTTTTGTTGATTAAATACCTGTGGCCATCACACAGCGGCAGGACTGAGACACTACATATGTTTCGTCTTTGCTGATTTAAAAGATGTGCAGCATATAATTATGCAAAGGTCAAACCGTGTGGGCTATTAGAAAGATCATACAGCTGTTATTATTATTATGGGAGCTCCCAGCTTATGCAATCATGTAAATGACTTAAACAGACTTGTTTTTGTTTTAGCATATGCAGCTGGATCTTGATTGTGTGCATATAAATGTGGACCAAATATGCCGTATGTAACTGAATACAGAGCATTTAATCGCTTGAGCAAATGTACAAATAGAAACACATTTTAGGGAAAAACATAAAAAAAGGAGGGATAATCAGCCTATTAGGGAGGCCGTCTATTCATACTCGAGTCGCGTATTCTGCGCTGCTGCTTTGGGACTCAGTTTTCTAGCAGCCTGAACTTTCCTCTCAGCTCATTTGGAAACTGACATCCACTTTAAAACGGGATGATGAGCTGATGTGACTGTCCATAACTGAAACCATGTCTCGACTCCAACTGTGAATAATCTATTCCGCCTCTTAATTATGTATGCATACTGCTCCAGCCTCTTTCCCCACACTGCACTGTGAATCAAAATGGCAAGAATTACTTGGTCACACCCACTCGGGCTCGTACCCTGTGATTGCACTCGCACGAGGTTTTTGGGAAAATTGAGCCCCAGTTCGTGAAGCAAAGTGTTGTGAAATGCTTCTGCTGTGGCATAAAGGATGGATGGATTTCTCCCAAAAATGAATACATGCAGCCATTCGTGGAAAGGCAATAAAAAGTAGGTTTCCGGGGCAAACACCTTTAAATCCATTAGAAATCAATCGCGAATACCTCGGCCGGCGGGGACCAGCTGCGCAATCTAAAAGCACAATTTTGAAATTCCTGTTTTTTTGTTTTTTTTTTCATCCATGTGAGGGACACTGTTTATCTCAGGAAAAAAAACAGCACACTTCATCTGAATTCATGAGGATAGAGAGGAGGGTTTTTTTTAAAGCCCCGAAACCGACATTTAAATGAAACTGGAAATCCAGAAAATGAAAATACGTTCTAACCTGATCTGCCTCATTCCAAAAAATTATTTCATTTTCACTTGAAACATGGTGATAGAGTTCATGTCACAGCCACGGCGACCCGATAACATTTCTGTGACCGCCGAAAAAGATGTAAGGTGATTGGGATGCGTGGAATAGGAATGAAATACGAGGAGAGGGCAGAGATTAGGAGGGGCGGTCGGGGATTTTTGCGCTCATATTGCAGTGAGATCTCAGAGTGACAATAAGTGTCTAAGATTGTAATTCAAAGCATGACTGCAGAGGGCTTGTAGGAAATAGTTTGTATGTACAAAAAGTACTCTAATCTCCATTTAAACTCTGCTCAGACCCTTGAAAATGAATTCTACTTTAAGAGGCACTCTGCCCTCTTAAAGTGAGCAGAATTACTTTCAGGAAAACTTTAGAATTTGCCAGAAAAGTGGGTATTATTTGAAATAATTCACCCCTAAACTGGTTTGTTTAGAAAAGTTCTGCAAATTTGGCCTGATGTCCTCACCATCTGCCTCTTAGAGGGTTTTCCAAAACATCAAGGTCCCTCTTGCGCTGAATTGTTTAATTCAGATTAGAATAATGACCCTGCCAGCATCCTGCCGGGGCAAAGCCCAGGGATGTGGGGATGAGGCAGACGAGGACTATTTAGTAATCCTATCAGCCACCTTATGAGCGTCTGCTCCGCACAGCAGCTCCGTCTTCAGATTGAGTTGTTCAGTCAATCACAGATTCAATATTTACTTGACGATTCAATATTTACCGAGGCGCTTTGCAGCACGCGTGACT
This sequence comes from Simochromis diagramma, assembly GCF_900408965.1. Classification (NCBI taxonomy): domain Eukaryota; kingdom Metazoa; phylum Chordata; class Actinopteri; order Cichliformes; family Cichlidae; genus Simochromis; species Simochromis diagramma. Next base: position 1,482,824 of record NW_024387049.1, on the reverse strand, counting down.
GAGGAATGCAGCGGCGAGGATCCTATCAAACACTCGTTACATCACGCATTTAAGGGTGAGGTTGGGAGGGAGGAGAGGATGGAGGATGTCTCATCTATTGCAACGAGACGCTGATGCAAGGTGTGCTGGAACCGAGCCTGATCCGCTGCTCGAAACGTGTTCCCGTTTTGTGTCATATTCACTCGACTGGTTACACACATCTTGTCAGATGTGTATCAGCATTGCAAGAGAATGACTCACATTTAAAGTTTAACCTTCAGTATAAATATTTTAAAAAACAATATTCTTAGACATATATAGCTGGGGGAATGAGTCTTGTTGCCCCAGAGGACAGATGTCTTACACTACTGTAGGTCTGCTCCTTTTAGCTGGATGCACAGCACTGTGAATATTGGATCCTTGTGGAGTGTGGCTGTATACATGGAGCACGGTTGGAAGGGTGCATGCCAATAGCTTCGCCTCCGCCTGTTGCATCAACCTCAGAACTATACTGTTTGATCCCTGAGTTTGATTAGTTTTTTTTTTTTTAATTTTACTGCTGTCAAAAGAAACATTTTGGTCTACTTAGCTCCTTATGTGCTTCTGCATTTATCTGCAATATCTATATGAAAAAAGAAAGCCAAAAACATAAAGACATTCAGACGCAGATACTTTGTAGTCTGGGAGCGAAGCTGCAATAGTAGAGTGCTTTGAACTGAAACATAAAGTGCACATAGCGCTGTAATAATTTACGTTCAAGCTCGCAGGAAGATGGGAGAAGTGGAGAGAGAAATCAAAACTGAGAATGGATTAAATTAATGGCCAAACATCTGAAAACATGGGTCCAGAAAAATATTCCTCTCCTGTTCTGCTCTTTTACTGTGTCTCAGTCCCTCAAATAAAATACACACACTACAGGCTTTTTACTAAAACTAAAAGCAGATGTAGGTAAACAATAGATTTGTATATATATTTACCATGTAGTTGCACTGCACCCGCCAGCAGGCGTCAATCACAACCCACAGAGTTTGAAATGCCACAGCAGGGTGAGCTGTACTCTGAGATGGATAAATAAATAAATACAGTTGGGTTTTCATTTAATTCATTTTTTTTTTCTTATTTCCAAGATCAGACTTCCGCGCAGTTTGTTTAATGTTTTGCCGCTCTGAGCAGCCACTTCATTTCCTTTGGGCATTGCATTGTAAGACAGTAGAGCACATAAATAACACACTCAAAAATCAAGCATTTGCTAGAATGCGCGCCAACTCTCGGGTATAACTCCAGTTTCTTTAATCTCGGTTGTTATTTTTGCCGGCTTCACAGTCATTTCTGTTTACTGTAAAATTATACTTGTCAAGATAACTGTCCAGATGAGATGGAGAAAGAGGAAAAAGTGGTCCAGCTGATTAGACAAACACATCAGACCTGTCAAATGTATTTAGCGGAAGCATCTCTTGTAAACATCGCCAGCAGCTTCGACCAAACGTTAATCCATTCGACTGACTCAGTGAAGGTTTGTGAGTGACATTATTGATTGTTTGCTTGCAAATAAAATCTAATGACATCTGTTTGTCAGAGAAAACTACTCATTCAGCATAAAATGTGTTCCTGTAAATGATGTTTTTGGTATTTTTGTGCACTGGTCAAAAAATCAAAGGAACACTTTGGAAACACATCAGATTTCAATGAGAAAAGACAATCGTGCTGGATACTGATGACTGGAAATGAAATCAACATAAAGAGGGCTGAATTCAAAGAAACACAGAAAATCAAAGTGAAAATAATGATGTGGCAAGCTAGAGAGTACAAAAACGATATGTTAGAAGCAGTCAGGATGTCCGGCCCTCAGGCCACCCTCATGAAGTCTGTTCCTGATTGTTTGATCAGAGACATTCACACCAGTGTCCTGCTGGAGGTCATTTTGTAGCTCAGGCAGTGCTCATCCTGTTCCTCCCTGCACAAAGGAGCAGATACCGGTCCTGTAATCTCCATGTTTTTGAGACTGTGCGGGAGACATAGCAAACCTGTTGGCTATGGCACGTATTCATGTGCTATCCTGGAGAAGTCGGACTACCTGTGCAACCTCTGTAGGGGCCAGGTATCACCTCATGCTACCAGTAGTGACACTGACTCTAGCCAAATGCAAAACTAGTGAAAAACAGTCCAAAAATATCAGGAGGGAAAATATCAGTGTCCTCTACCTGTACAAACATTCCTGTTTTGGGGCTTGTCTCATTGTTGCCCCTCTAGTGCACTTGTTGTTAATGTCATTAACACGAAAGCAGCTGAAACTTGTTAACAATCCCCCTCTGATACTTAACTGACCAGATCAATATCCCACAAGTTTAAATGACTTGATGCTGATAAAAGCTGTTCCCTTTGTTTGTTTCATTTTCTGAGCAGTTTATGTTACTATTGTGGTTGTAATGTGTGGCTTCACTTCAAACCCCTTTAAAATTTAAAAATGCATTGAGACGAACCAGTTGTCTTTTAGTTTTTTGCTAAAAATGATACAATAAGACATATTTGTGATAAGTAAAAGCATCTTTGTGTGAACCCCTTGTGTAGAAATTGTAGTCGCCACTAAATGTTTCTGGTAACTATCGATCAGTACTTAGAGGAGATTTCGTCTCCTCTAACAACAGCTTCAGCGTTTGATGTTGGCGGGTTTCCTGCTTCCTTCAGCTCATTCCAAAACATTTCTATAGGATTAAGGTCAGGACTTTGACTTGGTTGTTCCAAACCATTGCTTTATTCTTCTTTCACTAATCTTTGGCTGTGGGTCATTGTCTTACTGCATGACTCACTTTCTCTTGAAATTCAGTTCGCAGGCAAATGTCCTGACATTTTCTTTAAGAAATCGCTGGTGGAATTCAGAATTCATTACTTCCCCTATTGAAGGTAAGCTAACCTGGCACAAATGGAGAAAAACAGACCTAAACCATCATACTGATACAGATGACAGTAACTGCAGGTGGGATAAGGTTCTTATGCTGGATTATTGTGTCTTTCTTTCTCCAAACATGAAGTGTCTTATTTAAACCAAAATTTGTTGCATTATTCCAAAAGCCTTCAGGTTTGTTCTCGTGATCTTTGGAAAACAACAGACAGGCAGCAGCTTCTCTTTTTGAGAGCAGAATCTTTCTCACTGCAGGAAAGCTATGCACAGATTCAGATTTCAGTGCTCTCTTGAACTCATGAATATGAACATTAGCCAATGTGAGAAAGACCTTTAGCTGGTTACAGGCTACCTTTGCATAATCACTGACCTCCCACACTATGCCTTGCTCTTGCTGTGATCTCTTCTGTGGAGGGCAACAACGGTCTTGAATCTTTTGAATCAATGCACTCGAAACTTTGTCTGAAGCCCTTTGAAAGCGTGTTTGTTTATTTACCTCCAGAAGCTTCCACTTGAGCCCAGTGGTTCTCAAATTCTGGCGAGTGGGGGGCACAACTCAAGCAAACCTTTAATGCTAGTCTGTAGAAATAATCCTAAAGAAAGAAAATAATGGGAATCTGGTCTTTAAGTGATAACGTATGAACCCTGCTTTCAAACTACTCTGCATTTATTAAGGCTGCTGTGATTTTAACATATTATAATGCTCGGTATCTTGTTCTATTTAATCTGAACACATCCCATGAAAAAAAGGCAATGATCACTGTTGGGCTCTCTTGGTTTTTATTACCACTGTTCAATTTAAAGCTCAGTTTTTAAAACCTTACAATGTAACTACAGCCCAGCCCATGCAGCAGTATATTAATGACTAACATAACTCATATTGTGGATGGTTCACTGTGTTTATATTATGCTAACCATAGCTCTGTAGCCCGCCACCACGTAGCACATCGTTATATACTAGCTAGCCCAACTTCAGTAGCACTACAAACATCGCTGCTGTTTAGTTTTCTGTCTTCATTTATTTTGGAAGTGATAGCAGAGCTGTACGTTTTAATTTTTCAGAAATCTCTCAGTCAGAACATGGTGTGTCATCTTTAGATGGAAGCTAGCGAGCTAACTTCCTGCTAACTTCTAACTCTGTTAAATTTCATAAATCCTGTTTTCATGGATGCCTGGATGTTAAACTTAATTGTTACACCTGGTAAAGCAGCAACGCTGATCATTTTATTAAAGATGAAAGGATATAGACAATTTGTAACTCTCAGTGATGCCGCAGTGTTTGTTTAACTTTAAAGCGGAGTTTGGACCCAGAAATGGCTAATGATGTCAGACTTAAACACCAGGTTGGACACACAGGTGCGTAAAGTCAGGGAAAATAAGACAAGGGGAAACCTCAAAGAAGGCACAAGGAACAAATAACTATCAAAATAAAGAAGGAAGTGAAACATGGTAACTGAACTGAAAAACAAACACGAATTAACTTAAACGGAACAAACCAAGAATATGAACAGAACTATAACCAGGAAAGTAAGTAATACAATCACCAGAAAATACTCAAAATAAAGCAACACTATAAAGTCCATAAACACGAGATGCTGTGGCAGTATGTTCAAAGCTCATGTTATGTTATTTTGTGTAAAATCTGAACTGAAACCAGTTCAGTCAAGTAGAAAGTAAGACACATCCAGCCAAGCTTGAACTTTGCTAATATGACAAAGCATAAGGGGGAAAAATGTTGAAGTACATCAGTAAAATATGTCAAATGTACATGTACTTTGTTGCTTTCTACTATAGATGAAAAGAGCTATAAAATGAGATCCTAGTTGTAACAAACTAAAATGATCTTTTGTTTTTACATGTGCGACTGCATGATGAACTGAATCCACACTAAGTCTTCTTTGAAACAAACAAAACCTCTCTCCCATCAGTCTTTGGCTCTCTGAGGTGCAGCGCTTACATGCTTTACATCTGCTTTCTGTCAATAACCGCTCTGATTCTTAACTACCCACAATGGATCAGTAACCGGTTGATCTCATGCCCCCTTTCTGCTCTCCCTACACAAGCACACGCGTACTTTAAGCAGCACGTTTGTTGTTGTTGCTGTTGGTGGTGGTGGTTGGCTTTTGTTTTTTTTTCTTCCATAGTGATTCTCTCAAGGCTTTGATCAAATATAGAATAGAAGCTGCTCCCTCAAATCCACGTCTTCCTCCTCCATCTCATCTGCCTCTGAGTACCGTTGGAAGAAGTCATTCCCCATACACTTCTGTATAAATACAGACATGCACCATACAAATACATGATATATGAAAAGTGTTTACGCTTCATATATTCATATAGTTTCATTTTTTGTTGAAAATATACCCCCCCAAAAATTTCCTGGCAAATTGACTCAGCAACAGTCGTAGAAAGAAGATTTAGGAGAGGGTGAGAGAGGGAGAGAGGCCTGTTGAAGGGACAGACAGTCCGATTGAGAGAGGAAGCAAACGGGAATTGGAGACAGAGATGAAGAGAAATGAAGTGAGACAGAGGGAATCGGGGGGGGGGGGAAGGTGAGCGACAAGAGAGATGAAGGAGTGTGTGTGTGTGTGTGTGTGTGTGTGTGTGTGGGTGGGGGGGAAGGATAAACTATTTGTCACGCTGCTGACGGAGAGAGATTGAAAAAGAAGGAGTGGGAGAGAAGAGTGGAGGTTGTCTTGATATAATGCTTTCTTATGCTCTTAAAGTACCGCTGTAGTCTGTCTACTTAGCTCCAGCTCTGGCTTGTTTTGTTGCTTATTTCCTTTCTCTTCTTCTTTTTTTCCTCCTTTTCTTTATTTCCCTTTTGTCCTTCCTTCCTCGTCTGCCCTCCCCGCAGGCACGTCTATAATCCAGGTGACGGCGACAGATGCTGATGACCCGACGTATGGGAACAGCGCCAAGCTCGTGTACACACTGGTGCAGGGCCAGCAGTACTTCTCTGTCGATCCCCAGACAGGTGAGCGTGCTTATGTGCGTTTGCGTGTAACACACGTGGGCGAACGAATGTAAAAGATGCGCAGATGTCAGAAGGCAAACACGCACGCATGCAGCAGGAAAGCGACATACATGCAAGATGTTCAGGAGCGAACAGCTGAGCTCGGTCTTCACAGTACCCGACATGTCTGTGCTGTGTGACGGCCTAAGGAGACGCACACGTGTTCGTGTAGGTGTGTGTGAGACACAGGTGGAGTGAAACACTGGGGAACCCGTGGACCTGCATGCATGAGTACAGAAACATGTCTCTGACTTTCACACACACACACACACACACTGAAAGCAACACTTCCCCCCCAGTGCAACTCCCATTCTCTTGTCACACTTAGTCATCCATCTTTCTCTCTTCCCCTTTTCCCACTTGTGCCCCATCAAACACATACACACTTGCTCTTTCAAGCACACCCCCCTCCCCCCACCTCCACCTCTTTCCCCCTCTGCGGTTCGCTCCAGCATGAGCTGGCAGAAATGTATTCACGCCGCCAGGCTGCGTGTGCCGAACAACAGCCTAATATTATTATTTCTGGGTGAAGCAAAAGCGAAAAAGACGCGTTTAAAGACACACGTCAGCGAAGGCTTATGATCTCTGATGCAGGGCAGATTACAAAAGGGCTTCAAGAAGGCATCTGGCGTGCCTGTTGTCACCGTGTCGGAGTCTCGCACACGTCACCTGAGGGCAAAAAGTTTTATTGTCGAGCGTTTAGGGGTTGAGGGCGGAGGAGGGCGCTTTATTTATTAATTTATTTATTTAACTTTATGATGATTACTTTTTTAGCAGTCTACCTTGGAGGGGACTTTTAGCTCTGTTTAGTCAGAAATGGAGCACTGACTGTCTTGATGTTGTAGGTGCTGTTTTGATAGGCAGCGCGCATTGAAGAGACATTAAGTTTCACAGTAAAACTCCATATCTATTAACTTTTTCAGATTTTTGTTTTCTGTCTGCCTGTAGAAGTGAGAGCCTCCATGTGAGCGTTTATTTTGCCCACACAGTCACAGGTAGCCAGCACTCGTGTTTTGCTCATTGAATGTCAATGCCTGGTAATTGATTGCCTCGGCACGTGAGGACCTCTCAAATAACCAAAGGGAGCTGCAGGACTCTTTGAAATATAAGCCTAATTCCACACAGTGTGTAGTAGCCGTGACACTGTGCTTTCAGAAGAGCTTCAGCATTCCGAACATGTCCGCTCTCCTCTTCTCGACTCCCTATCTCCCTCTTTTCAATCACCCCCCATTTCTCGTCGGTTCCATCACCGAGGGTCTTTTTCAGAATGTGCACTCGGAGGCGAGCGCGTTCGCTCATACATTTACTTTGTTTGTTTATGAATTCTGCTCAGAAAGCTCGACATATTTCTGCCTGTTCGTTCGTTAGCATTCAAAACAGCCCAGGCTGAATGTGATTCACCTTGAGCTGCCAAGTCATCCAGGCCGGTGTTTTTTGGTTGATGCTGGGCGAGAGCGGGCAGAATTTGATGTGCAACATCCAATCACATGTAGCAGAATGAGGTCATTTGCACGGGGGAGGTGATCGATGTCGAACACGAGTAAATGATTCGTCTTTGTGTGCCGCTAAAGAGCATGAGACACAGAACGTGATTTTATGCTCTGTCAGCATGTCTATCTGCTGCAGCGTGGTGATTTGTCTTTTCCAGATGAGCCCCCTTTTCACATATCTGTTTATGTACGTGTGTGTCTGTGCGCCTTCAACGGGACATTAAGTTATATATTGTAGCTGTCAAATGGAAAGTGAGTGTCTCCAAAATGTCAGAAAAACTGCCAGATTGTCAGGAAAAGCAGCTCGGTGCCGGCGCACGTCGATATCGTCCAATAGGCTGTGAAAGGGCAAAGCAGAACTTTAAAAACACTTCGATTAAACTCAAATTACGGGCTTTTAACACAGAAACAAATTGAGGATTGCTTTGGAAATGATAAAACAACTGCTAACATAAGTGGTAACTTTACAGTTTATTGTGTCGTAAGCTGAATTTTATACGCCATAAACTGGTCTGTTGTTTAAGTACACCAGTAAAATTACAGTTCTGTTGTCGTGGGAAGGATGAGTAAACCACCGTACCAACAGAGAAGCCACCATCTAAAATTAAAGCAAGTTTATTTGTTGAAGGTGCTGCCATGCTGTTTGTGTAAAGTTTGAATGAATTTGATATCATTTCTTGTGTTTCCTAATGTTTTCCTTTCACCGCGTCAGCCATGCTCCTCTGTCTCTGCCCTCCTGTTTGTCTCCGTGTTAGTTTTTCGTACTTTCATAGTTTTTGTTTTTTTGTTTTGCTTTGATATCTTTTACTTTTTTGTGTGCTTGACAGTTTTCTCTCTCCCTCGGTCAGTTATCCGTCCATCTGTTTGCCCTCCACTTCTCCTCATGTTCCCAGGTTGTTCTTTGTGCTTTCCTCTACTTTTTTATTGTTTTGTTTTTTTTACCTTATTTGTTTTAAAGCTCACTTGTTGGTGTCTAAACCTTCTACACACATAACAGAACCTTACCCAATTGATTTCAGTGCATTGTAAAAGTAACTTGATTGGTGGATGTCAGGACTTTTAAATTAATCATTTATGAGAATAGTTACACATACAGTCAAGTGAAAAGAATGTTTTCATAGGGCTCTGTGCAGTCCTGTGAGAAATTAAATACGGCTTGTGATTCAATAGTTTGTAAAACTACCTTAAGCAGCAGCTGGATGATTTTATCTGTCTCACAGATCATTGTGGAGACATTTTGGCCCACTCCTCTTTGCAGCATTATTTGTTTATGCACAGCTTAAAGTCCCACTGCAACATTTCAGTCAGGTTAAGCTCTAAACTTTGACCGGCTCATTGCAACACCTTAATGCTATTCTGTTTTAGATTTACTGCTTCGCTTGGGATCATTGCCTTGTTGCATGACCCAGTTTTGGACAACATTTGGCCTCACATTTGGCTCCAGAATACTTTGATATAAAGAGTAGTTCATGGTTAACTCAATGACCAAAAGGTGCCCAGGTCCTGTGGTTGGAAAACAAGCCCAAATCATCAACCCTCCACCACCATGCTTAACAAGTGTTTGTGTTGATATGCAATGCTTGGTTTGCTCCAAGTGCAGTCCTGTGTGTCTTGGCCAAAAGGCTCTGCTTTGGTCTCATCTGTCCAGCAGACACTCCTGGGAAGATTGTAGCATTGCATTAAGCTCAATGCTCCAGACCAGCAAACTGCCAAAACAATTACAGAGGTGCCAATGATTAGTTACCAATGTTCATTTGATTAGCAGCACCGAGCTGTTACTTACCCTCTTAATTTCTATGGAAGCTCTGATGATGTTTTTCACAGGACTGCATAGAGTCCTATGAAAACATTGTTTTCACATGACTGTATTTATCTGCAAAATATACAAAATAAACTTGGACGGGTTAGCCCACCTGATTTACAGAGGGTGCATGAATAATTCAGAAATTAGTAATTAATCTAGCACGTTACCTATATTTTGCAGAGGCCTGATGGTAGTTTGCCTGCATTAATATTTGCATGGGGGATTCAAGCGGTCCATTTACTGTAATACTATTTTTTATAGCTAACTACATAAAACTACAAATGATTAGCGGCTGTAAAGGAAGAAAGTGAGTGTTGATTTTGTCATTCTCTGCTACAAGTGAGCAACATTTGACAATTCCCAACCCATTTTATTTCATCTTGACTGCTGTGAAGGAATATACAGGCAGTGCATTCCTCAGGCGGCACACACTTGACATTTTTTTCAGTGCTCGTGCAACAGGACTGTGGTTGTGTCGTGCTCACAGGGCGACGTCATCATGGATAAATCTCACAAATCTGAGCCTGAGGAATACATCACTGTGACCAAGCATTTTATAGAAAGCCAGAGCTGACATTCTTGCCCTTTCACATAAAAAGTGGGTTGTTTTATTTTTGGGTGTTATGTATGACCTGTTAACAAGTGGACATTCTTTTGCAATAAAATCAACTGAGTGGTATTTTTCTGCTGGCTTGTGACCTTTTTGTGATACATTTGTTTCATTTTGCATGTACATTGTTTAAGTTTGCGGGAATGTGTACTTTTCAAAACTGGCAACACTGCTAATTAGTTTTTATGTGACTCTAATGGAATAACCAGTACTTAGATTTATAAATAAGGGTTGCAGACCATCAGGACCAAACTGTGTTATATAACAACTTGTTAACATTTATACCTGAAGGCTAAATGGCATACTGGAAATCAAGAATGACCTTTCATTAATGACTTCCTAACATGTGTAACTGCGGTGCTGATGAAGTCTTTAATAAAGGGTCATGACTTTCTCAGTTCATAACGGGAAGTCAGATCTGTTGTTATAAATGTTAATAAGTCATTAATAAAAGGTTACGGTGTCTGTTTATTAATTTACCACTTCATAGGACATTTAGTTCTTGTCAGATCTATTGGCGGTTCTGACTCAGTCATCAATAAAGACTTATTACATTAACGCAATTCTTAAAGACTGATCACAGCATGTGGATTTTACTGCAAACAGTCAAATTAACTGTAAACTCGGAAAGCTGTGCCTGATTAGAAAGTGGTACCTTCAAATGTGTAACAGATAGATTCACAATCATCATACCAAAGGTGTGACTGCAATATTTTATCTGAGAGTAAGAAGATTGTAAGGAAGTTATAGATGTGAAGAGAGCAGGATGAGGTCCTGCTGTGCAGAGAGATTTTCTTCCAAAACAGAGCGCAGGCCAGAAAGTATATTTTTAAAGCCAGAAAGTTCAGTTAATCATAAAGTTATAAATATTGATCACAAAAGAGTTTCAGTCTCACGCAGATGGATTGTGATCAGTTGTTGCCAAGTAGTAGAAACCAAGGTTCATGGTCATTGTGATGCTACCCTATGTGTGTGTTTTCTCCAGGTATTCTACGAACAGCTGTACCCGATATGGACAGGGAGACCCAGGACCAGTACCTGGTGGTGCTTCAGGCTAAAGACATGGGGGGGCACCTAGGAGGATTATCTGGGACCACCACTGTAACCGTCAGGCTTACCGATGTTAATGACAACCCACCACGCTTCACACAGAGTGAGTAACTCAGCAGCTTATACCGCTACCAAATAAAATATAGAACAGGAATAGAGAGGCAGCAGTCTGGGGAAAATTACTGCTGCAGAGAGTGCATCACATCCCACATACATGCACGCTAACTGTACATACTGCCCACTGCTCACGAGAGCACACGCCGTGCAAGAACAGTGGAGCCATCAGCCAGTGTAAAATAACTGTGTGTACTTTTAACCATTTTGTTATGCCTGTGTAAAGTTTCTAGCTTCCGATATAGGAAAGGGATGAAGAGAAAACAAACACTGAGCTGCATAACAGCATAAACACCATGTTTGTTTTGCACCAGAAGGCAGAAGAGTTGTTGGACCTTTCTGACCTGCAGGTCCTGTCAGGATTTTCACAGCAGCAGTCAGGCAGAGGAGATTCCTGCAGGGCTGCAAAGTACCTCATCAAACATTCAGCCATGGATTTAGCTTGCCTCTGCTATGATAGATCGGCTGCTATTTCCAACAGCAGCTACACTGTCAGATTATATCAGACAATCTGACAGCACGTCAATGTAGGAAACCCTAATTGGCTTCCTAATAACTTTGAATATGGTTAATTGAATTACACTGTTTGCAATCATGACATCGTTTTAGTAAAAATCATAGATGTGATAGGTCTTTCGCACTTGCAGTCTATGAAATATGTTTTTGATAAATGAAATCAAATTAAAATTTACTCTTGTGGATTAAACAAAATATAGACCAAATTAGCGGTTGGCATAATGGTGAAGATGATGTAATCAAGACGGGTTATTAGATATTATTGTCCTGTTGGCGATTATAATGTTAATCATTCTTCCAAATAGGAGGCAGATCTTCTTCTTCATGTACTAGACTGATGTGAATAAGACAGGCTGGGATTAATTAATTCTCTTCTTTGGTATGTCACCAAAAGAATGGTAGGTGTGTTCTTTCATACCCTCGAAAGGACAAGCTAGTTAGGCCTCCTGTGAATGATCAAGAGAATCATGTGGCCTTGGTCGCCAGGGTTCTCCTCGTATTTTACTTAAGGTCGTCCTTTCTGCCATTTCTCCTCTAAGCAGCTCCGTCTCCTCCAGTTTAATTGCTGACCTTCTTCCAATTAAAGTGACGAGGACAGGAGTTGGGAAATCACTTTTGTATGACTGCTGTAGAGGAGCTGGTAGGAACCATACAGTACTATGCATAGTTTACTTCCAAGGACCTTGACTTTCTTACAATTTTTTAAAATGGTCTTGATCAGTAGCCCTTCAGCTTTCTGAGGGTCTTTCAAAGTTTTTCTTTGGATATTTGCTGATTTCCACTCATTTTCAGTCCAGTCCTTATACTGACCATTTTTAGAAGGTTTATGTATTTATTTAATAATATGTGCTATCACTTATAATGCTGAGATATGAATCATCAAAGCCTGAAAAAAGAAACATCACTCAAGTAGTGAGCCAGTTTTGTGTCTATACATCAAAGACAACTTATAAAAGAACCCATTTTAAATTGTATCTGTAGGATAGATGATGGATCTTTAGGCACTCTGTTACTCTTAGCCTCTAATAAAAGCATTTAATGTGTAACAGTTTCTTCAGTTGTATCTATAAAAATGTACCAAGAATCTATCATAGTTTGACAAATATAAAGCAGTATTTTGGTAACAAGAACTATTAGCTGAATACTTGGCGTATCTCAGCATAGTGTGCATTATGTAAATAAAAAAATCAGAAGGAACTGCTCAAGTGGAGGACAAAAGAATCGATCTAAAAAAGATCAACTGTATATGACAGTCATGTCCTTAAGAGGCATTAAAAAATTCAGCAAAGACCTGAAACAAGAACTGAGAGATGCATCTTGGTCTTCGGTTGATCCATATTTTCCATTTTCTTAGCAATATATGGAGAAAAGAGGATCGCCTCAAGACTGTACAGTACTGTAAGTTACTCTACTAAAAGTGTTAATGAGAGAGATAGATAGATAGATAGATAGATAGATAGATAGATAGATAGATAGATAGATAGATAGATAGATAAATTGCATACAATTGCATTCTTACACGTTTTTTCTTTTCATTAGAACTTTGGAGCTTTGGTGTGATCTGAAGGCTGTTGTAAAATAGGCGCGACTACAATTTGAAATTCTTTTCTATAAATGAAATTCAAGGCAAAGTCATTTTAAATGTGTGACTGAACCAAGCGTACTCAGACATTAAGTTTGAAAGATACAGCAATTGCTTGTTGTTGAGCTTCTCCCAGTTTTCATACAAGTCACTGAGTCAGAAACTTATAATTAAACGGATTTCATATAATTTCGTTGTCAGAATAAGGATTTTAGCTCACATGGTAGTGGGATTTTAATATTTCCTGGTAATATTTAGACATTTTATTTATCAATAACAGCTGTCGATATGTATGCTGATCATAACAGTGTGTTTAGAGTTTAGATGGAGTTACAATCTTAGTAGCAGTATAACTAGTTTGCATTTCTCTGTGCTGTGCTGAAAAAGTCACTGTTTTCTAAATCAAACAGCATGGGGTGAAAGTGCCGTAGTGTATCAGAAACCACAGGAGCTGTAGAGCATTTCCGATGCTCAAGCACAGGGAAGCTTTCAGCTAAAATCTGATGGAAAACTCGAGATGCATGCATGACTCCATCACCGAACACGGTTATGCAGGTAAAGCCGACAGAACCACTTCCATTTGACAGTGACATCATGTACCAATTCTTGGAATGAGGTCTAACACGGGAGCAAAGGAAAACAGACTCAGGAGCTTGAGACTTGGTCTGTGCCATGACTGTGCTTTGAAAAATTCATGAGTTTCATTGTTTTTGTTGCCAAATTGCCAAGGTTTTGGAGCTGTGAGAGCACCTCTTGTTAAATACAGAATTTAAATGAACTGCAGATCTGTTTCACTGATACTTTTATTCACCAATTTGGTTCATTTAAAGTAATTTGTTTTAAACGTAGCTTAAAATGTAATATCTTTGAAAGGCTTTTGTAGCTTAGCTTGCTACGTTAGCTTCAGTGTCATTTGAGGTAATGTAGAATAACTGATGTCTTACTCATATGCTTCCCAAGTAGCACGTTCTAAGCTGTGTAACAGCCTCTGTTATAGCACCACCTGGTCTTCTTTTTGTAATGAGCAGTGAGTAAATCCACAATATGTTCTTAGTGAATGTAGAGCAGTGACACGCACCTGTTCCTTTAGCCAGGTCTCCCTGCTGGAGTCTCAAATACTTCTCTTTTGTGACAGCCATCAAATATCTAGAGACCAAGTACTCCTTGGTCTCACATCCAAACCCATTTGCTAAATGCAATTTTTCAGTGTACAAAGACATGTTTTAACCCAAACAACGACCTGTTTCGAAGTTAATCAGTTAGTTTTTAGTGGCTGAATCTAACCAGTGAATGAAACCAAGGGTAAGCAGCAAATTAAAACAATAGAAACAAACCGCAGCACTACTCCCACAACCTGTGCAACTGTTGGATCAGTCTACGTTCCACATGCATTACTTGCACAGGGTGATGTGCTATTTGATTAAAGCTTTGCCAGAATTGGGGTAATGATGTACTGGAGTAGCAGATTTGCTAACTGAGCTGAACCTCCATCAAGGATGGTGTTTTGGACCTGAGGCCTGGAGGGCTTCTTGGAGGAAAGCTGGGCCCTGTTTTGATCTTTGTGGGTGATGAGGAGTCTCACGGTGCTGGTAGCTCCTTTAAACCTTCACCGTGCACCGAAATCTGTTGGCTGTTACCTCCTCATGTTCTTCTGATGACTCCCTGTATGAGTTTGCTTTGCTGAATGCACTGATGTTAACCTACACGTAACCTAGAGAATTTGTGTGTGTGTCTCGGTGTGCAAACAGTCCACATATTCCTACGTTTTTCTGGATGTCTGTGTGTATCCCTGAGCCTCTGCTTGCCTTTTTTTTCTTCCCCCTCACGCACTCATGCTCTCTTGTGCTTGCGCGAACACCATCAAAGCCTGCCACCCCGCCGCTCTACTCAATTACACACCCAGGCTTTTAAAAAGACACCCTCAAATCCGGCTCCCGCGTCTCCCAAGGTCAACACTGCTTATTCCTTGTGGCATTTAGCAAAGGGAGAGGATTACACTGGTACGTATGAACCAGGTATTGGCTGTACATTATAGCCTTAACAAGAAGGAAAAAAACCAGCCTGCTTTGTGGGCTCGTCTCTTCACAGAGCCCTTGAATTTCTCACTATCCAAAACATGATTTTAGGAACTAAGTGGGTTTGTTGTGTGTTCAGTTTTGAAAGCCATCGGGGGATTTCTTGTGCCCGGAGGAGGCAGTATAGCAAAGGGAAAGTAGGCTACGGTGCAGATTGGAGGTTTTTTGTCTAAATGATTAGTGGAGATTGTGGGATATTTTCAGATGCTTCACTGGCAAACATAACGCTCTAAACACTCTTTATCAAATGGCATGCATTGTGCTCCAAATGTATTTGGACAGGACCTTGTTTCTTTTAGAATTTTAGTTCTTTGGTGCAGGGAAGGCTTTTAATTTTAGACCCATCCATATCAAATTGTTAAAGAAAAAGCGCTTTTTGAACAGCTGTGTACGGCAACAACGCAAAAGCAGCGAGGAATCGTTTTCTGTAGCCTCCTGACACAAATTCAGAGTTATAGAAGTTTTATCCCAGAAACATGATTCCACTTAGAAGTGTTAATACTGGGAATACCCGCTTCTCAGCGGGTCTGCTTTTTATGACACAAGTAAACTGAAAAATGTTTGTTTTCAGCGACGCGTCGTTAACAAGCCAGACGGCTGTCTGTTACTGTCTCATTTCACATCAGCTCTTTTCCTGATTAAGCTGTTAATTATGCTGGTGCAAAGTGGAATACATGGATGAGTAATTGTGTGAAAGTAAACATGGGTACTGGGTATCAAACGCAAATAATTAACTCTCTGTCACCCCGCTTCAGGACTGCTATAGTAAATGACTTTCTACTCTTCTGGAAATCCGGCAAAGACGATAGGGCTTTCACAGCTTCACATAATTTGTAGCAGGACCATAGTGGTGTTGTTTGAGGGCTGATTTGAAATTTCATACCCTTGTTTCCATGTAGTCATTTATTCAGACATGTTTTCCCATGTTTACTATAGCTGAATAATTTATGGCTGTGTGTACTCCAAGCTGAATTCTCCCTAGGATAAATTGAAAAAGAGGCTAGCTCAACGGCTGGAAGAGTACCTAAAAATAAGATGACCACTTTATTTATTAACACATAACACATAATAAGTCCTACCGCTCGATAAGGGAGGGAAACATGGTTAAAATTTGAAGATGCCCTTTTTTTCTTAAAGCCTTTAAAAAAATATTAAACTTTTAAAACTTTATCAAAATCATCCAACCTTTACCTTTTCAACCTCATTTTGTTTTAAAAAACCTTTCACACACGCTATCAAAATTAAATGCTAATATTGCCCTGTAGCATTTTCTACACCTGAGAAAATGACACATAAAAGACAGAACAAAGAAAAGGAAAGCAAAGATGTGCAAACACCTGACATCTCAAGAACACAAAAATAAACATGACCCAGTTCTGCCTGTTGCATTAGAAAACTGCAGTGTATTAGAAAACACAGAGATGAATGTTAGATGGAAAACGGGGATCATTTCATTTCATTATAATAATCACATATTGATGGACTTAATATTAGCAGCGACCCAGTTAAGATCAGAGTGTTATACACTAACACGGCCTTTGTGCTTTTGACAGATCAGACTTCTGCCATAATGTTAGCTGAGGACACTGTTTTACTGTATTCATGTAACTCAGTCATGTATGTGCGTAAAGTATTTATAGGTGCACATTACACTGTATAAGATGTAACGTTTATCTTCCCGGCACAAATGCAGCTTTGGGAGCTCTGCACTTTGATCTCACCTGCTAAATTTTTATCAACTAACTTGTGTATTTGAAATGGAAGTGGAAGGTAGCCTCAGGTTCCCTGTGATTATTTATGGAGTTATATATGATATATTGACAATATATAGACAATTCAAGGTCCACTTGCAAGCGTCTGGATGTCTCACTTGTGCTGGGTTGAGTTTAAGCTTGAGATCTCATTTTTGACCTTGGATAAAGTCATTTGAGAAATCTCTCCCCCCCCCCTTCCTGAATTTACTAAAAGCTCTTCAGGAGGCTTCAACAATTAATCACAAAATCCTTGCCAGCAGATGGAATTGGCTTCTTTTTTTACTCCAGTTATATATATCGATAAAGAAATCAAAAAGGAGAGAATATGAATAAAAAGCTGAGCCTTTATACCACTATACTGTTTTATAAAACAGTATAGTGGAAACATATTGTGAAAGCCAGTAAGAGACCTTGCTTTAGAGAAATCTTAACTAATGAATACTGTACTGTTTAAAAAAAAAAAAGGTTTGATTGGTCACCTCTTAACTTTTTTTAAACTCTTTTTAAAAAACATCCTGAAACATAACATAGGAAGGTTCCTCTTGGGTCTGCGCATTTCTTGTTAATGAAATACATTCAGTAAAGTCCTCGGGCTTTTCACAAAGCCTAATCGCTTTCCTCACATTGCTTTAGTTTGTCCTCATCATACTAATTTAGAATTATGAGATCACGATAAGAAACTCTGTCGTAGTCCTTATTGGTCCTAGCTGTTGTAATTATGTTACGCCGTACTATAACATTTCATGCAAACGTAGTGCTAAAGCTATTGAATAGATAAACACTTTAAAATGTGCGTATAGCACTGTGGGCTAAAAGAAAGGGGCTTGCATTTCAGAGCCAGGGCTTTAAAAGCAGATTGAGAACAATTAAAGCATGTCAAAGAGTGGGGCAAATAATCAAAATCTACTTTATTAAGTGATCGACATCAAAAATGATTCAAAACCACATTTGAAATCAGGACCACTTAAAAAAACTGAAAGTGAAATGTCACTCTGTGTATGCGTGTTCTCGGTGAAATGTCAGCATTTCATTTGATCTGGCCCAATCCTATCTGTACACCAATTCTACCACCTCGAATACGTCTGTCGGCTGTCAAAGGGCAAAACATTGATTCAGAATCTTGTAACGGTTGGAGCAGCAGACTCATAGAAATTCCCAAATGCGTCCGGAGACGCATAACTTGTGCTTGCTGAAATGTACTGGGCATGAGCAGCTACAACTCTGCACGGTGACAACTCCACAGACGGAGGCTCAGGTGCCGCTTTCCTGTTTTTATGTGGTTTCCAAACAACCTTGGCTTGCCAACGGTGCCACATAAAAACGTTGAGGGAGCCATCACTCTCCCAGCAGTTTGATGGATGGAAAGATAGATGAGCTGACAGATGACTACATAGGTAGCGCCGATAAGATCAGTGTCATTTTATGCACCGGGGAGAAGAGACAGAGGGAGAAGGAGCGATAGAAGGAGTAGTTCGGAGAAGGCTTCATCATAAATATTACTAATTCATTTCCCTGGAGAGCTCGGATGTAATAGAGAGAGTGTGAATGGGAGGAGACAGAAAGAGAGAACGGGGAGGTGTGTGTGTGCGAGTGAATACAAAACTCGGTGTGCGTATATGTTCAAGAGCGCCCTTTTTTTCCTGAAAGAGAGGAGAAAAAGAGAAAGATGGAGACGCTGAGGAAGGTGCGATAAAGTTGTCAAAGGAGTGAGACAACAGGAGGGAGCAAATGGGGAGTGGGTGAGAAATGGCTCAGAGAATGTAGAGGAAACCACAGAGAGGCTGAGGAGACAAGGAGACAAATGTGCAAGTACGGGCGTGGGGGTGTAATTGAAATGGAGGGAATCGGTAGGCATTAAAAAGGGTATTATGTCCTTTAGTGAGAATGAGACGCGCAAAAACCAAAAAAGAGGCGTAAGGACAACAAAGGGGGATGAGTGGGCGAGCTAAACGTGTACACACAGATTGACACAATGGCTTAACCTGTGCGTGTGTTCTTTATCTGTGGCTCGAGCTCCTCCTGCAGTTGTTAATGCTTTTCGGCCTCTGATACCTGCGCTCGTGTTTGTGCACGCGCCCACGCGTGCACGTTCGCGCGCGCTCGCGAGATCAGTCAGAGGTTAGGAGACGGGATCGCATAGAAGTGACAGACGTTGTCATCTCCTGTCAGACCCAGAGACGTGCACACATCCCTGCCTGCCAGCGCATGCAGACACACACAGGCACACGCGCGCACGCATACGGACACACTCCTGACTCCCACTCGCTCTCAGTGTGTGCTCTTCACACACCCGGTACCCTTGTGTCCCTTATCACACACTCTCCCATCTGTTCCTGTTTTAAAACACCCTCAGCGCACAATCATTTTTAGTCATTGTGGCAGAAAGTGTCTGTGCTGAGAAATCCCACTCGTCAAACCATTCACTTTCACAGTCCCACCGTAAACTACTGTGGCTACTGTTAATGAACATTTGCCGTCCCCACCAAGCAATAAATTCCTCGCCTGGGGTTAATGTTGGTCATCAAAGTTTAATCATGAAGAATTATTTGCGCAGTATTAATGTTTAAAAAATAACATAAGGAGAACATGAGGGAGGGTGGTGCAGGTTAGAATTTGTGATTTGTATGTAACAGTGAAACCAGCTGGCATGAGCCAACATCATTTTCTCTTCTTATCTTCTTAGCAGTCCAATCACATTCAGCGCAATCTAATGCATATCGAAAATAACACACGTCCCCTTCAATAGGGCATCGATAATGAATTTAGTTAAATGCCATGACTAATGTGCATTTTGTGGACTAGTAATGGGCTCATCAGAGTTAGGGGACACACGCGCAGGCCAATCCGGTCCAACGCGGCCGCCCCCGTCCCCGTCGCACTGTCCAATGATCGCCACCCACGTGCTGACGTCTCCCATTGTTTGGACTGGGACGATAAAGACACGAAGCCGCCACTCTTTAGAATGCATGAAAGCAAGTCCTGGGGGCAAGTTCACCAAAGCGTGAAGGAGGGAGGAGGGAGACGACAGAACGGAGGGATGGAGACGGGGAGAGGAAAGAGGGGAGTAAAAGCAAATGGTTTTGTGGCGACAGTGATAATCAGGCTAACTAAAAATCCCTTCAGCTCACGCAGAGCAGAAGCGATGCTGGGAAATGAAATGAAGCAGGTTTTCACTGATGTGTTTAGGAGCTGCGATGCAGACACACAGATGTGCCTGCAGCTGTTAACGTATACATGTGCGTTTCTCTGCAGTTTATATGACGAGTTTAGGGCTGGATTACTGGATTTTGTTGAAAGCTGTGCGTACTGAAGCGGCCTTTAACTCACAGCTTTTAATTGTTGAGACTAAGTTGGAAATACTATTGTGTGCCCATGGACTGATATAAAGAGCAGTGATGAAACATTAGTCTGTTTGCACAAGCAGCTCTCAGCATCTTTTTTTTCGTTGTTTCTTGTTCTCTGGAGGCTTCGCTGTCCTCGAGCTGCGAGGCGCCTGATTCAGCTGGATTTGGGTGGAAGATACGAGGGGGAACCCTGTTTTTAGCTGATTATATGTGTTTTAAGACCTTCTTGGAGAATTCACACGTACGCACTTGCTCACTAACACGTACAATGGCACATGCAGTGCAGCGCTTAAGCAAAAAAAAAAAGAAAAAACACTCCGTATATGCAGCCAGCTCAGAGGCGTGAGATAGCGCCGAGGCATGAAAAGCCTTTTCCTGAAATGGCTCCCTCATATCACAACGCACAATTAGGCCTGCCATTGCAGTGCCCTGGAGTCAATGGTGGCACAGTACAGAGCTCTGCTTGGATAGATTCCTCTAGGCTTTCACCCTGCGTGGGTATGAATTCTGCTGCAGCCCACTTACTGCATCGCCTGCACGTTACGTGTTCATGCGTGTGCGTGCCTTGCGCCCAGCAGTTTGCGTGAGCGTTAAAGTAGCAGGGTCAGCTGGCCTTGTTGGTAGTGGCTTTCTTTTTTCTCATTTTACCCCCTTTTTTCCCCTCTCTTGCACTCTCTTGTTCTTCCTCACATATACATGCACAGCAAATGAGGCTTTACGCTGACATTAGAACCACATCAAATTGGCAGCTCCTGTGAGGGATCCGCAGGCAGAGCTTCCCCCTGATGAGCTTTTCTGAAGCAATCCCGTGCAGCCAACAGAGCCTCTGAGCAGAGATTCATTGCGCAGTAATCATCCTATACAACACGAGGTTTCCAAAAGACCTACATGTAGGCAATCCGGCCCGAGAGGCTCTTACATTCTCCACACTTTTCCTGCCATCGCAAGAGGAGAAACTTGGAAATTTAAAACTTAATTAAACTCCCCAAACAGGGCCTTTTCCTGTCCCTGCTTCCTTTTTTGTTAGTTTGTGTATCAGCTCTGGCTTCTGTGGAAATTAGGTGAATCCATCACACCTTTTCCAGCAACTCCCGGGCCCTTTGCTCGCAGGGAAAGCACAAAAAATGCAAGGCGACAGGACGCAAAGAGACTGCCTTGACAGTTTTTTTTATTTTTTTTTTTTCTGCATTACTTTTTCATCTGACCTGGCAGTGTGCCCCCTCACGCAGAATAATAGGAGCTAAAGCCATTCTCTTTTTGCCGAGCCATCAGTGAGCCATGGAGAGCCGGAGAAGAGGAAGTGATTTCCATGTTAATGGGAACCTTCTCAGCAGCGTCTAAACCTTTCCCTTCTTTCCTTTCCTTCCATCAGTGCTTCCTCGCTTGCCGTCTGTTTTGTGCTTACCTGGCTTTACCTGCTGTCGTTCCTGTGCGCTCAGTCGTTGTGGTGTTGTCTTGCAAAGGTACCTTTCACCTCCCAGTCCCTGTTTACTTCTTCCTTCCTTCCCTCTGCAGCACTCTTTTTCTCTCTGTCGAGCTTGATGAATGGAGTCGCTGGACTGTGAGCGCTACATCCTCAACAGGGTGTGGCAGGCCATTGCTAGCTATCTCACATTAATGCGAGTGTGTGTGTGTTTCTCTTTGTTTTTTTCTTTCATTTACCCTGCCTCCTGTGGTATACATGGGCAAATCCTGCCTCAAACTCTAGGCCATAAAAATGGATTCTTGGAAATGAATTGGACAGATAAGAGCACTCTTCAAGAGTCTCTTAAAATCCCTTTTCCCCCGCTACTGCAGAACTACATTGATGTCCACTTGGCTGAACATTTACAATCCCCACCCTAACCCTTTGAGGATCCCTGAGCAGCCAAGTGAACATGCTCCCTGAGGTTTTTTTTTTTTTGCCACCCTCTCCTGCCCTCACCGCACTCTTGACCCTATTCTCCCTGGGATCCTCAAAAACACAGCTGGAAATGGGCCAGCAAGTCATCTCCCCCAAGATATGATAAGTGGCTCCATCTACTATACGGTCTGTGTCAGAAAAACGGCGGTGGGTAAACTACTCTGCCTCAGGGGTGCAAAACGAATCGCCTCAGTCCTGCATTCTCATCCCTTATACATAAAGGCAGGCAAGGCCAAACTAAGCTCTCCCGAGACAGTTTACGGCATTCTTATAAATCATAAATATACCTCGCCATATTGGGTAAACAGATGATCAGTTTGTGAGCAGAAGGGATACAAAGTAAACTTTGTAGGATGCAGGAGACAGACGTGATGCCAAGATGGACCCTGCGGGGCCTTGCTGAAATCTGCAGCTTCCCGCTGTTTGAATGGGTTACAGATAGATAGGAGTTTCTTATTGTTTGATGTACATCAGTGGTTCCCAACCTTTTTCATCCAACATACCCCCACAGCCCTGTCAGATGGACAGTTAAACCCATTCCCAAATTAAACTCTTCTTCAACTGGATGTGCAAAACTTTAAGTTTGACATTTCCAAATGTATTGGCAGTTAACCGTACATTTGTCAGCAGTTATTTCAGATGTTCATCCAGTGCTTTTACTCCATGTAACAGATAGTCATTGGTCAGTTTTATATGTATCTGTTTTGAGGTTATTATATTTGTGTTCCTATGCATATTATAAGGAGCTTTATTTCTTGCATTATCAGGTTGCTTTGAGTTATTGGTTTAGTTTAGGTTACTCTTTGCATCTGTTTCTGTTCACTACATGTTCTTGTCCTCAGTGTATTCTCAGTTATGCCTGTGGTAGGTTCCCATTGTTGTTTAGTGTGTCTACCTGTCATGTTTCAAGTCTGTCGTCTGTTTTTTTGGTTTAAAAGTTCATCTCATGTCTGTGTCTTATTATGGTTCCTGTTTTATTTTGAAAGAGTCTGGTGTTCTTTGCTCATTGTATCCTGTCATTATGTTTTATTCTAGTCAGCTGTGTCCTCATGTGACGCCACTTCCCCTAATCACCTCATGTGTGTATTTAAGTCCTCAGTCTCCGTGTTCAGCGTCATGTCGTCTGCATATACCCCCATGGTTTCCTTGTCAAGGTCATAGTTTAAAAAGTCATAGTCTTGTTTGCAGTTTTGTTTGTTTACTCATTCTTTCAGCCAAATAAAGGCTCACTTTATTTTTGAAACGTAGTCTGGTTTGCACTGTGTCTGCTTCTGGGTCCACCTCATCTTCACACCGGCGCACCCCGCTGTGACAGCATCCATAATGTTTAGATTTGTTTGTTCTGTTGTCATTAATTTGAGAAAAATAACTCAAAACCTTTTTATTGACAGTTTTATTCCAGAACCAACACAGATTGTTGGGATGTTACACGTTGGGAGGCACGAGAGCGGGTTGGAATGAATTTATACATGTGTTTTACTGTTGACATGAAAATCAACCTAACAAAGCGTTATGTACGTTAAATCTGTTCACTTTCAGATCCTGAATCACTTTGGAAAACACTGTGTTAGAATTAAGGTTATGGTTAACGTTAGGGTTAGGGCTCTGCTCTAAGCGTGTTTTATTGGATTCCATTGAGAACCCAGAGCGTTTCATAAGGACGTGGAAGGCTACTTTTTGTGTTACTATGTGACGCCTTGGGCCGTGGCAAATCATCGTTATGTTACGCGTTGGGAATGATAATGCTCTGACTATCCACACTATCAGCCAATTATGTTTGCTACTGTTTACTGTCAGCCAGCTATTCTAACCATTTAGTCACTTTCAAAAGCATATATGGTTCCATGTGCTCCTATTTTTTCATTGCTTTTAGTTGACTTGTTAATTATAACAGTTTAGATGATCTTTCCATTTACTTCTGGCCGCTGCAGAGACACGTCTGTGGTTGTACACACGGCTGGTTTGGAAAAAGAAGAGTAAAGCAGTAAATACAGGGGTAGAGACTGAAGGAAGACAGAAGACTCGTCCTGCATTTATCCACATATACTTGCTTGGAGGAGGAAGCAGACTTTCATCAAAACTCTAAACTATTCTGACTTGAAAGGTGAAAGGAAACATCCACAGTCTGGGCTTCAGATGAAAACATCTGTCTGTTTTTTGTTTTTTTTATCTGTAGGTGGTGTTTTTCTCTCTCCAGACATCGTTGAAGCTGTGCATCTGCGCAGTCATAGTTATTGCACAACTGTACGAGAACTCCCGTGTGGTTTAGCCCGTGTGTTGTAACTGCTGCACTTGCAATTAAGGGTTCAATTCTCATCAGGCTCATTTTGCAACAGTGCAGAGTAAACTGCTTTTCATAGAGTGTGCTAAACAGGAAGGAAAATATTTCTCAAAAGTAGTCTCATAAACTCTTTAAAAACATATTTTCTATATTGTTGTGAATGACAGTTTTTTTTGTTCTCAGTATACACATTTATTTTAATTGAGGCAACATCTGCCAGCACCATTATTAATAAGTGTAAAACAATGATAATTACGATAAAAACACCAGGTGGAATTCACCGTCTGCTTCTCTTCTCTTTGTATTAGGAGGTACTTGCTGATGGTGTCTAGACAGACATATGTACACGTGTACAGTGGAATCAGAGATATTTGTTAATGATGTTAAGATTCTAAAGATTGCAAGTTGTGTTAAATATTTCTCATTTTTTAATTTTGCAGGATACAAAAGCAAACACATATTTCTTCCACAGAAATGCAAACGTTGCAGCTTGATGGCAAGTGGCCAAATGTAACTGGGCAACACTATGAGAATGCCATAGCCAACTTTTTAATTGGAAAAGAGTCTGTAATTGTTTGTACAGGTCCTTATATAAGAAAGATGAGCAGATGTTGTTGTACAGTAACGTCTGTGTTAGGTTCTCAGTCATCCAGATCATGGTTGCCTTAAGAGCTTTAGAGAGAAGGCGACTGGACTTATTTAAGTTTCTGAAAGCTTCTTCAGTTCTGCAAACAAAAGCTAGGGGGTCCCAGGTCTTTAATCCCTTTGGGGGTGGCCATTGGTCCACTATTTATCATGTGCTTCATCACATGATTAAAGTATTAAAATAGCACATACTGCCAAATTTACAGTTTAAACCTTTTAGAAGATGTGCTATTCCCAATTGAAATGAGAGAACCTTTTTTGGGGGGACCGTCCTCTTAGTCACAGAGAAAACTGTGGTGATTATAGCTCTAGAACTGATGCAAGCAAAGGCCACTCTGTGTTAGCCCTGTGATGAACTGGCATACTGTCCAAGGTGCATCCATCCTCTCACCCAGGGTCAACTGCCACCAACCTGTGACCCAGAATTAGATAAGCAGTTTACAAAATGTAACCCTGGATGGATGGTTGTCTGTCTTTGTGCTTATGCCAGGAACCAGGTTGTGCATTGCCTCTCAGGCCAATAATCATCATAAGTGCCTCTCACAAGAGGTGTAAGGAAGTCCCGTTTCTTCGTCGTTACGTGCATAACAAATAAGAGTCCTCATTGCATTTCCCAGCCCTGCTGACATTACTTAATGCATTCAATCACAGTAAATTAATTTGCAGAAACAATAATCTACAGTGTTTAATTTAGGTGCTGACAGCTGTTTGTGGGTCTTCTTCTCCGCGGACTCACAAATGGATGCTTCTTGTCTCAAGAGGAAGCATTTGTCATCTCAGCAAATCTATGTCCAGCCTGCAACCTGCCTCCAGGCTGGGACAACACTGTGTATTCATTAAAGCTGACCTCTGCATTTGCCCGCTCTTCACTGGTATATCATGACTGAAAAAACCCCCAACAACTTTAACTAATTTCATAGCTCTAATGCGCGCTTGTATTTGCAGAAGAGTAATAATGATTGCACCGATAACATAAACAATTAGGTAATAGGCAATAATTTCCAATAATTGTTAGTCCCTAATTAAGTTTTACATCTTCAGAGCCTAAAATAAGAGACGGAGGAAATGAAATGAAAGAAGAAACTAATTAAAATGGAGGTGGCTAATACCAGCGTGCTTTATATCCTTTTATTTTCTCTATCCCTCTATTTCTTTTGCTCTGTATTAATATTTCATCTAAAGTTCAGTGCTTTCTGCTTCAATAGACAGTAAAATCACTGCTGGAAACATAGCTCTCAGTCACATCTCTCTCCCTCTCTATCTTTGTCTCTCTCTCTCTTTTTCACCTCCTCACTCACAGCCCTCCTTTGTTTCCTTTCACTCTCTGTTTTTTTTCCTTCGCTTTAGCTCTTGCCGTACATTTTCCGGTATCTCCCGTCTCTCACAGTATCTTGTAGGTGGCGGCAAATGTCAGCAGTGAGTCTAACTGGTCTAACTGCACACTCTACTTTCCCATCTCTCAGTCACATCGTTCATTCATCCAGCCAACCAACTAGAGAGCCTGCTTGCACTTTGTCGTTTTATCATTTTGTCAGTGGCGCTCAAGAGTCAATGTAAAGCTTTTTAGCCACCTGATATCCCGGCTGGGCCGCAGCTGGCGCTTGCTTTCTCTTTATAACCTTCAAAGTGGAATTCATTTAAAATGAATACAGAGCAGGTGACTTTGAGCAATACTTAAAGAAAGTTGCTGCAGAACACTTGGTGAATTGTTCGTATGGCTTCTTCCTGCATCGACATAAAAAAGGCATCATTGTGGGATTGATGCAAGGTGCTGGGAGTCAACATTGTTTAGCAGTGAATGCACTTAGGCACCTGGCTGCGCCCACGCTGGCATGGAAGCACAGGCATTCACATACTAATGGATTAATGGACACACGCTCAGGCACACCCTGCCTTTTCCTCCTGCTGCATATGGCATTCGAACAGAGCTCAGTAATGGCTAATGGCCTACCTCTCTGCGCAAGGCAAGTTAAGCAGCAACATGCCGCGCTTATACCCCTGCAGCCTGTAACCAAAGAGATCCGTTTCATTATTAACCCCATTAGCACTGAGATAGAAGGTGCCACTTTCACTTTCTCCGCTGCCACTTGCAGTTTAATTTAACCCCCTAGTGGATCGGAAAGACTAAAATTTTTTGCCTAGGCAGCAGATGCGGCTCTGTTTTCGTCTCTTCGTCCCTGCGTGAGCTATCACTCCGTCCCTTTGTGTCATGATCGCGCTTAAATTACCCTCTGCGTGCCTTGATCCTGCCTTCCGTCTCTCTTTGGCCTTTTTGCCTTAAGCCCTCTTGGGTATAAGTGCCTGCATGATGGACTCCCTCCACCCCCTTTAAATGGATGCAGATTTTATTCAGGCTATTTCCAAAACCAGTCCATGCAGTTTAGCCAGCTAGACATTTTTTTAATGACTCCCCTAACTCGACTCTTTGCACCACCACCACCTCCACCACAAGAAACAACCCTCTGCTTTAGATAAGATGCGGTGGAGTCACATCCTCTTATTTTTTATTCCCACTCAACCCCCTGCCTCCTTCACTCTCCCCTCTGTGCTTTTCCAGCACAGGCCCCCGATCCGCGCTTGTCTTCAAAAAGTGCTTCCCTGCTGGGTTTTCACCCTCTTCATTCCCCTCTCTTCCCACCCCCTCTGTCCCTCTTGTGTTGCATCTTCCATTTCATGTGTGCCTGTCCTCCTTACAGTCACCAGCTCTTCCCCTTCCCCCTCCTCTCACCATCCAGCGGTACGTCAATTTAAGCACTTTTCCTGCACCTTTAAACCTATATTAAACTACAACCACTCTAATTAACTCTCACCGCCTGTCATTTTGCTTCATTTCCACATAATCCCCCATGCCAGCGTGATCCCAATTCATCCAATCAGCTGCAAAAAAAGTGGCAGTCCCCAGACGACTGTAACATCTCTCACTGAACTCCCGTTTGACAGCAGTCATGGGGAAACAGAGCAGCCGCGTAGGTGAGAAAGAGATGTGAAGAGAGTGTGGTCTTATCTGTGAAGGAGTGCCCAAAATACAGCACAGGAGGGCTTTCGATCCTTCTCTCCCAGGCACAATTATGGCCAGCTCAGTGGGACGCATCTATATTAGTGAGACATGATGCATTGAACCGGCGTGACCACGCTGTTTGCTCGCAGCCCGCTCTAATGACTTTACCTGCGCGAACAAAGGCAGAGGACGGGGCACAGCCCCTCTCCATTTCGATCCGACGTGTGATTTTTATCAGGAAACCTGTGCTGCTTTTTGAGGTTCTTTATGTGAGGAATGAGCTGGGAATCTCTCCCTGCCACTCACCATTTCTTTCTTCTCCCTCTCCCCTGCTGAATCGCCTCTTTCTTTCTTTTCTCCCAGTCCATCACAGGTGGAAATGATGTATGACTAGTGTTGCCAGATGCTCTCCTGTGTGAGCAGAAAGCTGATAATGACTTGGTCTAGCCTACTTTACTGGCAACACACCCCTTTTGTCACTCTCCTCTGGAGCGCTCCCTGTGTGTGACAAGTGTGCATGAGAAAGAGCAAGGCTGGGGGACTGCTGGTGTGTATGTGTGCAAAAGGGACTGCCGTACACAGCTTTGCTGTACAAAAACCCGATCAATAGAAAAGACCGTCTCTGACTTGTAAATAACTTCCCTAATTTGCTGTCTCATTAGCAACAGGCCTGTTTATGTTCGAGTTGTCTTCGTCTCAGCCTTCTGGTGCTGTGTCAGTCCCAGATGGTAGGCATGGTAGTCACACCACATAAACTGGCATTTAGCATTGATTCATTGGCACACGCTGTCCCTTTTAGTGGGCAGACCCCTGCAGGGCCACGTGGGAGTAGCCTTACTCTGTTAACGGCAGATTTATTTTTTTTAAATCGCTGTTTTCTAGTTTAATATGCACACGTTAGGGCTCGGGAATGTTTCACTGTTGCAGGTTATTCAACAAGTAGACACCTAATAGAACAACTGTACAGTATGTGCGAGCTTTATCACTCTGCTGTAACATCCTCCGCTCCTCAAGGAAGGCTTTCAGCCAAACTGAGGAACCTGGCTGCAGGAAATTGCTCCCATTCAGCCACAACTGCATTAGTGAGGTCAGGCACTGATGGTTTTTGATAAGGCCTGACCCACAGTCAGTGCTCTAATTCATCCTATGCTGGAAGGTGCTGAGGTCAGGACTCTTTCCCATCAACCTGGGAAAATTCTTTCTTTATGGACCTGCCTGTGCAGAAAGGCACCTCTGCATTGAAAGAAGAAACATGGAGCTTTCTCAAACTGTTGCAAAAATAGTATGTTATGATTAGGGATGGGTATCGTTTAGGTTTTATCCGATACCAGTACCAAACCGGTACTTTTGAAACAGTGCCGGTGCTTAAACGGTGCTCAAACCGGTGCTTAAAGAATGGAGAACACAAAATTGGTCCAAAAACCTCTCATGTTCAGCTGTTTTTTTGTAAAAAGATAACAATGTTAGCCTTTTCTGCAGCTATAGGGAATATATGGTATCACTCTTGGCTGGAAGCAGTGCTTAATCAATGGAAAAAACACAAACTTTGTCCAAAAACCTCTCATGTTTAGCTGTTTTCCACTTTTTCTTTGGTCATTTTAGCCTTTTTGCCCAGGGTGAAGGGAGTATCTGCCATCAAACAAGAAGACAGCCGCATGTAGCTATGATGGTGTTTGCTAGTTCACCTTACATGCATTAATGTAATAACGTGGTTAGCCTACTCAACGTAAATTACACACGGACAACATTAAGCTACTCACGCAGAGAAGAACGGCTGCTGCTGCCGTCATCATCCGTCATCATTTCTGCTACACTGGCAGGGCTAGGGGCCAGGACTCTATTCTTCGGGTTATTGGGGGATGTTGCTAACTCCGGGTGCGATAACAGGCAACCCACCCGCAGTAGATGTGCCCAGTGTGAGGTCTTGCAGCAAGCTATCAAACACGGCGCTTTTCTCGGCTTTTAAAAAAAACGCTATACGTCGCCAGGTGTTTCATCAGATTCGAGGAGTTACCTCTTTTGCACCGTATCACCTTAAAGCACTTGTTACAGGCTGCTGAGTTTGCATCTTTTGCTGTGAAGTACAGCCAGACTTTGACCGCTTTGCCTTGGGCATTTTTAATCTGTAGCTCTGCTCTAAAAGAACGTACGTACCTGGGCCCGCCTACTATCCTTGGAAAGGTAAAATGATTGGCTAGAATCCAAAGTGTATGACATTTCAGGAAAAAAAGCACCGAAATAAAGCACCGAAATGTGTGCTGCTTTTCGGTCTGGTTACTACCGTTTATGTCAGAACCGGTGCCATTATGGCACCGGATACCGGTACCCATCCCTAGTTATGATGTGATATGAAAACTTGCTTTGTTAAGGAAACCTACCTAGCTCAAACTTTGATTAACAGCCTAATGCTTCAGTAATGTACCACAGTAGGTAAAAACAGGTAAAAACAATGGTTGGACACTGCCAAAATTACTGCGACTACAGGTTTGTTGTGTGCAGGGTTTTTTTTCTGAATCCAACTTTCTTGCAACATTTTGGGAAGGCTCCATGTTTCTTGTTTCAACACATCAGTGCCCTCGTGCACAAAGGGGGGTCTATACAGAAAGAATCTTGACAGGTTGATGGGAAAGAGTCCTGACCTCAGCTACTTCTTGCAGTCTTGTTACCTCTGAATGGCTCCTTTGAAGATGGGGACCAGGTTTGCAACTACTCACGGTCAGCCACCATCTTCAAAGAGACTTTGGTGCATTAAGATGACAAAACAGCAACAAGACAGAGTCGGTCTGCCATCAGTTTGTGATTGAAGGAGTCAAATTGGCAATTACATGCAACCTATTTCTGATGACATTCCAAATATATACACAGAAATACACATAAAGTACTCACAGTGAGAGTCCAGCCAGAAACTCACAGATTTAAAAGAGAAATTCATAACATTCCTCCACAAATAGTGATGTGGTTGCTGCAGGGTGGTGATTTAACTCCAAAACGACATAGGCACTTAAATTTGAAATGAGTTGGGTTTTTAAAATCCAAGATAAATCTTTTTTGTAAAAACGTTAACCTGATCACATTCTTTCTTCTTCATCATAGGAGAGGACAGCTCCAATTTGAATTTGTTGAATTATTGGCCCGCCGTTTCGTTTTTGTGTTATTAAGCAACAGGAAGCAGGACGTTTAAATCATCGCGCACCGCTTGAAGGGACGTTTTGCCTGTCACGTCAATACATTTTAAGCTATCTACTTGTCATGTAACACTTTTGGTCCACATCTCGAAAATAACCTTAATTTGCCAACACAGAGAGCAGAAATTGCATTAGCGATGGTGGCCCGGGCTGGAAAACACTTCTTTTTTTAATGCCAAGGTCAGCAGTTTGACTCTTTGTCCTTGCCAACACAGGTATTGATTTTACTTTTTTATATTTTAACTCCTAAAAAGGAACAGTGAGAGCAGTAAGAGTGAACCAAAGCAGTAAAATTACACTAAACAGAGGCTAAAATCTCTGCATGCAGAGATGCAGGAGGTTCCTCAGAACAAGCTACTTCTTTCACAGGTTTTTTGTTCCTTTCTAATAATATGTATATATATATATATGTATGCTAATCAAATTCTCATTATCAGAACATCGAACAACACCCTGTTTCACGCTTCATATGTCACTGTTGACTTTTTCAGTAACAAACCACAACAACGATCTTTCCCTAAACCTAAACAGGCTGTTTGTGCAACTGTGACAAATATAATCAACACAAAAGCAATAAATGAAAGAGAAACATGTTTCAGCATTTTGAGACTTTTTGAGGCGGAAATACTAATTAACAGTGTCTCTCAGTTATGTTGATGAAACAAAATAAGGGCAGAACTGCGTTTTCCCCTCTCAGAACATATTTGCTCTTTCCATTCAGAGTGTAAATGTCATTTTGATGAGACGGAGTTGCGGGAAAAGTTTCCTTTTACATGATTTGAATCGTTTGCACTTCATTGCTTTTGACAATGAAGATCCATTTAATTTTCAAAATAAAATAATGTAGGGAATTTGGGAGAGAAAAATGACTGCGTAGTCATGTAGACATAGTTACATTCTGGTATGTAAAGAGTGATGCGTATTAAGACACTGTGGGAGGTCATGTAACTGGGAGTTCTTTTTAGCACTTTAAATTGATCTTAAATCAATCGACTATTTATTTTTTCTATAACAAAGCTGTTAGTCTATATATTATAGTAAGTACATTGGAAAGAGCTATCACATCAGGTATATCACAGATATCAGCTGTGTGAAGCACTCCTTGAAAGAATCTTGAGTAAACTCTGGAAGATGGAGAGAGAGAGGCAGAGGAAGCAATTGTTCACCGGGAGGTAAATGAAGGAAAGTATAAAAGTGGTTAAAGAGCAGCTTGGAGAGCAGCATATGGCAATGGGGCCAGTTCATGGCCCTTTAGAGCCATAAGGCCAGCAGTGAGCTTAATGCGTCTGTCACATTTACTGCTTGTTATGTGTGCAGAGAAAAGTCTGTGGTGCTAGCTAACAGCTAACCACTATTTAACCATGAAAATAAAAAAAAACTTCCTTTTGAATTTCTGTGAAGCTGTTTCATTTGTGCCGTTATATAATCTCCACTGAGAATCTCCCAGACCATTACAGCAGTGGGCACAGAAGAACTGCGCAAATAAGCTAATATTAAACGAGTGTCGTCGAGGTGCAGGATTCCAATCAGACAGTGAAAAGGAATTAACACGGTCTAACCAGGTAGGTGTGGAGATCATAGCTAAGAAAAAAATATATTACTTTGAAAGGCAGCTCAGTGAAAAATGGGAAAGTGTTTGATTCACTGTGGTTTCATCTTGATCAAGAAAGAGTTTGCTCTAATCTCATCAAATCCATCTTGGCTGCTGTGTTTTTAGAGAATTTCTTTCCTCTCTGTGTTACTGTGGCTTTACAATGTTGAGTCTTAATTTGACAACTCTTTGTCAAATGACAGGGTCATTAATTTGATTTTTTTTTTTTTTACCCCTGCCGAATCTGTAGCTTTAAATATTTTAATATGTGATCTAAGGTTACATTTCCCCTGACTGATTGAGTTGAGTCTGAAACAGCCCTGAATAACTTATCCCGCAGATAGATGACACAGAGAGGGTGACTCCTTGTTCTGTCACTGCTAATTTGCAGCGCCGTTCATTTTATGCAGAAAAGAGTTTCCATCTGTCCCTTCAGACAACAAAGTAGTGAAGTGGGAGCAACGTCAAGACAAAAAGGAAATTAGTCAAAGGCATTTTTTATATGAACCAACTGTTATAAATCCACACAACTTCAGTTATTTAGTAAATCATCCACATTTAAGTGATGAAAATATATTGCATGCATTACTGCTGGACAAGCATTTGGATAGTTTTTACTTTTTACCTATATTGTTGTCACAACAGTAATAATGTTCTGAGTGTGGGCCTAAATAAATACAAAGGAACACAAATACAAAGAAAAAAAAGCAACAATTACAGCCTCAGTTTTGAGCTTTTGCAGTCCCTTACTGCGTTCCTGAGGGTGACAGCTGGAACAGGTGATGTGAAGGACGCATCCCACCCAACATGGCGCCTGTTCCAGATGTTGCCCTCAGGAAGGTGGTACAGAACAACAAACACTAAAACAAACAGACTGAAGAACAGCAGATATCCCAGGGCTGTTGCAATAATTCATAATAAACAATAGATGACATTGGTATGTCACCTTTTCACTAACCTGTACAATCTTTAGCTTGTGCATTTAGTAATGATTGTACTGTTTGTACTGCGTTTACAGGTAATTCTTTTTATTTGTATTTTTTCCAGAATAGTTAGATTGCTTTCTTTGCACTGACTGGGACAGCAAATAATTTTATTGTGTGTTTGTCACAATGACAGTGAAAGAATAACTTCCTGCGAACTTCAATCACTAAGGAAATAATGCAGTGTTCGTTGCTCTGGGTGAAATGAATAATAAAGAGGGTGGGGCACCAAAAACCTCAGTGTAACTGTAACTTGGTTGGTTGAGAGGAGGGTGGATTGATCGAAATATCGATAGTACTAATACCAATGCTGGTACTGTTGTGGGACTGATACAACCTCAATAGGATCAATACTTTGTTTCTGTCTTCTGTTTTGTTTTTTGATGAAAATACACCACAGACATACACTATGAAAAATGTCAGTGTTGACAGATAGTATCGACCGTCACATCTATTTTTTAATATCTCATAGCACTTAAAAGTGCTTTAGAGAAAGGTACAGTTATAGTCCGGGGCTTCAAGAACAACAAGAACACACACAGTTTCAAAACACAAGAAAAACTGGTCCTTTTTTATTGTGTTAACTAATTATTGTCAAAAGTAAAATCACAGTGATTTAGCGGTCATTAAAATGTTTTCAGAATATGAAAACTTATATTGATTTTCATGTTTCTTATAAATGATGACACACTGATTTCCAATTATATGCTGCCTATGTAATGTAATTGGTGTCGGTATACTGGACCTCTATTTACTTGGTATCGGATCAGTACCAAAATTGGCAGTACTGCGCATAGTTGCCTGTGGTTTG
Source organism: Simochromis diagramma (assembly GCF_900408965.1). NCBI lineage: Eukaryota > Metazoa > Chordata > Actinopteri > Cichliformes > Cichlidae > Simochromis > Simochromis diagramma. The sequence goes on along the minus strand of NW_024387049.1, from coordinate 1,448,197 downwards.
CATAGAAAAAACTGACTTGTCTGCAAACACTCACTAAATAACCACTCAAAAAAAAAATGCAACACAAACTGGAGATGGGGAATGTTCACCTTCAAAGTAAAAGTTGTGCCTTACCACTAACATGTTTTAAAGGACACAGCTTTTACTTTGTAGATGAGTGGTGTGTGGTTTTCCATCCCACTCTTGACAGTTTCACTACCACTTGGCAAATAGTTGCCACGTGCTTGCAGACAAGTTTGTGTGTTCCTTAAAAAAACAGGCACAACTGAGGCTATGCTAGCAGCCATAGGAGGCTCTCAGTGCAGCACCTCATATGTCACAATGGCTAGTTTCACCTAGTGACAGCAAGCAACCTCTTGCAACCCCTGACTAACAAGCAAGGGGATACTCATTTTTCCTTGACAACCAGTTGTTGCCAGGTGGTTTCCAACTTATCCCTATGTCTGTGTGACTGGGGGCCTAACTAAGTTAAAAAGAAAAGAAAACATAACATAGACAAATGCACCAGTTGCACCACAACAAAGGCAACGAAAGTTAGTAGTCAGAGCCAAGGAGCTTACATACATGATGCAGCCACAGCTACATGACAGCTCTCTTAAAAATGTGCTTTCTCTTGCAAATGTTCAAATTCAAAAGGGTCAGTAAATGAAAATGTGCTTGAATGAAGTGAAAAAATTATACTTAAAAAAAGTGTGACGTGTGCTAACCGCCGTGCTTATAGTTGAATGAAACCATAAGCACTCGCAATTAACTATTTATTGCTTTTAATGTTTCATAGCGGCACAGCGAGACAGAAATGCTTCAGCCTGTGGCTTTGCTCGGCCCTTCCAAAACATTTGAGGGTGTAAACCTTATCAAAGCACCATCAAGACCCAGCCTGTGGTGTACCCCGAGGTGATATTCATAAACCCATGAAAAATAAAATACAAGTAAAGAAAATGAGAACTATTTGTGATGTATTGGTTTTTTTACCTACTGTAAAGCCCACGGAGGGACAAATTAGCTATCCTTCTCATGCATCAGTTACTCAGATACAGGATACATATAGGAATAAAAATATCCTGTGCTTCTGTAACAATGTGCAGTTCAAAACATTTTAAGAATTTAAGAATTGCATCATTTTTTTCTAATGCTGCTCAAAAATTTGAATCCTTGAATCAGGCTTGTGGCAGCGAAAGAATGTGTTTTCCTCTCAATGCCTCCCAGGAGGTCTTAAGATTTGTGTTACCTGAAAAAGGTGACAAGCTACATGTTTCATGTAGCTCTCAGGGCCCTTTGCCCTCCTTGCAGCATAGGCCAGTGACAAATTCTTGTGGGCTCCAGGTCCGCGAGTGTCTTGTGATGTTTCTTGTTGTCTTTCTGAGGGTATGCCTGTGCCATCCCTACCTCTTCTTCCATGGGCAGTAAATCCCAATGCTGGAAGAATAGAAGCATTCTGAGGGCGACTAAGAACTAACAAAGTATTAACACTGGATGGAAATCTCTGCATTTTGCAAAAAACTTGTGCGAAGTCTTGAATAAATGTTCTCTCAGCTTGATACCATTAGTTCAGATTGGTTTGTACTGTGAGAACAGTTGATGTGAGAATAGCTCTATGATATCTTTACAGAAGAAAAGTAAAGCAAACATTTAGAGGCCGCACATGCAGCACATAATGCATCTGTCTGCTGTTTCAGTAGCATTTGTCATATCATCTCCTGCCAAAACTAGTTTCTTCAAAAATGACAATGTTAATCTGTTATTAAATTAGCAACATCATGGTGTTAACTGAAATGTTCTGAAAACTCAGTGTACCTTCAGATTTAAGATTGCTGTTTCTGTAACAGTGTCATGAAATTGCCTTGGGAGAACCTGAATAACTGAACAAGTAATATATATATATATATATAAAAAATTAAATATTTTAAGAGTGTCTTAGGATTGATAATGAATGCAGCTGCTCGTCTCCTTACTGAGCGGCATGTCTCTATTACCCCTGTCCTTGCTGATCTGTATTGGCTTCCTGTTAAGTATCGCATTCAATAAAAAATCCTGCTGCTCACCTTCTGAATTATTAACAATATAGCGCCAAGCTACCTCATTGAGCTACTTAGATTATACACCCCTACTAGAGCACTAAGATCATCTTCCCAGTCACTCTTGGTACTGCCGAGACCCCGGCTGAAGACTAGAGGTGACCGCACGTTTGCCTTGGCTGCACCCGATCTATGGAATAACCTCCCCATCGCTATACGCAAGTCCGATTCCATTCAATCCTTCAAATCGCAGTTAAAAACCCACTTATTTAGCCTCACCTTTTCTACCAGTTAACGTTTGCTTGTTAGTTCGCTTAATACTTATTCTTATCTTCGGTTTATTCTTAATTATTTTTAATCATTTTTAAAATTTTTGGCTGTTTTATCCCTTACACTTATTGCTCTTTTATGCTTTTATATGCATTTCTTTTGCTTTTGTGCTTTAATGCCATCTAACCTGCTAGCATGTTTTGGTACCTTGCCGTAGCCCTCATCCTTCCCTCTTACTTCATCTTACCCTCTTACATGTTAAGGGGCGACCGTGGCTATGGGGCGACCGTGGCTCAGGGGGTTGGGAAGCGTATCTGTAACCGGAAGGTCGCCGGTTCGATCCCCGGGCTCTCTGTCCTGGTCGTTGTGTCCTTGGGCAAGACACTTTACCCTACTGCCTACTGGTGTTGGCCAGAGGGGCCGATGGCGCAATATGGCAGCCTCGCTTCTGTCAGTCTGCCCCAGGGCAGCTGTGGCTACAACCGTAGCTTTCCTCCACCAGTGTGTGAATGCAAGAGTGAATGAATAGTGGCATTGTAAAGTGCTTTGGGTGCCTTGAAAAGCGCTATATAAATCCAATCCATCATTATTATTAAGCACTTTGGTACACCATTGGTTTTAAATGTGCTATATAAATAAAGTTTGTTGTTGTTGCTGTTGTTATAAAACCAACTTAAACCTTGTTATATTTGCATCAACTTATCTCAGAGAAGCTTTGTTGTTGAGGTTTCACAAGCCTGTTTTATCTGACTTTAACTTGGAGGACTTGTTGGAGGGAGAGTACTGCAATTACTAGCACGGAAGCCCACATTACAGATTTGATATTAAGAGACTTGGAAAGACAACAAACACGGTGAGAAATAACGTTGGTTTCCATGGATAAAAGACTTTGATGTCTGTAATCCCGATCCACAAAGTCACATAACCTCACAAGTTTGTCTCACTGTGATGTTGTCAAATTTGCCGAATTCTTCAGATTGCGTGTTGTGGGAACAGACACTTGTCAGGGGTGGGCTATCTTTTATTCCGTCAGCCGGTGTGTTTGTGTGATGTTGTTCTCGCTCACATTTACAGGTCTATCTGATTCCTTTAGCTTTAGCTGAGCTGATAACAGCTCTGTTGTGTGCCAAATGGTGATATCTTACCTTTTCCCTTCACTCACTTTCTATCTCCCCTACCTCACTTATTCTTGTCGGTGGCCACTGTGTGCGTGCTAGGACAAAGGTGCTATTTGAATTTAAGTGCATGTGCGTCTGCTTTTTCTATAGAAATATCAGTTTTTTGGGTCCTCCATGCTTTTATCACATAGGTGTGCCCGATGGATGAGAAGAGGAACATATTATGTAAACTGCAAAGCCAGCAAAAGGACTGATAATGTACTGCTTTAATGGGCTGACAGCTAAACATAAACCAACACACATGAACGAGCCTGTTATCTTGATTAATATGTCTCAGCAGAAGGAATGAATGGACAACTCAGAGAGCCAGAGCAGCTTCTCTTAACTGTCTCTTAATCTTTTCTTTTTCTTTATCTCCTTAAACCCTTCTGTTTTTTTTTTAATCTTAGGCTCTTTTAATTTAGTTTTTTTTTAACAGTAGGTTTTCTGGCCATATTCTACCTGTCTTTTAATAATATCTGTGCGGAGCGCTCAAATGCACACTCTGCTTTTATCTCTCTCCTTCATTCTCTCACTTCTTTTAATTTAAACGCTGCCTTATCGCAGCAAAATGTTGTAAATATTGGCTCAGCGCAGGTGGGGAACAGCAATTTGAATACACTTCAAAAGACAAAATTAAATGTTTAACTGACAAATGAAGCGTATCAGAGCTAATGAAATGACAGTGCTCCTCTAATATGTGCCGTTGCGTGTCTCTCCCCAGGTATGTGGTCCTTCTCCGTTTCCGAGCTGGCCATCCCGGGCGCTGAGATAGGACGCATCTCCGCAATGGACGCTGACCTGGGTGAGAACGCCAAGCTGGAATATACCATCCTGGAGGGGGAGAGCGGGGACACGTTCAATATCACCGGACTGAACCAAGAGGCGGTCATCACGCTCAACAAGGTGAATGAAGGATGACAGAGAATGAGGGGTGGACAGATGGAGGGAGATATTGATGAAAGAGTGGGCAGGAGAGGAGGGAAGGGTTTCGTAAAGGTTACCACAGATAGTGGCTGAGGAGGAGAAAACCAGAGCTAGAAGAATGAGCAGTAAAAGAGCGCACATATGGAGTCATTTTGTAAAGGTAAAAGGCAGCAAAGGAGACAGGAAACAGATGATGAGGGGGAGGACAGACGATGACACGGGTAGTGTAGGCCGGTCTGTAGAGAACAGTTTTGTTTTGCCTATGAGTCGAAGCACAGCTAACAACATGCTGCCTAAGCCTATTAACCTGGAATTACCTGGAACTAACAATAATGCTATACAAACTCACACAATTCATCACTGAACAGCCCTTTCAGCGAGGACTTTAATACAGCTGAGCTGCATTCTTCTTACCTGTTTTCCTTATTTGTCTCCCGTCGAGGAAGAGTGTATTGTTGGGTTTTTTGACAAATGAATCTCCGGCTTGATTCCACTCACTGCGAATCAGCCTCTTTTTATCAGCACGTCCATCTGTTTAAAGCAAACATAATGAAATATCTCCGCAAAACTCAATCCAAAGCGTGACGCATCCAAATGCAAATGCTTGCAGTGGCAGAGTTGAGTGTCATTTTTTCGAGACTGTTTGTCTCCGGCCTTTTAGCACATCCTTGCATGAATTGCAGAGCATTTGCATGTACAAGAGAATCAATAAGGCTCTGGCTTTCTATTTTGAGTTCAGTTGGAAAAATGCTATCATGCACAAATGATAGAACAGATCATTAGCCATGCAAATGCAGTCTATATGGATGTCATTTAAATATCTTGCCCTGTGACAGCTGGGATGTGCTCCAGCCCACCACCGACCCTAAAACTGGATAATCGGAAGAGAATGGATGGATGTATATTGTGATATACTATAAAAAATCATGGTTTGTGTTAAAATAGCTGTATTAACTGCATATCACAGCACAAGCCTCTCCTTCATTTTCTTGGTTATCAGGGTGATGAGTCCTGTAACCAGCGTGAATCCTACCACATCTGATTTTTGATTGGTTACATGAAATTAAGCCACAGCGATGCCACAGATACATTTGAAAAAAGAGATATTTTATTTTATTAACAAAAAGGAACCCAGTTGTCTACATAGACACCATTCATCAACTTAAGTTGATGCTGGTGTTCATTTTTGTAAATGATGGTCTTATTTACAGAATAAATTAGATAATAAAGCAGGGTTTGCCTTAGTGGATGGTTAGCTTGTGATTGCCTAGACATCACTGTATGAACATGCTGTCTTTGGTTTATCAGTCAGAACCATCTCTCACTCAGGGATTCATGGTTCATGTCTGGTTTAATAAAAATGGGATTGCAACAGCCAAAAATGCTCAAGTTGAGGCTTTAAAATGAGAGGTTGCAGTTGTTACATCTATTCTTTATATACAGTCTCCTTTTTAACCCCAGCAAGAATCCTTCCCAGATGTTTTTTTTAATGCAGGCTGCAGATGGATAGATCCCTTTAGTGTAAAGCTAGAATTTTTGGTTTCTGTCATTCCCCAAGCTGCCTGCCATGCTGACTGATCACCTTTTTGCACAGGTGTATGTGCATTGTGGAAGTGATGACTGCCAGTGTGCCTTGTATCCGTATGAGGAGAGGAATCTCTCATGCTCATGTGTAGTGTGCATATGAGCAGGGCTGTGGGAGGCTAATATGAGCTATGGTGCTTTGATTTTAAATGAGCTCTTCAGAAGTGTCGAAATACATATGAGTCGCCTTTATTGTTGTTAGCCGTTTCTCTGACGTGTGATATCAGTCACTCAGTCAGAGAGAGTGTGCTTCAGCACGTGTTGTGCCACCTGTGTTATACTGCCAGGCGTCATACCCATGAAGCTGCAACAAAAGAGAAAGCATAATTTTGCGTGTGCTCGTGATCACATGTAATATGATCAATCACCTGTGTTACCAGCGTAACACATTCTTCCTCTGCGATTGAGCTCAATTGCGCACGATGAGTATTAAAATCGTATCAATGAGCAGCACACCGCACAAGGCCATGTGTCCACTCACAAAACCAAGCACATATTGTAGACTTTCTTTCACACAAGCCCACATACAAAGTCCTGATACAAAAATGAAAAATACCACAGCTAGCACACCAGATCTGCTGCTGGGAATTCAGCGAAAACTTCAGGACATTAGTTAGTCTGTTTACAATAATGAGTGTACTAATGCGAAAATTCTTTTTGTTTTTCATTTACTTTTATACATTTTTTATTAGGCGCTAACCCTGGATCTACAAAATACACACCCTCCATAGAAAGCATTGAGATTTGGACTAACATATTAGTCCAATTGAATTTACTGGCAATACACTGAGAAAAATATGGAATATTTCCAGCCACCTTGCTAAGTACACCTGTACAACTGCTCATTAATTTAGAAATCTAATAAGCCAGTGTTTCCCAACCTTTTGGAGCCACGTCACATATTTCACATTAGAAAAATCGCACAGCACACCACCAAACAAAAATGTCACAAACAGCATATTGATTATTTTTCCCAGCGGACCAGATACAGCAGAATTGGCTCGGTTTGTCCCCAGTATACCTTTCCTGCTTTCTTCTGAGCACTACTCATGCTAGGGCCTTCATCTGCGTCCGAAGTTTCTACAGGACTCAGGTCAGATTGACTACTTTTTCAGACTATTATGTAATTTCTTTTTCATCTTCTTCTGTTTTACTAGCAGTTGGCAACCCATTTAATTAGAGCAGGTAGTTGTACTGCCCTCTAGTGGAAGACAATGTAATTGTTCTGCCCGTTACTCACGCTGGTCGCTTAGAGTACTGATCAGGTGGAACCAGACAATCTTCTACATCACATCTGATCATTTCTCACGGCACTCTAATAAGCCAATCAAATGGCAGCAACTTGCCATATGCATTTTAAAAATAACCTTTTTATTGTCCTGTGTTTATGGATTTCCAAGCATGTATTGGCAACTGGGACGGTTGCAGTGCCCTCTGGCACTATTCAACATCAACACTACCACATGGTTGAAGGGTGTTTCTCCCATCTGTCTTAAAATTTTTATTTACTGTCCATTAAAAAGGCTGACACAGATATATCAACAAACAGCTCACTTCTGCTGATATATCAGCGTGTCTGAGTAACTGCTGATCCAGTGAGCGAGAGGCCAGAGGCGAACGGCCAGACTGCTTCAAGCTGATAGGAAGGCATCAGTAACTCAAATAACCAAGATGATCTCAGTAGTTTACTATTTAGTAAAGAAATTAAATTACTACTACTAATAATAATACAAACAGCAATGCTCTTTTTAATTGTACATAATGCAAAACAAATGCCATATACAGGCAGCTATAGTACATGATATGGCTCATTGTATGCTCAGACTGTCTGTGTGTCTCTCTTTCAGAATGACTGACAGAGCACTTCTACACTAAATAGGGCTCAATTAGTTCCATCTATTAAAACTGCATAGGCAGAAATGGGTGCTTTTGACTGCGATCCCCCAGGACCCCAGTACATTTGAATGTTTAAAAAAGCACTAGTCACAGCAGATAGTAGGAAACAATGAGTCACAAACTGATTGGCCAAATAGTGACAAACTGGAGCAATAGATCAAAGCATTTCTAAGATGTGACAGACATTTTGCCTCTGGGGTCTGTGAGAACCCAAGTCACCAGGATGAGGTTTTTGTTTGGTTGTAGCATGTTTGACTTTATGGTAGCGCTAAAGCTATTTCTTCAAAATTTGTCACACTCCTCAGCCAACCCGGTGAGTTCTATGCCAGAGTGCTGGAGAGGAGAATCCATCTTTTAGCTGGACAATGCGGTTTTCTTTCTGGTCGTGAATTGCTGGACCAACTTTTAATCCTCTCGAGGATATTGGAGGATGCGTGAGAGTGGGCTCATAATACTTGGCCAGTTATTCCACTGTATCCCTTTGGGAAGTTCCCTTATGGGAGCTTGGTTTGTATTTGCTGGGAGTAAATTAGAATTTTTATATTTTAGATAACTGGATGTAAAAGTCTGCACACTTTGTGCCATTAAATTCCATGAAAAATCTTTGCAAATGCACACGAAGCTTCTGAAACCTTTTCACATCGTTTTTGGGAAATGCAAACTGCAATCTGGCTAAATCTGCAGAAAAAACAACAACAAAACAAAACAGAAAAAAAAGCTATTTGTATTCAAAAATTGATGTTGTTTTTATTTTTGCTGGTGAGTGCCTGACTGCACAAATGCTTTGGTTGGTGTACTGGAAGCCATGCAGGTGTGCATACCGGTGTATGCATGCGCATGTAAACACTTGAAATTTCTGTGAATTTATCATTGTGTCAGTTCTCAGCCTTGGGTTTGCAGGATTCGTTAAAAACAATCCGCACCCAGAGGTGACGTGTAGAGCAGGATTTCCAAGTTCCTTTGAAGAGACGCGCCGAGGTAGAGCAAGGACTGGATACGGTGAGAGGTGCAAGAGAAAGAAATCTAAGCCAAGGACCTGGGAACAAGGCGAAAGAGTGCGGGTGAAGAAGGAAAGAAACGATGGGAGAGCTGAAGGAGGAATGTTAAATTGAGGTCCTGCGAGGCGGTGACAGCAGAGAGTGCGGTCTAACAAGGGGGTTAGAGTAAGAAGCGACCGAGAGAGATGCGCAAAGAGACAGGAAGAGAGACACAGTGACAGCCATGGAGAAACTAGCTCAGCTATAGGCTGCGAAGCACAGGAGGTTAGAAATACCCATCCGGAGAGACAAGCAGACAAAAAAAGCTGAAAAAAATAAATAATAAAAAAGAGAGGTACAGTTATTAGGAGAGGGGGAGACAGCATGGCGACAATAAGACAGACTGAAGAAGAGTTGGGGAGAATAGGTGAGCATCAGCATGTGGTGAATGGTGAAAATCACATGTAAACAATTACACTAAAGACCTCCCACCTCCAGCATTAGCTGCGCTGGATTCAGCCACAGACGCAAGGCAAAAAAAGTACAATTAATATTTCAACGTGGCCTCCTCTGCGCTGCTTTACTCTCTCTGCAAAGGCACCAGAGAAATAGATTAGAATAGATTAGAGCAGGCTTGCTGTTCCAGTTAAATAAAACTGGATAATCACAGGTTACATGTGGATCAATTCTGAATGCTTACAAAGTGGAACATATATTGAATATTTACAGATGCTGCAAGGCACAATTTCCTGAGTATTTACAACAAGCTGTAGCCCCAGCAGTATTGGGATTTAGGTGGGGGGTAAAGGTGGGTGTGTTACACAAACTCTGTATGTGAATTTAAAATAATCTGACTTCAGTAGGTTAAAAGGATTTAGCCTTTCAGGGAATTCATGCATAACTAATGGGAATCATGTATGATTGGCTACGATTAATAGAATTAAACAAACAAAGCATAAAATTAGCGCTAAGCTCCCCCTCAGTTTATACTTCATGAAACAAACAAAAATAAATAAATAAAACAAAATGTGTGTGTGTGTGTGTGTGTTTTCAAGCGTGCGTATGTTTGGGTTGCGTTAATAATGACTCATATGCCCTGCTGTCCGTTTCCCAGAGTCAGAAGGCTTTCACAGTGTGAAGAATTTAAACAGAGGAGTGAGATGATCTGTGCGCCTCCGGAGAAGGAAGGATTTCCAAGTGGAACAATTTGTGTTGCCACAGAGCCGGCCTTGACCTCGCTGGTCATCTCGCTGCTGTGGGCTGAATCTCTTTAACCGCTGATCTACGGCGTGCATTCTCTCACAGGCAGAGATACGGAGAAACGAACACGCACATCTGCACAAGCACCAATAAACCACACACATATATATAGATATACAGGCACGCATCAATATTACACACTTGACCTCGCAGCTCCCTGTTTAAACTTTGGAGATTGAAGAAAAAGAGCTACACGGAGAAATGATCGCTTATCTGAGGGTGGGGAGGGCTGCGTCTTTACCTCAGAATGATGGTAGGTGGGTCGGAGCTGCAGGAGGGTTAACAGCAGATTAGAAGGAAACGGGGTCAAAAGAGACGGGAGAAGAGATTTGGGGTGTGTAAAATAAGACAGAGAGAGAGAGAGCGTAAACGAAGGACGCGGACAAAGAATCAGACTCTGGATGGCGCCCCTTTGAATAGAGAGGAGGAGAACATCCCTGTGAAAGGGCGAGGGTTAGGCGGGGACACGCCATAGAAAGCTGGGTCATTAACAGCCTGTAAGTCTGGGTGACGACTGAAGCTGCTTATCATCGCTTATTTACTGTCAGTCCCACAGAGACACCCCCTAGCAATAAAAAGATTTCCCTCCTCCTCTATTTCCACTCTTCCCGTCGCCCCTCTCCTCTTCCTCCTCCCATCATCATCAGCCCCCCCTCTCTCTGCATCTTGTTACTCTCCCCGTCTGATCTCCATACATGTCCAAAGAAAATGCAGTGCACGGGAGACACACAAGCTCACATGCAAACACACACACGCCCTCCCCCACCCAATATCTGCCTTGCTCCCTCACCTCGTCCTCGCTCTGTTTTGTGTCTGGAGGCCATGTCAGACAGTGTGTGCTGTTTGTGGCTCTGACTCAGCCTAGGTCTGCCTCATTTGCATTCACACATGGAAACACACATTTCCAGACGCAAACAGGCACAGGCTAATACACACATCAACAACCCATTCACTCTTTTTGAAACTAATTTCCTCTTTCCAGTTTCCTCTTCTTCTATAGTCTGTATTCTATTCCTCTCTGCTCCCTGACTGGTCAGCGCTGCTTTGCTGCAGCTATTTACGCACACATCGATTCTAATGAACGTACACGTTCCTGCTAATAGATTTTTGATACAGCATGCGAGTGAGGCCACAGACTAAGGAGCAGGTAATTTCAGAATTAGGAATTGCTTGACATTGCTCTGCAGCAGTGCCCCCTAATGGCTAGCGGATAACATTCACGGGGGGGTCGCCTGCTGGTTAAAGCTTCCTTGAATTTTCAATCCACTAATCAGAATGAAATTAACTGGAGCAAGAAGTAGAAAAGAGAAAGACTCAGCTAATAGGCAGAGGTGCTTTACATGCAAATCAGACAGGTGATAAAGGGTCTAGTGTGTCTGGCAAGCTGAGGTCACACATTAAAAAACCAGAGACTCTGAACACAAACATAACATAATAGCCCGTTTTCAAAATACCTCATTACACATATACTGAATTAAGCAGCATCTGTATAACAAAGTGGGATCACTTGACGCAACACTAAACATGTCACAACATCATTAAGAAGAATCTGGCGGCATCCCAATTCAGGAGGTTCCTTTTGAGGTATGTTTACGGGGGGGTGCTGTGAGCTGTGTAAGCCTGCTATTTGCGCGCTTTTCATTTCCTCCTTACCTGGGGGACAAGCAAGCTCACGCGTGTGTCAGTTTGCAGTTATTATTTCCATATGCTCTCACTTAAAACGGCTGGCTAATCCTCGGTCACACGCCAGCAGCGTGCCCAGGATTATCTGTGTTTGTTTTCTCACGCGGAGGAGAGATTGTGTTAATCTCCTCACAGGGAAAGAGAGAGAGAGGGAAAGAGAGATGGAGGAAAAGAAAAGAAGAAGAGAGACCAGTGTATTGCTTGTAAGTTTTCTTAACAAAAAGAAAAAATTGAAAAAGGGAAGACACGAGACCTCTGAGAGTGAAATAAGACAGAAGACGAGACAAGTGACAGAGGGATGGGGAGGCAGCAGAGGAAGAACAAAGTCAAAAGGGAGATTTAGGAGAGTCTTTGTTCTCTCGACTCTGCAGTAGTGCTTGTTGGCAGAAATGTCCAAAGCTGAGTTTGTCATCAGACAAATGTGATGTATGATCTTGATTTAGAATGCACAAAATCAAAAAGGAACTCAATCTGCCAAGGACAGCGGGGTGCTGAGCGCACACTACAGACCATATATATACACACTGTGCTGCGTACACCCACTCGCATGTGTGTTCACCCTGAATCACACAGGCTTCCATAACCTTTTTTTTATTTAACATCTACTACGGTGAAGGCAGGGAGAATCACCTCCTCAGGGATTAGAAGCCTCAGCCGCCCATTAATGTACAGTTATTGTACAGTACGCTCAATGTGCGCGTGCACACTACCGCGCACTTTCTCAGTCAAGCGTGCAGGCCTATGGCTCGGCCTCTTTGAGGAGAGATGTATTATGTATTGCCAGTCTTGCATGCAGGTTAGCTAATTAATTTCTGCTAACTGTGAAGCAAATTTTAAAAGGTATAGAATTTGAATTTCAAAACAGACCATTGGAGCGCCGCATCACAGGACACGAGGTTACACTTGTAGAGCGTGTGGGCGGGGAAGCAGAGGGGAGTGCTAACTAGGAGTGAGAAAGTATGTATGTGTGTGATGCTGATTTAATGATTATTTTCAGTTTGTTGACTCTTCTCGGTGAATATCTGTAAAGGTCAGGAAATCAAGCCTAATATTAAGTTTTGAAACTGCTTGTTTTATTTAAACAGTGTAGGACGGAGAGATTCGTCAATTTTCAGTGATATAAAATGAAGGAAATCTACTGGGGAAAAAATCTAATAAAATCAAGGTGAAACATCACAAGCAGATTAACTTAAGACTAAATTCATGTACTGATTTTTTTTAGTACAATCCCTTTATGGCATTACCTTGTTAGACATTTCCCTTTGACAGTGTTCTTTACAAGACAAAATCACCCAGTTCTGCACTCTGGAAAAAACAAGTCTGATTCATTATCACGTTCATCCACCACTGTGTGGGAAAACCTCAGGCAATTTATACTGTATGTTTAGATTCTTATCCATCACGTACAATACCATCGGAGAGGCATTTGATTGGTCCTAAATTCATTCTGCAGCAGTGCAACAACCCCAAACATGCAGCCAGAGTCATAAAGAACTATCTACAGTGACAAGAACAGATGGTAGAGCCCGCAGCCCTGGTGTCAACATTATGGAGTCTGTCTAGGATTACATGAAGAGACAGAAGACACCGAGAAAGCCTAAGGTCACAGGAGAACTGTGGCACCTTCTCTGACATGCTTCCAACAGCCTACCTGCCAAGCAAAACCTGTGCATGGGCATCCAGAGGACCGGTGCTTTTCTCAGGGCAAAGGGTGGTCACATTAAATATTCATTTGGTTTGCATTCTGTAAGAAAAGGCAACTTTATGGCATTATTTCAAAGGTATCCAAACCTTTTCTTTTTTTAAATTCTGTATTTCATGCAGTAAGCAGCTCTCAAAGGTGCAGGCAGGAAGTAGAATTAAACAACATAAGGCTCGGGGGCCAGAATTGACCCTGAAAACACTCCAGTATGGCCCATGGGATGGCTTTGGAAAATGTTAAGGGCACAAATTTTGGACTTTTAACTGTATTTTCATTTGTTTTTTAAGCTTTTTTTTTTTTTTTTTACTGATAAAGACCTCCTTAAAACATTCATACTACATCTAAGTAAGTAATAGATAAACAATTAAATGACAGAAAGAGTATTACTTTATTATCTGCTATAGAAATTTTTATTTTTTACATTGCACTTTTTTCTCTAATATTAGGATATATCGGGGATTTAACCTCTAATGAGACCACAAATATGAGTTTGACATCCCCGCTTTAAATGTTGACACTTTTAAGGAAGAAAGTATTAATAACAGTGGTTTAGCACCTCATCATAACAAGACGATTCCTGGTCCGAACCACCTGAAGGCTGGTGCCGTCTGTGTGGGGATGTTCTTCCTGTGCTTGCGTGGACTTGCTCCCACAGTCTAAAGACATACATATTAGATTACCAGCCAGTAGGTGTGAATGTGAGTGTGAATGGTTGTCTGTCTCTCTGTGCTGGCCTTCCAAAAGACTGATGACCGATGGATGAATGGATGGATTGCAATGTGCAAGTAGTATTTTTTCTTTCTCTTCATCAAGTCAGACTTGATTTTCCCTCTGTTACTGCAGTCTGCCTATACCTTATTGAGAAAATTCACATTGTGTGAAGTCCCACTACCTCATTTAGCATACAGTGAAATTGTTAAATGCAGCAAGATTGCCATAACCGTGAAGTACAAGCTGCAGGGGGAATCGTGACAAAATGTGATATCTTGTCAGCGGTTCAAGAAAGGTAAGAAACTGAATTCATGGACCAGAATATGAAGATTAAGACCTGGTTCAGCCTTAGATGTACAGTATTTTACTTTTACATTAAGATCACTAAAACAACAGTATAATGGCAACCAAATGGCTGACAGTATTATGCTGTAATGCTCATATTCTATCCAGCACTGCACTATAAGATTTTTTTTGCAGTAAGAAACTCTCTAGATTGCTGTAGGTCCACTGTATAATCACAGTTTCATGCTAGCTAATCTGGCTGACAGTACTTTACTGTAATTTTACAGGGAAATTTGTTACAGTGTATCACTCAGCCCCATCTCCTATTCTTTTGGTCTCCACTACCTCTGCAACAGCCTTCTTAAATTAATGTTAAGCTAAGAGTTCAAGCTGCTCTAAATCACAGTCTCAGCCTTCAGTGAAGGTGGTGAGCCAAGGGTAAATGAAGTCAGCGTTACTGCTTTCTTATTCGGCGCGTAAGGAAGACGCCTGGGGTTTGTGCAAGTGACATGCAATCAGTTGGTGGCTACGCTGCTTATGTAGCTAATGTCAGCAATCCACACCAAAAATGCTCTGTCAAATTTCAGGAAAACCATTTTAAATATGAGCTTTCTTTGGCTTGAAATAGACCAGAATTTGAACCTTTGTTCCTTGTGAGAGGACATTTGCAACAACTGCATGTGGAACCTCACAGGTCCTCCAACATGACATGTGTATGTATGTGTACAAGTGTCTTACAAGTAGACGTGAATACATGAGTGAGGATTTTTTTTTATGATATCAAAAAGTAAAAAGGTAGACGAACAGTGGGGTCGCTGTGTCCTTACTGTAAGGGTGTAGGAAGGAGAAGGATGAGTGTGTGTTGTGGTTTGTCAGAGCTGGTGCCCTGTCGCGCGCACACCAGGGAGGGAAAAAAGATAGGTGTGGGCGGGTAAGTCGGGGACTAGGTGATGGAGTGTGTGAGGCAGCAGAGGAGGGGGAGCGGAGTGATGGAGTGCTGGGTGGAGGGAGGGCGGAGGGTGATGAGTGTGTGCTCACAGTGTAAGTGACACCTCTCCTCCTCAGACAGATTGTCTCTCTCTCCCTGTAATGGGGACCCCGTTAGAGAACCTTTTCCCTCCATCTACCCCCCTTCTGCACACACACTTTGTCACCATTCCCATGTCTCTCTCTCTCACACACTCTGTAACAATTTTTCTTCTGTATTTATTTTCTTCTATCTGCCCAGATATGTCCACAAATTGGCTACATTTCTCTGCATTTCAATTCGCCCCTTTCTCTGCATAATTTTTAATCAATCTGCACCTCGTTCTGAGACCGCTGATTGTCAAGCAGTTTACGCTGGTTTACAGCTCAGAGAGCGAGAAGAAAAGCGAAGGAAAAATAGCAAAAGAGAGATCAGAAAGGAAGGAGAGGGAGGATATCAATATTCCCACTGCCGGTGGGATCCTCACAATGATTTTCTTCTCAGCTCCTGTTTGAATCTGACAGCGAAAATTCTGCATAGCTAGAGAGCCCATTTTTCCCCTGTCCAACATAGTTCCCTGTGCCAATCACACTGAGATGAATTATATGCATACTTGCTTTTAAGGACACTCAGATACTCACAGAGGATCTGAGGATACACAGGCTCAAAGAACCACTTGTACTTCCACGCACAAGTCCACACACACACCTGCCATTACCTCAAACAGGTATTTTGAACTAGACCCAAACGTGTTCGTTTTCTGAAATTTAATCAACAGCAGGTGTATGTCAGGGTGCGTGTGTGAGACAGTGGATGTATGTGATTGCTTGTGTGTGCCCGTGCCCTCACTAACAATCATCTCAGCAAACCAGATCAGAGGCTATCTCTTCGCTTCAGAGGCGCCGCGCTGGCGGGAGAGCGACGCGCAATCACAAAGACACCTCAGACAAATAGGCTTCATAACTTGTCTGTAACAAACAATCACTGGGGCCTGAGCCCCTATCCCAAATGAAATCTCTCGCACCTGTGTAGATGCAAGGATACAAAGGAATTTTTAATGCTCCCCCGAGTCAGGTACGAGTCTCCATGGTGATAGCAGAGTCGCTATGGTGATAAAGAGATGGCGTTCAAAACAATGGAAGCATTTTTATGAAATATGTGAGGGAGGGGGGTCTTATCATGAAAATATATTCTTTATAGAGCCATACAGCCCAAACCATTTGTACTCCTAATGAACATATGCGCACAAAAGCAAGTTTCATACACTTTACAGGTTCTGAAACTATGCCAACCAGCATGTTTGCAACATTGTAACACAATATACAACCTGCCAGGTACCCACCAACACACTTCCCACTGTTTTTGCTAACACTGCAGTACCATATGAGCTAGATAAAATGGTCATAGCAACTACTCAGTGTAGCACGAGTCTGCATGCACATAGCAACACTACACTGTAACAAATGTACTTTTTAAAATAGAATAAATGAAGACAATTTTTACAGTGTGCCCACTGTAATTATTCGTGTACTGTAAAAAACCTTTCTGTGCTGTACAGAATTGAAGATTTATTGTATAATAGTTGTTCCATTGCTATCACACTTGTTGACATAGTTTGGCTTATACAACTATTTAAAGCTACCTAAAACCTTGGAAGCAGACCATTTACATTTCTGTGAGTCCCAAGTAAAATTGCTGGATTAAACCAAAAGGGCTTCAGTTTGCTGTTAATACTGATTTTTTTTTACTTAAAGTAGGGTAAAGTATTTAGCTTTATTCACCAAAAAAACACTACATTGCAATACAAAATATTCTGTATTTTTACTTTTAAGTCTCACCAACACAGTATTCAAACTCTACAGATATACATCATCCATTCTTAGCATGTCAACATTATCCAAACATCAACTCCAGAAATGTCAAACCAACATACAAACAAGTAGTTACCTCGGTGTTGAAGCTGTGAAGAAGCCTTTCAACTTTTTTTGAGCATCCGGAGTCTCATTGGCAATGCTGTAACATCAACGCCTCATGAATGTCTTTTCCAACTTCACACAAAACCCACCATCTAAGCATCCACCCACAACATCCTTCAAAGTATCGCTTCAAAAAATCCAAACGTCACAACATGTAAGGTAACCAGAATATTATTCACTCTAAATTATTCTTAGATGCTTTAGGATGTGACCGTTCTCTAGCCTGCGCGAGCTCTTATCTGTTGGAAGAATTCATTATTTTCCATCTCTCGACTTTAGATATGTAATTTAGCAGTCATTTGTGGAAAATTTAGTGTGAGAAATAGACCAAACGAAGGCACGTTAAAAAAAAGGCTTTTGGATCTGATGTTTGTAACAGTGACATTTGCATAATTTCTCGCTTTTAAAAAATGTCTCTATTGCTCATTTCAAAATATGTAAATGCATAAACCTTAGATGATTATACTACGCAAAAAAAACCCTTTCATTTTACACAACTGTAAAGCTTACCTCGTTCTTCTCTCCTCCACAGGCCGTAGACTATGAGAGTCGGAGCTCCTATTCCTTCTCTGTTGAGGTCCTTAACCCGATAGTGGACCCCCGCTTCCTACGTCGAGGCCCCTTTAAAGATCGGGCTTCAATCCGAGTTGCAGTCCTGGATGCGGACGAGCCACCGAGGTTCTCTCGGGCCAGATATCACATGGATGTTTCAGAGAACTGCCCGCCGGCCTGCACAGTGGGCCGAGTCAGTGCAGTAGACCCCGATACTGGTCTGACCAATAATATCAGGTAGAGTACAAAGCTTCTGCATTTCAGCAGGGCATGTAGTCTTCCTATACATTTAGGTTGCTACTTTTCACTGTTGAGATAGCAAACAGCCTACCTGGGCTCCTTTTGAACAGGTTTTTTTTTTTTTATAAAAAAGCTAGTCTTTCCAGTTTTCATGCTGAGATAGTAGCTGTAACTTAATCTTTGGTGTAAAACATGACACTGGTATCAGTTTTATCATCTGCCACCCAGGAAGAAAGCAAATAAGCCCATTTCTCAAAATGTTCCTCTCAGTATTTGCTGTTTATGAACTCATAACAAAACAGCTTTACAGGAGTTTTATTGCTGAAAGACAAATCAAGCATTTAATGGTGCTGGGACTTATATATATCTTCATTTGTTTTACTGTTTTAGAGGATATCATTTGTTTTTTGTCCAGCCACAAGCAAGGGATAGCCAGGCTTTTTGAATTAAATTCAAACCAGGCTCTTCAGCTAAAAGAAACAAGACACAACAATAAGAGCTAACCAAATAAAAATAAGCCAACCAAATGCCCACACAGTGTTCCCACGAGCCAGACAGAAACCACAGACGCTTGCAGCTTCCAGTGCTTCGCTTGTGTTTGCGGTGGGTTTTGTCTCAAATAGTATGAGGAGGGAAGCAAGCGATTTGTCTGTAAAAACCACAGAAAACCGTGTCCCAATTAAAAGCAGAAGTGCTAAAAGCGAGTATGTGGGGAGGAATGATAGCTGGTATATTCATGGAGATATTTAGATAATCGGTAGCACTTCAAAAGAACTCTTATCAGCTGTGATAATCTCACTATATTAATTCTTTGGCCATTTGAATGCCGACTTCCTTATCGCTCCCTCACACACTTGCCCTGTCTGCTTCTTTCACTCCGCACCCCACTGCCTTCCCCGCTTGCATCTTCCTTTCACTCATTCTTTCGATATTTCTCCCTGCCCTCTCCTCATTTCACCCGTCTATATCCTCAAACCCAACTTTCTCTTCTTCAGGTTCTCCATTGATCCTCAGTCAGACCCAGAGGCTCTGTTTCGTATCACACCAGAGACCGGTCTCATCACCACAGCGATGGAGCTGGACCGGGAGCGTGAGCACTGGCACAACATTACAGTCATCGCCACCCAGAGAGGTCAGAGGTCACTCTTCTTACAACACTTAATCCGGAGACATCGTTAGAAGTCGTTCATTGGATTATTTATTTTATTAGAGCTAACCCTTGACAACGAAGCTAGCATTTTCCCCACCTCTGACACCTTAACCACTGATGAGTAAGAGGTTTAAGAGACTAGAAACTGTGTTTTTTTACGCTATCTGAAAGGCACAGTATCCACTGTATGATGCAGTTTACTAAGCGGCTTAGCTCTCAAGTCATCAAACCATGAGAGAAATGCTGTTTGGCGCCATGAACAGTTTGTTACAGCGCGTCAGAGAATCAATTGATCCGTATTGTGCGAGTTATCTGATGCCGCAATAGATCTGTTCTCGTAAGGATTCAACTGGAAACACTGAATTAAAGCAACAAATCGAACTCAGGCCTTGATTTGCCGACAGAACATGATAGCACAGGGGATCGGTAAATATCTTTCTGTTTCCAAGTATGTAGGATGTCAAGCAACAAGACAGTTAAGTTCAAGTTATACATGTTCCCTCAGTAAAAAAATGATAAATAGAAAATGCCAGGGGCAAGATCATCAGTAGGTTCCACTAGTAGCTGCTCTCAAGCTTTCAGTCATGATTAAGGTTATCTAACTGTCTCTTGTCATTTGTGCAATTTAATTAATAATGAATTTTGATTTAATGAGTATATATTTAATGTGCTGTTGATTCTTTCATAAATGTATTCACATCGGCAGAAGTAAAGCCAATTATAGTCCAGTAGGCCCAATTACAGCTCAGCCCCTACATCCTCTAATAACACACTTTAAGTCTCGTTGCTTGCTCACGTGGAGGCTTGGCAACAATAACAGATGTTCCAGAACATCTAGCTTAAAATTGCTGTCAGATATAAATGTGTTAAAGATACGTGTTCATCCATCAGGTAGCAGGATACCAGCCACTTCAGTAGGTACACCAGCTCCAACACTTATTAATCACCCAATCATATGACAGCAGTGCATTCAGACATGGAGATATCAAGAAAACCTGCTGAAATTCAAACTGAGACACTGGCAAGAAAAAGGTGGTTTAAGTAAATTTGAATGTGACATGGTTGTTGGTCTAGACTGAGCTTTTCAGAAACTCAGACTTTGCTATACAACCTTCTCTAGTGAGAACAGCTTTATTAGAAAAAGAGAAAATATCCAGTGAGTAGCAGTTTTCGTGGAGAATATGCCTTGTTGACATCAGAGGTCTGAGGAGAATGGCAGACTTTGGTTGTAACCACTCACTACGACCAAAGTACACAGAAGAACATTTCTGAATGCATAACAGGTCAAACCTTGAAGCAGATGGGCTTCAGCAGCAGACGATCACACAGGCCTCCACTCCTGTCAGCAAAGAACAGGAAACTGTGGCTGCAATTCACACAGGCTCAACAAATCCATCCTACCTTTTATCAACTGTAAGCAGGTGTGGAGGTTATTTTCTTTACACTCTACGCTTTAGATCACTCAACTGAGCATCGTTTAAATGCCACAGCTAACTGAGTATTGTTACTGACCTCTCCATCCCTTTATGGAGGGAGACTCAAACATACTCAAACAGGAGTAAATAGGAATGCATTAGCTGGCTTTTATTGTGTATGTATTAATATACATGCAGTATAGTATTTATCACTGTGTGTATGTGACAACCTTCACTGCCATGACGGAACATATCATCCAGTTCCAAACTTGCGGTTAATTTATTATTATTCTTATTTTAGTACAAGGATACATCGTTAAAGAATATGTTATTTTTTCATTCGATTTCTTGACAAGAAAAATAGTAAATAACACCACATCAGCTTTTCTTAAAATGCCCTTCAGCCAGGTTAGTTAATGGATGGCACAGCCTTCGCAGCTTATTTAAATGTAAATAATTTATTTTAAAGCTTACTTAAGCTTTCGGCTTCACAAACTATGACCCTGAGAAATATGTCTATTAGAAGCACCAAATGAAGTAGTGTTGTGACATTTTCTGATTTTAATGTATATGACAAACTCTACAATAAAGTTATTTTATTGTAACCCAAATATTTATCAGTTTCAAATGAATCCAGACATTAACCTTAAACATAATATTGATGAGAAGAATGAATTTCCATTTGAGGGTATAATTCAATAAACTTTGTAACACATTATTGTAACTGGAACATATCCATTTTACAGTAAATTTGGCTTGTCAAATCATATAATCACATTGATACTGTAATCATCACAATATATTTAATAATCTAGAATAAATTAAATCATATTGTTGTGAAATGAAAACAATATGATGCTTTTATAAAGTGTTATAGATGCATAAATGTAAAAAAAAAAAGGGTATTTTTGGTTAGTGTTCAGGTGTTAGGCAACATGATAACATAATAAATGATATAGAGAAGAACCTTTATGGGTTTAAGTTGTATCTGTATGCCAACTTTGGTTGTTCAACTTCTGTTCACATTTACAGGCAAACCAAGACATTGAGATTTTGTGTATTATAGTAAAATTCTACTTTTAATTAAGTATTTTAATATAGCTACCTAATTTAAACAAATTCACTCATTTTTTTTTCATCTATTAATCTATAAATGCTTTTTTCATCTATTAATTACTGTAGAGAGGGCGACTTCATACTTCTTTAACTCAGAGTATCACTCTGAACACATATCTTTATTTACGCAGCCCGTTGCACTCTTGGTGTCACAGCTCCCAAAAAGAGCAAGCTGAGCACAATATTGCATGTTGTGGGGATGCACTTGCGAAGATATTTTGTTAGTGGAAAAAAACAACACAACATCTTGTGTTTTGGACAAACCAAATGCATTAAGGACTGGATAATTTAATGTAATTATGCAAGCATTTCTTTCTTTTCTTTGATGTCACTGATTTGACTTTTTCTCTCTCTACATTTATGTATTTTTAGAAGTCAGTGACAACCTGTTTTCTTGTTCAGTTTGCTGGACGGACGTATTACAATTAATACCAGCATCCTGTTAAATCCTGGCTTTGCTCCAGTAGCTGTGTCTGGCAGATGACAAGTCATAAAAGCACTCAAAAATAATCCAACTGGTTTGTTTATAAGTAGAAGTATTGTTGGAGAATTCCATCCAATGTCTGCTGTGCTCAAGGAAAAAGAAGTTGTTTTGCTGCCAAGTTTTGTTCTGGACAAACTTAATCTTTACTTAAAATCTACTCAGGGTTCCTTGTGGCAGCAATGTGTTGGTAGGACTGTGGCGGCAGCACACTGAGTGCCTGTCTTGAATAATGAGCTCTATCTAATAAACAGACTGTTGGAGACTGTGTTGACATAAAGCACAGTAGGAGCCCTGCCATGGCCACAGGCAGGCCAGCTCACCCTGTGGCATTACAGCAAGAGCTCATTTTCAGCTTTTCAGCGATGGGAACCAGTTGCTGTCATCCATGACACAGTGTTACTGCTGTTGGTTTAAAAAAACATGGTGTGGGAATGTTATGAATGTGAGTGTGTGTGTGTGTGTGTGTGTGTGTGTGTGTGTGTGTGTGTGTGTGTGTGTGTGTGTGTGTGTGTGGCTCGGTTTACAGAAAGTGTAGTCCAATGTGTTTCACGGTTGCCTGCCTAGATAAAGGATGTGTGCTGGTGAGCCTGGGTTGTGTCATAGCTGCCTAAAATGTAATGATGAGTGTTCAGAATGCTAACTTCATGTGTTTCGAGCGCGGCTTGTGAGAACTTCATGTTCAAGTGTGCGTATAGCCGAGTGAATGGGATGTAGGGGACCTTATGCCAATCCATTTAAACTGCGCTCTTGTGTAACTGCATGCAGATTCGCTGCCTTCTGCACCCCTCTTCTGCCTTTTCTCTCTCTTTATTGAGAAAACACAAACACACACACACACTTTATGCTGCGAGAAGTGCTGGCTATGAAAAGAACAGTTTGATGAGGAAAATTTTAACTGATATGGAAGCATCAGTCATACTCCAGCTGGGAGCCTGCGAGCTGTAACACAAGCCAAATGAAACCAAATGCACTGCTGTTTATTTAGCCAATTGTACGCTCACTAATGTGATGTAATGTGAAGTTTTTGGACAAAGTCTTGAAATACTTGATTATGCCTATGAGGACGACTGCATGTGATTAATGGACCGATGACTTGCACCACTGTATTTGTATTGTACTCAGTAGTGTCTTTTGCCGTTTTAACATTGTCTTCATATTATTTAGTGTGTGTGTGTTTGGAGGCTACGTTCTAATATGCTTTTCTCTGGCTCTTTCAGACAATCCCAGCCAAGTCTCCAGAGTTCTAGTTGCAATAGAGACCTTAGATCTGAATGACAATGCACCTGAGCTGGACAGGCAGTACAACACAGCCATGTGTGACTCCTCCTCCATCGGACAGGTCAGTATGTGTTTAAACTACTTGAGGTCTTTATTTCCATTCCATTCCAGTGTTAAAATGTTCATTTTAAAGACATGGAAAGACACTAAAACACATGTTAAGGAAACAAGCCGGGTTATTCCTGGAACTACATTCTGGCACTACACATTTCTCAGTTTAGGTACTTGGACTGCCAGCAGTGCTAAAGACTGTAATTTTTCAAGTAGATGTGAAAAGACTTTAAGTGATGACTACACAGCAGCAGCAGCAGCTGTGTTGTCTTTGTGTCTACATGTGTGGCGCTCGTGGTTTTTCGAGGTGTCAGAGCCCAACACACAATCACTGCAGTTGCATGGGTAAAAGCTTACAAATAGAGTGGCAGGGGTATAACGCAATCAGAATGTAAAAGCCAGAGTAGACATCTGGACTGACTGAAAAAGAAGCTGTTCTGTCAGACATGCAAAATGCATGACTGAAAACGCTTTTTAGACACACTGCTAATACTATAGTCTCACATGTTTCAGTCAAATCCGACATATCGTTGGGTTGAATAAAGTCACATAACTGATCACATGGTTACAGTCACTAACCAGTGGCCATTGGTTTGTGGCCAAACTGCTAGCATTATTAACCTTAAGAAGCTAACATTTTCAGCATATTCATTGTTTTCACCTTTTTATTTTATATTAAGATAAGATAAGACAAGACTGACTTTTTTATGTATACATATGAGCAGAAGCTTCAAAACCAGTTTTATCTGAAGCCTGAGAAGCTGTGGCTGGATGAACTTTAATCATCCAAAAATCAAACAATATTGATAATCAATGTAATAATTAATAATAATTGTAAAATAATAAATAATGCTTACTTTACATACATATTTTAGAAGTTAAAGTTTTTAGGTTTGCATTCAAAACCCCAAATTTCATACCATAAACACAAAACCTGGTTAGTTAGCTTCCCATTAAATAACTATCTTGACAATGTGTCACTTAGCTCGATTGCTACACTATTTCAGTAAATGTTAACGTTACCTCTTCTTTATATTGGCTGAAGCCTTCCTTGAGCCATACAGCCCACCACACGCCACATTTTGCACTAATTATACACATATTCATAATAAATTAGTGTTACTATGTCATATGCAAAACATATGCAAACTTTGTATTTAATGTTCATGTACAGTCATATAATTACAACACAAACAGTCGACGAGTATTCAGCTTGGAGCATATAGAGTGTGGCAGAACAAAGCTGTTTCCCTTCAGATATGGCCACATGCAGCTACAGCATACTCATTCACCATGGAGCCAGGTGAATCCTCCATGGCCTGTTATCAGAACGCAGCAGTTATTTGCATTGTAATTAAACTCGAGCCTCCTCTCAGGCTGCCTCCCTCCTTCCTGCTTTATTTGTGTTCTTGTCTGTTTCTCTGCATCATGTTTTTCTCACTCGATCCTATCTCAATTATAGAAATCATCCCTTTGCTCTTCAGCCTCCCCTTGGAAACCCTGCTTAGCTCTCCTTTCTTTGCCTCCATATTCCGTTTTCCATGCTGGCTCTGTCACTATCATTTTGGTGTCGTGGCCCATCTGTTGTGTGTGTGTGTTTTGTTTTTTTTTTGTTTCCACTGGTGTTTTCATTGCTCTGCTCATGCCTTTGTTGTGTCACCACGAAATCTGTGATTCTATGGCAACGACGTTGATTTGTTTTTGCCTGTGATGTTCATGTTTGTGCATGCTGCAATTTGAGTGAGCGGCACGCAGTTCATAAAAGAAAGGCTATGATGTCTTCCCAGTGTGTTTGGGATAGTATATGCACATCTCTGTATGACACGCCATTAGGCAAAGCCTGTTTGAATATTCACCCACAGCATCGGATAACATAATGCAACTGTTCTTAGCAAATCTTCTCAAGGCCTACAGACATCGACTAACTCAAAGAGCACGCTGCACCCTTCATCCCCGCATTGAGTCTCGTATCGAGCACTCGAAACCGTTCCTGAAAGAGCGCCCTGCATAATGACGAACAGAGAGTTTCATTAAAAAGAAATTACCCATCAGCTCAGTCTGCGGGAGATTTCTTTAAGATTAATTTAGTTAAAATTGCCAATGAGGACTTGCGTAGATGCCTTTACAACACCGAAAGCTGCACGGCACTGTATTTACAAAAAAGGGGATTTGCACACACACACACACACACACACATGGTTATATTTTTGGTGTGAGTATCAAACACAGTTCACTTATGTCACTATGCTAATTGTTTGACTTGTTTTCATTCTGCCAGTGTCGGCTAATGTTTTTTTGTTTATGTAGCTAAAAGCTCTCTCTGTGTAAGTGTTTTTTCTTCCTCCTTTTCTGTTCTCTCTCTATGCTTTTCCTCAAAACACACAAACACACGCGCACTCACACACATTCATTCACACCCTCCCCTCACCCGGTCTCCCTTGCTCTCTATCTCTGTGTTTCAGGTGGTGCAGGTGTTGCGGGCGATTGATAGAGATGAGGGTGGGAATGACAGCACCGTGTATTTCAGCATCCCTCCAGAGTCCAGCGCTGCCCTCAACTTCAGCGTCAGGGACAGCGGTGGTAGGCACTCAATCTTTCCTTCTCTGTGTAGTTCTCTTAATTCTTGTTTGTCTGCTCCTCCCTTGGCAGATAGACTGTTTCTCCCCCCACTTTTCTAAGGCCCTTAATCCCACATATATATTTTTTTCTGCCTTTCTCTTCCCATCTTCATCTTTCCTTCTATTCTCTCTTTCACGTTCCTCTCAAAACCACTCCCTCTCTGAGTCGCCTTCCCTTTTTCTGTCCCTGCCTCTGTCTCCTACCATCCATCTCCCATGTCTGGTGGCCCCATTGTTTTGCTTTGTTATCCTCCCCTCTTTTGTTTCGTCCCTCTTGTTGTATCCTCTACATCCATCTTCTTCCCCACGACCATGTAAACTTAGTATTTCCACTGAGAAGCTTTTGAAGAAATCAAAGCTGCTTAGTTTAATTAGCGTCAACTGAATCTAATTTAGCTACTTGTTTGTTTTCTGTGCATTTTTCCCCCTGAACACTTGTCGTGTCCTCGCTCTTTGTTTTGCACAATTACACACGTATAGTCCTTTAATATCATACAAACATACATTTGATATGACTATTTTAATTCAGGGATGCAATGTGCTGCCGGTTCTGTGTAACTGTTCACATCAAGCTGTGTATGTGTGGGGATATTTTTGCATCCTTGAGCAAATATGTAGTCTCCTAAAATTGGATCCACAAGAATTTTGTTGTCTTAGCTCACATTTACATTTCTCCACACAAAAACAAGTTAATTGGCTCACAAATACATTTTTTTGCAATTATGAGTCCAGCGCTGCCCTCAACTTTACACGAAAACCTGTGGAGTTTTCGTGTAAACACATACTTTGAGTCAGTGCAAAAACACAGTGTTTGCTTCCTTGAGGCCTTAACGGCGTGCTGAATAAAAGATCAAACATTTGCAAAAGTGACATTTTTCAATATTTTGAAGAGTGCAGGCCTGATTACATCAGCTGGCATTCTTTTTTCTTTTCACGTCTTTGCTTCTGCATTGCTACATTTTTTTCCTTTGACACAATAACTGTTGTGGAACAGCATGAAATCGGTGAAGCTCTTCAGTTGGTATGTGCTGCACAGTTGCAGTTGAGGACAGTAATGCAAATCAAAACATTGCACCACTAGCGGATAAAAACTCCACAGAATACTTTCATGTGTGCTTATGCATTCTGCACACAGCTCATCTCTCTCCACTTGAAAGTTTGATTTGTGCGTCATATTAGCTAAAGATGTCAGTAGCATATTGAAGTGTATAATATAGTATTCCATGTGCACGCCTTGGACACATGAACATGTGTACTAGTTGTAGGTATACCTGTTCAAGTGCTCATTAACACACATGTATTCTGATCAGCCACTCACATGACATTCAGTGTTGACATGAAATTCAAACCGAGTGTCAAAATGGGGGAAAAAGGTGATTTAAGTAACTTTGAATGCGGCAGAGAATTCTGATGTACTGAAATAATGCAACAAAATCTGAATCCCCCCACCTGAAAAAGAGAAAATAGTGAGGGTTGCTTTGTTGAGGCCTTAGATGAAAGGGCAGACTCCTTCAAGATGATTGGAAAGCAACAGTAACTCCCAAGCACTGTTAAAACCAAGGTATGCAGAAGAGCGTCTCTGAATGCACAACACGGTCAGCCTTGAAGCAGATGGGCTACCAGACCAACCCAGGTGCCTCTCCTGTCAGCTAAGATCAAGAAACTGAGACTACAGCTTTCACAGACTCTACAAAATTGGGCAATAAAAGATTAAAAAGAAAACTTTGCTTAGCGTGATGAGTCTCAAGTTCTGCTGCAAAATCCAGGTAGTCGGGTAAAATTTTGGCGTAAAACAACATGAAAGTCACCAAATCTAAATCAAAAAGAGCACTTCTGGGATGCGATGGAACAGGAGATTCACATCGTGGGTGCAGCTGACAAATGTGCAGCAGCTGTTTGCTGCTGTCATTTTAATATGGAACAAAATCTCGGTGGAAATGCTTCCAGCACCTCGTTGAATCTATGCCATGAAGAATAAAGGCAGTTCTGGAGGGAAAGGTAACATGATGTAACTAATCGAGTGGTCTGTGAGTGTAGCTTGGCAACAAATTTCTCAGCCTTGACTTCATCAGTAAACACAATATGGCAAATACGGGGAATTTGAAAACATCCAATTGAAAATCCAGCAAACACAGGATAACATTTACTCTCATTTTAAGTCATAGTACTTTGTTTTGTTCTCCATTAATTCTGACCAAAAAAAACTGCATTTTAGCTGCAAAATGCTTTGATTGTCTACTAAGTTAGCTGTATTAGCTAAAATATGCTAAATATAGAACTTAAGACAGGGGTGGGGGAACTTCAGGACTCAAGGGTCCTGCAGGTCTTAGATGCGTCCTCGATCCAACACAGCTGATTTAAAAGGCTAAATTACCTCCTCAACATGTCTTGAAGTTCTCCAGAGGCCTGGTATGGGTGATATCTAAAACCTGCAGGACACCGGCCCTTGAGGCCTGGAGTTCCCCACCCCTGCCAGATGAAGATATGTGCTTACATTCGTCAGCAGCTGAAGATCCGACTACTCTTTGACTAATTTTACTACCAAACTGGTGACCAAACTCCCAACTCTTCCTAAACCAGACAAAACCAAGTTAACTCGCCAGATCATGAATGAGTATTATAAACTCAGTGACATGTGAAATCAAAGACCTCTTTGATGTGTCATCCAACAGTAGAACAGAGAGACAATAAGAGCATCCTCAGCTCCCGTGTGGACAGCTTGTCTGACAAAATGCTACATTACTTTCTTTGTTTAAAAAGACAATGATTTGATCTATCTTTTGGATCGCTGAAGATCTTTTTGATAATCGCGTTTGTCATGTTTTCATTCCCAGTGCCATTCATGCTAATGAAAACCTGCTTTCGTGTCAGCGGCTATATTTTTGTGGCCTTGTGTGTGTAATTCTACAAATGTCTCCCACACAGATCCTCCGCAGTTCTTTTTCTCAAAAGTGAGAGTCAGATCAATACAGGCCATTACCTCTTTTGTTATTGCTGTTCTCTGTCCTTTTAAATTGCTGTATGTGAGCCTCTCATCACTGATGTCCATTACAACATCTTTAAAAAAAAAAAAAACGGGCTTGTGATGTATTCCTTTCATACAAGTGTGTTCTAAAAGTCAGTGCTTTGGATGTACAGGCTTTCTTCTGTACATACTTTGTTGTGTCATTAACCAGGACAGGTGTGGGAGTCTTTGAAAAGGATCATACAGATGGATCTAATGGCACCACATTATTCAAACAATAATTTTAAACGTGAAAGTATATTAGAATTTATGTTTAAGTTTTACAGCCTATCTGGAGCCATAAATCATGAAGTGTCTGGCTGCGGCAGCGAAAAATATACTGTCTGCCCAATTTGTAACACTCTAGTAGATTCATCCTGTAAAATTAGTATCACTGTTATTCTGCTGTGGAACGCTGTAGCTCAAATTAGAAGGGAAGTGAACGAAAATAGTAAAAATAAAAGAGAGGCTAAATATTTTTTCCTGCTCAATTCCTTTGTGGTACAAACCCGTCACCAGCTGACTGCAGTCGCACATTTGCAAACATGAGGACATTCATTTCTGGGCATAATTTCCAAATTGGAACGTCCTGCCTCCATTCTGCAAACAACACTGTAGCATGCGGTTAACAGTGGACTCAAAGTTTCTTCCTATCTGTCAACTCTCCTTCAGGCCCCACAGCCAGCTTGGTGTTGCTGTCCCAGATCCAGCCACTGTCCCGTTCCTCATCCTCCACCTTGACCCTCTACGTGCCGCTCGTCCTGAGGGATGGGACGTCTGGCCTCACCAGCACTGGGACGGTCACTGTGTCCGTCTGTCCCTGCCTGAAAGGAGGGGCACGAGCTGGGGAGAAAGACAAGGACAAACAGACCGAGGGCGAATGGGACTGGGAGAAAGAAGCGGTGTGTCTTCCTCAGCAGTCCACACTGCCCTCCCCTGGGCTCAGTACAGCTGCCTTGCTGGCTATCCTGGCTTGTGTTGCTACATTACTGGGTAAATACTTAATAGCTCATAAAGCTTGAGAGAGATTAAATCTGAGCTTGGCTTAAGATAATGCCAAAAGCAAAAGTAAAATGGTGAAAGGCCCTTGTTTATATAATTTACATGATGGCTTTTATAACAGCACTTAGTGTTATGTACATTATGATATAATATGAAGTTATATCATAAATATTTACTCCCTAGAAATGCATTTAATGCCATTCTACAAATAGAAAGTTGAGTAAATAGCGTTTAGGGCTTGTGTACCTTCAACTACATCCCTGGATGCTTAATCTGCATATGAAAATAATGAAAGCAGCAGCGTAAATATTTCTCTTAGTCACAGCTGCTCGATACAGGTTTACTTTTCCTCGCAATTTTGGTCCAGTTATTTCCCTTGGCAAGGTCAGCCCTAATCACAGCTAAAATAACAATTTTGAGTGATTATCTGGGCCCTCCGGTTTTTGATAGCAGCATAATAAAATGTCACAGCCACCTTTGCAGAAACTCAAATGCTCAATTGGATAATGCCTAGTTGCTGAGGAGACTGGCTGATAGCCAGCATCATTGTCATTTCTATTGAGTCTGTTGAAATCACTCGTGCCTTGTTGATAAAGGCATTATCATTCTGGAAGGGGCCAGTTCAATCAAGTGGGAGACGCGACATGGCGTGAAGGTGATCGTGCTCAGTGGATTTAGCGGAGTTAAGAATTTAGTTCGCTAAGTGATAATGGCATGATCGTGGGCGGGAGTATAATTCTGCTTTTTCTATTTCTAAACACTAATTTAACAGGGCCTTCCACAGAATGCCAAACGTCCTTAAAGAACCTAGGTCATCACCTCCATCAGTTATTAAAAAGGAGCGGGGTTTACACGAGGTAGCCATTGAGCCATTTGGCAACTTTGCCCTGTGGATAGAGGCTGTCTTTAACAGATAAATATACACACACCACGCTATAAAGGTTATTCCTCAAACTGTTATAAAAGGTTAGAGTTTTCCCACTCCATTTAGGGATCATTGAATTAGTTCCATAGAAATCAAATAATGTGGCCTCCAACTATATTAAGGTTGTAGATTTACTTACCGCGGCAGCTTAACCTCCTGCGATACAGCCGTATGGAAACACAAGCACATTAGTGTTTGTTAAATCAAATCATACACTGCAAATATAAATAAGCACCCGAGCAGATTCAGCACGGTTTGGATTTCTATAAATACCAAAGCAGTTTGTCCAAATGATAGGGAGAGCTGTCTAAGAGCGAGTGAGTGGAATATATTAAGAAAAAAATATGGGCAATGTCAGTCGATCAACTAACTAGCCTTCTAGTAACCTGTGAGGGTCCAAATTCAGAGAGTTGATCAACTTGTCCACTCAGAAATTCTACATTGGAGTGGAAAAAAAAATTGCATCCTTGAAATGTACAAATGAACTGGAAAGCCAATAGTGAGAGAAATTATTGGTAAAGGTGTCACCTTCCACAGGTGTACCAGCAGCAACTTTAACCGGATGCTCAATTCTTCTTGTCCCTGATTTCTGACTGGAGTCTTATTTGGATCGGGTGCCTTCCTGAATATTTATGCACTTTTTTTTAAATTTACTTTTCAGCTTGGTTCTCATTTTCTCCCTATTTGCATCCAGAAAGTTCAGCACATGCAAGAATAGGATTTCCCCCACTTAATAAGCATACTAAAGCTATTATCATAGGTGTCCTGTATCTGTTTTTCTACCAACTCGATCCTAGTGCAGGAACCTAATCTAGACCTGCGTCTGTGCCTTTCCCCTGGAAAATTGAAATGAAAAAAAAAAAAAAAAAAAGCCACTGTTCCCAGAGTTTGATGTCAGTGGGTATGGGAAGGCTGATTCTACTGCCCAATGCTAATGTTGTGTTTGCAAACCTGTTAAAAGTCACAAAGGCATCATTTGGTTCGTTGCCACAGTCCAGGGTGAAATTTAGCTCTCGATATTGGGAATATGCAATAAGAGTCATGGAGTCATGGGACAATAAAGCATCCATTTGGCTGGCTGGAGCTCAAAGTCAATTACCTAGTGGAGGCATGCAGTCTGCTGATATGATATACCAGCCCTCTAACCCAAGGACTCTCTGTATTCGTTTTGTCTCTGTGTGTTTCACCTCTTTGTCTGCTTGAGTTTTTCTCCCTTGCTCACACACACACATCTCTTCCTCCTTTCCTTTATTTCCCCTGTGACTTCTGCCCCCCCTTCTCCCTTGTTCATCACTCTTTTTCCAATTTCTCTCCTATGCCTCAATATCCGTTATTCCCGTTGCCACCCCTCGGCAGCGGTGAGTGCCCTGTCATTGTCGCTGCGGCGTCAGAAGCGCGACTCGCTGTCACCGCTGGAGGAGGACGACGTACGCGAGAACATCATAACGTATGACGACGAGGGCGGAGGCGAGGCCGACACAGCTGCCTTCGACATTGCCGCCCTGCAGAGTGCCCCGCACAGCTCGCGCTCACGCGGCTATCGCACGCTGGACAGCAGGAACGTGTAAGCAGGCGGAGGGGTGTGTGGGAGGGTTTGTTTGCATGTGGTGATGCATATATATATAAATGGGTCTGTTTCTAATTTAATCAAACCATCACAGCGGACCTTTCATTACATGCTGAAAAGAAAATATTATTTACGCCTTCAGAGTGAAACCATTCGTCGCAGTCCAGCTCTTAACTGATCCACTTAAGTAACTGTTTAAGCCACAACTCCCAGGTCATAATCAGCCACCAATCAAAACACTCAAACAGAAGGCTATCAAGCCTGGCAGTCCTAGGAGGCCACTTTGTTGTGCTCATTTTGCTAAAACTCATTTATGTTCTGCTACATCAGAGAGTTGTTTGCACCCACTTTGATGTTCCTGTGAAACATTGTTATTGCCTTTGGACTAATAATTAGCTCCCGGATTCATGCAAGCCATATGGAGAGGCCATAAACAAGTACAAAGGCTGCTTTTAGTTGATCGAAAATTGCTTCTCACAGTTTATGGAGGTGGACACAGCAACATGAAAAACTGTCTAAATCTAATGCAATCCAGTGCAATATTCCTGCAATATTAACTACCTCTGTGAGACTTTTAATTTCTAATTTCTGTTGGCGCCATGTAACAAAGGAGCGCATAGTTGAGTCGAGCGCTGCTGTAGCTTGTTCTTCTTGGAGTGAACTGTAAGATTTGGAGCGTTCATTATGAAAGAAACGTTGTATTAAAACAGAGGTTATTTTGGCCCTAGCTTCACTGGATCACTTTTTTTTTCTTTTGAAATTCCATCCATGGAATCACAAGTTTTCAGTCCAAACAAAATCACACAGTACACCCTTCATATTTCTCACCTGGTTATTTTTTCCCACCCCAAGGTGGACAAATGTCTCAGCAGAATATCTTGCAGTGTGAATATAGAGTGCAACACAAAACCACAAGTCATGGTTTAAAAGAAAAACCTGTTTAAAAAATGACCAAAGATATTTCCCGAGCAGCAAGCAGTATTCAAAAACAGGTATAACATGTTCAGATTTAGCCCAATCATATGCCCATTTTTTGTCTTGCAGTCGTTACTCACATCGTGCTCAAGACAAATCTCGCACTTATAGCTGGGCTCAGAATCCAGGTGTGGATCACAACTACTCAGGACCAGCAGGACCCCTTTACGGTCGTCTCTGCTACAGCAGTCACACGTTGCCCATTCTCCGTCGCGCCCCAGGAGGAACGTTCGAGCCAGGCTTGGCTGAGCTGGCGTACCGCTTTCCTGCAGGCCAGCCAGACCATTCCCTGGTTATCCAGAACCAAGGGGCCGTGGTCGGGCCGATGGAGTCTGGGGCGGTGTACATAGCTCCAACGGATCTCAGCACAGGAAGTCGAACGGGGAGTCGGACGGAAAGCCGCGACGGGACCGCACCCCAGAGCGGGGTGAGCACGTCCGATGGAGGGACACCGAGAACCAGCGACAGCCACGACAGAGGAGGAGGAACAGGAACCGCAAGCAACTGTACAGAAGGGAGCAGTGAGGACAAAGTTAACCTCAGTCAAAATGTGGACTGGGTAAGGATGACAGTGAGCTTCACACTAAACGCATGCTAAACACACATGAGCTTAAATAAATGTGCAAGAGAAACGGAGAGACGATGAAGGACACTAGGGTCTCAAACATAATGCCACTATTTAACAGTGATGCCCAGAGAACCCAAGATTCCTGTTTGGTAGAATTTTGATGTCCTTACATCTACATCATTCAAACGCACACTTGCATATTTGTGTTGAATGCAGCACAGGAACTCGTTCTGCAACACAGCTTAAAACATAGATTGATGGGGGGCTAAATATTTCAATAAGATGTAAAAAGCGGTAGCCGTTGCCGTGAATCGTTAATTATAACGGAATAAATTAGTCAATTAGCAGTAGATGGCCACATTGAAGACATCATTAAAGCTGAATCAATGACTTAATTATTCAATTAAATAAGCAAACGAAAACGTGAGAAAGTCATTAAGCAAATATAAAATCATTATAAGGTTTTGAAATCAAACTAATATACTGAACTACTGCAGTGATTAAAGCATTGCCACACTTTTAGTCTCTGCACAGTCACAGAAATGTCCTGGACGTTGTTGGGGGATGATGACAATAAAGACATTATCAGCACATCATATCCTGCTTTATTCTTACTTTTTGTTCTTATGCTTTCATTTATTAGGGCCATGGCACGGCTCCTTGGCCCTAGCTTTATTTAATTTTCAAATATTTTATCTCTCTATCTCTTCCCTTTCCATCTCCCTATCACAGTGCAGTGTTAGCTCATTCTAGTGATCAATTAATGTCTATGTCTTCTTCCAACTCTGCTTTCCCTCCGCTCTCCTCTGCTCACTGTCTGTCTGTCTGTCTCTCCTTCACGTGAATCACTTTTTATCATCATCATCATCTCCTGTTTTTTTTCCTTCACGTGGGCAATATGTCATCACTTTTCCTTATCTTTCTACATTTAATATACCTGTTATTAAATTTCCCCTTCCTCCTTGGGCAAATTGTCTCATCCCATTTTATGTTACTGTAACCAAACCTAACACCCAACCCCAGCCCCGAACTGAAACCACTCGTGCTCGCCTACATTCCCTCCAGGTGCAGTCGGAGACATTGCCCAGGGAGCACAACCTTGTCATGACCCGATCCGGCTCCCTGATTGGTCAGGGTCACGGCGTAGGAGGCTGGGTGTGTGACTCGGCTACCCTCCCCATGGCAGGACGCAGGGCCTCTCGTACCGGCATGTCCCCCAAACGCACATGTGGCAGTCTGGCTGAATCTGACTCTGGTGGAGGAGGAGGAGGAGGAGGAGGAGGGGGGAGTGGAGGAGGAGGTGGAGGTGGAAATGGAAATGGGACCACCTCCACTGATGGACAACAACAACCACCTGCCAGTGGACGCAACTATGCCACTGTCCTGCAGGGGGAAGTATCTGGACAGAGGGACTACGCTGGCACTCTGGGGAGAGGAGGACTGGAGATGGGAAGCAACTTTGTGGTGGCAAGGCCAGACAGAGAAAGTGGAGGAGTATCACTGACCGGGACTCCATCTATCTACCCAGAAGCACCAGGCTTTATTGGGGACTGGCGCGATCGAGTAGGTATGGGAGGGTATGTTTTGGGCAGGAGGGATATGACCCCTCAGCTTTTGCCCTTCCCCGGGCAGCCTCGGGCAACATATGGCAGTGTGATGGGCTTTGGGGCCAACTGGGTTCCAGGAATGGAGGCAGCCAGAGGGGGACCAGGGCACGGGGGTCCCTCCTTGGCACTGCGAGTGGGTGAGTTCCTACGTCTGCGCCTTGCCCAGGTCACCTTTGATCCCTCACAGCCGCCATACGACTCTGTGCAGGTGTATGGGCTGGAGGGAACAGGGTCCAGGGCTGGATCCCTCAGCTCACTGGAGAGCGAAGGGGAGAAGGATTCAGAGAAGGAGGATTGGGGGGCAGGGCTGGAAGAGTGGGGTCCCCAATTCCAGAAATTAGCCCAGCTCTTCAAAGACAGGGAGAAAGAGAGGGAAGATAAGGAAAAGGTTGACGAGGGTGCCAAAAAAGAGAAAGAAATGAATGAGGAGCCTGACAAGAAAGTGAAAAAAGATGGAGTGCGAGCTGGAGAAGAGGGGAAAGATTGAGGAAGGATATAAATGAAACAAATAGGGGCAAAAGGGGGTAAGAGAGGAAGGGGAGGAAAAGAAGGATGATGAAAAGGCAACTTGAGCTCGAATAATGTGAAGAGAAGTTAAAGGGGAGAAAGATGAAGAGGCAAAGTAATAAAAAGAGACAGAGAAAAATGAGCCTAGGGAGGATGGAGAATGCGAGGGCAGGGGAGGGAGTGATTGATGTAATTTATAGCAATAAGTGTTGAAACGCTGATATGGTTGAGCACAGATACTGAGACAATGCAGAGCCTGCTTCTGCTCGGGGCAGCAACAATTTGTTAAACGCTTTGGACAGAGAAAAACAACTCAAACATCCAAGACTCGATTAAATTCAGCTCTCACGTATGGAATGAGAAACAGCAGGAGGCGAGAAGGAAGACGTCTGGTGTGCCGATCTGATCCCAGTGTCTGCGTGTTTGTGTGCGAGAAAAGTCAGTGAAAAGTGCGTGAGAACACGTGCGCAACCGAGCGCGTGCCGTATGCGTGCATATTTAACAGAGATGGAGCAAAAGAGAGTGGCAGGGGGAAATCGAAATACCCAGAGACAATTTTCGAGATGAGACTGATGACTAATGCTGCGTAATGCCGCAACATTAGCTTTCAGGATGACGAGGCAGGGAAAAACACTTAACAACGAAGTTTAGAAAGTAGGATAAGACACAGGGGAGGGGGAAAAAGTGATGTTTGACTATAAAGGGAATGGGCGGCAAGGATGTATAGAGAGAGAAATGGTCTTGGAAGTGAGATGATTGTACAGAAACTGTTGCTTTTTATTCCATCTGCAGTGGCAGAAAAAGTGAATTATTCAGCTTGCTACTCCATTCCAAATGAAAATGATGAATCATTTAAATCCTGCAAAAGATTCTTCCTCCTCTCAGCCCACGAGGAAAAACAGACATTGTGAAAAATTTAAATGGTTTAGGGATATGATCCCCCCCCCCCCCCCCCCCGGACCCTCTCAGTTCGTTCTTTGCCCCCCTCCCTCCCATCCCCATCCCCCCCAGCTATTTTGTAGTTGAGTGTTGGTATGTTTACAAAGATTCACACACAAACACGCGGCGACACAAAAGAACTGATTAACACCACAAGGCTTTGATTGTACTACAGTAAATTACATAATCCATGAGTATTCTGAGGACTCTGTTATTGATGGCATAAATGTGTCTTTTTTATGAAAGAAGTCTGCTTTTTTCTAATTTGCCCACCCCACTTCCCCAGTCTCACATGCATGATTTTACAACAACAACAATAAAAAAAAACCCACAAAATCAGTTTCCACTCCAAACGCTTGTACGGCCCAATGGAACATTTCCACAGATCTCTAATGAAATTGTAGTGAAACACAACCACAGAGACAGGCTTTTTCGTTTTCATTTTATTTCTTGTTAAAAGGTCAGGATGCAAATGAGCTGGAGATTTCAGCTGGAATGCACTTTTATACTGTGTGATGTTCAATAATAGATAACGAATCATGTCGAAAATTACAGTTGTTTTATAAGATGTCAGCTAAACGAAGATATCATGTTTGACTGTATGTAAAAAAAAAAAAAACATTTGTAAATACCACTAAGTATTACTGCTAAAAGAGAGTATATAAAATTTAAAATGTGTAAAAAAAAATAAAATAAAAAATGTCTAGAACAGAACTTAGATGTTGAAAATGGAGCACTGTTGGGATTACCTGTATGTACTGTAGATTAGAAATGGATTAACTGCGCTGGACTGCCTCCTGGACTCAAAAACAACACCATGTATTCAACATCTGTGTTTGGGTTTGCTGTGTGCTAGCTCTTTGTCTGAGATGGACAAGCCAAGGATTCAATTATACATGTGGCCTCTGGCAGAAGTTTGTTGTGCAAAATATTAGTTACAGGAAGCCTGTGAGCTAACCTGTGCCAGTGAAGATCCATTTGATGAAAATCCAGTGAAGTGAGGAGAAATCCCCTTAATGGGTATACAAAACAAAACAAAAGAAGTCAGTGTTCCCTAAAATCTGAATTAATAGACTGCAAAAGTGGAATAATCTAGAATTTATAATAAATTTTACACTGCCTGAGAGATGTGGAGGTTTTATAGATAGTTGCTTCTCTTGAAAAATATGACAAACACTACATTAAGGAAACGTGTCTTGTGTGCATTTCAGGCAATGCAATTCAAATGCCAAATTACTGATGCATTATGGTCTACATAAGCAAATTTTCTTGCGTGAAAGAACAACTTAGCTCTATAATGTATTTATTGCTACGGTGGCCCTGAGAGGTCAGATGTACTGCAACTTAAGGAAACACCAGCAAGTAGAAAAACTCTACAAAAATTCACAAATGACAAGAAAAGTAAAAAAAACAACAACAAAAAAAAAACCCCCCAGAAAAAAACAAGTGTTTTTGGGGCGACAGCAACGTAACGAAACAGCTGCTGATGAAGTAAGACACGTTTAAAAGAAGCAGAAGATTCACATAATACCGTAGATTCAGGTTTGCTAGTAGCCGTTTACTGTTAGCTTGTCACGTTAGCTGTTCTGTCATGATATTGTCTCCCCAAAAACACTGACATTGTCTTTTGTGAGTTACGTCTTTTTATTTTGGAGGTTTTTTTAATTTCTTAACCTTTCATAATGTTTTTTAAATTTCTGTTTTATTCACTTCCATTCTGTTTTGTGTGCTTTTGTGGCATTTTTCTATCTGCTGGTGTTTCCTCAAGTTGCAGTGCGTTTGGGCTTTCAGGGCCACCATAGACTAAGCCTAAAAGTTACCTTAGTCCAGAGAGGAATTTAGCCACAACTTGAATGTATGGACGTCTTTGGCGCGCCATCACAGAAGTGTCACTGTTTCATTCTTTGTAAAGTCACACCAGGCTGCCAGCTTCGCTAGTGTCCGCCAGTTTGGTCCACCATAATCTTGTTGTCAAGGTCTTCTGCAGCATTTTGTTAACCGGTCGAGAAGCCGGTGACATGAAACAAAATCCATATGTGTCTCTCTACCCTTTACCCGAGCCACAGACTTTTCCATACAGTGCCACTGTGCAGACTGGACAGTGTGGGGACCAATATACTGCACAATAACCAGAGAAGACAGGGAGGGGGGTGCAGAACCTCAGGGAGAGCTGATTTGGGATTCATTTGGATGATGAACTGTACCTCCAAAAACTTTCACCTGCTATTTTAGCAAAACATATTTGGACTTTTAGACACTCAGAGGACTGAGTTATGTTTTTTACAACATGTCTTCATTTCTGCTATATCATCAGTAATATCTGTTCTTCAGGTAGTAAGTTAGTTTCAAAGACCTAGGAGGTGGAAAGTTTTTGCTAAAAACACTGAACCTTGCCAGTTTCTTCAGTCATTCACGTCATTTATATTAATTAAGAGTTAATGCATCTGAGAAGCTCTCAAGAGGGCCTCTTGACAAACATGTTGCATCAAAATAACACAGAGAGGCTTCTCTAGTAATTTGAACTCAAACGTAAAGAAGGCTCACTGTTCTGTTTGTATTTTGAAAGATCAATGTGGGTGAAAGAACTTTGCTTTGTGTATCGTATCCTAGCGAGCCGTGTGAACGAAGCACTAATGTTCTTCTGACTCATTTTTGGAGGTGACTAAGCAGCTTCAAGTGCATTACAGTCCCCTGTAAGGTGCAGTAGGATGGATCTGATTTGCATTTAGCCAATGAATACAAAAACACACATTCCGTTTATACCCAAAACACCGACTTTAAGTAATTTGATTACATGTATTTCTTCCAGTGTAATTTGATTACATAGGGAGGAGGGAGTATAATGTAAAATGTTAAATTTAATCAAGTCTAGTCAGATGAAATCTGCCTGATTGGCATATATTCAGTTTATACTAAGCATATCTTCCTTAATAATTAATTATCTGAATAAGGAAATACATATTCGATTTTATATATTTCAGTTGCATTTTACTCAAAATGATTGCTTCTTTTATGAGGTCGAATCATTTTGGGTGTAGAAGTGGAA
Source organism: Simochromis diagramma (assembly GCF_900408965.1). Classification (NCBI taxonomy): domain Eukaryota; kingdom Metazoa; phylum Chordata; class Actinopteri; order Cichliformes; family Cichlidae; genus Simochromis; species Simochromis diagramma. The sequence continues at coordinate 1,407,743 of NW_024387049.1, read as the reverse complement.
ATGAGAACTGATTCAATCAAAAGCACGCATTCCTTTCCGATTTGCCTTCAACTAATCTTCCTAACCTGCTGGTTTTGACTTCGTTGCATGTTAGGTGAGCACAAATAATGGTCAAAATTACAGTTACAATTTACAACAGCCATTTCTAAAACAAACAAAACCAGAAATATCCTTTATTTATCATTCGGTCGGAATAAAAAGTCTCGAATGATTATTTCTCCGGTGCACCTAAAATGACTTGAACCAGTTTAGGAATGAGAATTACTAAATTATATGTGCTGTGTTCTCCCTTGCATTTATCTCTAATGTGCAAACTTTCTGAGCCGCTTTTCCCCAGAACACATGTATTAACAGTCGCCATATTTTCAGAGCAGTATCGTTTTAGGCAGACATTTTATAAGCAATTAGCATGCTATACCAATAAGTGACCCTGTGCACCGTTCTAATTATATGGTCTATTCCTCTGTCTTGATTGGCTCCAGGTGTCTCATCTCTGCTGATTCAAAGCTTTGCTTTGGCTGATTGGTCAAAATCAAAGTGATGATTCTCCTGATTTGTCTTATTTCAGAGTTCTGGAGTGCTGTGCCGACTAAACCACTTGACAGAGCTGATTATCCCACCTCCTGAGCCCGGCAAATTGGTTCAATCAAAAGCGTGATTAGTTGAATCAGTTGTTTTAAATAGAATAAAAGCCTGAAGTCTCCACAGCACTGCGTGGCTCTTTTTTTCACTCTTTTAGCCAGCTTAGGTGCACCAACAGAGGAAAGCGGTCCATTTATCACATCTTCCCCTGAATGAGCCTCGATACTTAGGACAGTGAAGCTCCACTTAAAGGACGGGCACAGATACTTTAGTATCTAGTTAATGTATGTAGCTCAAAGATGCAGAGTAAAGGTCATGACCTCTGGCCTCTGACCCTAAACTGATCGACCCTCACTGGTTCTGCACCCACCTTCCCCCCGTGACTTCATTGCTCCTGCACGATGTTGATACAATTCCACAATTGCGTGCTGAACAAAGTGTATTTATTTCTGTTGTACTTTTTCTTTTTGTAAATTTGAATAAAAAAGGAACTATTTCAAACAGATGAGTCAGACCTGCTCTGTGCTCCTTTCTGCACTTTCCAGAATTTCGGGATAATCAGACTTCTGTTGATGGGTGTGCCTTCTGTTTGTGTGTGTATGTGGTGTTTGTATATGTGTGTGTGTGTGTGTGTGTGTGTGTGTGTGTGTGTGTGTGTGTGTGTGTGTAAAAGTGTGTCTAAGGGAGAACGAGACAGAAGGAGAGAGCTATTGAGAGACGAGCTGTGCAGTGCATACAAATGTGTGCACACCTTGTGAGCATGTGTCTTGTTGTGAGTAGGTGGGTGTGCCTTGTCAAATTGGCCCCTTGAAATTTCCAAACCACAGACAATGTGTGTGCGTGTGTGTTTTTTTTCTGGGGATACGTGTGCGTCTGACTGCAGGATGAAGGAACACCTTGTCTGGTTTGATCCACCCCGATGGGGGGATGTGAGGTCAGTAATAGAGGACAGACGGAGAGTTCTGCAGAGTAATCACACTATCAGACAGAGGGGGAGAGTTCTCTGTTTGTTGGTGAAAGGAAAGAGAAAAAAAAGCGCATTTTGAACTCAGGAGCTGTAGCAAATAGAGCAGACCTGACAGCTGCGACCAAATAATGCGGGCCCCTTAGCCAACCTTTGCAGCTCTTCTGAATTCTGCGTTTGTCCTGCTGAATGATGGATCGGGGAGATGTGCGCCATTGCCGTGTGACTGAATTGCTGGTTAAAAAGATTTATTACAATAATCAAATATGAAGGAGGGGATTATTTCTACATGATGGTTTAGAGAATGATCGTGTTAGCCGGGTCCTCGCTTGATTACAATGATAATACCCGCCTCAAGTCAGGAAAGGGAGAGAAGCAGAGGGAGAGAGAAGGGATGGAGCGAACCATATTAACGGTTAATATGCAAGTCTGTTGCATTACATAAAATTGCATTTATGATTGGGTTAGAGATTATTCCGCTGCCTGCTAAAGAAAAAGTCCTTGCCTTCCTTCCCATAATTATGAGACTCACAAGGCTGACTCGCTCCCTGCGGAAGCAGCACCCTGTATCTAAAGAGGATGTGAAATCAGTTGGAGGCAAAACAGAGCTTTGACTCGCTTTAACCCCCCTCCACAAAACTGATAAAACACATCAACATGTAACTAACACAGCACCCTTATCGATTTACAAGTCCTATATAAATATATATCAGTCTCCCTCCAGCATCAACACCGCAATGCAGTATGCTAGGTGAGATGCACTGTCATTGCACTGTCAATAATTACAGCATGCATAATTGATCGTGGCATAATAGCAGAGCTGGAGATAAAATGGACCCTGTTAAAGGCATACACCTGGGAACCACTAAGCACTGTATGTGCTGGAGTGGTGCAAACTCAAAGTGCTGCATGATTGCGTCACAAAACTCACAAGTTCGTGTGTGCTGGTGTGTGTAGTCAAGTACATTGAGATTCCTCATTCTGTTTGAACCTTACTGACACTCACAATCCCTCTGGCTATTCAGCACAGTGTGCACGCTTGTGTGTGTGCATGCACGCTTGTGTGTGTGTATGTGTGCGCGCGTTCTGCACTTGTGCATCTTTGCATTTCAAGTGTGCTTTAAAAGGCAGCATCCAGAGTGCAAGAGACTGCAGAGTCTTTCGACAAGGCAGTGCAACTTTTTGGACTCGACAACACATTACCCTGCAGTTAAATGTCTAACAAGTAGCTTTTAACTCCACCTGTCCCTCCGTTTTTCTTTTTTTATGAGTGCGTGTGCGCGTTTCTTTTCCCCCTCCTGCTCTCGTTGCTCATCCGTTCTGCTTGGAACGCTCACAGAGTTCAGTGGCTCATTTGAAGTGGAAAATTAAATCTTCATTAACAATCTTAATTAGAGTTCGATCTCCCCATAGTGAGGCGACAGAGAATCTATAGTGCAACGCGGGAAAGACCTGGAGCTAGAGTTGGTTTCAGTAATGCAGTGGCGGTGGGGAGGATTGAGGGGTGCTTTTGTGGGGGGTAATTAGTGAATGGGAACTTCAGGGTAAATTACGCGAGAGGTATTTACACTTTACAGGAGGGGTGGATGGATAATTAAAGCGACCTGCTGGTTGATGGTGGACAGTGCGATGATAGTCCCAGATGTGTGCTGTGGTAAAGGTGCAGTTCTTGATTCTGCAAAGCTGGTGAACTAGCGCTCAATAGCACTCGGAGGCTTGGAGGCAGAGGGGTATAGGGAGGGCACTGTTAGTCAGAAATCTTCAATTGAATTGTGTCTTGTCTTGTTTTTTGGTGACATGCTGTAACTTGAGGTGGCATAATCCCTTATCATGCTTCCATAAGCAGGAGAGCATTTCCCTAATACCAGACAGTAATCATTCAAAGACACTGCTAAGCACGCAGTCTCTCTTATCCACATTTACATACTACAGCACCCTATTCAGGGGCTGCGTGTCAGGGATTGGTTAGTAAATGAAACAATAATGTCGGAGCGCAATTAAAACAAGCATTATGTTCCTAAAATGAAAGCGGGGAAGTTGCCTTTCTTGTTAAGCGCTTCCTTTTAACTTTGTTGGTAATTGTTGTGTTTTTGGGGGAGGGGGATTGTGCTGTAGTTCTGTTGTAGTTAGCCACATCCTATCTGAAACCATCAAAATCACCTGTGCAGCCCCCCTTTGTGCGAGCAATGAGCTGAGGAAGAGAGATTTTGCCTGAGGGAAAGCAGGTGAGCTGGACTTGCCCAGGATCTAATCCTGTGACAGGAAGTCCACGGCAAAGGAGCACAGCCACACATAGCCCGAGTGAGACTGTATATGTCCCTGTGGGGTAGATCATTTGTCTAGTTGTCCAGGCGCTTCTTTATTTGCAGAGGACATACAGATACACACGACCACAGAATATTTCTAAATGGTGAGGACAGCAGATAGTGTCTGGACCTTGGTTTTATTTATCTGCTCCGCACAGTTTCCTGGGAGCTGTGCTGGTTGACTGCTCCAAGCAGGGGTGATCATATCTGCAGTAATGTTGTCACGGTGGCTGAAGATTCAGGAGAGGAATCTGTGTGTGTGTGTGTGTGTGTGTGTGTGTGTGTGTGTGTGTGTGTGTGTGTGTGTGTGTGTGTGTGTGTGTGCCTGTGTTATGGGAGGTGACAGACTCTGTTTACGCAGCTGATCATTAGCGAAAAGAAAAAATGGAGAACAAGATAACCAATTACAGACACACAAACACAGAGACGGAGAGAGAGAGAGAGTTAAGTACGTTCATTAGCCCTTTGTGTCAGATTGGTTAATTGTTCAATGAAGTGAGCAGAATAATAAGTTGAGGGGGTGGATGTTATGCCTTTGGTGAAATGTTCATGGGGATTTATTCTCATCAGCTGTGCCTTTTATTGTCCTACATAGATCATGGAGCAAGTCTAACAGCTGAAGGCTGCACAAAAGGCAGATCCAGTGTTAGGCCACTGCCCGCTCGCTAAATACCAACAGACTCTCAAGCGGTGTGTGTGGCCATTAATAAATCCCTTGTTGTCTGAGAGAATTTTTGCGAGGCAGCACTGGACCTCGGCTAAATAAACACATCTGCCCATCTAAGTACACACAGTACACAAGCTGCACAGTCAATTGATATATATGTAGTGCGGGTACAGTCCAGACATCACATCTTTAGCAAGCGACCGAGTGACTTAGAAAATACATTATTTTGGGATGGCTTGAAGTTGTAAGGAATATTCAGCTTTCTTCCCCATATTACTGTCCATATTTCCTGTTTATTTTCTGCCTAAAAATCTACTCCTCCTTTTTATCTGGACTCATTTATGCCCAGATGCTTTAATAATGTAGAGCAGGAAATAAAGCTGCCTGGAGTCAAGCCCTCCCTGCTGCTGGTAAAGTAACACACTGCCTATTACTTCACTTGTTTTACAGCTAATTCTCTATTTCTTCAGAGACCTGCACTTATTTTGGTTTTTGCTGACTTGTCAGTTTTACTTTTCTTCTCGTGGACTGCTGTAGTCAGTGTTTCTGCTCATAGGATTACCTGTTATCAATTACATTACGATATACAGTACGATGCAGTAATATAATATTTTAAATATTTACAAGGAATTGTGCAGGTTTTTTTAAAAAAAAAAATAGAGTCTGATCAAGTAAAACCCGCTTCCTAAGTGAAAGATTTCTTTTAATCACGTGCTTCACTAATCCTTAAGATTCCGTTTCCTTTCAATTAACCATCAAGCTGCTTTACACTTGCTAAAATCGTTTTCCTTTACTCTGATTTATGCTGCTACATATTGTGCATCAGCTCTTCCAGTTCGTGACTGAAGCCATACGACTGAACTACTTACTCCCCGGCTTGCGTGATGTTTATGCTCGCTGAAGTCGCTAGAAGTCTTTCAGAATTGAACTTTACTGTAACTGATCACACAGCAATTGTCTGCGGGATTGAAAAGGTCCAAGGGGGCCAAACAAACCCTGCTCACACATAAGAAATCAGAATATGAATGATCAAAACATGACACTGTGAATCATCAGCAAAACAACAAGCATAAGGTCAGACAGGCTACATTTATGAAACATCTCTAATCTACCGTGTTGTATAAATGTAGAGGATGACGCTGGAACAACCACAGAGTCTGACTGAGACCAAAAACATCTCAAACCAGTCTGACACAAACATGCTCAGCCAGCTCTGTGAGGTACAGCATGCGTGCTTTGGTTTGTGTCTGCTGCCACCTGCTGGAATAACGAGCATTGCTTTTATTCATTCTGGTCTTTTCTGATGCATATTCCACAATCCACAGAGGGAACACCCTTCACAGATCATCTGCTCATTACAGGGCCAACTCACTTCTGCAGACTATCATTCATATTCACACTTGCAGTCGATTAAAATTCTGCACTCTTCCTGACCAGCTTGTCCTTGGAATTTGAGAAAAAAAAGAGAGAGAAAAATCTCACACAAACCTCGAAGTGTAAAAGCTTACAGGAGGAATGAGACCTTCGTGTTGGGAGATTAACGCAGCAGGAGTTTTAGGCCCCAGAATGTCTTTGCCTTACCGATATACTAAATTAAAATTTGAGTGAATATCTATTTAAATGACTTATTGCATTAATCAAATCAAATGCGAGGGCAGGGATTATAGCTGCGAGATCATTTTGAGGAAGGCTGTTTTGCGGGGATTTACTTCATAATTGCAATTAGAAGAATTTGTGGGTTTGCTTTCTGTTTTTGGACCACTATTTGCTGTTTGCATCTTTAAGCTTACGGCGCAGCAGTCTCTGAACTCAAGGTAACTAAAGGTAAAAGTTCATAAAATCAAGCCACTCAAGAAATGCCAAAGTTTTGTGGGGAAACTAATCCTGCTCTTGCTGCTGACTGAAAGAACACTGTGCACGTTTCACCGTCTTTCTTTAAAATCTAATGTAATAGGAACACGTTCTTCCTAAAAAACACATCAGCGAACAAGGTTATGTTTATTCCAAATCCAACACATACAAGGGAATTCTGTGAGAACGCTACTTTGAGTACATGGTTTTCTTACAAAGCAGCTTTGTAGAATTTAAGAAAGAAAAAAGCTTTTTCTGGATCTGATCATGAAAACCAAAACACTCGAACATAATAACAGGCTCAGTATAAAATGTAGCCATTTTAGCATTTCTTCCTTTGATTCTGTCAGTTTGTTTAATTGTTCTTTGCTTTGTTCAAAATCCCACAGGAATAATCAAAAAATAGCCCCATTTTTAAACATTTTAAGTCCTTCTAGAAACAATTCTTGTCTCTCAGGAGCCGCCTTTGGGTATTTATTTAGGCAGATATGCTGAAACCGCTATTCAAATGAATATTCATTTCAATTCAATTCAATTTCATTTATACAGCGCCAAATCACAAGGGCAGTCGCCTCAAGGCGCTTTATATTGTAAGGCAAACCCTACAATAATACATACAGGAAAAAAAAAAAAAATCATATGAACCCCTATGAGCAAGTGCTTTGATGACAGTAGGAAGGAAAAACTCCCTTTTAACAGGAAGAAACCTCTGGCAGAACCAGGGTCAGGGAGGGGCGGGGCCATCTGCTGCGACCGGTTGGGGTGAGAGAAGGAAGACAGGATAAAAGACATGCTGTGGAAGAGAGACAGAGATTAACAACAAATATGATTCAGTCCAGACAGGTCTACTAACACATAGTGAGTGAGAAAGGTGACTAAGAGAATAAGAAAAGAGTCACAACATGACAGACAGAGAGATAGACAGTCATGTATGGCTGTGTGGTAGGTAAGGCAGGACCCAAACACAAAGGGATGAACTGAAAGAGGCAGCTTTATCGCTGTAACAAAATACTCAGAACTAAAAGATAAAGACAAAAAACCCATGCCTGGTGGACGCCAGGGAACTAGGAACTAGGAAACACAACAAATAAGGACACATCATCCTCAACATGGAACACAGGGAAACTGAGGACTTAAATACCAACACCAGATGACCAGAGAATGGGCAACAGGTGGGAACACAGCAGGAAGTAATACAGACCAACAGGACAGGAAAAGCAATACTGAACAAACTGTACAGAGGACAAGAGACTGTCAAAACAAAACAGGAAGTGTGATAAACACAGAGATGAAGACTAAGACTAACATGAAAACAAGACTGATTAAACACAGGAGAAGACTAGACACTGGGGGAGGAAAAACTCAAAAATCACAAAGAACCAAAACCGAAAAATACTAAATATAAGACATAAAAATAACCACAAGTCTAAGAATCACAGAATATTCAAAAATAAACAGTATAATATCCAGAAACTTAGAAACACTGTATCACAGACCCAGTATCATGATCGATTCATTGATAGATTGATAGATGGATGTGCATTCACACATTTAGTTCTAAACAGAACAGTCATTTGACTGAGTCGAATATGTTATTGAAATAAATGTGTATTGTGTAAGTAAAATAAAGAACAAGAAGAAGCAGCTCACCCTGTGGGTAGCATTTACTTTTAAGGGGATGGTATTGTATTTTCTAGATATTCATTTTCTTTTCTTTGATCTTTTTAAGCTTGTAGTGCAGTAAAAATCAGATAAGAGTAGCATGCCAGATGTTTACTTTGATTACACAAACAGTATATAGGACTAGGTAATAGGTATTGATCTGCAAATAACTGCATATGAATGACTGGAGTTTATTAAATAATATTATTTAACTTACTTACTACTAGACAGCTCGTTCTCTTTATGTTGACAGTGCATCAAAGGTAGAACCCAATTTGGGGTCAACTTGAAAGAAAGGCTGCGGGATATTATGAGTCTTTTTATGGTATGATCAAACAATACACACCACAAGTGTAAGAATCATAGCTTCTAAATTATAAAACTTGATCAATAAATCATTAGACTGGCCTTGAAGACCTTGATTACTGTCACTCTACACTGCTCCACAGCTTTATCAGAATTCAGTGGAAACTTTCAGAGCTGTTTTGTTAACAGACAGAATGACACACGGGCAGGCAAACGCTACATAACCTGCTCGACTGAGGTAATAAAATGTGTAATGTGTAAGAAATATAAACTAAAGAAACAAACCAAAACAAAAAACCCTTGGCATTTCAATAATTAAAGAAATTAATAAAAAAATCATCACTGCAGCAAGTTAAATCTGATCGAAGAGAAACACTTGTTCGCAGACTTTGTCCCAGTTTAAGGTTTAAAAAGCTTTTCCTTCCACAAGTTACATAACGCTGTGGCTTTATTATTGGCTCAGCCTGAAGTCTTAACACCATTAGAGCTTCCGGCTCATCCCACCAGACTACTCAACAAATGGCATGCTAATGCTCTCATAATTGGGCATTTTCATCTAAAAACCCAGTGGGTAGAAACAACCTCTCCATTTCACACAAACTGTATCATTGCTCTTCCAAATATGTTTACATGTGAGCCCTAAACTGGACTTGGGCATATATTTTACCCCATTTCATCTTAGTAGTTAGAGTCAGAGTTAGTGCTGCTTGAAAAGACATGGAGACTATATGACAGTGTGAAACTTTATTGCCATTTCATTCCAGCCTTTATAACAGAAGTGCTTCTTGACGTTGGTTTTCATTTCGACGACAGTCCTTTAAATCTTTCAATAACGCTTTCTTTTGCTTTTACAGCATCCTGATTAAATGTGGCTTAAGCAAGAAGGCAGTGACAGACTGCTATAATCTTCAGCTACACACAAGTTTTCCAAAAGTGAATCAGATTTTCTCAATATTATTAAAATACTTACTGGGCTATTACCCGCTTTATCCTCTAGTCTTTCCATATTACAACAACAACCAAACTGCTCCGGTGTATTAGATGTCCTCTATCTTCATAGAGTTGGGCTTTGTGCACTTTCATCGTATAGACTGTATACAGTGCTTTCCACCATCACTCACTGATTTCTGTGCACACCAGGGGTTATTATGTCTCCCTGACTTCTTGCCTGAAATGCCTCCAGGTCGGTGAGCATCCTCTTTCATCCGCTGTCCATCAGTCTGCTCTACTCCCAGCCTGTGTCCGCCTGCTTCCTTTAGCCATCATCTTGAGCAATCAGACAAAAGATTTGGTGCCAAATAACATAAACCGCGGCATGCCGAAAGACTGCTCTCCCTGCAAGAGAAAAGCTTCCTCCCATTTTTCAGGGTGCGTGTGCTGAAGATGCTATCAAAAAGTGAAAATTGAAACAAATCAAATAAATTGCTGACTTCGTCTTGGAACAAAAATATCACTTTGACTCTAAAGGCGTGTCTCTAAGAAGGTGCTTAATGCATCGATAATGAAAAAATGAAGTGTTTCCACTGCATGCACAATAGATTTTAGGGTTGGCATCTTTTCTCATAGCTGTTTGTATTCCATTCGTTTTTCTCCAACTCCAGGGCACAATAATTGCATTTTCCCATTCTCTATTATTAGGCCCAATTCCCCATCGAGTAGCAGCTACAAGAGGTCAAGATAAACTCCTATGAGAGACTTCATCACAAAAAGCCTGAGCTTACGAATGAGAAACAATACCGCATTTGGTCTCAAGATAACAATTTAATAAATTTTACAGACTTACAGACTCAGTGGGTTTTATAACCCAGCTGTCTTGAGTCCTTTCCTTTTGATCGCTTTCTTCAGTCCCCTGCTGATGCAGAGGTGGAAAATATAGACCACAGCTGCTTTTTTGATAGCTGCCTTGAAGGATGGGAAGACATGGCTGTCAATGAAATTAAGGGCATGAAAGGAGGAAATCCTTAATGGGCTCGCGGAGACTTTAAAAGAAGAGATGGCACCGATGAATCAAAATGGAGCTATTGGTCCATAATTAGGGCAACAATAAATCATTTGAAAGTGGATACTTAAAAGTGTTTCCTCTGAAAGTGGTGAAAGGGGAACACTCAGGATCCTTGGGTGAATTCCAAATGGTCCACTAGAAATGAAATGTTTTAAATCCCTAATTATCACATGTTTATTTATTAGGTTTTTTTTTTCATTTCTAATCATTATTTCAAAATTGAGGACTCAGCATGAGCACCATTTCAATAGCCTAACATGTGTTGCAAGGACTAATCTGTGTACTCCAGTGCAGAAAAGGGAAAGAACACACAAGGACACCATGCACTAATATCCTAATTACCAAGGAGCTAAACAGGACAACCTAGGTAATATAGAATAAACTCAAGACTAACAAAATGAACTTAAAAATAAACCATAATACAAAATGACATCAAAATACAAGAAAACTCAAAACGCTGGGTCAAATGACCCAGGACCATGACAGATCCCTACTTCTGACAGAGGTTCAACTGCCAAGAGACTCAACCCGCTGGGCCTCAATTTCCCATCCTCCAGACTAGGGATGGGTATTAATAAGATTTTCACGATTCAGATTCCATTTTCGATTCTGTTTAACGATTCAATTCTTTATCGATTCTCTTATCGATTCTTTTTAAAAAAAGGAGAACACTAAGGTCGATTAGCTTAGAACTTTGTTTTATATCTTCTCTTTGAACAAGATAGAAATTTAGGAGTAACATGGCCTTACAAACCCAGCAGTGAGATTTTAAGAGATCCACAGCCTACAGCTCTTCAATGGGGTGTCACAGGGTCCCCAGGGAAAAAAATTGTAAATGTAAAATAATAAAATAAATATTCTTCTGTAGCAATAACAAAGTATAACATAAATTATTCTGTAGCAATTACACAAGAATATCCAGTAATGTCCCTGCCTACAATTAAACACATTCACTTACCGAAAATCATCTGCTGTGGCAAATGGGTGCAAGCCTTTGACCACAAACTTAGTCACTGCTCGGTGACATTCGTCTATCCTGGCCTGAAAGGAGACGCTACCGGTAGACTGCAGCGACAACTGCCAGCATCTGAGCCAGACTCTGTCTGTCTCTCTCATCATGGTCACCTAAATGCACAGTAATGGCAGGTTTTGTAATAAGGCAGATCGCGCTAACATAATATGCACTGTTAGTTGATTATTTACCTGCCGCATGCTGCTGGGTTGAGATTCACGAGTCCGGAGCGGAATTAAAAACACAACATTCATTTAAGGTCATCGCGTGTTTTGTGAGCAAATGCTTTTGCATATTCGTAGTGTTTCCTCCCTTAAATGAAATATCTACTTTTCAAGTATTGCAAGTTGTCCTGTTGTCATCCGTTCTCGTAAAGTATAACCAAACTTTTGAGCGTTTGAGCCGCTTAGGCGTCGTGTTTCCTGCCAGGTAAATGACGCTCCGCAACGTGGTGACATCATTCGGGGCGACTGGAATCGATAAGGGAATCGTTTGCAAAAATGGCAAACAATTCCAAGGAATTGAAACAGTGGGAACCGGTTCTCAACAAGAACCGGTTTTCGATACCCATCCCTACTCCAGACCCACGATGACGTTTTGGACAAATGTGTCAAACGTGTCGGCCGGCTTTGGGTAACTAAGACGCAGCGCATAAATCAATGCAAAAAGCAATGCAAATGCTTCAGACAGTGTGGGGAGATTAATGACGATGTTACCCTCAACTACAACTGCTGTCCTCTCTGGGCAGAAAAATGTGGCATCTGCTGAATTTCCATTTACTGAGAGGAGCTCGAGTGGCATGTCAGCAATGTCAGGATCGTCAAACTGAGAGAAACTGAGGCTGAGAAATAAATCTGGACGCAGTTAAAAGTTGGCTATCAAACATAATCACAATCATGTGATCTCATCTCTTTGATGGATCAATACTTACAAAAAGAAAAGAAAAACACATGCATGTCGCAGGTGTACAAAATGTTTCACTTATGTGAGGTTTAGTTGATCCTAAATGAGGGATCAACTAAATCATAAAGATATCAAGTCTTACATTTTTAGGGCAAAAATCTAAACATATTAAAGGATCTGCAGTCGCATGATGTTTAGGTTTGTGTTATTCTCCCACGCTGTGCTTTTAAAGCAGCATACAGCATGTAATGACAAGACAGGCAGATAGGACGGAGACCAGAGGACAGCAGCATGTCACACATGGACTTCAACTTGCTCCTTCAGTGAAAGAAAATAATAAATAATGACTTACTCTGGATACTAATTAACACAAGCGTTGTGCTACTTTTTAGGCATCAAGAAATAAGGGAAAAAACCCGGAGGTCGTAAATCCTGAAGAACTGACCCAGGACATCACTTGACCAAGTAATCACAGTCACATAAAAATGAATGAAAGGCTATACGTCTGCTCCAGCATTTTCACCTGTGACTCATTTTGAGGGCAGACCAGCGTTTCAGGATCCCACAAACGCCGTTTGGGATCGTTTAGGTATAGTTATACCTGAAACAAGCCAAATAGTCTTAAATCTGACAATAGTTTCTTGTTTTGAGAAAAAATGGGGTGAGCAAAAGTTGCTTGAATAGAATAGTTAAAACTAGCAAATGAATCTATGCCTTAGACAAAACTCTCTAAAATTTATGCTTAATTGAAGAAAATTTGACTTATTACAAGGAAAGAGACTGAATTGTTTCTTTCTTGATTGAGTTAAATATAAGAATTAAATCTCAACTCTGAGAACAATAATTAGAAAAAATTGCTGAGAATAAGACACGATCTGTTCAAAAAGCTACAAAAAACATGGGACTTTATCTTAAAGCAAGACACCAGAAGCACTCTTATTTTTTGCACTTTTATTGACACAGCAACGGGTCAGTAACTCAACTTTAACAGTACTGAGGTCTAATTCCAGGAGACTCATGTCTAACATTACCTACTGTGTACTGTGTAACATGGCCACTGTAAGAAGTGCATATTCCAGATACTCTTAACAGGAATAATAACAGTATAAAGTACTCATGACTGAATGTATCAAACATACATTTTGCTGCAGCTTGAAGAAATCAGCATTCCAAATCCTAGATTGAATAGCTTTTTAGAAGAACTGCTTTAAAGATCACACAAACAAACGTGTCTTACATGAAGATGCAGCGATTGAGCATAACAGAGTGGAAAAGGTTACAGCACCTGGTATTGCATAAACAGATTCTTTTGATTTTGTGCAAAAATTATGATTACTTCATATTTTAATATTTTTAATGATAACATTATTAGGGTTTTAATGTCCCTTACTGCAGAATAAAGATTTCTTATGAAAGTTTGGTTTTGTTTTTATCTTTAGCTCCATTCTAAGAAAATGACCAGCTTTTCTTAGAATGTCCTCAGTGTAGGACACAGGATGTCATGCTGAAATGTAAAGCACTTACAATACAACCCACTACAAGCAAATTATTCCAGCCTAATTGATGACATTTATGGCATTTGTTTTCTGTGCTGACTGATATGCTGCTCAGTGCTTTGCTCCCTGCTTTTATCAGATGTCACTCTGAACATGAACACAAGCTACATGTGATGTCTCTGATGTGTATCTGTTTCTACCTGTGCTGATGCTAGCATGACTAAAGCTAGCCAAGCAGCAGTAAATATGTGAAGCAAGGCAGAAGGATTTACTCATCAAATGAACAGAATTATAAGAATATAAGACCACAAGCACTGCATATGTAACAAAAACATTTTGACATCAAATGGCATGTTATTTGAAATCTATATGAAGCAATGACACATCAATTTTTTTTTTAATTTTTCCAATTTATTTTTTTTTACCAATTATCCAAATTAGTCTGTGATTGGCCTTAGTGTCCCAGAAATCATATTTATATACAACTAAATATGACTCAGCAAACATGTTTTAAATGGATGATTCCTCATCCATTTAAAACATGTTTGCTGAGTCTTAAATTTGATGTCAGTGAGCTTATCAGTGGTTGGTGTTAAAAAAGCCCTCAAATCCCCCATGAGCAAGCACTTGGCGACAGTGGAGAGGAAAAACTCCCTCTTAATGGGGGAGAAACCTCTGACAGAACTGGGCTCAGGAAGGGGTGGCCTTCTGTCTCGACCAAGTGGGGTTCAAATGTTCACTGACAATTTAGTTGTATATAAATATGATTTTTTAGGATGTGATGTTGAGACCAATTATGTGAAATTGGGGACGCAGACAGTTCCGGTTCTTCTTCTTCTTCTTCTTCTCACTCGGCGGAACCTCTGGCAGGCTCTTAACTTCAGTCTCGAGTTCAGCCACGTTCACAGTGAGCATTTTCTGTTTTTCAGGTAGACTTTGCAAAGATTCCAGCACAGACAATGCAGGCGAGTCCTCTTTTTCTATCTTCTGTTGTTCTGTGGTGTCTTTTTCTTTCTGAGGCTCCTGCAGAGACATTGCAGTGGATGGCAGTGAATCCTCTTTTTCCATCTTCTCCTGTTCTCCAGTCTGGTTTTCTTTCAGAGGCTCACATTTATGCATTTCATTTGCATTGGTGGAATTTTGTTCTTCTGGCTCCTCAACCTTCAAATCATGAAGGGCCTTGTTGGAGCAGAGCTGGGATTTCAGGTCACTGATTTCCAGGTTGAGTGTCTCCTGCTCCTGCCTATGTTTAATGGCCTGCTCTTCCAGCTGATTTTGAGCTGCTAGGAGCTGTTTCTGGAGCATCTCAATCTGCTCTTGCTGAATCCTACATTGGACCTCAAATTCAGCCTCCTTAGAGGACATCAGTCCTACAGAGTCAGTGTGTGACGCCTCTGTGGTTGGAGTGGCAGACTCCACACACTGCTCTGTGGTAGGGTGGCTGATTTGGTCCTGCAGGGTAACCATCACTTCATCCAGTATGACAATAGCTTCATTGGCATTTGTGAGAGCCTCTGTCTCACTGATGTCATTGGGCTTATTACCAGAAGCCTCCTCTAGCTGCTCTATGAGGTCTTTAATTGTTTCCTCATGATTTCTCTTGTTCTCGTGCATTTGTTCATGAAGTTTGTTCACCTGAAACTGGTGATAAGAGGCCCTCTTGTTTGCACCTACCATTTTCCCGTAAAGGTAGTTCTGATGGTATTGGGAGGCTTCCAGTTGCTGTCTGAGAGCAGCAATCTCGTGCCAGGGATTAAACTGGACACTGCCCTGATGGGGTCTAAATGTGGGATTGGGTTGATATTGCCAAGTCCCTCCATTAGGCCCAGGGTTTGGTCTGCTGGGGTTCTTCACATTTCCCTCTCTCTCCATGTCCACCTTTACATTTGAAATGGGGAGGGATTCAGCTTTTTCCCTTTCAGAAGCAGCTTCAGTGTTTTCTTGCATTTCTTGATTTTTCGGGCTGTTTTGAGCTTCAAGAAGAGCCCGAGCATATGCCCGAGTAATTGGTCTTCTTGGTTCTTCAGCCACTCTTTTCTGTTTTTGCTTTTTTTGTTTCTTTGGTTTCACAACCATTTCCTTTTGTGGTTGTGCCACAGGAGACTTTTCAGGATTTGGTTGTGCGGCTTTTTCAAGCTCAGGTGTGATGACCATTTCTAATTTTGCTTCTGCCATTGTAGATGCGTCAGCGTTTGCGTCTGCGTTTCTCTGCGTCTGCCTTGTCTTTGTTATAACAACCAGGTTGTTTTGTGTTTCTGCCATCCGAGATCCACTAAAGTTGTTTGAATGTCTCCCCTATTTAAGGGTTTTTCCCATAGAATGTGCACTATGACATCCCAGGCTGTTCCTTTGAAGTGCCATGATTGGAACAATTCAAAATAAAATACCCACAAACCTACTGTAAAAGAAAAGGCTTTTATTTTGTAGCACATACTGAATTAACACTATAAAAGCTACTCTACAGGAATTGCAGTAAAAAATAAAACAAAAGCAAAATATGTTTTTTAAATGGTTGTTAAAAAAAACCCTAACCAAAGTAAAAGACAACTGTTTAGTGGAAACGTATTCGACATTCAACAGATTCTCACACATAATAACTTCTTTCATAATTTAAACAAGGACAGGTAGAAAACTTTCATATTTAGTGAAAGATATTTATTGACACTATCCGATGAGAGTTACTGAATGTCTGTAGGAAGTGGGATCTTGGTGGTTGCCGAGGCGACAGAATGTCATCTATGTTTTGTTTCATTGCTGAATCTAAGAAACAACAGGCTGCAGAGGGAGACTTTAATAGAGGTTTACTAACTCTTACTATCATATCCATTGTGGAAAAATCTGTCTATATTTAGCATAATATATTTGAACAATCCAAGTATGCAAACTAAAATTGACAGTAGACCTTATGAGACCACAAACACTGTTGAGGTCCAGTTCAGAGACACAGCTTTTGCAGAGGTGAAGCCTAGAGGGGAGCTGGCAGCTACAGATTTGCTGATCTGCTTTTCCCCCCCACAATTTCAACATTATCAGTAAACTAATGCAGGTATAAGAATCAGGTGTAGGCTATGTTTTGAAAGGTGTCTATTATAAATTGTATTATATGTATATGTATTACAGTTTTAAAATTAGAATACAAATTTAATGCCACAAACCTGAGTTGTCATATACATCTGTGATCAAAATCCCCAACTGTTACGATCTCATTGATAATTGTTGATGCTGCCTCCACTGAGTGAGCAGCAGCGCCCGTTGAATATTACATTTTAATATTTTTAGTGATAATAATATTAAGTTTTTAATGTCCCTTTTGCAGAAAACATATCTCTTATGAACAGCACAATAGACATCTGTTGTTCTTGCAGTCAAATGTTTCTGGGAATATTTTATTTGGTACGAAGAAAATGTTCCCAAAATTACATTTGCTTCTGACACAACTCATCCACTAACTGTGGATGTGAAGATAACGTCATTTTCCACAATGTCTTGGGAGGTATGGACATGAAGTAGGACGAGTAGTCCGAGCTGCCATTTCCTATTAAAAAAGAAAAGAGAATACACCAATGAACTGATGTTAATCCATGTTCATATAATCTATGTTACACTGTTTTCAAAGACACAGTATAAGTTCTATTTCCAATTTTTAATCCCCCAAATCAGTGATCAAAATTTATATTTTCTGTGTTTGCATCAATGTCTGACAAAGACATTACTTTCCATTATAGCTTCTACAGTTAGTACACCACTGATTACTTAATCATCCTCGTCAACAGTGATGATAGATTCTCCAAAAAGTTGATTCGGTTCATCTGGACGTAGCGTTTTGTGGGAGAAACGTTTCGTCTCTCATCCAAGTGACTTCTTCAGTCTCAGCTCACTGCAGGTTTCCCCAATCTTATAAACAGCATATTTGCATAATGACTGAAACCAGCCCACTGAAGGAACAATGGGCTGGAAGGTCAGTTCCTTAATCTTAATTATGCAAATTCTCATGACCATTGATCAACAACCACTGACCAAAACCCACTGATCAAAGACCACTGATCAATGGCCATGAGTCCCATTCACAGAGAGTTGGGGAATGGCTGCAATCACAGCATCGTAAGATGGTGAAAGATGTACCCTTAGGCCCCCTCCTCGATTCACAGATGGTCTTTCCCTTTCCATGTAAATGACCTCCTTGTGATGATAGATTCTTTCACAAGACGTATCGACAGTGAGAATATCTCCAACAAACTGTTGGCCATGTTTTGTATAGTCATAGTGTCACAATCCTGAGTTATTTGACCCAGCATTTTGAGTTTCTTGTGTTTTGATATCATTTTGCATTGTGATTTATATTGAAGTCCACTTTGTTATCCTAAGGATTTGTCCTATAGTACCTAGGTTATTCTGTTTAGCTCTTTGAATTTTAGATCTGCCGTCTGTGTCTTCCTCTTTGTGGCTGTGGTTATCTTTGTTGTGAGTTCTTGTGTCTCGCTTCCCTTGTATTTCATTCTCTTCCTCCCTGCCTGTCATGTTATCCATGTTTCCTCAGTCATGTCTCTGTGTGCCTGTCTGCGCCTCTGTGTGCCTGTGTTTCCATTACTTCCTGTTTTACTTTGGTAGTCTCCTGTCTGTGTGTGCTATGTTTTGCTTTGCTTCTCTTACTTTGAAGGTACCTTGTCTCATCGGTTATGTTTAGCTTTGCATCCTCTGTCTCGTTGTGTGTAATTTGCCCCCAGCTGTGTTCCCCATGAGTTTCCTGTTCCCTCGTCATTCCCTGTGTATTTAAGCCTTTTGCTTTCTTCTGTCCGGCGTTGCGATCTCCCTCATACCTGTCTGTGTGTTCTGCCTGCCAAGCCTGCCTTGTTTATTTTGTATCTTCAAGTTTAGTGAAGTTTTTCCTAGTGTCCAGCAATAAAGCTGCTTTTTGAGTTTTGGTTTCGCCTCCGTCTATGAGTCTGCGTTTGGGTCCTTTCCTGCCTGCACACAGATCGTGACACATAGTCTATAGAGTCTATCAACAGGCATTTGAGAAATACACATTAGTCCAGTGGTGACAGTTATGAATGGACAATCTGTGGATGTGTCCTTCAACGACACAGAAGACTTTTATCAGCAAACACCTGTTGAATTCACACAATGGACAAATGATTGATACAATTTCCATTTGATTCCCACTATGTACAACAGGGTGAGAACTGTGTAACTGTGTTAATTGAATTTTAGAAGCATTTAATGACTGACATGTACAGACACAGTCATAATGGATAGATAACAATATACTGATTGAGGAAACATTGTTAGAAGCACTAAATGTGTTTCACGATTAACTGATGAACACTAATGTTCCAAGCTGAAAATTCTGCTCATCCGACAGCAGCTTATATTCACAAAAAACTGATATATCTGTGATCCATGCAACTCAAACCAGCCAACAAAAACACGTGTTCATAATACAAAACAAGTTTACTTTGTGAAATGTTAAAAGATACAAAAATAACTCAAAAGTACATTACCTGAATACTAAAATCTCTTCCTTTTGAAATTTAGCAAACAATTTTAACAAGATAATCACTGCTTATAAACTCTATAAAATGAAATTATTGAGACTACAACTAAAATCCCAGATTTAGAACAAAATTATGCAACAAAGCTGCTCATTTATTCTTTGTAAAAATTTAAATTAAACATGAAGTCTATTTCTGATTGTTTGATCAGAGTCAGTTACACCAGTGTCCTGCTGGAGGTCATTTTGTAGCTCTGGCAGTGCTCATCTTCTTCCTCGTTGCACGAAGGAGCAGATGCCGTCCTGCTGATTGGTTAAGGACCTTCTACGGTCCTGTCCAGCTCTCCTAGAGTAACTGCACATCTCCTGAAATCTCGTCCATACCCTTAAGATGGAGGAGACACAGCAAACCTTCTGGCAATGGCATATATTGATGTGCATTGTGGAAGAGTTGGACTACCTGTGCAACCTCTGTAGGATCCAGGTATCACCTCATGTTACCATCAGTGACACTGACCCTGGCCAGATGCAAAACTAGTGAAAAACAGCCATAAAAATGAGGAGGGAAAATGTCAGTGTCCCCCACCTGTAAAAACATTCTTGTTTTAGGAGTTGTCTCATTGTTGCCCCTCTAGTGCACAGTAGATACATACATAATTTATTTTCTTTTGATAAATCTATATTTTCAATGGCTCCCAGAGGATGAGGCTTAATCTTTCATGAACCCTATTTCCTTCAGTAACATAGTAGGCCAGTCATCCTATCCCAGACCCCACTGGATAGTTTACCTTGATATTTGTAAAGTCATTTCAAGGGGTCTTTGGAACTCCCAGGTAATATTTTCATTTACTGGAAAATGATATTTCCCCAGCAGATGATTCTTAGTAACCTTTCATGTTTTAACACTATCAGGTGAAAAACTACCTCCACCCAAAGCTTTAGCCTGTAATGACATATGTCAACAGTTTCCCCCTCAAGAATGTTACACATTGATGCTCTAGGGAGCATCGTATTATACAATTGGATGGTCCCTAGAGGATAAACACATTTCTGTTTTAGACACCTCACGTTCATTCCTGCAGCCTTCAGGGCAACAAAATGCCACTTTATAAAAATGTCACTCAACACAGACAAAATTCTGGCATTTGCTGAAAAATAGTCATCGTGACTTCTGAGGGTCAAAAGCAAACACATTACAGCTGGAAGGAATCAGATGTCGTATGACACTGTCAACCAGCTAGAGTCAATTCAAGGCATCTTGTTAGAAAACTTGCTGCAGACTCAGTATTTAATCTGTATTCGATATTTTTATTTAAAAAAGCAACAACTTTTTTTACAATCATTTTCTTTACAAACTGCTGTGGTTATTTTTGGATTTTTGAGAAGTGTAACCATTTATTTAGGTTTTATCCTCCCTCAATAGATTCAGATGTTGTTAATAGAATCACATACTCTAATGCACTCTGTGTCCCCATTAGAAACAAATCTATTCCTCCATCCATCCATTCATTTTCTTCTGCTTATCTAATTCGGGGCTAGTGCCTACTCCAGCAAGATACACCCTGGAGAGGTCCCTAATCTATGACAGGGCTAACACAGAGAGACAGACAACAATTCACACTCACAATTATGGGCAATTTAGAGTCACCAGTTAAGCTAACCCCACTGACTGCAAGTCTCTGGGCTATGGAAAAAAGCCAGAGCACCCAGAGAGAACATGCAAACTCAAACACAGCAGATTGGGATTTGAACCCAGGACCTTCTTGCTGTGAGGTAACGCTGTGCTACCGTTCTACCTTCTCACTTTATGTTAAAAGGGAGTTGTTCCTTCCCACTGTCACCAAGTGCTTGTTTACAGGGGTCATCTGATTGTTGTTGTTTTTCTTTCTATTATTGCAGGGTCTTTACTTTACAATATGAGACTCCTTGAGGTGATGTTGTTTTGACTTGGTGTCAATTCAATTGAACTATAATTCAAGGATGCAGGAATCCTATCATTTAATGATGAATTCTCTTAGCCACTCTTTCAGCTTCACCTTTTTCATCTGCTGTCATATGCTATCTGTCATTTCTGAAATGTACTCCCTTTTGGTCTGACAATAAAGAAGACACTGTTCTGTTTTGATACCACTAGCAACACCTATAAGCGTTTTTGTACATTTGAGGACACTGACATAAATCATCCGATCTGGTACTCATCCATGCCCTCTAACTTGCAATTAGTACAGCATCCTATTTATGACTACAATTAAGTAGAGGATTAGTCACAGGTACAGAGATACACAGATAACATATACAGATGCACACAATCCAGGAAGAATTAATTAGCTTATTTTTGTGTTTTTACATAAGTTCCAAGGTAAGAAGTAATTATCCTGATTCATTTCACAAAACCCTTGTGCTGAAAACATTTTGAATTAAGCTGAAATATGAACTCTTCCCTCAAAAGAGTGTCCTTGAGAAAGGCAATCTTTGAATAACTTCAAATAAAAAAAAGGTTATATAAAACTTTAGATAGATTTTGGTCTTTTGTTGTCATTGTTAAGACACTTCAGTGATTTTTTTTTTTCAAAATTCCTCTCTTTCTTCCCTCGCTTTCTAAAGTCAAAGACTTAAAATAAAAAGGAGAGGACATTTGTCACTTGCACAAAGCCTAAGAGAACAATTCCTCCTCTGTTTGTTGTGCTGCCCGCTGGTTATTGAAAAGTAATTTGACTTGGAGCCTGTGATCGATTAGTGACTCCACGTTCAACCCGTGCATTTACTACAAGATATCATAAGGTCCAGCTGTTTCGAACGACAAAACCCCACAAACAAACAAACAAACAAAAAAAGCTCAGGCAGAGTTTCGAGTACCCTGCTTATTTAAAAATAAAAAATATCCTGAAACGGGTGATATATTGTGTGCCAAACTACCAATCCTCTAACCTTTTGACGTTCCTCAGAAAAGCTGGGAAGTGAGCTGCATATAAATCTTCACCTTCATAAATCATTAATCCTGATTAAAGCCTAAAACACCCCTGAGAAAAATGGTGAGAAAAATCCACTCTCAGTGTATACGAGCTTGTTCCGAGACCTTTATTTCCACTTGAGTGAAGTAATTTAGAAGTAGACAGTTGGGTCTTTGGTGCGATGAGCTCTGTTTGAACTTTTTTGTAAGCGAATGGCAAGATTTCTGAACTCGTGAAAAGATTTGTAGACTAAAGTGATTTAAAATTCTGAAGAATGCACACAGCATACTTGCAGAATGGCAACTCTGTTACACTGTTAGCCATTCTCTCTCAGCTTGGCCTGCAGAAAAAATAAGGGTTGCCACGACTTTGAACTTGTAAAGTGTTGCATGTTTCAGAAGCTAATTTTGTTAAATGGGCAAATGTGCTTCTATCATCTGTTCCACTGTGATGTACAAGGTTTCATTTTCATCAGCTTTTTTTTTCATAGCCAAAGATAAATAGCCTGTTTTAGCAGTAAAAGTGAAAAAACCACTGATTTTGTACATTTTAACATCTCCAGATGGCTCCCACAGCTGGCACTGCTATATGGATTTATTGTGTGTCATAGTTAGAGAAATCTACCGCCTGCAGATCTGAGGGGTGGAAAAAAAGGTTTGGTTCATTGTTTTCTATTATAAGTAAAACTCACACCTTACTGACCCCAGTAGGGACGTGGATATCCCCAAATATAGTGATAGCCATGATGGCGAGTATGTGCAAGCATTCCGTTTGTAACCTCCAGCTTTGTGGTGCACAGTGCTATTGTATCTGTAATGTTATTTCTTTTTGTTCCGGCTCATACAGGAATAGAGGACCGCAGGTTCATCTCTAATGGAGGATGAGGACCCAATTAGTGATGTGTCCAGCAGATTGCACCGACTACCATTTTCAAAAAAACATGTCACATTGGTATTATGGTGTAACCAGCGAGCCTGGCAAGGCTTCACTGAGCTTCTCTCTTAATAAAATGATCCAGTGCCATTCAGCTGACCTCAAAGATTTCTAATTCAAAAGCACCCCATCAACAAACCACACATATCTACAGGCTAGACATGAATATCCAGTTGAAGCATGCAGTGTATGTTGTTAATACTGATAATAAACTGCATATAGTGTGCTTGTAGAATAAAACTCAAAAATGATCACCCAAGTCTGCAGCTTTATCCCTCTGTTCTCTGTTTGTAGCACACTGATGCCATGATGTCTGCTTTGGATAACAGTGAAAATTAGTTTATTTTTTAGTTTCATTTTGAACGTATTTCTTGGCGTGCATGTGATGTTCTGTGCCGTCTTTTGCATTGTCTTTGTCTACTCTGCTGCCTTTGAAGGTTTTGCATCTTCAGGGAATACTTCAGGGTTTTTTTTTTTACTCTCAAACTACATAACATGAAAGTTTTTTCATCATCATTTTGATAGGTAAGTACAGCTCACATTCACCTATTGTTTTAATCGTTACATTCATTTTAAGAGATTGCCTCTGCATCATCAATCAACAGGAATCATAACACAGCACTTTTAAGAGCATTTTCCTAAAAGCATCTTTTCCAGGCATTTTAAGCGATCAGTATTTACCCATTTAAGACGACCAGAGTATTCAGAGTGGGGGCGAGGGTGTTTATGCACTAACCCACCTCTCAGATGAATCAGGTGCCCTTCATGTGTCACTTTGCTTTGGAGTAGTCCTGCCACCTAGTGGGCAAAAATCAACGCCAGCAGACCATTCTTTTGTGACAAACTGTCCAGAGATATATTAGAGGCTGGACAGTCTAGACTACATGTTTAAGTAAAAAGGTAACTGAATCTCATTTGTTTTTATTGTTTGTTGTCTAATTTTTACACCTTTAAACTCGAGTAATGACACAGAATGATCTTTTGCCACAACTTTATAATTGTAAGCATTTTACTTCACGTCTGTTTGTTCGTTTGTTTGCTCTTTTCAATTACTATCTTTAAAGATATTATTTGTAAAGGCACTCGCTGACTTAACCGAATCACTCAAACAGCAGTACAACAACAGTATTCAGCCGGTTTCTGTGCAGAAAGGCTACAGATGGCTACAGAGTACAGAAATATCACTCAGCATATTTTTGTGATACTCGTACTTGAGTATTTCCATTATAAAGGCGCATTATTCATAAAACTCTCCATGCTGTAAATGACAACATTTGCAAGTGTAAGCTGCCTTTGTGACAGCTGCTGTCTAGATCAAAAGTCTCACTGTGTCAAGAGACCCACTGCAGCTGCTCTGTTTAGTGAAATAGAGTAAATAGCTTTCATTTGGCATTTATACACCAAATTGAGTTTTCATCTCTGTGCTACTTAATTTCCATGCTCAGAATTCATCTCCAGATCCGCAGAGAATCAAACTGCATTAACAAGGCTTCATTCATAATTTAATGTTTAGCCTGATGTGATAAGAATAATGTTTGTTCCCACAATCGAGTCAAAATGAACTGGCTGCTTTTTCTTAAGATTATTTTCTGCTAACAGGACTCTTTTCTGGTCATGCTTTCCTCCTAAGCTGGGGGAGATTCCAGCCCCCTCCCCACCAGCCCCAGAGAGGGAACAGATGGGCGAAGAAAATTAATGACTGAGTGAGTAAGGATCTGCAGGTATGCTTGACTAAGCTGCTCACTAGTAACCAGATTCTTAAGAATACTGGTTTTCTTTATGACTTTGTCTTTGATTAGATTCATTTCATTCAATCTCAGAATTTTTACAATTTAATAACTTCAAAATCTTCTATTCATTTGAGGTTGAAATGTAGAGAGAATGATGTGCTCAGACTAATCATTTTAAATGTCTTTAGTATCAAATTTATTGGGTATGTCTTTGCCACATTAAAAAAAACAAGAATAATGTTGAATGTTTTAATTAGAAGTGGCTGTTCATTCATTTGCAATAATGAGGCTCACGCCAGTGGGTATATGAGTATTCCTGGCCACTCACAATGTCATTCACTGAAATATTTCATGCCTTATGCTATGCAGAGAATATTGATGATGGAACCAGCCAGCCTTTGCACTTCAGGTGTTAACAAATGTTATCCAAGAAAACAGAACTAACTAATTTTTTACTAATACTGCAAAAGTAGTAATCTCCCTTGTAAGGTAGACAGGGCGATCATTAGAATGAGCAGCGAGTGCTGCGACGCCTCCTGCACACACAGCTATAGATTTAATGTGCAAACATTTGCCCACTCTTCCACTTCAGCTGTTTCAAAAGCATGCTGTTGAATCAAACAAACTGTGCTTGGGTTATGTAACCCTTAAGTTCTTAGCCTTAAACACGTGCATGCAGATCCTATGCTTTCGTCTCCCTGGCCATAAAGCTGATGCTTGAACACAGCCTGAATTGACTTTTTAAAACGATTACGGGCAGAGAGTACTTATTAACGTGTAAGTTAAGTAGCTGAACCTGCTGGATAAAGAGATGGTTGTCTTTTTATCCAGCCAGTTTGTGATGCTGGTGAAAATTGTATAAATTTGTAATCTGCCATTGTGATTCAATTACAGGATTTTTGTTTTTTGTAGTGGAACTTTACAATATCTTTGTTAATGTAATTTATATTGATAAATATTTTTCTCTCATGTCCACAAATGTTTTTAATGATGATCTTAATCCACACATTTTCATATATCCTGCTTTAATAATAACAGAATTTTATATGACTCTATTAGACACCATAGATGGGTTAAATAAACACATTGATTTTTTGTATGATGTAACTGCTGATGTAACTAATGTCTAATAGGTTTCACAGTTGGCCGTATGACTATGTTATCATACTAATATATTTAAGGGTACCCAGTGTGCAGCCTGGTGATGCTGACTCTGGGTGGGAGTGTGGATGTACACAACAGATTTCCTGCCAATGTGGCCGTTAACTTTCAGAATATGTTGATCTCCAAAAAAGACAACAAACACAGATGGAGAGAAGCGATGAAATGTCTCTGTAAGATAAATCATAAAGAAAAACCTTATTTTTGTATGGGCTGTATTTAATCTCAGATGGCAAGCTGTTTATCTGGTTTAACACCTGAATTATCCAATCAATAATAACAACTTCTATAAAAACAAGACTTTAACGTGTGACCATCTGCTGGCTCCTGAATACGGCCAATCGATCCACGGGACGGTAAATCTGCAGTCACTTGTGGTGTGGAGGCCGTTTCAGTCTGGCTGCTGTTTGGTCAAGTGAAAAAGCCTGCACTCCTTCTGTCGCTGAACTCAGCTGATATAAAACGCAAGGACTAGAGATTTACTCAGCAGTATTATTGAACCTCTTTGAGAGGATGCGGCTAATGTTTGCCCAAAAATCAATAGATTTGTCATTAGGTGGCTTTTTTGTGACATAAAGACTGAAAGGGGGCCTTGAGGCTTTGTGCATCCCATGACACTTTTTCTAATTTCGCAGTACTGCAGAGGTTTTCTGTGCCCTGCCTGTTGAATGTGTCACTTTGAACAATATATGTTATTAGCCTGTATGAAGACGTGTTACCTTGTTTTTCTGGGAGAGAACTTAATCGATTCAATATTTCTTAACAAGAAAACCTTCATGAAAATACATTTGGACAATCATCAGCTCTGAAGGTGACCTATTATGTTCTCGGTGTATATCCATATACACGTGAAAGAAACGCTTTTAATCAGAGCACAGCATTAAGTCTGTTAAACTTGTGGGGCATTGATCTGGTCAGTTAAATATCAGAGGGGGTTCTTTCAGTTTCAGCTGCTTTGGCGTTAATGGATTAACAACAGGTGCACCAGAGGGGCTGTTTTTCACTAGTTTTGCTTTTGGCTAGGGTCAGGGTGACTGCTGGTAGCATGAGGGGATACCTGAGCCCTACAGAGGTTGCACATGTAGTCCAACTCTTCCATGACGGCACATCAATACATTCAGAGACTCACACTGGTGTGAATGTCTCTGATCAAACAATCAGAAACAGACTTCATGACGGTGGCCCAAGGGCCCGACATCCTCTAGTGGGCCCTGTGCTCACTCCTTAGCACTGTGGAGCCTGATTGGCATTTGCCATAGAATACCAGAATTGTCAGGTCCACCACTGGTGCCCTGTGCTTTTCACAGATGTAAGCAGGTTCAGCCTGAGCACATGTGACAGACATGAAAGCGCCTGGAGAAGCCGTAGATAATATTATGCTGCCTGTAACATTGTTCAGAATGACTGGTTTGGTGGTGGGTCAGATATACCTCTACAGGCTAGGCAATGGCACCATTCCCACCATTAAGTATCGGGATGAAACCCACTTTCAGATCCTACACTGGTGCAGTGGGTCCTGGTTACTGGTGCACGGCAATGCCCAGCCTTTGAGACAGGAACATGCAGGGAATTCCTGGAGGATGAAGGAACTGATACCAATGACTGGCCCCAAAGTTCATCTGACCTAAATCCAATAGAACACTTCTGGGACAATATGTTTTGTTCCATTCGACAACACCAGGTTTCATTTCAGACTTTCCAGGAGCTCAGTGATGCGCTGGTCCAGATCTAGGAGGAGCTCCCCTAGGAGACCATCTGTGGTCTCATTAGGAGCATGCCTGATGTATGTCAGGCATGCAAGCAGATTACCATTTGGAGTTGCTCCAAGGAAATTTTGGAATAGTTTACTAGCCTGCTGCATCACCTTTTTCACTTTCATTTTCACTGTCTTTGAATTCAGCAAGCTGTTGGTTGATCATTTTAATTTCACTCAAATCATATGGCATCGTTTCATTTCTAACACACACAAAGTGAAAGAGCGGCTCCAGCAGATTCCAGGCACAGGTCTTTGTCCAGAAGAGTGCATGTAGGAACCTTCAAACACCCAGGCCTTCACGGTACCATTGTCTTCCTCAAGCTTTAGCTGTTGTGGCTGGACTGGACTGATAATCTGGTATGCCAGGCATTTGACAGTGACCCGATACACTTATGGGTAGATGTCACTTTTGTCAATGCATTTACATATCTGGGTTTATTGCAGTTTGACTGCCAAAATGTCTGCATTTATAGAGGTGGTCTCACTTGCTGATAACCAGTTAATCAACTGCACCTGACTTCTTAATGACTGACTTAATTCCTATGGAAAATTAAGAGTGTACTTTTTCACAGGACTAAATTCACATGACTGCATTTAATTAATACGGCCAGAAGAAGATGAAAAAGGGGACTGACCTAATAGCAAAGGGGCTAACAGATCAATAAATGGGGGCAGACAATAAGGATAAACAAAAATTAATAAAAAAAAAAAAAGGATTATTCGGTATGTTGAAAGCTAGCCTAAGAGAGATCTTCCCAAAAAATACAAAGTTGGAAATGAGCATAGCATGTCAACATTAAGTGACATAATGCTGGTCGAGTTGTAATCATTCAGAAAAAAAGGCAGCAGTTTAAGATTTGTGGATGAGCTTACAGCAAAAAACAAACAAACAGTAAATGAAAAAAAAACAATAAAGTGCATTTTGTTTATTAAAATCACAATAAAAATAGTTGCTAATGTCAATATTTCCTTGTTATTTGCACTAAGAAAAAACACAATGTTACAAACGGGAAGGAACTAATCTTGCTGAGCACTTTGTGTACAGGCATATATGACCACAGCCTTCTGGTTAAAGTAATTTCCTCTGCACACTCCTGGGCCATGCAGCTGTACCACCTGATACTCTCTTGTCCTGCATTAGCATTTAGATTCGTGTATGTATTTTTTCTAGGATGTATTTCCTCTGTCGATTCCTGTTCCTATGAATGCTTTGGGCTCAGCCCGAGGGGCTTTGAACTCAGAGAGGACCTTTTATAATTTGCTCCTGGAGAACATCAGGAGCAGAGCCAAAAAGAGTGATTGAGAGTGAGTTGCAATAAACGGTTAAACCCCAACGCGAGCATCCTGGCAGAAATTTATTCAAGTGAAGGTCTCACCTACCTCCTATTCTGGCATGGTGTCAAATCTTGGCTGTTTTAATACATCTAAGACCTCAAAGATGTCTGGAAAAAGGACGGTGGAGCCCTTTAGGCGTCCTGTCCAATCGATATTCTTTTCAGCTTTTTTGGCGTGTGACATTAACAGATCAGTAGAGCCATGAAACAGAAAGCCAAAGAGCTCAGCTCACGCTGTTATCCACTCTCCGGTCTTAAAAGTGATCCTCCATGTTCCTGCTAATAATTCACTGGCTCGCTGTCTACCCCCCCGTTTTTTTGTTCCTCTTCAGGCGTAAACGCAAGAAAGACAGGAATCAGACAAAATGAAGTGTTGTAACAGCAGGAACCCTGACAAAGCAGAGTGTGTAGCCTCTGGTGGAATGACGCTGATGTTAAGCTGTCTCCATACAGCCAGCTGTTTAACACTCCCTCTCAATCTGTATGTGAGCTCATTTAGCAACTGGCTGCTGTGGAATCAGTTGTTTCAAGCAGAGTCATTGCTGTGAAGGTCAACTCAAATGTTTTCCTCTGGGAAACACTAAAAATAGATGAGAGTCAAACCGTAAAGTGCACTTGTAAAAACGCTGCGGTGATAGCAGGAGTGGACATAATCTAATTACTTAAATAGTGTCATTCAGGCAGTGTTTAGCTTATTTAAGTGACTACTTCTTCTCACCTACATTTCAGACAGGTAAGAAATCTTCTTACTTTAATGGAAGTTTACTGCAGATCAACAAAATGCCAGACTTATTCACTCCTCTCTTCAAGCCTCTCCTCTTTCATCGTGTCTTCTTGTTCATGCCACTCACTGCATGTGCTCAGATCTTAGACCTCCTGTAATTTCTTCACCCTTCTTTGAAGAGGACTGCTAGCGAGAAGGTACTGTATGGATCCATTTACAGTACATGTAGCCATACTTTCAGTACTTGTCTAATATACACTTTATTGCCAAAAGTATTTGCTTGTCACATGCATATGAACTTGAGTTCCATCCCATTCTTAATCCATAGGTTTAAATATGATTAATATGAGCCTTTGCAGCTTTAACAGCTTGGACTTGTCTGGGAAGGCTTTCCACAAGGAGTGTTTCTGAAAATTTTTGACCATTCTTCCACTAGTACATGTTTGAGGTCAGACACTGAAGTTGGACAGACGGCCTGGCTCATAGACCCAGCTCTAATTCATCTCAAAGGTGTTCTAACAGGATGAGGCTTCGACTCTGTGCAGGCCAGTCAAGTTGTTCCACACCAAACTCGCTAATACATGTTTTTATGGACCTAGCTTTGTGCACTGGCGTGCAGTCATGCCAGAACAGGAAGGGGCCATCCCCAAACTGTTCCCACAAAGTTGGGAGAATAAAATATCTTGGTATCGTAAACTAAGGAGCTGAGCCCAACTCCTGAAAAACAACCTTATTGCTCCATAATCCCCCCACCACCCAACTTTACACTTGGTGCAATGCAGTCAGACAAGTGCTGCTCTCCTGGCAACCACCAAACCGAGACCCTTCCAGATGGAGAAGTGTGATTAATCACTTTAGGAAACATCTGCATCGCTGTAGAGTCCGGTGGTGACTTGCTTTACATCACTGCATCTGAAGCTTTGCATTGCTCTTGATGATCTGAGAACTGAATGCAGCTGCTGGGATCGGTAACCCATCCCATAGCTCTCTACACACTGTTCTTCATCTAATCTGAAGGCCATATGAAGTTTGGAGGTCTGTAGCGATTGGCTCTGCAGAAAGTTGGTGACCTCTGTGCACTATGCATCTAGGCATACGCTGACACCATGCCGTGATTTTACACAGCCTACAACTTTGCGGCAGAGCTGCTGTTGTTCCCAATCACTTGCACTTTGGTATACCACTAACAGTTGACTGTAGAATATTTAGCAGTGAGGAAATTTCACAACTAAACTTGTTGCACTAGAATTAACTGAGCCACCCATTCTTTCACAAATGTTTGTAGAAGCAGTCTGGATGCATAGGTGATTGATTTTATACACATGTGGCCATGGAAGTGATGGGAACACTTGAATTCAATCATTTGGATGACTGAGTGAATACTTGTGGATTGTGTTCCTGATCCACAGCTCTCCAGTGTACGTTTTATTTCACAAAAAACATTGGTGGATTTATTTATATTCAGAAATGTCTGCCCAGCCTTCTTTCCTTGTCTGGACGGTGAGTTGTTTGTGACATTTTATGTAACTGAGGCTTCACGAAAAGAAGGACAGATATCATTTTCTTTGAATAAGCTCCATTTTTCTTCCAGTTCCTCTATGGTTACGGTAATTACATTTACCACAAACCAGTATGAGTTTGTGTTTATATTTTGGAAGTACAAAAAAAAAGACTTATTCCTATGAAGCAGTATTCATGATTTCCCCTGAAATCGACACCTACACTCACAGGCATCCTGCCATCTCATCTCCACAAATCAGAACTGGAAGAGTACTAATGATTCACTTTGTCCTAATGTTGTTATCCAAAATCTGTACCAAAACGCTCTAAATGAAATGGTGTCATGGCAAGTCTTTCCTATCTGAACCTCATGTGATTTTCAAATTCATATTTTATACAATAATACTACTTTTAAAAAAAAAACAAAAAAAACGAGGGCCCTTTTGAGATGAGTTTTCCCTAACTGATATCTCCCAGTATGTTAAATTAAACATAAATTGACAGTTGCGCCCTAGTCAGCGATTTTCTTCTCTTGAATAGTTTTAAGCACCCCCCATCCTACGTTATTTACCAACCCAATTCCAAAAAGTGTAAAATGTAATTACTCATGTTTAAAGTCAGCCATTTTAATATTTTAAGCAAAGGTCATTTTGAATTTGATGCAAACAATGTGTCTCACAAAAGTTGGGACCAGGGCTACAAAAGGCAAGAAAAGTAAGTGTTACTGAAAAGGAACAGCTGCAGGCACATTTTGCAGATAATTAAGTTAACCTGTAACAGGTCGGCATCATGACTGGGTAAAAAAAGAGCGTCTTAGAGAGTCAAACCTCTTAGAAGTGAAAACAGGCGGAAGTTCACCAATCTTGAAAAGACTGCATTGAAACATTTTAACAATTTCAGAATAATGTTCCTCACCAAAGACTAAATAAATGTTCATCTAGGGTATAATGCGTGCAGAGAAATCTCTGTGTGCAAGGGACACGGCTCAGAATCAGTACTAGATGGCAAAGTGGACAAATCAAAATATGAAATTCCTTTTGGAAAACATGGACTGCACATCATTCACAATGGGACCATCCAGCTTGTTATCAGGGCTCAGTTTAAAAGCCTGCATCTTTGATGGTATGGCAGTACCTTAGTACATATGGAACTGGCAGCTTGCACATCTGGAAAGCCATCATCAATACTCAAAGAGAGCAACATATGCTCTCAGATAATGGCATTTTCAAGCAAGGTCTTGCATATTTCAGCAAGACGATGCCAATCTGCATACTGCAACTACGAAGTGGAAGAGGCTGGGTGCTGAACTGACCCCCTTGCGGTCCATACATTTCACCTACTGAATACATTTGGCCCATCATAAAGCAAACAAATTAATTAATCATTTAAAATAAAAAAATATATATACAACCAATAAGGCCCAGGACTGTTGAGTAGCTAGAATCTTATATCAGACAAACATTCCTCTCCCAAAAATCCAGAAAGTGGTCTCCTCAGTTCCCAGATGTTTAAGAAAAAACAGGAGATGCTCCGCAGTGTAAACCAGGCCCTGTCCCACCTTTTCAGAAATGTGTTGTTCATTCAAAACGAGCTAATATTTTTCTGAAAATGTTACATTTCCTCAATTTACTTTTGATACATTTTATGTGTTCCATTGTGAGTAACGGGTTTATGAGATTTGCAAATCATTGCACTCTGTTTTTATTTACATGTTACAGATGTTTAGAACATGTTTAGAAAAGGGTTTGTATTATCTGACCCAAGATAAGATCCCGATAGGCTGGGATATTACTGACAGATAAATGAAGAAGTGTTAGAATATTTTGAAAGTGACAGATTATCTTTGTCTTCTGTGTGTTTAACACCATCATTCTTGTCTGTTTGCTCTTTCTGTAAGGGTCACAGTGATACTGAACTCGACGTCACATGCTAAAATGTATACAGTGAAATATGGATTAGGGTCGGCTGATAGTGAAATGTCCTGGGTCAGAGGTACATATTTGGCTCTTTACGTTTGAGTATATTCAAATTTCAAAAACGAGTATCGGGTGTAATTTATTTATTTATCCTTTGTCCTTCAAGCCCTGATCTCAAACCACAGATAAGCGAAGCGTGTGTTTTTGTGTACGTGTGTGTGTCTTTAAGTGAGATTTAAAGGATTTGATTGAGATCCCTCTCCTAACCACAACTGACCCACATATTCTGTTTCATTTGGAAGCGCAATGCAGAGAACGGTGATACTCCCATGCTTTGCTGTGACTTTAGAATTTCTTTTTGTTCACCTCCAGCAAAATTTCTCATCTGGCCTCGCTGCAGAATCCTATGACATGCTGCTGTTATGTGACCCTTTCAGTTAAGGATCTGTTCGATCCTTCCTCCGCTGTGATATAATATAAGTGTAAAGTTTATGACATGGCCTTGCAGTGGTAGAATATGCCAGTACGTGACACAGCAGTTTGCCCTCTGCTAACATGAAATGGAAACTCCCATTCATTGGGTGGGGAGGGGGTGGAGGTGTGGGCTAGGGCTGGATGTTTACTGCATCCAACCAGATGAGGGCAGTGTATCACAGCTCTGCTGCACAACCTCAGAGCTCTACCAGGGAATACTACACGCTGAGGACAACTCAGCCCGAGGTGGAGATTGGGAATGGATGGAAACCCTGCTTTAAAGCATCATTTTGACTCATCACTAATATGAGCAAAGACAGCAGGGACTACACTTTACATCTAGTCACTATTAGAGTGGATGCGGTTTCCAGTGTGTTACACACTTTCCTCCTCGCCTCGCTATTCCTCCAACTGCTGCTGTGATGTGTCTCACTTTTTCTCAGCACAGATGTTGTGCTGTATTCTGTTGTTATTCTCTGCCAAATGACAACCAAATGTCTGCGTATAAACAGATGTCACTGAATGGGTGTCTTTTTTCCCCCTCACGACACTTGTCTGCTTGAAATACTCTGCTGCACCTTTGTAAAACCTTTTTTTTATTCCAGCATTGTTTTATGTCAGCAGATTCACGTACACACCGTACCTCGACAGACAAGTAATTGAGAGCATATTGAGCATCTCGACTTCTATCCACGAGATGCTGCATTGATGAATAAATAATGGATCGCCCTTTCAAGTGCATCTTTGAACAGTGCTGAAGTTTTTAACCCAATGAAACCTGGAGACAGCTACAGCCCCCAGATTTTAAACCTCTTATTCAAGCCCTACACACGCCACCTTTCTCCTTTAACGCCCCCACCAATTCCCTCTCTCCCTCTATTTCTCTCTCTCCAGCATAATGCCCCCCCATTGGGTCTTCTTTCATCAGAGAAGAGTATCCATGAGATGCAGACACAAAGGTCTCTCATACACAGCCCTGAATATACACCAAAGCATGTATGCATAAACCAGACTGCGCACTTTTGTCTTTATGTCCCTGGAGGGCCAATTTTAGGAAATTCGGCGACAGCTGCACCCTCCACATCCCACTAATTTGTATCTTTATGAAACACATTTGTTATATTAAAAAGAGACAACGAGCTCAAAATTTGTGTCTAATTTAGGGTGCATCTAAGAAAAAAGCAGCCTAACTGCGTTGCATAAGCGATGACATTGACAAGTAGCAGCCGTTCAGATGAGAGGGTGAATCATATGTCATTGTTACTTACAGCTTGAGCTGCAACCTGGCCTCACAATCCTCCTTCCCAAATCCTATCACAGCTGTGAGCGGTGGTCTCACAGCTCTGAGGAGAAAGCCACTGAATGAAACTGTTTGATATATGGCTCTATTCCCCCCGATGTCCTCACGTTGTTACAGACATATTGCCACGAAGACACATTTATCAGACGCATCATATCAGCTTTCTGCTCATGACATCACAAAACCGTTTCTTTTCTGAGAAGAGCTATAGTTTAAAAATTCTTCAAATAAATAATTACTTACTGTCGGACACAGGGGAATACAAGAGCCCATATGAATGGTTTGACACATGGAAGCCTTAAATCCTGCAGGAGGATTCAGGGTCCTCATGAGCAGGATCATCTACTAGAGCAGATGTTGTGACTTCCATTCAGTGATCACATTTAAACAAGTTTGATTACGGAATGTGTTACTTACTTTTTCATTTCTTATCTCATTTCAAAACTCGTTTAGTTTATAATTTACAGTGCTATTGCTTCTGAGAGAAACAAAGGTTTTTCTTATCTGACTTTCATCTTAATGCTTTATTTCTTAAAAGGGATGTATAGTTTTAATCAGGTTTTTTTTGTATTAAATAGATGTTTATTGGAATCAAAAATACATACAGTACAAATTGAGGGTATTAAACAGGGAGCAGCATATAAATACGTAATGTAAATATACTATCAAAATATTCAAATCCATATTGAAAAGTTTTCTAATTTGTATTTTCATAGCGACTATATGAAAGTTTTTTTTAAATATCACTTTTCATAACAATAGTAGAGTTTGCCTCACCTAACCAGTGGGCTTTCAAACTGCCAGAGAAATTAAATTAGCTAGGCTACTTGTAAATAGCTAAGGAGCACAGCAAGAAGCCAACCAAAGATCCTGGCACTCTTGAAAAGCACTGTGAGTTAAACTTGCATTAAGGTCGGACACAGATGCTCCAGATTTTTCCTCTATAGAGCTGTGTGTAACTAAATTATCCACCTAACATTAACTACTGATGCAGCTGAACATACCACCAGCTCTTAATTCAGTTCATACAAATGGTGTAACTAGCAGGCAACTTAGGAGCCTCATTAAGGTAAAAAAAGAAAAGAAAAAGAGGTTGTTTTATTGTAGCTAAATGTGAATATAATTTACTTACAGGATTAGCAACAGCAGCTAGCAAGGATGTTCAGAATCATATATATATATATATATATATATATATATATATATATATATATATATATATATATATATAATTATTTTATTATTATTTATAGCTAAAGCTAGCTAGTTAATTTGATGAACATGCTAAGGAGCTTTTTGGAAACTATTGTATAGGCTAGTATTTATAGGCTTATATGAAAACAAAATCATGATTCATTAACAAGTGATTACCATTTGAATGAATTAATAATCGGCAGATCAAAAATATATGAAAAACTGTAGTTATTGCAGTGTAAAACGTGTAAATTATTAGGCCAAAGTAGTGGCTAGGAAAAGTTCTGAATTATTATTTGTAGCTAAGGCTAGCTAGTTAATTTGGTGAGCATGCTAAGACGCTGATGAAAATTATGGCCGGAAACGTTTTGAAAAAGTTCAACTTTGAAAATATTTTTGATATATGTTAAAAAAAAATGTTTTTAGTTTTTAGTAGAATGAAAACAAAGCTCCCTCCTCCCTCAACTACTGCCAATGGACTAGTTAATTTCACAGTAGCTTGCAGTTGCTAATATATGCTATTACCAATTACTGTAGACTGTTTTCTACAGTCATTGGCTATTACAAGAGCATATAGCTAGAAACGGTGGTTAAATGTATGCTAACATTTATTTAAGTACTTTACTGAAGTCAATTTTAAATGTACTTTGACTGTATTAGGCTACTTTCTTATGTATTCTTCTGAAGATTTTTATATTTACTTATATATTACACTGTATATAAATAACCAGTACTATAATTAAAATAATTTCCTGCTACAATATTTAACAGATAAGGTTTATACAATTCACGAATCCATACCTGACCCATTATTATAATACATATGATTCTGCACAATGAACACTTTAGCTTTAGATATTTTATGCATGATTTGATGCTAAAACGGGTTTTTTCTTTCACTATTAGGACTCCTCCTTATGTATAGAGTACATAGCAGTGCATACTTGTTTTGCCAAAACATATAGGAACTCCTGTACAGTGCCACTTTTCATGCGAGCTCAGGGTTGTATTTAAGCCTGAAAATCCACCCTGATTGTTTCCACACTTAGTTTTCTATATGGTATTTCTTTCCAATCAAATGATCAAATCTAAATTTCTGTTATAGTAATTTTGTCTAAACAGCACATCAAAGGTTCTGTCGCTTAAAACAAGGTAAAACCGTCTCACTTTGTTTCCCAGCAAAGACATTTGAAGATTTGACTAGAAAGTGTTCTATTGTTATTGTTTTTAGCCAAAATCATGATTTATCAGCAAGTGATTACCTTTGAATGTAAGAATCAATCAATTAAAAATATATGAAAAGTGTAGTTATTACAGTTTAAAACATGTAAATTATTAGGACGCCTGGAAGCCTAGAATCTCTGCAGTTTAACAATAGGACTCTTTCCTTTGTCTATTTTTTATGGTACATCTGCTATTTCAAACAAATGATGGTGACCTAAAGATGATGAAGAGTATCTCAAACCTCTCTCTCTCCCCCCTTTCTCTCTCTCTCTCTCTTGTCTGAGTGCTGAAGTCGGAGGCGCTCCTCGGGTTTGCCACTGCGCACCGCGGCATCGCTTCTCACCACACTGTGCGGACTGTTGCTGCGCCCGGAGCACCTGCAGGCGCTGAAAGAAGAAAAAGAAGAAGAAGAAGAAGGGGGGGAAGAAGTGGACAGCGATTGCCTAAAGAGACATCTGAGAGAGGAGAGGAAGGAGAAGGGGGCCGGACAGGCGGGAGGAGCGCACCATGGCCTCAAAGGAGACTACAGCGGCGGGCTTTGCCAACGTCAACAGGGAAATCACAGGTGAGCTCCCGACCCGGGATGACTTTTTCGGGGAAAAGTGTGTTTTTAACACCGCTTCGAGCACTCCCGAGAACGCGAGAGGATGGATGAGAGCAGCTCTCGGGACGCGTACGGGTAGTTTTCTTTTACTCAGCTGCTCTTTAAACAACCTCTTTCCACTGCGTTTGATTTGAAAGGAGTTATCACCGCAGGGAAACGCAGGATATGCCTCCCCAAGGCAAAACCACAGTTAATGGCTGTTCGGGCTTGTGAGGACTGTAATCCTAGCGATCTCAGTGCAGGAGTCTTCACTTTGGGATTGATTTGTTATAAAGATCCGCGGTGAAATTTATCGTGCGCACGGGTCCAGTAGTGCTGTCAGAGTTATTTTCAAGTGCTGCGGTGCGTGTGAGCGCGTCATGGCTTTGTTGTGCATTCATTAGGAGTTTTTTTTTTTTTTTTTTAATGGCTTTCTTTTCTCGCTGCACGTGTGTGCGTGGGAGTTATTGTGTGACTGCAAGCGCTTTTCGTGCAGCATGGGTACAGCTGGAAGCCTGAGCCTGTGTCTCCCGCTGAAGAGATCGGACAGCACAGGACACACGAACACACCATGTTTGGATGGTAGAGTGTTGATGAAGGGTGTCTCTCACCGCTAATTATCCTGATGGAGTTAAGTCCCGCTGTTTACCAGCTCAACCTGGTCAAGCACCTTCTGTGTGGCCTGGTTGTAAGAGGCAGGCGGTATTAGGCCATTAACACACCTGCTAGTGGAGGACCAGATGGGGAGGGGTGGGGGAGATGGGGTTCCTGAGGCTTGGGGAAGGTGAGTGAGCACATCCATCAAACTGCCAGAAAAGGCAGGGTGTATTAGAGGGAACTGACGGTGGAAAGGGGGACTGACCCATGCTGGTTTTTCATCTCCACCGCACCTTGCCCCTTTTTTAGGGAACAGATGCTGAGGTCACACCGGCAGGCCTTGGAGGGGTGCTGGATAGTGCGTTAAAAGGTTTAAGCGATTGGGTCTTACCCAGCTTAATGTCAATAACTCTCTGGTTGTCTTCAGCTGATCCTTCTTTCGATCTACCTGAGTGTGCCCCCCCTCTCAATCCCATCCCTGTCTCATCCTGCTGGCATCTGCCGCTGCTCAGTCAAGCGTGAGAGCCAACTTCATGGTTGTTGCCGGATGGGGACCGTGAGAATTGTGTGTGCGTGTGTGTGTGTGTGGTTGATACAGTGGGAAAGTTGGGAGACTGTGAGTGGAGCGTCGTGACACAGCATGACTCGCTGTATCTCCATCTGCTGGGCTCCATGAGTGCATATTTAGCACGGATGGCCCCATTTGAGATGTGTGCTGTGAACATATCACAGCTTGTAGGCATATGTGCGTGGTTCCACACTGAGGCTATAGGCTGATGTTATTTTGAATAGCAGCGTTCATTGTGTTGGTTGTTGTTTGGGGGGGGGATGTAATTGGCAGAGGCCTCTGGTGCGGTTCAGTGAGCTTCACAGGGTCGCCTGCCTGGCATGGTGGGGTAGAAGTCCCTAAAGACCGCAGCTCTGAATTGTGTGTTTGGTTCCGTTGAGAAGAGCTGGGCTGCTTTTTTCTTCTCTGAGGCTAAAAATAGTCCAGTTATGAGTCCTCTTCAGCTAGGAGTTGCATATGTGTCTGCCTGTCCTCATGTTGGCGTCTTTGAAGCTGTCTTCTTTTCTCTGTGACTGTTCGCCCCTGTGCGGCTGTCTTTTAAGGAATAATCCACCTCAGACACAAGACGTGATGGTCGTGGGGATTTAGCTGGAATATGAACATATTTTTTGATTGATAACTACATCTTTAGAGCTTTTAAAAAGCTCTGAGACAGAAGAAGCACTGGGACTATTTCCAAAAATACGTCACCTGTTGGTGTCCTAAATCCAAAGTCTGTCATGTTCATCACAATACATCAAAATGATGACAAGAAAAACCCAAACAAGGTGTCATGTAAAGACTGCTTGTTTGTCTCATCAGTTGCTGAAAAATATCCAGTTTACCCTCTTCATAAATGCACAACTACTATGCACTTTATTTTTAGTTGTTGGACAAAATCACTTGAAGTGTTTTAGCTCTCACGTGATCTTCATCAGCCTCTTTTACTTATTTGCCGTGAAATTAGTAGCTTAAATGTCACGTTTTTATGCGAAGACTTCAATCTTAACACGAGGCAAATGAGGCATTATCTGCTGATGATGACCACATATTTCAGCTGGTTTTTAGATTCTGAAACTTTTTATTTCAAGACTTGGCAAAGAAGAGAAAACTAAATACTTTAACCAACACATGAAAAAGGTTTTAACCCCCCACCACCTGATAGCTGGGGTGCTTGGACATCGAAGGGTTAATTAGGGATCAAGCTTTAATGTGCTGAATTGGCATCAGCACTGATACTGAACTTTATTAAGCGGGTTTAGCATGGAGCATGATTTAATCACATTCCAGCCAAGACCTCTGTAGTCAAAAGAAGATTATTGCCATCTGCAGTAATTTATATATGTATAGTGTGGCATGACTGTAGTTTGGGACCTCGCTGCTTTTCCATGTGCCTAACATGAAAAGTAGGAGGCGGGAACAACAGCGGCAACACCTCTGCATAGAAGAGATTGAGTAATTGATTGATGCTGATCAAGACACATACAGCACAAAAAAAGGAGTTGGGCTTGTGGCGGGTTGCAAAGTGGCTTGCAGACTAAAGAAACTTAAATAACTGCTGGTTGATTATATACTTTAGTCTATATTTATTTTCTTCCAAAGATGTGCCTCAGTCTGATGCGCTGTATTAAGGAGGTGCTGTATTATCACAATTCACATTAAAAGTTGCCTTTGAGTCACTGCAGTTTAGTGATTCCACTTCCCTTCTGGGCTGGGTATGACAGCAGCCTCTTGTGCACAGTATTGTTTTATTTATCAGTTACTAGAAGTTAGTATTCACTCTAAACCTTTAGACAGCATTTTAACAGCTGAAGCCCCCTACTGACTTTTGTCACCCTCGTGTTACTTTGATATGCAGGAGTGGCCCGATCAGTGCATTTCAGACAGTGAAGAATAAGAGCCCTTATATTGAATGGATACTCAGAATCAGTATTTGGAAAGAAAACTGGTGCATCTCATTCTTATTCAGTTTTTTTTCTTTCCATTTTTCATCAAGCTTTATGTTCTCATTTACCGATTTACCCTCTTGAAAGCCTTTCAAAGCATTTCTCAGAGCATCTCAGGACTGTAACCTTTTTTCTGTAATGTGTTTACATTATGTAATCAGTGCTCCTTTTTTTTATCCTTGTCTTTCCCTCTCTGCCTTCTTTCCAGAGAGCATCAGAAAGGTGCTGGACAAACAAGCCATTAAGTTTGTGCGAGCAGTCAAGCAGGACATGAGGAGCGGCAAGTCAGAGGACAGGATTCTGGTGAGAGACGCCGACACCCGCACTCCACCCCAGCACCTCCCCCCACTTCATTCTTCTGTTCACACCGGTGACCCGAGAGAGCTGCTAATAAAATGAAAGAATCTTTCCGTGCGAGGTTTTAAATGTGCGACAGAGTGACGCTGGCTCGTTAAAGTCAAAATGGAAATCAATAGAGCTTAATTGCAACAAATTGAAAGGGCCGTAAGAAGTCGCAGATTGTACTTCCTGAGCCACACAACAGACGCGTTGAAAATTAGGCTTAAGACAGATGCTGTCTAAGCAGAGCAAAGTGGACACCATGCCGTGTCCCACTGAATCCATCCTCAGAGTTTATTAGATGTGGCAGGATGGCCTTAATGCTGCAGGCGAGAGTGTGGTGTGTGCATGTGTGGAAGCCTGATGTTGTGTACATACAGGGTCCTGGTTTATTGCTTTGTTTTTGTTTTGTTTGTTATTGAAGGAGCCTCGTGTGTTTGTGTGGGACTGCATGCCAGAGGGAGTGTAGGTTGTCTGTGATGTGTTCAAGGAACCAAGGCCAGTGCTGTTATTGAGAGACTGTCAGTTAGTCAGGCACATTGGTGCCCGATCAGTTACTCATACTGTGTTGCCAAGAGCGAGCTTGTTTCCTCCTTTAAAGGCAACAAGAAAGGGATGAGCTGATGTGAGAATCCAAACTATTAACCAGGACTTCTCTCAGTTTTCTGTCCCTCCTATTATTTCTTTTCCCCCTGTCTCTGCCTTGCCTCCACCTATCTCCATCATTACCACACCCCCCTCTATTTTTGTCATCTTCTCTTTGTTTCCCATCCCTCCTCCCTCCCTCCCTCCTTCCCTCCCTCCTTGTCTGTCCATCTTGATTATTCTCCTCCCTGTCATCACCCCCCCCCCCACCGCCACGCTGATCGCCTCTCGCTTTCTCTCCATCTCTCCACTTTTATGCCCTTCCACTCGTCCCTCCATCTTTACTCAAACCTGTAAAAGGGTATTGAGCTTCTCTTTCCATCAGAAGCAATTCAATTAGGTCTTTGCCTTACGAGAGTTTTTTTTTTCTCTTACTATCCAAATGGGCTTTGGCTGCTGCTGCTGCCTCTGCAACTGCTCCAAATTCTTTCAAGGGAAAGGATGTTGGATGCAGCTATATATGTATTCGTTCTAGCTCGTTGTCAAGGTCTCCCCCCTTCCTAAAAGGCAATCTTTTCACTCTAATGGATACATTTGTTTGGATGTAAGAAGGGCGAATAGACAAGAGAGTTTGTAAATTGACTTTTTTCAGTCTCTCTGGGTATTATGCACATAATATTCATGCTTGAAAGTATCATACATGGAGGTCAGAAAGTGGCGCATTGTAGGATTGCTGTCAGATGCAGAGCTTGAATTTTGTCCTGGAGAAGAAAAGAAAACCACAGCTTCCATCTCGATTCCCCTGGTTTGTTCGGTTCACAGGAAGAGAGTTTAAAACATCAACTCTGTATTTACTTTTACATTCAAGTCTTTGTTCTACATTTGCTCTCTCTGTCTTTTTTTTTTTCGTGCCCTTCTTTGCCTCCAGAGACTGCTGGTATCCAACTGTCTGTGTGTGTTGACTGTACCAGCCATCATGCTGTGACACACACTTACACACAGGCACACACAGGGTTGTCTCCCCCACCACCCATCTCAGACAGACACAGGCCCAGCGTGACATCTAAACAGCACCGAGGGCACTGCGTTGGGGAGCATCAACATGCACGATTCCATCATTGGCTATGCTCAGACACACACACGCACATGCACACTTACTCATGTGTGCGCATTTTGCATACATGTGCAGGAGGTATTAATGCACACTCGCACTGCTCAGTGCATCCAAACTTGCTCGCATACACACACACACACACTCTTACAGACATTATTAGATCACCCTATTTGAAGATTAGAGGCAACTCTGAAAACAAAGCATCTTCAAAGGCTGAGTGGGGGAGAGAGACATGGAAGGAGGGAAGGGAGGAGTGGGCGGGTGTTGCTGGAAGAGGAGGGGAGAGCATGCCAATGGAGCAAAGGGAATGAAGGAAGGAGAGAGGGGGGGGAAGGAATCTCTGATGTGTTATGATGCCCCAGTTGCCGATTTGGCTCTTCCGCCACTTATTTACCCTGATCGGTCGCTCTGTTTTATCCTCTGTTGACTCTGCGGTTTCTTCACTCCCACCTAATAACGGGCCTATTACTGGCTGAAAGTGCCACTGTTTGACAGCCCTGAACACACTTGGGTGCTTATTCCCACTTAAGCTGCACGGTTGCGTGGAGGTCCCATTCATGGGGCTCTTGTAGAACTGAGGTTTGAGGTCAAGTTTGAGCTACTGCGTTTAATGATTCGATTGTGCCCGTGTGCTCTGTGGGTTTGCCGGTGTGGAGGATGTGCGCAGCAGGGCTGCTTGTGATGAAATTAGTAGAATATGTAATGATTTATGGTTAGCAATCACTTTCAAAGTAGCTTTATTGAACATAAATCATTCAGAACTGAAAATCATTTGCCCTTTAATGGACCCACACTGAACAAAGCAATTACAAAAAAAGCCCAAAAACCTAGCCACACGTGCCATTTCTTGCTCTTGGAGACTTCTAGTGCCAAGTGAGTATTTATATTTATATTTCTAATTCTACTTTTTTGTTTTATTTATTTTATTTCTCTAACAAGCAGTAGAAATGCTAGTTTGCAGTAAAAGTGTACCTTCAGCAATATGGATGTAGCTGTGGTGCACAATATTTTTTTTTGGCATCATTGGGTGAAAATTCCATTTTAACCTTTCAGCATATTGTAGCTCAGGCAGTCTGTGAAGGCTTGTGCAAATCTTCTTGGCTTTGTCTTCAGTGCTTTTGATGATGTGATGGGTAAGGTTTGGCAAATCACGTCTTTTCATAGAGAGGGCAGTCTTACTTGTTTGTTTGTTAGATCGAACCCAAGCTGTGCGTAGCTAAAATTAGTTTTTTTATTTATTGCACTTCATTCATGTTCTTATAGTGATGATGATGTGTTGTTTTGGGCAGCCCTTTCTTCAAGCGGTACAAAACTAAACTAAATTGACAGAGAGGAAAAAAGTGACAGACTCAGTTCTTTAAAAAATTCTTGCAGTAATTCTTACAATATACAAACCCTATTCGTAGAACTATATAGAACTACAAACAGTTGCTGTTGGTCAGACAAATGGTTCATGTAATTTTCCTGTAATCAATAAGGTGTTTTGTGGTTGGGTGTGTAGGTGGATATGCCATTAAAAACAGAGGAAGAATTTAAACGTAGCTCGTGGGCTGTGGTGGTGCATTTGTGTCAGTTTTATC
This sequence comes from Simochromis diagramma, assembly GCF_900408965.1. Classification (NCBI taxonomy): domain Eukaryota; kingdom Metazoa; phylum Chordata; class Actinopteri; order Cichliformes; family Cichlidae; genus Simochromis; species Simochromis diagramma. Next base: position 1,363,013 of record NW_024387049.1, on the reverse strand, counting down.
TTAATGCAGTGTATGAAACATGTGCACATACTCGGGTGCTTTGGACGCTTTGACAGATTTGGTAAATTCTGTGTTTTCTATTTGTTCTAGATTTCTGCCTCCGTCACCTCTGAGAGTAGAGCCCATTCTTCTTCTTTTCCTGGACTACCAACAACATGCAAAAACTGAGAAATAACTAATCATGATTTCCAAAACAGTGCCAGCATGGATTTTCCTGATTAGTTACTAATTACAAATTAGCAACTTGTAACTGATTAGTCATTTTTCAAAAAAATTTAATTCAAATGTCAAAAGATATAATTTTGATAAATGTACAACAGAAAATATTTGCCAAACTAGTGCATAACAATACTAATACATTGAAAAAAAAATACATACATAATTATTTACAGTAGTAAATACTGATTATATTTATTTTAAAGAATTACAGACCTATTAATAATAACAGGCATCTCCAGTAATTTGTAGATCCTGCTAAATCAGAGTAGTTGTTTGTGTTTGTGTGTGTGTGTGTGTGTGTGTGTGTGTGTGTGTGTGTGTGTGTGTGTATACTCCTTGAATAAGTAAACTTTACCACAAACTGGAGCCAAATACTGCGTCTACTGTATGGAACAGCAGCCAAGTAGTCGCTCTTCTGAAAGTGTTTGACTTTATATCCTATGATCAGTCCATGAAAATCTTTAAAGTAAAACCTTTAAGATAATCCTATAACAATAAGACAGCCAATGAAGCGTTATTGAAATTGGCATTGTGTTTATTGTTCTTGGTTTGGAGTCTAATAATTGATTTTTGATTTATACTGGTTTAGAGACCATCACAATAATCCAGCAGCGAGGGAAATAAAAGGATGAGTGATAGTTTGTGCCATCAAAAATCATTACTGAGCATATCTTGGCGACATTCCTCAGATGGTCGTAACATAACTGGATCATTAGCGTGTTTCTTGTAAGTGAGGCTAGCGTGACAGAGCACATCCAGCCTTCTGATATTTCCTTTTTAACAGTACTTTGTTAGGGACAAAGCAAAGACAGGATGCCATGATACAGCAGTTAAATTTTAAAAGAACTACTGGCAGCCATTTTTTAACCTCTGTTGGCTTTACGGGACGATACTGCTGCATGTCATTAGCAGTTGATTAAAATGGAAAGCAAGCCTCCCAGTCTGTTGTTGTATTTATTTTTTTCCTCCTTTAAGTTTTTATTTTTCGCATACTCCTATGGGTTTTTAACATCTTCATGAATAAGCGTTTTTGATAGTTTTGCTGTGTGCCTGTTAAATTATTAAATTTTATTACTTTGCAGTTGCACAATTGCTTCTGTTCCTCAGTGCCTAGACCGGTGAAGGCTCCATCATTGACTTGGGTTTTACTGACTTGTCCAGACCCATAAGGTAAATGAGGAGTTGCAAATCCAAGTCTGCATGTTTAGAATTCTTCTTGCGTCTTCTGTGGCTCCTTTAATGCCATTCAAGGTAATGTCATTGGGTCTTCTTACATTAAACAAAGACTTCAAATTTTGCAAGCCTGCCTTACATTGACAGGAAGCATGAAAAATACGGGGATATCCAGAGATAGATTATCATATGGAGACAGACTGTTAGTAGCATTATAGTAAATGGAGGTGCTTTTTTTTTCTTAGCTTAATCCATTAGCCTAATATGCATTTATTCTGACAGCTTTTGTTCAGTGTGCCTTTTGTGAGTCCTGCCACGTTATGAGGCTGCAACATATTACAGGAGTATCCTTTTAAGGCTTTCATAGTGATTCCACTATGAAAGGTCAGCACACCTCTGTGAGGTCTCTTCTCAGGGTTGGGGACAAAATCTGTTGTTGTTGTTTTTTTCTTTAAGTAGCTGAACTTTTGTGCTTGCAGTGAGTGTTTTGCTATACTGTGTTGAGATTAAATGGGTGCTCCTGGGCTGGGGATGTGTACCTATGACCTGGTTATATATGCTTCTGTAATCTTGAGACAGGTTATATGGATATGTAAGAGGAAGTGCTTTGACGTAGGGCTGGGCAATATGCCCTAAAATCCATATTGCGGTATAATTTGAAGCATGTGCGGTAACGATATATATTGTGATATATTCTTTTCTTCTGTACATATATATATATATATATATATATATGTCAAAATGACTGAACAGTATAGAATGCCATTTTAATAACATTTATTGTGCAAAACTTTTCAAATAATTTTTAAGATGTAACAGATCTTTTTCCAAACAATGTAACACAAAATTCTTAAATAACTAATAAAAATGAAGATAAATGTGTAAACCTTTTTGAATAAAAAAAAATACAAGTAAAAAGTTGTTGAAGATAAAGTGCAAAATGTGCCTTTGGAAAAGATGAGTCTGCTAGTGTGTAGGGCCGCCTTTTTTCTTTCCACTTGACTGACTGGGCGTTTGTGGAGGGCGCGTTCCTCATATTCAAAACGTGCTTCGTCTCTTCGCTATTACTGTCGCCCGGCATAATTTGCCGATGATATTTTCTGCTTAACATCTGAATGCTTAAACCCAAATCAGGTGCATATGACTAACGTCGCACCAGTCTTCTTTATGAGCACCTCCTCCTCCTCTCCACGTGTAAGCTCCATGCTAGCTTGCAGCCACTGCGATGATTTTGCGCAGCAACATGCGCTATTGCGGAAGAGCGGTATAGTCAAAATCTCTACCGTTGGCCAAATTCATATCGTTTATACCATATACCATTTATACCGCCCACCCCTGCTTTGACATGTTGACTTTTTATTACTTGTGTACTAAAACCATTTTCACTATCTTGTTTGAATACCATTTTCTAGAACAGGGATGGGAAACTCCAGGCCTCAGGGATCGGTGTCCTGCAGGTTTTGGTTATCACCCTGGCTCAACACACCTGAATCAAATGATTAGTTCATTACCAGGCCTCTGGTGAACTTCAAGACATGTTGAGGAGGTAATTTAGACATTTAAATAAGCTGTGTTGGATCAAACATCTAAAACCTGCAGGACACCGGCCCTTGAGGCCTGGAGTTCCCCGCCCCTGCTCTAGAATATCTTTGAAGGCCTTCCGAGAATGTGACTGTGGCATCTTTGACATGTAGGCGCAGAGAGTGAAAGTGCAGCAATCCGAGCAAAAAAATTAAAGAATCTAAGTTTTTGGTATTTACAACTTCAAACCCGCTGTACGCTGAAAGCAGAACAAGGTCTCTTTTTATTTTTTAATTTCCCCCATTGTGTGTGGTTTGTGTTTTAGAGAAATGGAGCCCACAGGACGGTGTGTTTGTGGCCAGTGATGGTAAAACTGAGCCAATTCTGCAGCACTTGCTTTTGATGCTGCAAAAATTGCGTGCGGTGGTGAATAAAGTCAAAAGCGAGAGATGCTCGCCGAATTATGTAACTTGACGTGGTGAAACTGGGCCTGGAAGACGACTCTTTGTTGCACAGAAAATCTAACTGTGTGTTGGACTGTGAAAGAAAGCCGAGTACAAAGGAGGAAAAGAGACGGCCGGCGCTCGCAGCGTTGTTTCACTCTCGCCAACACACGATGTGCTTGTGTAATGGTAAACATTACCACTGCATCACCCGTCATTTTCCTTTCATGGCTTTTCCCCCTGTGAGATTGTCAGCGTGGAGTTTCTAGATTCGCCGTCCGACGGTGCGTGGCGAGCGCTCAGCTGTAATTAGGACTGAGTCTTCTTTCAATTATCATAAACACATGTTGGTACCCTGTGGCGGAGACGCTACGAAGTGTGACTGCTGACCTTCTCTCCTCCCACGAGAATGAGAGAAAGTGTGAATGAGTGTTTGTGCGCGCGTGAGTTATCAGGGCTGTAAGAGAACTCTGACTCTATTTTTATCTCTCCGTTCTATTGAGTCGCTTTCTCTCTTTCGCTCCCTCGTTCTCATTGTCTCAGTCCTTACTGTACCCGCTGCTCCTCTCCTTTCCTCTCTTCTTTCCTCATCCATTTGGCCTTCCTTACCTGCGCTCATTTCTCGTCCCATCCGGCATCCCTGCATTTGCTTGCTTTATGCTTTCACTATTTTCCCCTCCCTTTATTGCTTTTGACCCACTCGTCCAATCCCTGCCACTCTCCAGCCTCTATTTCTCCTCTCATCCTCTCATCTCCGTCACCCATCTACATTACAGTACTTCATCCCATTATCTGCCTCTTTTTCCCCAGTTTTTCTTTCTCATTTTCAGAGTGCTATCTCTTTGATTTAGGACTCCATTTTTATCAGAGAATTTGGAACAAGATGTGTTTCGGAGCTTTGCATCTCTCCCTCCCTACCACTCTAAAGTCCACTTACGAAGCAGGACCTGGGGCATCTGTGCTTTCAGACCCTCCTCTCTCTCTCACACACACACACATACGCACACACACATAAGCTGACAGATTGACTGATGGCAGGGTTGTGTTCTTATGATGCTGGGTTCGCTTGAGTGATGGTGGCTGACTCTGTGTGACAGGATGGGAGAGAGAGAGAGGGGACGAGTGTAGTCCAAAGCCAGCTTAGCAAGCTATTGTGCATCATTATACGTGCGTGAGAGTCAAAAAGCAGTGTGTGCTGTAGGAGCACGCTGAACGTATGCAAATATTGGCGATAGAATGTTTCTGATTTTCACCCCGGTGTGTGTTTGTGTGCATGTCTTTTTTTCTTTTTTTTTAAATGCCCTTGTGGCCGAGCCAGAAATACCGCAGGCGGCCGAATCTGGCACTGATCCTCTTCTTGTTCCCTTCAGAGGCAATGCCGCAACACACACGCATACACATTTACACGTACAAGACCCAGAGACACACTTTGATTTGCGCCATCTCGTTTGAAGTGCAAGACCCAGAGCTTGACAGCTTATGATTAATATAAGCCCCCGCCCTCTGCCCTCTCTGCCTCGTGTGCACGCGAACACACAAAGCAGTGTAGAGATGCGTTTGTTGCTCTGTGCATGTACTGTACACGCGGTCCTCCGCAGTGAGCTTCGGGGGCCAGCCTGCTGGCTAGATCTTTGAACTAGAGCTTTGACACCGTGCCATCACTGCAAGGGCACTTCTGGACTCCCCCAACCCCTCACCCCCCATCATCTTCGCCTTCTAGTCCTTCTCTCGCGTTACTTCCACATCACTTTTAGAGATTGTCGCCTGCTGTCTGCCTGGCTGACCAGATAAAAAAAAAAGAAAAAAGTTGACCATCTCATTTCAGAGGATTTCCTGGGTGGAAAACGAATCTTTCTGCAGCTTTTAGGATTTGTGATTGATCTGCGGAATAGAAGGTTTGCCAGAATGTCACCTTCTATTGTGGGAGGGGGTCAGGGCAAGGTGGGCAGGATTCTGCTTCTGGCTCATCATACTTGACATTAGCGTCACTGCTTGTGCCAGCTGATACTTATTATCTTTATGCTTCAGAAACTGCTTCAGAAACTATTGACTTTCTTTTTCTTTTTGGTTACTTAGGACAACCCATTTATTTATGTGATTGTCGAGGAAGAGGACGGACAGGACCAACAGTAATCTTCTCCATCCATGACTGACAGACGCTCATGTACGATGGTTACTGTTGATGGATACATGTGTGTGTGTATATATATATATATATATATATATATAAAAAACATGTATTTTAAAGCCATGTTTTTATTTTTGGTGCTCAAATGCAACTGCATAATGATGAGATACAATTAATTCCCATTTTTGATTCATTTAAATTCACATACAGAGATCAAGCACAGCAGAGCAGCTTTTCTACCCAAAGCACAAAGTGCACCGCACCTGCTACTTAGCTAGAAACACATTCACTCATTCAAACTTCCTGAATCAATAACATTGTTCTTTACTTGCTTTGAGTTGTTAGACAAGTGCTCAGGGGCTGTCTGCGAAGTGAAACACTGAAAAAGATAATACACAAATATTGAATAATCTGACTTGCTGTAGAATACAGTGTCATCAGAAGCTGTTGAAGTATAACCTCCTGGCTTTGGTGCAATCAGCTGATAATTTGCTCGTTGCCTGTTATTTCTGGATAAGATGACATTCACGAGTGGCAGAGGTCGATATGTGTGCCGTGTTGGACTGTTTTAACAAATTTGAGCAAATTTAATGACTTTAGAAGGCTTTAAACATTATTTTTTGTATTATAAATGTCCCTTGTATACCAAGGAAGCAAACAAGACAAACAAGAAAGGAGAAACAACATTGGTATGGATATCTGTGCATCTCTACTTAACAATGATTGATTTAAACAGCACCGTAACTCTATAAGATGGTCTCTTATTTGCTTCTATCTTCCACCAGTTATTTTCATTGTTAATCATTCTGCCACATTATCTTCTCCTTTCATTAGATCCCTCGCAATACAATGAAAGCCCAAGGTGATTATCTTCCTTTTTATCCTTACCACCAAGCACAAACCCAGAGTTATCCACCTTACTACATAATATATTAAAAAAGGGAAACGTGAATTTTCAGTTTCTACTTGACAATCAAAATATTTGCCTTTTCTCCCTTTTTTCTCCCACTGATTGACTTTTATTAATCGACAGCTGTTGCTACGGTACTGCTACACCACACAAATTACTAATATGTACACCTGTGAAAATGTCAGCCTCCCGCTAAGCCGTGTGTGACAATTGCGGCAGAAGATATAAATTATCATTCAGATTGATATGGGTGACAGCTTTCGGGGCGGTGGGGAGACTGACAGGACTGGCTGCTGCTCAGCTCTGAACGTTGGGCCATTCTGATTAAGCTGTCTAAAATATTAAAGTGAAGCACTTTGAAGTATTACTCTGGAACTCTGACTATTGCTTACTACCGTCTACCACTCAGTTGCTATCTAGCTACAATATAGTGTGGGCTGTTAAATGATGCAGGAAGCTAACTGAAAGGCTTATTGAGACTGACAGGCTGTTGTCTCCGTTGCTTTTCGCAAACGGCAAAAAGACTTGAACCTCGCCGACTTTATAAACAATACAGCGTGCTTTTTGACTCTCTTTAGAATAGAATAGAATAGAATAGAATTCAACTTTATTGTCATTGCACATGCACAGGTACAGGGCAACGAAATGCAGTTTGCATCCATCCAGAAGTGCTTTAGTGATATAGATATATTACAATATATATTAGCAATAATATAGATATGTGAGTATATTACAGAAATGGGTCTATTATGGTATGTTATAATGTACACGGTATGAAGTATGTTGTGAATATTCTATAACTATAAGTATGTACAGGCTGTAGTGAGTACAAGCTATGTACAGGCTATGAACAGGATATAAATATGAAAAACTATACAGAATATGAAATAAATAACTTTACAGAATCTGAGATATACAGCTATACAGAAATGGGAACTATAACGCAGTCGATGCGGCGCGCAGACAACAGCTCGTCCAAGTTACACAACACATAATTAGACGGCTCATAAAACCTCAAAACAACAGGGATTTTTTTTTTTTTTTTTGTAGAGGATTATTGGGTGCATTTTCCCTTCACTGCTGCACACGTCCCAGCCAAGTAAGCAAAAAATAACCAGAGTATTGATTTGTCTTTAATGATGCCTCGATAGCCTGTAAATGATAGAACAAGAGAGGAGAAATCCTATGCAAGAGACTTGCTTCAGCATCGGGGGATCAAATCGGCGCCCATCAGTGAGCCTGCATTATTGATGCCTTTGTTTACATGATGAGACCTTCTGTCAGGTAGCAGGATTTTATAGTGGTGCATCTGTCGTCCACGTCTTCATTATATATATTTGCGTCTCAACTTTTGTCCTTTTTCCCCCCCTCCTTCTGTGTGCTTTCCCTCTGGATTTATATGGGAAATTTGTGGAGGAGCTGTGATTGGACTCCTTCTACAAAGGCCTCTCATCAAGCTTAGTGCAGCCTCTCTTCTCTGTTGGAGCCTGTTATGGATGCCTATATATTTAAGACACAGGGTTGATCTGTGAGATGAGCTTTGCTGGGAGTTGGTGAAGTATGGTGGAGGAGAAGACTTAATTATTTGGAGGGAAAAGTGGTGTCTCTGCCCTTCTATCGCCTCCTCTATCTCTCCCCTCTCTCCCTGTATCTCTTTGTATGTTTCATTTTCTTTCTTCCTCTCACTGCCACTCAGCAGGGCGCCATTAGCCATTCAGCGCAGAGAGGCCTTGAGGAATTGAAAGTGACAGAGCAGAAAAAAGAATAGAAAAACTGAAACAGGAAAGGAGACAGGGGACTTGGGAGAAGGGGGGAGGAGGAGGAGAGAGGGGTGAGGGCAAGAGGGGTTGGAGTGAGGTGTTAGGTGGGAGCAAACCAGGCAGGACACAGTGCCACATTGGGAGATGGGAGGGGGGGTTAGGGATTAAGCAAGAAAATGAACACATTTCCATGGAGATGAAGAGAGAAATCAGAGGAATGAAAGGATGCAAGGGAAGGAATTATGGACAAGACAATTTGAAAGCTGGCTGAAAAAGAGCATGGAGACAGTGGTCGAGAGTTAGAGACGCGGCTTGGAAGGGCTAGAGACGCGCAGTGCATGCATGCATGTATTGAGTATGCTAATTATGGAATTTCTGAATTATGAATGAGATTAATTGCATAGGCAGATGTGAATTTATTCACATTTTCTTTCTCTTAATTTACCCCAGACACTTTTAAATGGTAATGGCTTTTTTCTGACAAAAGCACAACTCTTTTTGCTTACTCTTCCTCTGTCTTTTTTTTGTCTTCTCCCTGTTATTTCACCAGTATTCTTGCCGGGGCGATGAGGCGTCTGTTGAATAAGTACTACTTAGTTCCATCACCACAACTTGGCACGATAAATTGGACTGTGAAATGACTTGCAGTCCCGCCATCATATGTCTTTGACACACATACGCACACGCACGCTCACGTGCTGTCGTCATTAGCTCACTAATGTCTAGGGTGCTTAGCATGACTTACGAGCCATTTGGATGAACTGCGGAGATGATTTGCTCTCTTTATGGGATGTTTGTGCTGTGCTATTTTTTGCTGCGATTTGCATTTTGCATTTCCTGCTGTCTGACAGAAATATAAATGTGTTCTCCCCTCAGGTCCTGGCAACATGGAGACTGTATCTCTTTGCTGTCAAAGTGCCCACCAAGGTAAATGTTCCCCCGCTCTCAGTGGAATTTTATGGCTTTCACTTGCCAGCCTTGATCTCATGGTAATTCGCAGAAAATGTGACAAAGAAAAAAAAATCAAAGGCTTTTCAGAGCAGGAGAAAAGAGATAACGATGATGACTGCAGTGATGATGTTATAGGATGATAGTAGTAATGATGACAATTACAATGTAGACGACGAGGGGCAGGTGGGATAAAACTAAAGCAGCAGTTTGAGGATGTAAATATAGTTTTTAGCTTGCAGCCAGTAGCTAAGATGCAGCTGGTCACCTTTGCTACTGGCTGTTTCAACAATACACTGTATATAAAAGATACAACAAACTTCTGGGTCACAAAAGTGAAGCCAGTAGTGCCTTAAACCTGTCTCCCTGAGGTGCCTCATTGGGTCAAAGTCTGTGGGGAAAACAGCCCCACTTCTCACTTCCTTAATGATCTCAGTAAACACTTTCCTTATGATTTCTTGATCTTTTAAGTGTCAATAGTCCCCACTGGAGTAAAGCGGAGAATAAAATGGAGTGTGCTTTAGGATACACTCAACTTGACGCTTCAAGTTGGCACATTAATAACCAGTGGGTGATGTCCTGGTGGTGCTAATCATCTTTTATCTACAGTTTATGTTTTGAACACCTTGATTGGTTAAAGTAGGAGGACTGTAATGCCTTTTAATAGAGCCAGGTTAGCCATTTGTCCTTGCTTCCACTATTTGTGCAAAGCTAACCTAATGCATATTTTTTTCTTTTTGCTAATACACTTAAGGTGGATGCAGTCAAGATGGTGCCACCAATTAGTTCTAATTAAGCCCATAAATAGATTTTGATCAGCCATCTTTGTGGGTTTGAAAGTGGATGAATAAGAAATCGAGCTACATTACACAGCCATTCATCAGTGACTTATAGGAAACCCTAAAAGATAACCCAATTTATTATCTTTATTACTCTGAATGGGACCAAAATTTAATTTAAAATAAATGAGGTTGTGTTCAATAAGACTTGAAACTCATCTGGAAAGTCTTTACTGATGTCATAAACTTAAAGAGAAATAGGGTTGTTTCAGTTTCTATACTATCATACTAATGTTTTGCCTCCTGGTGGTCATTATTAAGTAAAATAATTCAGTGGACTTATGGCTTCACTTTTTTACCCCAAAACGGCTTCCATCTTTAATATACAGTCTGTGATATCACTACAGACATAGGAGTAGTATCTCATCTAGCATGACTGCAAATACATTTCTTAAAATGTTTTTTTTATTAGCCAGTACTAGTAGTGATCCCATTTCAAATTGTATTTGTTTGGCCATAATAATTTTCCATCATCACAGCACTGTGCTCACTAGAAATGATGAGCAGTGAATTGATCAGAAGGGTTGTAAGCAAGTCAACAAATCATCAGGGCGATGATTCTCTCTCACATGCACAGCTGTAGTAAGAATCTGGGGCAGAGATTAGGCTGCTGACCAGCTGACTTGCAGCGGAAACACTTTTGTGCAGGACAAACATAACAGAAAATTCCAAAAGAAGGTATTTAGTCTGAATTTTAGAGTAGATCTATTGAATTGCCGCCAAAGTCGATCAAGATAACAGTTCAAGCTAGATTGGAAGGCATCCACTATGTTGTCAATAATCCCTTTCTGCAGATTTGCACATCTAACCACTACTTATAGGTGGTGAGTGAGAGCGAACAGTTTCAGATGTAATTTTACTGGGCAGCCTGTGTTTTCCCAGAAGTTTAAGAAGCCTTAGCTTTTTCTTGATTCATGTTTGATTTGTGTGTGTGTGTGTGTGTGTGTGTGTGTGTGTGTGTGTGTGTGTGTGTGTGTGTGTGTGTGTGTGTGTGTGTGTGCTTCCAGCTTCATTTGAGTTTTCCTTTTGAGCAAATTGGCATCATCAGAACTCAGAATCTTCTTTATTCTGTACAATATTTTGTGAACAAAACAAGCTGAGATTAGGTAACATAAGGATTTTGTTTGAGCTTGTGATGCATCTCTGCTTCTCTCAGGTCGAGGTCACCTTCAATTTTTTGGAAATCAGAGCAATGAACACCTACCCAGAACACCAGGTGAGAGCGGCGCTTCCTGCCAACTGTACCGTCGTAGCAGCGTTGACTCTCATGGGATTAAAACTGTCATTGTCGATACAGGTAATCATCGATACAGACAAGACCACCTACTCGCTGAGGCTGCAGACCCAGGAACAGCTGGATCACATGGTCAGCCACATCAACTACGCCCTCTCCAGAGTCTTCAACAACTCAATTTATGCGTAAGCAATGTCAAGCGTCGCCATCCTCGAGCAAAGTGCCGAAGCTTTCTGTTTTTGTGCTTTATGTTGCTGAGCAGCAAAGGCAAGTTGTCCCACGTTAACAGACTTTGACAGTGTGTTGGCAAGTTGGCAGCTTCACTTTAGGATTGCTTTCCTCTTTAACAGCCAAAAATCATTCTTATCTTGCAGTAGTTTCCCTCCAACCCATTTCTGTGTCATTGTAGACTCTTACACCTAGCAATCACTGGGCTTAATTTGCCAGCTGACACTGAGTAGGCTGCTACCGCGAGGCACGGTTTCGTTTTCTTGCTGTTTACGTAGTACTTTCAGTCAGTAGATGCTGTCGCCTCAACCCTGAAGTCAAAAGAAACACATTCTTATGCCGATGAAAATCCTACAGCGGGCACTGAACGTCCTCTACGCTTTAATCTAAAGCGGTAAAGCGCAAAGGATGCACACAATGAAAAGCCCAGAAAGTTTTGTCCTGCAGTCATTAGAATGTATGAGGAGGAAAGGAAGGCACAGAGTTTGTTTCCCTCTCTCTTAGTTCTCATCTACAATTTCTGAGAGCACTGGGATTGACTGTGCTCCACTATTGACCTGCGCAAGGCTATCTCTGCACTTTATCATCGTTCAGAATAGCTCTTTTCCATTAGGGCCGCGGCAGATGATTGCTTCCAGTGAGGACATTTAAAGAGAAATAAAGAAAGGGGAGAGAACACAGGGAGGAACCTTGTGTTGTGGGTTTAATTGTGCGGCCCGGTAACTGATTGGTACACGATGCAGATAGTATCTAGAGAGCGTGCACGTATGCACGCTCTGGGGCGGATGATGATGATTGCGGAGATAAGGCAGGGATTAAGGTCACGGATGTTGTTGGGTGTTGTGTGTGTGATTTTGTTGACAAATGCGATTAAGGATGGTGTGTGTTGAATTCCACAGTGTAACGGTGTAATCCTATCAAAAAGCCAAAGCAGGTACAGCCGCAGTACTATGTGTGAACACAGTATTTGCTTTCTGATCCACCCCTACACGCTCTGCTGACTTGTTGTGTCTTTCTGATGCAAATAAGGCAGAAAGGTAGAAAAGGTGGATGAGCTATGTTTTGCAGGAGTTCATTTGAGATCTCAACGTTTAAGTCAAATTTCCTTTTAATGTCCTAATTTCACTGGACGTTGTGTAAGGATGTAGCATTATGATACCTACCAGGGTGTGAGCCTGCTGGGAATAAGGGTTATACTCATTCATTCGAACTTTGGTGCATCCTTGTGTCTTTGTATAGTCTCTTGGGCACTACAGTACTCCGCTTAAGCCACTGGGAGTTCAATGTCTTGCTTAAGGACTCTTTAGCAACAGCACCAAAGGAAAGAAGTATAATATTTAGAATGTACTTTTCCCCAAACCTCTAACTGATACCAGAGGCCTTCTCATTACAAAAAATACTCATTAATAATCCAGCCGTGTGCCTCTCTCCATAAAATATAGATGACAAATATACTTATTAGCTATTGTTGCAGCAGGGTTCGTGGATTTTTAGTGAACCATCTCAATGGGCCACATAGAGCCCACTTTGATCAAAGAAACTCTCATTTCACATCAGATTAAAGATAACTACTTAACTAACTATACTTTTAATGCTATAGGTGTTTAACTAAGAGGTTTACCTTAATTACTTTTGTGTAGTATGAATAGCAGGGAAGTTCTAAAACTTGTGAAAATACAGTTGAAAGTCTAAAACCTATGCCTGCCTTTAAATTTCCAAAGGTGTCAGGAGATTGGAGTCTTAGCTGGGCAGATACTGGCCCCTGGGCCTTATGTTTGACACCCTGCTCTAACTCTGTGGGAGGGTGGGGCTTATACCAGTTGACATGTTACCAGTCTATTACAGGAAGACAAATGATCATTCACGCTCACAATCACATTTATGGCCACTTAGCATCACCAATTAGCTAAATGTGCATGTCTCTGGACTGTGAGGGGAAGCCGGAGGACTGGGAGAGATGCATGCAAACAAACAGTACCCAGCCTGCTGATGGATTTAAACCCAACAATTCCACCACTGTTCTGCCCTATAATGAGGCAAATCTCATTTTTATCTGGGTGCCATTGTTGCTGGTTAATCTGACAGGGAGAAACCTGAACCAGCTCAATCTAATAAAAAGAAATCCTAGCTAAAATGAAAGGTTCGGCTATTTTCACTTTATGTGCGTTCTGCAGCAGGCGTCTTTATTTAGTCAGAGGTTGTTTAGTCGTAGTATTACACCACAGGATGCCTAACACATGGACTTATTGCCTTTAACAGCTGAGTTTGTTGGCTGCACACTAGCTGAATGTCCTGTCCCTGCTCTTTCCACACATTTCCTGGCTTATCTCTACTGCATTATATGAATAAAGGCCAGACTAGACTATGGTTTAGGGGACTGCCATGAATGTAAGTATCCTGCTTAAATTATGATTCACATCAAATGAGCTTTTCAGTCGGATCAATTACAATTTTGTTTTAGTACAAATGTACAGTTGTTGATTGAATGCAGTACATACAATTACAATTATTAATTATTTAATAAGCATTTCACACATTAAGCTTCTTTTCTTATTGTCAGTTGAAATTGAAATTGTTTTTTCACATCTTCCCCAACAAAGTGGATAGAATTTTAAATGCTGGATAACAGTTTAGTCAACTGCAATCAAAAATGTACATATTAAATGAATATAATTCCATTCAACTTCACATGTACCTTGTGTTTCATTCAAATCTGCACATGATGGCCTGGGAAGCTCTAAGATGTTGGACATGGCAAGCATTAAACTGGCTGAACATCTGCACTTTGGCGTCATCATTGCCAGCACGAGCTAGCTTTGAATCTCCTTCCTCTCTTTGTTTCAGCCCTCCTATTTGTCGAGCAGAGGGAGAAATGCCCGATGGGAGTCACAAGTTTTCACCGAACTCTGAGTCATCATTAGATCCCCAGAAAACTTGCGGTGAGAGCCCTGCTACCTTTCTAACCACATCTCACACGCACATTCATACATGCAGCACTTCAGAGTCCATTCACACGCTGACTCAGTAGCTCACAGCAAACCATTTTGGAGACTTGTCCATAAGTGGGTCAGAAGACCAAAGTTACTGGATGCACTTGCTTTCTGCTAGTAATCCTATTAATCTACAAGAAGAGCTCCTTCATGGTTCTGTACTTTCATCTCACCTCAATATTTACAGCTAATCTCTCCCTCTCAGCTGACTATCTCTGTCTCACTCTTTTCGACTCCCTCTTTCATCTCTGGCCTGCACCCTCTCCCCTCTTCGTTTCTCCATGTCTTCTCCGCTACTTCATTCTGTCCTTGCCATTTCCGATCTGTCATGGTCTAGTTTGAATTGACTTGTTGTCCTCTCCTTCGTATTTTCAGGAGGTTTTTCTGAGACTTATGCAGCTCTCTGCGATTACAACGGTATTGGCTGCAAAGAAGAAGTGCAGTGGGTGAGGAAAGCATACTCGCAGAACAAATCCACTTGTGTTTGTTGTCTATATTACCTTTTGTAGATTGCTATTCTTTGTAGAGTGGAAAATATATTTTTCATGATACTGTCTCATATCTATCTCAAACTCTGTCTGTTATTGTTTGTTTCCCTCCTTCTCTCTGTTCCAGGATGTTGACACAATCTATCACTCTCAGGACAACAGGGAGTTCAACTTACTGGATTTCAGCCACCTCGACAGCAGGTGAGGTAGTTTACTGACATTGTGGCCATGCCTAGTCTTAGTACAGTGTGGGAGCTCGCACTGATTTGAACAGCTCAATTAACTAACAAAGTTAGTTGCAGAGAGCAAATGGACACATTAACGCAAACTCATTGTATTAGATATTCATTAGTTCTGCTGGAGTCAGTCTTTGGCAGATGTATGTAACCCACAGACATCAGCCAGGCGTTTGGCACGCTCACTCGCGCTGCTTTGCCAGAATCGGTCTGCAGCCACCTTTCTTTTCCTACTGATTTAGTGGGTTTTTTCTTCCTTTCCAGTCTGATATGGAATACCCGTCAAGCTACATTTCTGCACAAGTCAAGGCCGTTCCACTGAACGGCTCAGTATAGGTGTAGTTCTATACCAAGTTTTGCGTATGAGTGTGCAAAATCATTTCATTTGAAAAGATTCTCACAGGGATCACTTAGTTCCCAGATGGTTCCCACATACATGTACTTCACGTGATCAAATTAGAGGCAAGTACAGAGAAACTTTTGCCAGTTCAACAGAGGAAGGCTTTCTAGGGTGAAAGTCAGCAAAATCAGTTTTCAAGTGAAGGGCAGCAGATTTTGAGCTATTTATGGCCTGCAATTTTACCCGCTAGCCATCCAATTCACAGGTCTACGGAAACCACATTGCTTTATGGGCACGGATCTTTTGAAATGAAATAAGATATAGACCTTTTTTTTTCCTGCTTTCTTTTCTCTTCACCTAATCAGAGTTGAAGTGGGAGGTTTTACAGAATTATCCATTTGCTCCTGCTGGAGTTCAGGGTTACAGTTCTCTAATTGGTCTCTGGATGACAGCTTACAAAATCATCTCCTCGTGTAGAGAATGAAAAGTTTGTATCAGCTCAACCAAATTCTTCTCTGCTCTCGAGGCCCAGTTTGACCTTTTCATTCTGTCAACATAGAGAAGAGGGAAAAAAGAAGACATTATTACCAACATGCGTGAACTGATTTATGGCTCTGAGCTGTAGAAGATAAGAAAACTGCATAAATTGATTATGGGTCCAGAATTACCGTCTCACTGGGTTTAGGTGTGTTGTAAACAAATGTAATAAAGCGGTCGACGGGGAATTGAAAGT
Source organism: Simochromis diagramma (assembly GCF_900408965.1). NCBI lineage: Eukaryota > Metazoa > Chordata > Actinopteri > Cichliformes > Cichlidae > Simochromis > Simochromis diagramma. The sequence continues at coordinate 1,346,823 of NW_024387049.1, read as the reverse complement.
CAAAACTCAGCACTTAAAACTAATGGTGATTTTATATCCCAGTGCTCTGGAGTAAAGACCAAAAACAATAAAAACACATCTGTGTTCTTGGGCTTTATGAGTGCCTTGTAGTTTTGGAAGAGGTCTGCATTTTATTTTGCATCACGGTGGGCTGTTTTTTTTTTTCTTCTTCTTTTTTTCCTGTGTGTCTCTTCAGCTGTCACTATTCATCTTTTCTTACACGAGAGCGGCTATTTGTCTAACAAGACCCTCTGTGGTTAAAATTTTGAGTGCACTACTCTTCTGTTGACTCTCTGGCTCCTTTTCCCTCCTGTGCTTCTGTTGGGTTTTGTTAGAAGTTTGCTAAGATCTTAGATGATGTGGAATGAAACACCTTCAGAGGCAGAATCCACAAAAGATGCCATGTGTGCTCTCCTCTACTTCCCTGCTGGTACCTTTTTTTTTCGTCTGTGTGTGCGTCTACTTTTTCAGACGTATAGTGTCGGAGCACAGAACTTGCCCAGCTGATACGATCATAAAAAGATTTGACAGCTGACATGCAAAAGCAGAATTCAGACGAGCTTATTTTTGTTTCAAGATTCATTTATTTATTTGTTTTGTCCTTAAAAAGCCCAGAGGTGTATGTGTGGTTTCTACTTTCTTGTGTAGCAACAGCACTTCTGACTTAGAAAACATATTCACATTTAAAAACGTAGATCTCATCATAGGAGTGAAACCTTGCTATGGTGGTAAATCAAAAATCCATTCATAGAAACATGATTGCAGCAGAGGCTCATGAATATATTAATGTCTTTCGCATTGAGAGCCCAAATCGCTGCCTTTCTGTTGTTTTTGTTGTTGTTTGTTTGTTTTTTTGTACAATTTCTTCATATTCATTGTGATAAAGTGGGAGCTGCCTGCCCGTACTGTTTTTCAAGATCTTCCTTCAGCATATTGTTCCCATGAGCCCAGCCCGTATCAAATCACGGCTGATAAAGGAAGCGAAGAATATCACAAAAAAATAAATAAATAAATGCAGGAAATAATCAAGAAAGTCTGTAAAATGGCCACACAAACGATGTAAGAATGGGTTGTTCCGTGATCATGTGCCAGAGGCTATTTGTGGTGCATTACTCTTTTCCTCCCTTCCTTGTCCTTTCACATTTCTATTCCCTCCATCTCCCCCGATTGATCTCATCTACCGTTACCGCGAGCGACAGGGCGATGCTTTTTCTGCTGACTGCTGTCTGTCCAAACACAGACTGTGCTCACTCGTGTTGACTGAAAACGGACACCTTTTTTCAGGGCCCGTCTCGTCCTCGTCATCTTTGCTTCCTGTATTGGCTCCCCATTCGTTCTCCTCGGCTGAGTCGCTGTCACTCTGGGTTCTGTGTGTCTACTGCAAAGTCACAAATAGGTGGAGTGTGTGTGAATTTGGGTAGAGATTCTGTGGCTTCATACAGTTGCTTGTTTGGCGAGTGAGAGAGACAGAGAGAGAAAAAACTGTTACGCCTTGCTGACTCAAGAACATGTAGAGGCACCTCTTGGATTGACAGTCCACCCTCTGTGTGCATACACACATGCTAATAAGCGCTTGTCTATGTAGAGTGTCCAGCTGCTTTCCAACTTTCTGACTGGTTTAATTTTTCCTGTTACTAAAGTTGGACTCCATAACAAGCCGGGCCATCTGCCCCACCTGTCACTATTACTGGATCTGAGTTGTGTTTAGAACGGAGTTAAACTGTAACTTTGATTCATTGCAATGCAGCACATTCATATGCTTTGAATGGAGCTTTCTTCCTGCTGGACCGGCTGATAGGATTTGCTTTATTTTTGCAGCACTTAGAAGACTTTGAATTTTATTATGGTTCAAATAGTTACTGTCAAGATGTCAGTCAAGATGATGCTAACGCTATCAGACTGTTAGCCTAGATTAACCACTTAGACTCTGTTGAAAGGTTACTTAGCACCTGTAATACTGATAAATGACCTTATAGAGTATTTTCATTAATATATTGTTTGGCAAGTAGTGGAGAGTCTAAGGAATTTTGATCGTCAATTTGATGCCCAGCCAAGATTTGTTTATTTTAAAAATCCACATTCAAATAATAGATTTTCATAATTATTTATGTTCTGTTAGCTGCTGCTTGGTTGTTGTGTTTATGGTTTCCCAAACATGTATGTTGCCAACAAGGAAGATGCGGAGTGCCCTCTGATGGGCAAACTATGCGACATCAACTTCAATAAAATGGTTGAAGGGCATTTCTTGTATCTATTGTTTACATTACTTTTGAAATTTTCATGTATTTGACGTTGAAAATGCTTATACTGATAGATCGATAAATTACCACCAATGTACGATAAATCTGATAGGTTGATCAAGAGTTTTCAATCTTGGTACTTTATTAGTCTTCCTTCATGATAGTGATGCACTTATCTCTTTGCAAGAAAACAATTAAGCATACAGTACTTTGCAAAGGTCTTAAGCTATCCTCTTTTTCTTTATATTTTGCTAAGAATGGGAAATAGTGCAGGAGTTTATTGAAACCTGAACGGCATGAACTCTCTTAGGTAGCTTTCATGTAATTAGTAAGGAGTCTTCAGGAATAGTTCTCCGGGCTTCTTGAAGAACATTCAAAGCGCTTCTTTGGAGGTTGTTTGCCTTTGTTTCTGTTCTCTGTCAAGATGCTTCACTGCTTCAGTAATGTTGAGATTTGGGCTCTGGAGAGACCAATGATAAATAAAGCTGTTGCAGTCAGATTCATTGGTCAGTGTTAAGCAGCTTAACAAACAAAAAATAGTCTTCTGAAAATGGTCAGATTCAAGTGTCAGGTATAAGTGAAAATCTTACGTCTTAAGACAAACTTTTAATTAAACCAGGAAAACTATTTCTTAAGACCAATTTCATGAAATTTCACAAAAAAAAAAAAAAAAAAAAACAGGAAATGAGGGGTGATCATGTTTAGAATGATTTACCCAATGCAGACTCAAGGCACAGAATTAAAGAACAGAAAACAAACATTTATTAAGGCCAGGCAGACAGTTCAAAGGCAGGTGAAAACCATAAATCCAAACTGGAGATCCATGAGGGAAAACAGAGGTGTGTAAACAGTAAGATGCAACAAAGCCCTTAGGGTAGACAAAGGCTATAAATACACTCTACATAACTAGGGTAATGGGAAACACTGGGGTACACAGCTGGAACTAATCGGGGGAAACAAGACAAGGGAAGCAAAACTAAATACAGCACACATGAAACAAGACACTATCAAAATAAAACAGGAAGTAACTGAAAATAGGAACATTAACACAGTGAAGGAGACGTAAGAAGACCCGGAGAGTATGGGGGAGGCAGGATAAACTGAAGGAAGAAATGCAATATTAACAAACTATAACCCTGAACAGAAACTAGACAGCAAAACTAATAGCACTCTGTGGCTATAAATAATACATTTATAGTTTAAATAATAAATAATGATACATAATAATATAGTGTAAATAACAAACCCCAACCAGCAAAAGGAATAACACAAAATCTCTGAATAATACATGAAAAGTAAACCAAGAACCAAGATAAAACGAACAACCAACAGAACTAGAAAGTGCAAAATTAAAAAACACTGGCTCTAAAACCCAGGACCATGACACAGCCTGACATGTCTTAAGAAAAATAAGGGCAATTTTCAACTGTGTCTAATTTTTTTCCACTTTCTGCCAGTCTATTTTCATTATAAAGAAATGTGACTGTTGTAAATCAAGGAAATGTGCATACACAGCTTCTTAGCTTAATTACCTACTTTGTGTGGTATGCAGGTTGCGGGTACAAAAGAAGGCTGTAAAACTGACAAAAAATCAGACCTCTGCCTAGATAAAATTAATAGTTTTGGACAAGCAATTCTATGACATGATCCGTTCTTAACAGCCTGCAACACAATGCTTAATGGTCCAGAAGTTATGGCTTCCTCCTCTGCAACCCACTGAGTCAAATTGGACCCTTTGGCCTGCTAGTTCTGGCCCACAGTCTGTATGTTTGACATCTATGTGCTCCAATTATATTCTCTAAAGTACACCCAGTAACAAGAACCTAATATTTTCCAACTATGCTTGTGGAAGAACTGTATACAGTTAATTCCACACATTTCTGGGCACTTTGTTTTTTGTAGTTATTTTAGCCATTTACCAGAACATGAAGCTATAGTTATATGAGTTATTGAGTATGAATATTTGCTTAAAGTGCACATGTTCTCTGTCTTTTAACAGAAATACTGCATGCAGCATTGAAGAGTTATAGCCATTTTTCATTTCAGGCACTTAGATGTAATTGGACAAATTACCATAATCATAAATTAAACTGTTATTTTAATGCTTTATTGACAATTCCTTGCAGGTAATAGCTGCTTAAAGTCTGGGACCCGTTTGACATCACCAAACTATGGATTTGCGATGCTTGATCAGGCCTTTACTTAAGCTGTCTTCAGTTGTTGTTTGTCCTTGCTTCCTTGTGTTTTTGTTTTTCCTTCATTGTAATCGATGCTTGATTGGGTTAAGATGAGTTGATTGACTGGCCTTTGCATAATTGCCCATCATGACCTTTAAAAACCCTTCTGGGTAGTTCTTGCAGTGTTTGTCTGTCTATACCGTGAATCGCTGTCCAGATAACTTTGCTGCACTTGGCTGAATCCAAGCAGAAGTTTTAACTCTCCTCCTCACAGTTTACTCATCTGTTAACATCATCAGTTAACACTAGTGACCCAGAGCCATGATAGACCACACATGCCCACGTATCACACTTTCTTCATTGTGTTTTCTAGGGGTTGTACTATGCCTCCGTTCATGAGCTTTTCCAAGTCCTCTCCATGCTTTTCTCTTTCCTTCAGTCATTTTGCCACAGGCAATCTTTTCATCTGTGCAAAGGAGCCAGTTTCAGAGCTGGTCTGGCTTTTTCAGATGTTTTTTGTCAAACTCTTATCTGGCCTTTCTGTTCCGAAGATTATTATATTCTGAATGGATTTTTCTTTGCTATGGAAAGGATCCTCCTGTCAAGCACCACTATTATCTTCAGTGGAGTTTAGCCTTTCCTGTGGACAAATACAAGTTTATCAGTGAGTGTGTGTATATATGTAAACCTAATTATTATATATTATCCAGTCCTTAAAATCATCTCTTGCCTTTACTGTCACGGCTGCACAGCAGTCGTGTGGTGAATTGAGAAAAGGATCCAAGATGCAGGCACTGACTGGGGTGCGAGTGAATGTTTATTTGCAGAGGTGATAAGGTGACAAAAACAGGAGGAGCAGAGCGGGGAGTAAACCAACCTAAACTGGGGAAAACTAAAGAACTCAACTTAAACCAAACACGCACGGGAGGAGGAACAAAATACACAACGAAAGATGGCAGAGAGACACAGACTGAACTCCAGGTTACACAGAATGACGCAGACGGACATTGCATTAAACAGACAACGCGACAGAGAGCACAGGAAAACACAGGGCTTAAATACACGGGGAGTAATCAGGGAATGGGCCACAGGAGGGAGACACAGCTGGGAGCAATTAGGCTAACGAGACAGGGGAGAGGTAAAACTGAACACACTGACATGAGACATGAACTTTCAGAATAAAACAGGAAACTAACAGACACAGAGAACCAGACAGGACACTGAACTTGACAGGCAGACTCATGAGCAGACACAATAACACCATGGACAGACAGAGGGAACACAGAGAAGTGGGAGCAGGCAGGCAAAGAACAGAAACCTAACAAATGGCAAAATCACAACAGAATACACACTCGGAATGAACAAAAGCATAAGGAAACACAAAACACTGAGTCCTCAGACTCAGGACCATGACATTTACCCAAAACTGATTTCACAGATAGAAGTGTGCAGTCGATAGGGCAGGACTATCTGTAAAAACAATCATCTGATCGAACTTGAACACTCTTTAATTTTGTTTTAATGTATTGAATTTGGCAACAGGACAATAAAAAACAACAACAAAAGTGACAGTAATTGTGATCAAAGCTAAGCAGTGGGAAGAGCAGGCATATTCATTTAAAGAGACCAGCTCGGCCTTATTGATATTGTACAAGTTGCATAAAACAAATTTCAAGTTGCTGTATTTTCCAATTTACATATCCATATCAAAAATGATAAAACCCATAAATAAATAAATCATGAACAACAATAACTCTTAACCTGCGATGCCTTAAAAAAGCTTCATATAGAATCTGATATTTGAAAAGTCCAACTGTTTAACGTATTTGTGAAAAAGGTCCCACATCATGTTAAATTTCTGTCTGAAGGCCCTTGGTTTTTCAAAAAGTAGAGCAGATCCAACACATACTAACAGCTTCTCTTATCCATTGAATATGTAGGGGAGCTATGGGAGATTTTCGCTTAAGTCGTGTTTTACATTTAGGCAGTAAAGTAGCAAAGGCAGTATAAAAAACACAATCCATCAGAGCATTAGGTTCCACTGGTTTTCCAGTGATATTTGATCAGGATCTAAAATTTCTTCACAGAAGTGCTGCAAAACCGTGCAAGATCAAAACATGAACGTGATTTTCCTGGGACTTGACAACACCTGTCACAAGTTAGGTTTGTCTTTATAAAATTGAGAAATGTTAAACTTCGTAATAAATGTAGGCGGTGCATGCTTTTAAATGGAGTTAATCCAAAAAGATGATTTATGTGCATTATGAAGGGCATGTTTTGAAAGATTTCAGGGAAACCAGATGAAAGGAAGGATTCTGAGAATAAATACAGTATATGAAATCATTCCTTTCTAGTTCAAGTATCGAAAACCTGGACACTAAGGGAATGTTTTGCTCATAAAGCTACAGATTTGTAAATATCTAAAAGAAATTATGTTTAGGTTATCCAACTTTATCAGACAACTGATGGAAAGGGGCAAACGTTTTATTAATATAAAGATATTTAAATGAGGTTGGGCCAAGTTTGAAATGATTCATCTGTTAAATATGGACGAAAGACATGATTTACAGTTACAGGAGCAGATATTGAATATGTTCGGCTATGAAAACTGTGCTTGGATTGCCTCCAGATTCCCAGCCTTATTATACTAAAGACAATAATGTCTTTATTATACTCAGAAGAGGAACTTTTCATGGAGTGAGCTGAGGCTGACAGAGATACCAACTGACGAGAAGCAGCTTCCATTGTAAGCCAAACTGATGACAGCCAAAATGAGTCAGATTGCAATCAGAATTGAGTTATTCTTAAATTATTAGTCCAATAATAAAATTTAATATTTGGTAAACCCATAACTCCCAATTTTTTAAAACTGTTTGTAAAAATTGCTGTCTAACCTGTGGTGTGTTTTTATTTCAAATGGAGTCCTTGATAACAGATCACGAAATGCTCAAAATACAGTATTTATGTGCATTTATACTTTATTTTCCTTTTTGGTTAGTGAGGAAGAATAGTCCTGGCAGGCGTAAGACAGCTAAAGTAGAGGGGTTCCTTTGACACCTTTCTCTGTGATTGCTCCAACTGTATCTTGGTAATCCTGTGTTTCACACTTTATTTCCTCTTCACTGGTTAGAAAAGTAGTCTTTGAAATGTTATTGTTAAAGGAAAAAGCTTCGGGGGGTGTCTATTCCTGACCCGTATGCAGGAAAATCGGTCAAGTATCCATGTTGATATTGATGTGCATTTTCCCCAGAGCACTGTAAGAAATGACTGTTGACTGGCCACTCTGCTCTCTTGCCTCTAATTCCTTCTTGCTGCAGATGACTGAAGTTTGAAAGGGATAAAGTTTCATATCCCTGTCCTAAACCTAAAACGATCCAATTAAGGACATAAACTGCAGCAGATTGACCCACTGTGCCACCGCGTCCGCACGTACCAGTACAAATTGACACATAAACACCAACACGCTGCACGACTGAGCTGGATCATAGAGGTCAATTACATGTCCTGCTGTCAAAACATGAATCAGACAGTGCTGATGAATCTTGACGTGTGCATCATCTGCTCGCTTGCACAGACTTGGCCATGTTTGTCAGAATGGACTGGTCTGACGGCTGTCATGCTAATGAAAAAAGAACACAGCCTGTAGCCATTTTATTCCTCTGAGATAAACTGTAATGTCCTGGCTACTGCAACAGAAACATCCTTGGTCCGATTACACTCTTTCCTCCTCCTTTCCCCCCCTTTCACTCTGTGTTTTCCTCCGTATCATCCTTTCTTCATCTTTTCCTGTGTGTATTCGCTTTCTCTGTGCATCCCTTCTCTCTGTGTTGCTGCTTGTTTGTCAGATGATGTATAGCAGGTGTAGCAGCAGTACGGCCATAGTTGGACCTTGGAGGATTCTAAATAACACCCTCTCTCGCTCTCTCTGTTCTCTCACTTTCTCCCTCCCAAACGCATACACAGGATCATCTGTGGGCTCTATGTCTGGGTGTACAGTAGTGGATGTAGCAGTGTTTGAGGTCTGTAGTTGGGATCAGAGTGTGGCTTTATTGAATAATCCACTGACCCGGCCATCGATCTTTACATCTCTCTCTCCTTTCCTTTTTTTCCATTTCACTCTGCTTCTTCTCCTCAGCAGGACTGCAGTATCAGTCATCTTTTAGAAAGCAGCCCTGTCCGTGCTGTTCTCCCTGTCACAATGATAAACTGCTTTTTACCAAATGCAGAGCATAGAATAAGTTTGGCCTGAGATAATGCAAATTTATAGATCAATGGGATCAAATGGTTTTGAGCAGATGGAGTTTGCTAATTTAAAGTTTTGAATTTTATCTGTCTTCTTCTTTCCAGGGACTTGGCAGTGATTGTGGCATCCATTGCCTACAACACCTGGTTCACCAAGCTGTACTGCAAAGACATGCGCATAGTAAATATCTTTTTTTTTAATCTCCCTCACTTATGAACTGTCTCCCCAGATGTAGACAAACAATGTTTGTAAATGTAAATGTTTGCTCTCTTGTGTTGTCTATTGATTTATTATTTTATTAAATCAGCTTGTCTCTTTGGCGTTTTTAGAAAATTATCATTTCTTTGTGTTTCTCAAAACACTTAATAGTTACCATGCTAACACTAAACTGTCGGAGCATTACGGCTACCGTAGTCAGGAGCTTCCTGGAGTGATCTGAGTCCTAAACTCCATCTGTTTCAGGTCCCAAAGTCAAACGAACACTGGGGCGTCAGTGAGAGTTAAAAACTGTCCTTCATCTTTAATAAAATGATCAGCGTTGCTGCTTTACCAGGTGTAACAATTAAGTTTAACATCCTGGCATCATGAAAACAGAATCTATTAAATTTAACGGAGTTAGAAGTTAGCAGGAAGTTAGCTCGCTAGTTTGCACCTAAACATGATATACCATGTTCTGACTGAGAGATTTCTGAAAAAATTAAAACGTACAGCTCTGCTATCACTTCCAACATAAATGAAGACAGGAAACTAAACAGTAGTGACATTTGTAGGGTTACTGAAGTTGGACTAGCTGGTATATAACATTGTGCTACGTGATCGCTAGCGACACAGCTATGTTAGCATAACATAAACACAGTGATGCTGGAGGATGAATGCTAATTTTTTCCACTCGATAAAAGTTAACGTGAAGGTTCCCGATGGTTAGGGACAAATACAATCGCGTGGCAGGATGCTGTAAACCGACCAAACGTCAGTTAGGAGAACAACTGAGATAATCCATCCACAATACGAGGTTAGTCATTAATATACTGCAACAACATGGGAATAGAGTGGCTGTGAGAGAATTAAACATTAATGAATCAGTGGTAGGGAAGTGGAGGAAGTAAGAAGAATGAGCTGAGTAAAGTTTGACTTATCTGACTGTTTTGTTTCGCTTAATGCGCCTTATAATGCGATGTGTCTTATGGTCCAAAGAATATGGTAATTTATTGAAACTTTATCATAGAGTTAACTCTTATTTTTAGTCTCAACAAAAATGAAATGGTAATTATACTCATTATAATTAAGACACTGATTGATTTTGTGCCTATTCGAAGGCATTGTGTGTAAAACCAAAGATAAGATATGATTTGAAGTTCATTTAAAGATTTTTTTCTAACATCAGTCTATAGACTTCTTCTTTAAAAGCAGATACAGGGCAGATACAGCACCTTATTTCCATTGTGCACTGGGTGGATTTACAGCTTGTTTTTTTTTTTTTTTTGAAAAAATAAATGAGTCGATCCTGGTTTTGGATCATTAGACAAATAGTAATTTGTAGAATAGAGCATCAAGGTTTTTAGGAAACTATCATGGGCTTTTTTTTCTATTTATGTACTTAATCTTTTATAGGCACAACAATAAAATAGATGCAAAAAATAAATAAATAAGTTGTAGATTATTTTGTTACAGCCCTGCTTGTAGTTCACTTTTTCTGTCCTCCACTGCGGCTCGACACCACCACGTTCCACATGTGCTGTGTGTTTTTTCTGCAGGGGTCAGAGGTGGTGGACCAGGTTCTACACACAATCAGCAAGTCCAACAGTCTGGAGGAGCTCACTCTGGAGAATGCGGGACTCAAATCGTAGGTTTCCTATTTCCTGACATCATCATCAGCCCTACACTCGCCTCTCTTAATCTAATTTCCTCTCCTTTTCTTCTCCTTGCCCCTTCACCTCTTCTCTTTTATCCTTTTGCACTCTCCAATCTTTTCTCACTCTTTCTCCTCCTTTGTCTCCTCTCTTTTCACTTACACAAGCCTTGTCTCACCTCTCCACCTAAGCTCACCTCACCTCTCCACTTCTCCTCCCCTCCCCTGCTGTCTCTCGCCTCTCTTAACCTCCACTCTTTCATCCAATAAAGCTCAAATAAAGCCTCCCCACCTATCTGCTTGTAGCAGGTGTATTGTTTCTCCATTGAAATAGATGTGAAATTTTGGGCTTCATCTGGCAAGACATTCCACCTTCTATGTATGGCTTGTATCATTTAGCAGAGCAGTTTTCTTATTTAGTATTAATTGAGATGAATTGGCTGCCCGAGGGCACGATGATTTACTGCAGCATATTGATGGAGTTTTTATACTTCCCCTGTGTTAAATCACTTCCAATAGAAAGGGTCATTTTTGTTGGAGGTGCTCTACAAGCACTATGCCAAAAGCTCTTACCTTCAACAAGAGAATAATAGACTTCAATACAATACAATATGTTAAGATACTCAAATAGTATATGATTTAAGGCGCCTATACTGACAAATATAGTTTCTGATGTGGAATTTCAACACAGATTTCCGGCACAAATATAAAATGTCACTTTTCACTTGATTGTTTACTTCAAACATTAAAGGAGATCGAGTAATCCTGACTACATGAATGCTTGGAGATTTGTCTTGAAATAAATAGCAATTCTGCCCAAATAAAACTTTGGGAACAACATTGAATGTAAATGTTTTTTGTCTATTTTACCTTTTAGATCTTTGGGAACTCTACCTGTGAGATATATGTTTTGGTAACTGGTAAATCTTCTGCTGAAATTGTTGTGTCTACAATCAGAAATTAAGAGATGTACCTGCGAGCGGGATTTATAACAATACAGCTAATTTGGGACCCAGTCAAACTCCAGAAGTCAAACTAACTTGGAAACTTGCCTTGCTTTCAGGGCTGTAGGAGACATCTTGTTCCAAGTAGTTAAACTTCCACTAATGAATATGTATATATATATATATATATATTAGGATATTCCTGTGGGGTTTATAAATCTGCTACTGTATAATTAATTTGTTCTGCCATTGTGTACATATTGTTCTGTGGATGAGCAATATGTGCAGAAGTGTTGGGAAGCAGTGGACATTGATAAACATTAGCTTTCATTCTGAGTGGTGTTTGTAGCCGACAGACAAAAGTAAGTCAATTATTCACAGTCCTTGTTTCTCTCCAGAGGGAAATGTTTGACTCTTTACAAGTTAGATGGAGCAAGTTTACTAGCTAACTTTGCTTGGCTGTAATCTGGGTTGGTTGTTCATGTTCATCAGAGTTTTGTTCAAACTAGCCTTGGTCAGCTGAGAATAAGCTGCCAATTGGCTAAAAGACAGAATAAGTTGTACTAGTGCATCTCAAAAATAGAAAATCTTGAAATTTTCTTGAAAATTTCTGTTTTTTTAAAAGATCAACTTATATAAATTCCATAATCTTTAGATGTAAACTGACTATTTCAAGCATTTTTGTTTTAATTTTGAGCTCAATATTTATGAAAATCAGAAATCCAGTATCACATATTATAACAATATTTGTTATAAAAGATGATTTAAATATAGAAATGTCCAGCTTGCTGTGTGATTGGGGCTCTTTTACCAGCAATTACTGCATCAGTTCTGTGCGACATGCAGGCCATCAGCTTGTGCCACTGCTGAGGCGTTATTGAAGACCAGCTTGCTTTGATAGCCGGTGCTTCTCATCTTCTTCTTAATAATACCCCAATAGATTCCCTGTGGGATTTAGGTCAGGAGGGTTGTCTGGCCAATCGAGCACAGCAGTATCACAGTCAGCAAATCATTTGGTAGTAGTTATATGGCACTGTAGTCAGGCAGGTACTGTCCAGTCCTGCTGGAAAAGGAAATCAGCATCTCCATAAAGCTGATGGAGATGCTGGATGGAAGCATAAAGTGTCCTGAAGGCTTTTGGTAGACCAGTGAACCAATCTTCAGCAACTCCAGCAGATGACGTGGCACTCCATATTGTCAGACTTTACAAACTTGTGGCTCTCCACTCTTCCTCTTTCTCAAAACTCTAGAAAATTAATTTTCAATAGAAATGAAACCTCTTTTTCATCTGAAGAGAAGACTTTGGACCACTGAGCACGAGCCGAGTTTTTCTCCTTATCCCAGGTAAGATGCTTCTGACATAGCCTCTGGTTCAGGAGTGAAACGATATGAGGACTACGACAGATTTGTAGCTCCTTTCTTAAAGACGTCTGTGGGCGGTGACTTTTGATGCTCTGACAGCAGCCGCAGTTCACTTGCAGCACGGCTCTCCTGTGTTCTCGCCTTTTCTTGACAGTTCTCTCAAGACTGTTTATGCACTTTTTCCTGCCACACTTTTCCCTCCCAGTCAACTTTCCATGCATACTGTTCGACACAGACCTCTGCACACAGACAGCCTTTTCAGCATTGAGCTTCCATGGCCTACTCTCCTGAAGGATGTTGATGATCTGGAAAACTATCAAGTCAGCAGTCGTCCCCATGATTGCAGCTAAGTGTGCTGAGCTAAACCAAAAGATGCATGTTTATATGTTTTGAACCATATTTTACTTAAGCTTGAAATGACATATTCTAATAATTTGAGATGCTGGACTTCTGAATTTGATTAACTATGAGACCCAATTGTCAAAATGAAAACAAAAATGGCCTGAAATGTGATGAATTTGAAATATTAGAAAGTTTACCTGATTTAATTACATTACCTTTTTTGAAGCATGTGCAAAAGCAATGCTAGCTTAATTTAAAAAAATCTAAAGTACCTTTATCAATTAATTGGTACGTTTAAGCAAAACACTGGAATTATTGTAAAGTGCTTTGAGGTAAGACAGGAGATTTGTTTCGTCAGTATCTGAGATCGGTATTGAAGTTTCAATTTTGCAGAAATAAAACTTTTCTTTTTAATGTTGTCCACAGGGATTTTCCACAGAAGATGGCATCTGCGTTATCAGAGAACCCAGCCTCTGTGATTCACTCTCTCAACCTGGCTCATAACACACTAGACAACCAAGGTACCAACCTGGACTCTATGAACTCTTCTTCACTCCTCCCGCTGTCTCTCTCAGGGCAACTTTGATTGTTTTTTTTGGGGGGGGTTTCTGCCCCATGTTATTACTTCACAGCTTTTGTTTGCTTTCAAAGAATTCAGAATCAATCCCTGTCCTCACAGAACCTTTTATTTTCTTTTATGTCTGTTTTTTCTCATTTTTTTCTTTCATATATTTCAAGCTGTATGTTTTGATTGGTCTTTCACTGTGGAGAAATCCTTTATTTTTCTGGTCTCACCGCTCGCCACACAATCCGAACCTCTTAGACCTTTCTGCACACACACACACACACACACACACACACACACACTTTTTCTTTTAGTCTGTCTTTATCTCAAGTTTAGTCTCAAGTAATGTCAGGCAAGTCAGAGTCGAGTCTCAAGTCACTGGTGTAAAAGTCCGAGTCAAGTCACAAGTCTGAAACTTTGAATTTCAAGTCCTTTCGAGTCTTTAAAAAAAAAAATAATAATAATAATAATAATAATAATGAAAAAAGCATGTTGCAGTTATATGCTAAATGTAAATATTAGACCATGTAATTTTTAAATCTGTGTTTTTCTCAACACATGACAAAATAGTGAACTTAGAAAATATACACAAATTGTGAAATTGCACCTCTTTAAAATACAGCTCAATTAAACCTAGCTCCAAGAATAATTTTCACTGACAGTTCTGAGATAAGCTGCATGTTATTCTTGGATGCGGTTGTAGGACCGGTGTCGTGCCAAAGTAGGTATCCCCGACAGAATTTGTTTCCCCTGTGCTGGGAGCACGCAGGAAGTACTGATGTTTTCATTTTGTGAAAAATTAGTATCGTTACATTACCATTCAGTTTGAGGGTTACAACAGAAAATTATATATTTATTGCTCACGGGGTATCAGATGGGATTATTTTAATAAACCATAAACATTTTGGCTAATAACTATTTTTATTCTCCTGTAACTTTATTATATAAAGAGCTAAATCCTCCAAAGTTTCAGGAGAAATGCGTCATAATAAGAAGTGTTTGTGAACGAAAAATCAGCAATGTGGGATACTGTTTGTCCGTGATTTACACAGGGGGAACAAATTGTGGCAGGACCAGCCTGATATTATTTGTACCCCACTATAACTTCGTTGTATAAAGAGCTAAAATCTCAAAAATGTCAGGAGTAGTTAGTCATTATAAGAAGTGTTTGTAAACTAAAAATCAACAATGCGGGATACTGTTTGTCCGTGATTTGGACAGTCCAGCGTGTGCTCCCGACGCAGGGGAAACAAATTCTGTCGGGGATACCTAGTTTGGCACGATAGTAACTTCAGGTCACTGCAACAAGCCCAGGTACAGTTTACCGACGGATGGGTACAGGACCTTGAAATGCACCGTGTAGAACGAAAGACCATCGTACGTATCATAAGTTTACCAGTCTCACAAATCGTCGTCATAAATACACATTCGTTAACCGTTTATTAATAGGACCTTTGAGCTCAACGGTAATTAATTAGTAGTGGAAATAATTTCTGGTAGCATCACAGAAATGTAGCAGTGACAATAATATTGTATGCTGTAATCGTACTGGACAATTAGTGATACAAAACAACTGTTTTATCCTGTGAATAAAAGTATATGTTTTTGTCAATGTACCATAATAACAGAAGCGAAACGCAATATTGTGTCAGGACAATTCACTATTTATGCACAATAAATAAAGGAGCATAGCGCAACAATTTCTGTTCAGCGTCAGACTTGCTTGTAACCTATATCACCAATTATGTTAAGAAAAATGACGCATTAACTACAACAGCAGACTGACCTGTGTGGAAATGCTTGGAGCAGACTAACCTGTGAGCTGGAGTGTTCTGGGACGTTATATTTGGTCTTTGAATGGCTGCAATCCAGGCCACCCGTCGCCTCTTTGTTACTTCGGAAACATGGCTCGAACAATTTCTCTTCAACGACGTAATCCGATAACAACCGATCTCTTTACCCGTCGGCTTCCCGTGGCTGTCATGCGACCGGCTATTGCAGTTAATAATACAACAGCTTCTTGCCATTTTTGTGTTTCTTTTTTATCGCTGTGATTTCAATTGAAAGCCTGCGTGCGCTAGTACCTCTTGCCACGAGTTCCCAGAATCCTTTGCGGTTTTACCCCTGAATGACGTCACATTTTCAATCTCTATATAATATGCATGTTAAATTTTATATTTGGGGTGAAATATCAAGTCTTTTCAAGTAAACCGGTTCAAGTCCAATTCAAGTCCCAAGTCACTGGTGTAAAAGTCCAAGTCAAGTCACAAGTCTTAGAACATTTTTTCAAGTCAAGTCTAAAGTCATAAAATTAATGACTCGAGTCTGACTCGAGTCCAAGTCATGTGACTCGAGTCCACACCTCTGACACACACACTTTGCCACTTTGTGATCTGTCTCTGCAAGTGAAAAATAAACACGCACAATTCTATGGCGTTATTTTGGTGCCACTATTCTGAGCGCACATAAAAACATTGCAGGTGCAAGTGTTGCATTTTGAGGAGAAATTTATTTTGAGCAAAAAAAAGCCAAATTTGAGTGAACAAAATTTATTGCTGCATGCAAAAAATGTATTTCAGTGTTTGCCATTATCCACACACACACACACACACACACACACACACACACACACACACACACACACACACACACACACACACACACAATAGCAGCCCCTCTCGCTCAGTTTTTGCACTTGCGCTCGCTCGCATTGTGTTGCTCGCGCTCTCAACATTTCTGCCCGTGCGCGCTCAACTCTCTCTGTACACCGTTATATTTGTGCCACAAAACCAGCCAATCACAGACTTGGATGCAAAAAAAATCTGATTGGCTGTTTTGGTCTCCAATCAGCTCGAAATGACGAAATGCAATATCCCAGAATCCATTTCGTCCAAAACTCAAACGAGGCAGTGGCGGAGGACCACAGAGTGGCGGAGTTTAAAATATTACTCTTTCTGGGTCACAAAATAAACTTTTAAGATATTTTCATGCGAGAATGGTGCTGTGTAACCTTCAAATATTTGCTCAATTTATCAAGACATCACATATTTGCATAAGTGCTCTAACGTTTTCAGAGATGCCTGTTACCCACCAGCTGGTCACTCGGGTTAAACATAATATATAAGGCTGAACTGACAAAAAATCACCGACTACACCACCAGGTATTATAGGAAAAACCATAAAGCCTTTGAACTAAAACAAACGCTGTTGTGACAGTGATGTACACTGTCTTGTTGGTATATATGTATGATTTGTAACACCTTCATGTTTCCCTCTCACCACATATATCATACCACCGATATCATGGCCAGCAGCTTTTACAGCTGTGGCTCCAGCAAACTTCAGCTGATACTAGAAAGTAATATTAAATAAATTCTAACAACAGCTGATCAAGCTTGAACGTGCTGCTGTTGTTTAGCGCGACATCCGCTGATTTCCTCTTTCTGGCGCAAAGTGGGCGATAAACAAACAAGACGATCAGCTGATCATTGATCAGTTTCATGATTGAAGTAGCAACAGGAGAGGGTGGGGAGAGAATGAGAGAAGAAGGGGCAGCTTGTGTCTTTTTCATTGTAGCTGAAGTCAGGGATGAATCGCGTTCCTTTTCCCCTCAATACGGATGTATTGTAATTGGTCCAGCCCAGAGTTGATCATGACCAACTGGCTAATCCACCACCTTTCATTGTTTATACTGTTACAAAGACAAACAAACAAACATAAAAATGAAAAATCACCATCGGCCCACCAGGCAAATGTCCGGTATGCGGTCAGCTGGTGGGTAACAGGCATCTCCGAAAACGTTAGAGCACTTATGCAAATATGTGATGTCTTGATGAATCAAGCAGATATTTGAAGGTTACACAACACCATTTTCGCATGAAAATATCTTAAAAGTTTATTTTGTGACCCAGAAAGAGTAATATTTTAAACTCCGCCACTCTGTGTTCCTCCGCCACTGCCTCGTTTGAGTTTTGGACGAAATGGATTCTGGGATATTACATTTCGTCATTTCGAGCTGATTGGAGACCAAAACAGCCAATCAGATTTTTTTGCATCCAAGTCTGTGATTGTGCTGGTTTTGTGGCACAAATATAACGGTGTACAGAAAGAGTTGAGCGCGCACGGGCAGAAATGTTGAGAGCGCAAGCAACACATTGCGAGCGAGCGCAAGTGCAAAAACTGAGCGAGAGGGGCTGCTATTGTGTATGTGTGTGTGGATAATAGCAAACACTGAAATACATTTTTTGCACGCAAAATTCATTTGCACGCAGCAATGAATTTTGTTCATTTGAGCAAAGAAATTTGGCTTTTCTTTGCTCAAAATAAATTTCTCCTCAAAATGCAACACTTGCACCTGCAATTTTTTTTATGTGCACACAGAATAGTGGCACAAAAATAACGCCATACAATTCAGGCAGCCTGAAGTGTGTGTGCAGAGTCAGACCTTACATGCATGCAAACGCCACTTATTAGCTCATTTCTGTCCTCACGTCTGACACTTGTCACTTCTACTCACCTCACAAGTGAAAAGTGTCGGGGGGGGGGCCCACATACTTACTTTATTGTGATTGGAGCTGTAAAATGACTGCAACCTTATCACAATACAGCAAAGGATGACCTTCAGTCTGTGTGTGCGGTTGCCTAAAGTAAAACTTCTCTAAATACAAATAAACAAAAAAAAAAAAAAAGGATGCGAGGGAGACACGAACTAGGAGACAACTTTTGGCATTTCAATGAATTCCATTTTTAATAAAAGCAAAGCCTTTCATATTATCTCCATGGCTGCAGTATATTTAATGAAACTGCTGAGCTGAAACTCTTTTGTTATATACCGTAAGCTCCTTTTTGTACAAGGTGCTCATGTGGATTAGTCACTGCAATATGTTTAAAAATTAAGGCTGTAAATTATGTCAGTTGGGTTTTTATTTATTATTTATTTTTAGAATTACAAGGACATGGTTTGGAGAGTACATACATAAGGGAGTCTGTTACATGGCCAAACTATATATAAGCTCTGTGAGGGCATATAGATGCAGGGATGTACTGTAAGCAAGCCTTTTAAGATTTATGCCCCTACTGAAAAAATGATTCAAAGAAAGCATGAAATACCAACGCTGAGATTGAAACTGTGGAGAAGAATGTGAAGAATGTGCTCCTTTTGAAATCGATGCCAGCGACAGTGAAATTTTTACCAATGTGATGTACTTTTTGTAAAATAGGACTGTGTGAGCATTATTGAAAGTCTGACCTGAGCAGAATACAGTGGTGCTGAAATGAGTAAGAATGTTCCCGGTCCACATGACCATCTTGATGTGTCACTTTCTCTGGGTTCAAACATTGTTGGAAACATTTGCGATTTGCAGTAGAAGCAGGAGTTTTGCAGACATGCGACTGATATTTTATTTACATCTTCTCATGCAAATGGAAAATATGATGATGAATGGTTTAGCCGATTTTGAAGCTTAAATATGCAAAAAAAAAACCAACCCTCAACTTTAGTGTTAATCTCCAGGTACGTACCTTTCTTTCTCTCATTTTAAGAGCAATTTCCTGTTAATATACCCAAAATTTGTGATGGTGTTCTCTCATTTTCCCAATATGAATATTTGAAATACTAATATTCATCTAAAGCAGCCAGCATTGTTAATAACTTGTAATATTTCTCAATTTTGCTGGTTTTAAGTTAAAGGGTCTAAATTAAATAATGCATATTTTGCAAATTGTAGATTTAGGCCTGCAAATCTGCTGTCAGAGACTGGACATTCAGATATTTGAGTGACTTCAAGGATTCATTCTTCTCAGAGTCCATAGTTACAGAGTCATAGTACCAGATATTTACCATAACAATAACCCATCTCAAGTAGTTTTCTATGTAATTTCCTTCTAATACGGCCTCTAAACAAGTTATACTAAAAGATATGTGAAAACACCCCTACCTTCATTCATTGAAATATTTTTTTCCGGGTGGTCAGTGTGCAGGTGATCACATGCCACATGGCCAGTGTGCAGCAGCAGCCCAGTTTGAATCCCACTTGCAGCCCTTCACTGCTCCACTATCATATCCAATCTAAACCGGTCACATGTGAGACATTTGGTGAACTGACATGGAATGACCAAAATGTTATTTAATATAGGCTAACATTTCAGATCAATTGCTTTGTATTTTCTCATTTAACCTGCAAAAAATATGTATCAGTTCTCCATCACCATTTTCCAGAGCCCAACATAGTATCTACAAGTTGCTTAACCATTTCATAATTCACTGTTAATGAGCAAGTCTGTTGGCATTTTTGTGATTTGTCACTGAACTGCTCATTTAATGTCTTTGGTGTAGATAGATCAATATATATTCTCTTATGTTTAAGTGATGACTTGACTTTTCTCTCTGTCTTCCCCCACCCCTCCTCCTACCAGGAGTTTCCAACCTTATTCAACAGGTGTGTCGCCTTAACAAGGGCCTGCGTCTCCTCAACCTCTCCAAGACTTCACTTTCCTCAAAGGGTAAGTGTGCAGCAATTAGACACAGCAGCCCCTAGTGGCTGACTGTGTGACAAACACAGATTTTTATCATTGTGAGTTCATATTACATTACACAAAGCAGTACAAAACACTGTGTCTTGCTCAAAGACAGCTTGGAAATTGTCTGTAAAAGCTAGCTGTAAGCCAGGTTCACAATGGTGGCCTGCTGCTCTAAATGCAGTTGCATTTGAGCGGACAATTGCTCAAACAGAAATGCAGACCAGTAAATGTCCCACGTGAATCAATCCAACAAATAATAATCAGGTCAAAACTGAAAGTGGTCGATTATTTATATAAAAAAAGTATTCTCCATGAAATCCTGTGTATTAGCAGAGTGTCCCAGTTTTATTGCTTTTATCCCAAACAATATATTAAACAGTATTAAAGCAGATTCAAAAGGATAATGTTAATACAGATGTAATTCCATATGCTTATAGCTTATTCTTTGATGATTGTTGCAAATTACAAGTAATTCCTGATCTTAAATGGCATTATGGGTAATGATTATCTGATTTAGCTCATATAATGGACATTTCTGTCGTTACAGAGAACAGTATTATTATACTACTTGAAAAACACACAATGTTGTAACAACAATAAAATTTTAAAAAATGAATTAAATTATTAAATACCAAAAGTACTACAAAAAAGCTAATGGCCAAACAGGCTAATCTTTACAAGCTAATGTGACGTCAGGGGTAAAGCTAGCTGGTGAGATACAGCTACAGCTTTCCTGAGGGATTAAACTAACCCAACCCATTTCAATGAAAAAGATCTATTTTTTTGATCCAAGATTCAATTTGTTATCAAGTAGTGAAATGCCAGGAAAGCAAGGAAACCAAACTCTGGCTAAAGCTAACTAGCTAACTAGCATATTTGGAATGTAACAGTCATTTGAGTTCGATTAATGAGACTTGTTATCTTGGTTTTGCCTGTAAGTCTTATTTTTAAATGTGCTAAATGATTAATATGTTTAATGTAGTCACTGTACTTGCTTGACAATACATGTATACTCATATAAATATATTTTCTGTTCTTTAGCTTGCAAGTTCTCCCCCCTCTCAAATCTTCTGCTTGTGCATTTACTGCTCTGCTCATTTTCAATGCAGAATAGGCAAGGAGATCCCTAATTTAACGGCATAGCTAAATGCAAACTTCATGCTACAGATAGTGACCTTGACTGCTTTTGTATGTTATGAATGGGAAGACCACACTAGGTGCCGTTTTAAAAGCCACTGGGTTGAAACAGTGATTTGGGAGAATGCAACGATGATACTGACCTTGAATGTTGGGTGTTGGTAGGTGGGTTTGACTTTGCAGGGGCTGAGCACTTTTTGTTGAATATTTATAGATCTCTCTCGCTCCCCCTCCTTCCTTCTGTCTCTAAAACACCTATGCCAAGCAAAGCCCGTATGCACACTTATGCTATAAACACATGCTTACGTCACCTCTCAGATGTTAATCAGACATGCAAATAAGCTGATGCATCCCAGGAACTCTCACACCATTACTTCTATAGACACTTGACAATGTCACACAGACTAGTTGGCCTCTAAAAGTCTGTGCTTGCAGCAGAATCAAGCAGCTGATAGATGGATTGAGGCAGAGTGTGGGGTGGATTAGACACTCTGCCCCCTCTTCCCCTCATTTCCCTCCTAATCGCTACAAATTAGGGATGAACAGCTTACTGCCTTGCCAGCTTCAGATAGGCACATGCAATGGCTGTCTTGTTCCACCCTCCTCTCTAGTGCTAAAAACACTTCCTGTTGGTTGTTATCAGTGATATATTTTAGATTGAATACAGCACAGAGAAATGGTAGTTGTAGGCTTTGCATTTGTTTGGCTCTCATAGATGTTTCACCAGTGCTGTTGCTGTGTCTGTATTTAAGCTGTAACCTGACATGGGGTGCTGTGTGCTGCAGAATGAGGATTTTAATGAGGGCTTCCATCAGGCCTGTGGCTGTAATTGTGTAGTGATCTGATTTATACATACTTTTGTTTGGCTTTCAGGGCGCACTTGGAAACTGGGATAGTGGGTAAAAGGTGGCTGGCTTCCTCTGAAAGCTCTTTTAGTACAAGCCTGTCATGCGCTGACAAGTCTCTGCTCAATTAGTTTTTATTTTTTTGCCACAGATTGTCTTGTTTTTCTTCACCTCTTCAGCTTTTTTATTCCTGAGTTGCTGATATGTCATGTCCAGAGCATTAAATTGGCCCCCTGAAAAAAAAAAGATTATAAATGATTAAATTAAACTACTGTATCCCTTCTCTTTTAATCCTTTATCAACACCCCCCCCCCCCCCCCCAGGTGTGGTTTCATTGTCCCAGGCACTGTGCTCAGCTGACGACTATTCCAATTCTCTGCTGCATCTGGACCTTAGCAAAAACCCCGGGGTCTTATCTGGAGAGGACGCTACAGTAAGGCACAAAAATTGTTGCATTGTGTGTTCCCATTCAAATATATTAATGCACACTTACTGTAAAAAATCTTGAGTGGAGGAGGGGGGGGGAGGAATCTTGTAATATTATAATAAAGATTTTTTACACTTGCCCATCAGGAAAGAGTCAATGTATCATTGCATGGAAAATTCTCAGGCCTCTGTTACTTACACTGTTTACAATATCTTAATTCTGATAAACTGGAAAATCATCATTTTTTTAGTGCTGCTGTTATGCCACCTTAGGATGGAAATGTAAAAAAAACAAACAAACATGCGTACATAAATATTGATTCTGACTTTCTTTGACGGAGTTGACCAGGTTCAGTCAGTTTGCGCAGTGAAAAAACATTTTTCAGCCCAGCTGCAGATTCTGAAGGCCAAAATGCTTCATTTATCAGACCACAGGGGCTTCTTCCAGCCTACTTCAGAGTCTCCCATGTGCCTCCTGGCAAACTGTAGCTGAGATGCCTGCGCTTTCTAAAGAATGATCATTTTCTTTTCCACTTCCCCATAAAACTGTGGAAGATGAAGCGCCTAGCAAGTTGCTACTGCCTCCACAATCTCTTCAGGCTTTCAGGCTGAGCCTCTGAAGCTCAGCACTCCTTCGTTGTTGCCTTAGCTGCTTAGTCAGTCTTTTTTTTTTTTTTAAATCCATACCCTGACTTGTGTGTTTAGGTCACAGTTTAGCTGAGTTGCTTAGAGGGTTTTTCCAGGTATTGCAGATGCAAATCTCAGATTTTACAAATATTAATAGTAGTATTTATACTAATAGACATAAACAAGTGAAACATGCTTATATATAATTAAGACATTTTATGTCTATAATATAATATGTAATATAGGTTTATACTCAAGTTTAGATCACTTTACAGATTAATTTTGACATTGTGATCTAGTGAAAATCAGTCATTTTCTCTATATCCAATCAGTTCAATTCAGCTTTATTTATACAGCGCCAAATCACAAGGCGCTTTATATTGTAAGGTAGCTCCTGCAATAATACATACAGAGAAAAAAACAACAATCATATGACCCCCTATGAGGCAAGCACTTTGGCGACAGCGGTAAGGAAAAACTCCCTTTTAACAGGAAGAAACCTCAGACAGAGCCAGGCTCAGGGAGGGTCGGCTATCTGCCGCGACCGATTGGGATGAGAGGTCGGTGTCAAAATGCAGGATGCTGTTCAGAACATGACTGATGTATCAATATATCAGCAGCTGTTTGTACTGGCATTTATAACAGTTGATAAATGGAAATCTAAAAAGTAAAGGATATCAGAATATCAGACTTTTAAATCACTAAACATCAGCATTGGTCTTGGTCTTAAAAATCCTACATTGACCGGGTTCTAATGATGTTAACTAATTCCCATGTGAGAGTGTATCAATTAATCCAATGACCACTGCCCTTGACTGTCTCTTAAAGTCTCTCTCCTTCTTCCCATGCAGAACCTGTACCTTTTCCTGGCCCAGCCTAACTGCCTGGTCCACTTGGACCTGTCTGGGACAGACTGCACTGTGGACTCGGTTTGTACTCGCTGTCTTTGTTACAGTCGATATCCACCCATCACTATCTGATCTCATCACTAGAATGGGATTCAAGCCAAGAAACCGAAAGACCTAGCGGTCTGAATATGAAACGCCTACCACACAAAACCTCACTTTATTCCATATCTCATAGAGATTCTCTCTGCATAATGCTTTAGGTGAAAGTGGGAGCTCTTAGAAGGGCCAATAATGAAGACGTATAACCTTTGTGATTTATACAAATTATGTCTTTTACGGAAAGCACACAGAAGCATTTGTTGCAAGCTTTTGTTCGCATCTTTGTTGTTGTGAGTATGTCTAAATTTAGCATGTCTGTGAGCCAGTGTGACAAATGGCATCTTGCTGTGGTAGCAGATATGCTAACAGTGGAAAGGATGATGGAGCTTTCTCTCAGGGAGAGAGTTCATTGGCCACACTTGAACATGTCTGTCCCTGCAGATTACTGCTGCGATGGCAGTTAGTTTGCTGCAAATATGCGATACTGTGTGGTTAAAAATGCTGAAAGTTACAACTGTACTCACGTTTTTAACGTCTGTGTCTCCTTAGAAGATGTAGGGGTTTGTGAAAAGGTCACATTTTATTGTTCATTCTCAGTCATTGCTGCTTTGTCAGTGCTGTGTTGCTGCTGATGCCACAGAACGCCATAGGGACAGGCAAGGTTGGGTAGAACAGACATAAATATTCTTTTTTTTATCGTTTCCACCACGGCAGTGAGGTTAAAGGTCAGAGTCGGCTACAGATCTAAGATCTAAGCACTGCCATTGTTCAGCGGTTCAGAAGGACAAGATCTACAGTAAATGCTCCATTTTCTGTACTGACTACTACAAATACAGTACACCAGAACTTTCAGCTACTTTATACTTGTATCCACCATAACAGGCAACAGAATTTTATCCTTATTACCAAACTACTTCATCTTAAACTCAGTTTAGTTTAGCATAGTTTGGAGATTGTTTTTCATACAAAAATTATGATCAACCTGCTGTTCAGTGAAAAAAATATATTTAAAATTTTTTTCGATTTAAATGTTTTGAAATATTTTCAAAACTTGATTTGATCTGGGCTGAATCCCGTAGAGCTTTACCACGGCAGGTGGAGTTGCATTTAAAGCTGCATTTAAATGTGTTTCTGCACTGCTAACCATCACGAGTGAAACCCAGCGGATTGTTTTGGACTTGGAGTAGATAAATATTGAACAACATGCTGTTTTGCACGCTGTGTGTAGACTCCTGCCGTTTTGAAGGCTTCAGTGAAAGTAAACAGGTCTATGTTAGCGAAGCACTGGCTTTTGCATTAGCATTGCATGCCAGCTAGTTACAGTTATGGCATTTGACATTTTGTTTCACTGAGGCATTAATCTCGTGCTAATATATCCTATACTATTATAATATATAATATACTGCGTTTACATGGTTTTGCTACCAAGCAGATCCATCACAGCTGGTGCAGTCTGCATGAATTCTAAGGTGTAGGTTACAATGTACAGCTGCACCTTAGACTTGATGTAGTACTGTAAGTCAAGCTTAGTGTAGGAACCTTTCTTACTTTGTGTTGTTTAAAGAAACAGACACATTTTTTTGAGTAGAATGACAAATAAAAGAATAACCAATGGTTACTGTTTACGAACACCACATGACAGGTGCTGCAGTTTTACATTAAAAAAATACATTCTTAAGCTTTCGTGGGAAGGTGAAAGTATAGAGTTAGTGCTGAAAACAACAGGATGTAAATACTTTGAAAGTCTGCTAGTAATGGCAGACCAAACTGTACTTTATAAAAATGATTCCTGTCACCTAGATTTAAAATTACTACATGAACAGGGATCAGTTAATACTGTAATGTGTAGATATATTAATATAATGGGTCATTCTGTGCAATACTTCTGCCTCTTGAAGAAATGCAAAAAAATTGTACTTTTTCTTTCTCCAGTTCATTTGTATCACAATAAATTAAATCAAAAAAAGAAAGAAGAAGAAATCAAATGAAAAACTAAAGCTACAGTTTAGAGAACATCTACCTCTGATTTAAAAATGACAAAATAAAAAAAATCAACACATAAGGAAACTTAAAGGAAGTACATATTTAACCTTTGAAAGAAGAAAGAGAAAGAAATATCACAGATGTAGATTCTAGCTATAGATAAATTCTCTTTATCTAAAGCTTTTTGACACTAAATATTTATCACAATACAGAATAATTATGTTAGTTCTTTACAATTGTTTAAACAAGTTTTAGTGTGGAACTAAATCAGAGCACAGACACTGGCTAACCTTGGGTTTCTCAAAAATATAATTTCCTCTTAATTTGTACTTATTATTATGTTTTTTGGGGAAAAATGGGGAAAAAAAGAAAAAGGCAAACAGTTTCTGGACTTTTCTTGCCGCTGTGATACGTTTACTTTCCTCCCTCGCCGCTCTTCACTTGAGCAATTTTAACACCTAAAAGCAGCGAGCTTGTCAGCCAGGAATCTGTTTCGCAGAGGACTAGCCCACCCGTCCTGTTAATGTGGGCAATGAATTTTATATTGAATTATGTGCATGGATGGAAGTCATTGCTTCTCTTCTGCTTTATTTCCAAGTTGAACTTGCTCACCTTCAGAGGGTGACAGAAAGAGTTCTCTGTGAGACCTGCTTAATGTCCTTTTTTTTGTGCTAATTGTCATTTATCCTTTAGAGAGGAGCTATCTCGGGGAAAATTAGTCTTTTTTAGTGTTAGCTTGTTGGATTGAATTATTAATACGTTTCTGTTTTTAATCTACGCTTGACACACAGACAACGGTCGATTAATCAATTTGCGTGATGGATCACACTGCCAGCGAAAAAATGGATTTGTCCGATAGTTTAACCTCTCACAAGTGATGGGATGCTGCTTAAAGTATTCCAGGGAATCTGGGTTTGGTTTAATGCCAATCAAATTTGCGTCCTCCTGCCTAACAAACACATATTTATCATCTTTATTTTAACATTGGGCGGATCACAGGTCCCTGCACATTCACTTTAGTACTCTCTAAAGCTCTTTATTTTGAAAGTCAGCCATATCATCACAAGGCATGGCTTGATTGATAATGGCCTCTGATGAATGATACATGGCGCTGTGCAGCATAATGCAGCATGGATCATATAGGCAGAGAACTGCATGCGACACAGCATACTTGGTTTCCTGCACGAATCCTGTACAGCTTCTTTTTTTTTTTGAGGCATTAAACATTTGATAGATATCCAGTGCAACAAATTGAAGAATAGTAATTCGTTTTTCCTGGTATGGGCTCAGCTTGACTTTGATTCAGTACAATACAATTGCACTTCTTATTGCCCATTTGGTCCTGCTATCGGGAATTAGTAGACTTCTCTGACAGATGAGCACTTTCCGTACACTCTTTCAAAGATTGGCAGAAACACTACTGTTTTTTTTCATTTGACTGCTGGAACTCGGGGCCGTTAACCCTTAAATATACACGGGAAAAGTAGCCAAACAAGACTCCGTTTTGTATAAAAATATCACTTTTATTTTTCAGTCTACATTATTGTCGCTCATTTAGGGTGTAGATTTGAGTAAGTGGTGACGTGCAGCAGCTTCCAAATATTCTGAAACAAATATTAATGATTCAAACCTTCATTCAAACATTTCTTTAAGGTAGAGAGAAAATGTTCTCTGTCAGTCTTTCACAGAGAATAAAATTAATTCAGTGTTTTAACTAAAGTTCAGCTAAAGTTCTTTTCCTGGCTGAATGCCGTACTGAGAAACCTCGTTATTTCTATAGGCCTCGTTTATACAAGGATAGTTTCAATTCTGAGTACAGGAACAATGTTACTTAGCATTTAAACTCCAAAGAGATTAATTCAACAAATACCAAATTTAACAGAGTACAACTCTCCTTCACAAGTGGAATTCTTAAAAAACTAAATCTTACTTATTCTTTCAGATAGTGGTGACTATTATTTGACGTGATTAGATTGCTAATAGTGTTGCATCTGTGTGGAAGTAGCAATTTACCCTTTATAAAACTTTAAATATAGTTTAGTAATTAGTCCACTGGTTCAGGGAGATGGGCATCGTCACAGTGAATGGTATTTGGACTGGTGTTTATATACCAATAAACTACTCTTAGTGAATACTCAGTGTTTTGAGCAAAATACAAAATAGATTTACCAAAGTAGGAAAGAAAACAAAAGCCTGTCACAGGATTACAGTTTATATGCTTTTCTTTGTTTTTGTCCTGTGGATGCAAACAGAGATTGAATCACAAAACACCTTGTTTTTAGACTCTAAATGCAGTGAGGGGTTGCACTAGATAAACTGTGAATCATGCAGAATTTGTCGTGAAAAATATATGGTTGTTCTATTTAAGGTCACAAGGCCCAAACATTAGTGTGCTTGTTGACAGTCAGAATGAGAAGTTTAGTAAAAGGTTTTGTGCACTGGAGTAAAAATATAGAATTGACTTTAAGTGAAACCAGATGTTGATATGGGGAAAATGACTATGCAGTGGAACTGTTAACAATTGAACCATTTTTTATAAGCTCACCATGTTTTATGTAGAATATTTATGTAATGTATTTCAAATGTATTGAAAAGACAAATACAAATGCAACAAAAGCTCAAGTAACTACCTTTTATACTCAGATGCAGGGATTTAGAGTAAGTATTGTCCAATGCTAAGTGGAATGAATGAATGAATGAATGATGCAGGACTGTGAGCATCTTTTATCATGTACTCCTCTCAGCCTCAGAGTTTCACTTTGTTTAGTTTTCACCCTGTAGAGGAGAATTCACAGCACTAATTTCTGACGATGTCATATTTCTTGGAAAATCACATGCAGCAGATGCTAAATGCGCCTGTTTGCAGTTGTAGAAAGTTAATGACAAACACTGCATTATTCTGTGGAAAGTCAAGCCATATGGCACAGAAGGATCAAATAAATCCCGAAACGAGACTGCTTTTTGTCCTGATTTGACCGCCTGTCGTATCTCGTTGTACTTGTCCTTTTTTACAACATGCAGAGCTTCTGCTAAATTCTATTTTTCAATTTCAAGCAAGGCTGTCTTTATACTTCAAAATATATATTTACTCAAGAGTCTTCACATTGCTTTTGTGTCAGCTTTAATTTGTGCTATAACTGTTTTTTCAATACTCAAGAGCCAAAATAACTGTTATACAACACAATCGTGTTCACCATAGTGAACATGACACCTCCCATTTATCTCTCTGTTTCTCTGCCAGTTGTTTGGGGCCTTGCTGCGAGGCTGCTGCGCTGACCTCTCCTACCTGAATCTCTCCAAGAACTCCTTCTCTCACAGGTGGGCATTCACCTCAAGTGTAAATCCCAGTTTAGGCTATTTTTATTTGAATATAAATAAATATATATATCAGTTTGCTTAATATGACTCAGCCAAACAGCTCTGGAAATTTTCCAGTCAGGAGGCACAGAGGAGAGCGAGCATCATCATTTATTTCCCGTAGATTAGCGTTTAGCCCTGGACCTCGCTGATAGAATTAGCATACAAGCTCACATCGCATCCCTCATTTATTCTGCCTCGCTGCATCTGTGTGTGCCGAATGTTTCCAGCTTCCTTTAATGTACACATGTCTCTGTTTGCTAACAGGTTTTCTGTCTGTCAAGCACTTGTATGCATGCCCAACAGTGCTTGGGTTGTTGTTGTTGTTGGCATGCGTGTTGTGTGCGGTTGAACCCTGTGTGTGTTTGTTATCTTCACTAGCAGGCAGAAGCCGTTCCGGCTCTCATCATGTCATGTCCCACAGGAGCCTGGGAGCTTCCCTGCTCAGCATATTACATTACAGAATTACAGAGAAAGAAGTTGGTGAAAAATGAGACTAATTTTAGACGGGAATTATTGTTCCAATCCCCAGGCTCCCATGCCTCCTTCTTTTCCCCTATCCGTGTCTACTTTTATCTACTCTATCTCTCTATCCATCTTTTTTTTTTTTTTGCACCTGTCTTCCTTTCTCCCCTTCCTTTTACTTATGGCATCTATTCTCCATCAGTCTTTTCTTTCTGCTTTTTATCGTTCCCTTTTTCATAACTCTTCTTCCCTCATTTATACCTCTCTCCTTTCCTTCCTCATCATTCTCAACTTATACGCCCCACTCTTCCTTCCCTGTATCCTTATCGCTCTACCTCCTTCTACACATTTTATCATCTTTACCTTTGCTCTTTCTCATCACATTCTTCCTGTGTTTGTAGTTCCTAGTTGCAGTCCTCCTGCTGCTCTTGTGGTATTAAATGCACGCTGGCTCGGTGCTGCCGGTCGGATGGCTGCTGTGTTGCCGTAACGACACGAAGGCACGAAACTGAACCGACTTGATAAGAACCGACCACCTGACTGCTGCTCATGAATATGGAGCGGGCTGCCTCAGACCACTCCTTTACCCTTTGCACACATACAGATGTGGTCACTTTTGACTAACAATGAGGAGTCTATGAAGATGCTGCCACACAGACGTGCAGGCACAGTTACAAGTTGCTGATAGAGCTCTCTGGAGAGTGTTTCATGAGAGAGACAGTGACACCGTATCTGCTTATGTGACAGAAGCCATTCTGTATCCGTGCAGCTTCGACGGGCTATATGCTAATCGTTACAAATGGGTCAAAGGAGAGCTGCTGTTACACATACTGGGAGGTTATCTGAAAAGGAGCGACTTGTGATTGTAGTGCAGCTGCCGGGGTTTCTCTCACTACTGTCTTCCTCAATGTCTTTATCTTCTTTTTTCTTTTTTCTTTTTCCTTGTGACCTTTTCCTCTTTTTTTTAATCCCTCATAACTTCATTTTCTCCCACTTTTCCCCCCTCTTTATCTCACATTTTCCCTTTCTCATTTCCTCTCTCGCCATGCAGTTTAATCTTATAGCCAAGTTAACTTGGTTTTGTCTGCATGGGGCGAATGTTCTAAAACACGTTACTGTACTCTGTCAACCATGCATTTGCCTAATGGGAATTCAGACGCCACAGTTCGGCACGTTTACTTCCGCCCGTGTGCGTACGCCACTTTTAAAATGAGCGCCCGTTAAAAGTTAAATGTGTCCCGGTCAAATTTCTCAAGGCCAGCGTGGCAAGTTGCTAAATTATATTCTAATAGACAGTCATAACAGTCAGTGTGAAGCACTGGGTCGTGTGCACAAGGACAATAAGGGCTCGGGCTCACGCTGCAATATGCACACAGGAATTTGTTGAAGTGGAACAGAAATTGGAAGGGTGTAGTGATTATTCATTATATTCCCAGCCAGTCAAATTACTGCGCTCATATCTGTGAAGCAGCTGTGCCAAACACATGACAAAATTGTCTCAGCAATCAGAGGAGAGGAGAGTGCAGAGCAGCTTTCCCTTTTAGGCTATTTTGGGGGACTGGTGCAGCATTACAGGGTGTATTTCTAAAGACAGGTGATGTCTCTCTTTAGTTCTGGCGTGTTTGTGCAGTTTTCATAACCGTGGCTAAGTTTGCACTTGCTGTTGGAGATGCTTTGAGGGGACTTCCACAAAACGCTTCCTTCGCCAGCTTTCCAGACAATTTTTTTAACATGAATCTTTTAACGCCCTGCTCTCTGAGACTGACGTAGCAGCTGCCTAGGCCTGACATATTTTCAAGCTGAAGTGTCAGTGGAAGAGGAAACACTAAAAGTAATTTGTGTGTTTCTGGATGTTGGAAAGTAAGGCTGACAAAGTGTTGATGAAGTTTGAAGGACTTGTTTGAAAGTGTGACTGTGTTTCTGAAATGGCTTAATTCAGATAACGGAGTCAAAGTGTTGATCGAGCTTAAGGAAGCCATTACAATAAGGTGCTAAAGCATCATTGGAAAAGACGAACCTTAAATGATTATGATATGTATGATTAAACTGTTAAAGTAAGGAATAAGCCTTTTATTGTAGTTTGCTGTCATATTAAACCAACAATAATTTGGTGAATCATCAATTCTGCAGTCAGGATAGATCAGGGACTCTGAACATATGGTATATATAACTCCACCATCACCCCTGGGTGGTAGTTTGTCTGTTCTTCTCAAGCTTGGGTGCTCTAACAGAGTCCTTGGAGTTTGGGGGTTCTGCTAATTAGGACTATGCTCTTCTGGATGGAGATCTCTGATGTTATAGTTCATACTGCTCTTGTTACCAGTGGGACCTGTTTGGATTTTACTTTTCAAATCTGCTCCAGTTGTTTCTTTAGCTCCTTGTACTCCTAGTACTCTATTTTCTCATGCTTCTTCTTCCTGATGTTGCTATCTGCTGGGATTGCCACATCTGTCACAACTTTTTTCTAATCTTCCGTGTCAACCACCTCTATGTCTGGTTGGTTGGCTGCTTGTCTGTCTGGAACTGGAACTCCCACAGGACCTCAGCCCTGTTGTTCTCAACCACCTTTGGTGGGATTTCAAATCGGGACTTGGGGACTTCTAGTCCATATGCGGCACAGATGTTCCTGTAGCCTATCACAGTCACTAGGTTGTGCTTCCAAATGTATGCGTTTCCAGCTTGAATCTTACATCCTGCTACTATGTGTTGGATAGTCTCCATGGCATTTCTACACAGTCTGTAGAGACGGTTGGCTGAGCACTTCTAACTGTGGATCTGTTGCTCAGGGCCTATTCTAGTGGACAAGGACATATTGATGTTCAAAGCTGGTCAAAGAAAAAAAAAATCATGCTGAGATAAAACTTTGGTTTTAAACTGTGGTACTGGGAGTGGGTATGACATTGATTTTGGTAAAAAAAAAAATGTTCTTCACCCTCAGCATTTCAAAATGCAACATGCATGCCTGTGCCTATGTGCTTCATAAAATACACTGGGTTTCAGGTGGGAGGGACTGAATGTAGTTCAAATCCCTGGTGGCTGCTTTCATAGAATTGTTAATGAAATCAGCCGCAGCTGTGCTTTTCATGTCAAGTATAAAAGATTGTCTATCTCTCTATATATAGGGGTTTTTTTGACTAGTGAACTATGAGGTAAATTTTACTTCTCATGAGTTTGCTTTCAAAGTGCCTCATCAGTGACAGCAATACTCATTTATCAGGTAGAAGCTAAAAAAAAAGAGTTTTGTGCTGCACAAGTAAACAACATATCAGCCGCCTGAAAAGCAATAGCAGGTAATCTTTCCAAGAAAAACAAACTTCATCTTTCTGCAAGATGAATTCATCCTTCCCCTCACTCTCTCCTCCTCCTCCTCCTCGCCACTCATGACTTTATCGTTACTCCTCTAGCCTCCCTTCCTCATCCTCCCCTGTGGTGAATTATGTGTACAGCGCGGGGGCTGGAACGGCAGATTGACAGCTTTGACAAGTGCTAAACAGATCGGAAACAGTACACTATATTCATTCCATGAATGCCGAGTACAGTGCCTGCTCTGACTCAGAGGAATGTTGTTCATACATGGAGACTTATTCTCTATGCTTCCTATGATGACGGGCTAATGTGCTGTATATGTCAGGCAGATGGTTAGATAATAGGTCCATGTTACCTTTTAAGTGATGGCAGTAATTAATGCCGACTTCACCTTTTCATGCTGTCGGGTTGATATAATACTGACCCAAATGTCGCAGCGAGCATCTTTTTTGCTTCAGCCTTCTTCTGGCTCTCTTCCCTCCCTTGTTCCCCCCCTGTCATTGCTCTGCTTGTCTACTGCAAATTCTCTGTCACTCTTTATGAGCGTATCAAGTCCTCCTGTCATCCTCGCTCTTGTTATAGATCAGTGTCATCCTATTTTTCGGTCTGCCTGATTAAGATTTAACTTAAATGCTCTCCTCGGTGCTCCTCTCCCCCTCTGTTTTAAAATCTTCCTGTTTTTTCTGTACTGTCCTTTTTCCAGAAAAGCCAGAGATTCTCTGCCAACTTTCCGTCAGTTCTTCAGCTCAGCATTCAGCCTCACACATGTCAGCCTGGCCTCTATGAAGGTCCCCCCTGATTCGATGAGGTGAGTCGCTGTGAAACGCATGGATTTTCAGGGAAAATCAAACTGGAAATTGGAAGTGCTGTGCAAAAGTCTTGAGCCACCCATCATTTATGTATATGAGGAAAATGGGAAAGAAGTACAACAATTTAATTTAAACATGTGGAGGCGTACATGGACATAAGTATATAAGGCAAAAACAGTTTGTACAATTCTAACAAGCCTGAAAGTCAATGTTTGGTATAACCACCTTTACTCCTTAACACAGTTGCTTTAAACAGTCTCCAGGCTTCTTGAAGGACATTCAATACTCTTCTTTGGATGTTGGCTGCCTTTTGTTCTCATCTCTGTCAAGATGATCCCACACTGCTTCAATAATGTTGAGGTCCAGACTCTGGGGAGGCCAATCCAAGACTGATGGTGTTTTTCTATCCATGTATGTTTTTACTGCATTGGCTGTTTAGGATCATTGTCATGCTGAAAACTGAAGCTGTCGCCAGTCAGACATGTTCCAGATGTTGCTGCATGGTGTATCAAAATCTAATGGTACTTTTTTGTGTTTGTTATTCAGTAAATTTTAACAAGGTCGCTGACACCACTGGCCAAAATGCAGTGCAAAACTGTGACAGAGCCTCCACTGTGTTTTACAGATGGCTGTAGACATCCACTGTTGTAACCTTCACCTGAACCCCTCCATATGTTGACAAGGATTTGAACCATATTTGCGTTAATGACTTTATAAGACTGGTTGCCAGTGATTTTCAGTCCAGGTCTTGTGCAATTTGGGATACCTCAGCCTTTTCTCCTCATTTCCTTTCCTTGGCTTCTTGACAGCCACCCTTCCACTGACACAGTTTCTGATCAGGCATCAGTGAACAGTAGATTGATCTACTGGAGGACCAAATCCATCTCTCAGGTCCTGTGTCAAATATTTAAAGTTTCCTACTAATGATTGAATGATTCATACGTCAGTGTTAAGTTGCTTAAGAAATAAAAAACAAAACAAAACAAAAAACCCATTCCTCCTTAAATGGCGAGGATTGAAAATGACTTAAAATCAAGCAACGTCCAGCGGGAGGAAAAAAACCCTGTTGCTTTTGCACAGTACTTCAGGATCTTTTGTATGTATTGTTATGTGTTACTGGACCTTGGCTCATTACATTGTATTTCCATATGGCACAAAAGACTAAAGTTTATTTGATGGTGGAAAAAACAAGATATAATCCCCAAGAGTCACAAACCTGTATCCAGATATAGATAAAGGAGAAAAATGCCAAATAAACAAGTCAGTCAGAAAAATGCATCAAAACAACCTTTCAAAAGCTGCTCTGTGAAAATGCTCATAGTTCTGACAGAAGAAGTGACCTGTGAAGAGAGAGGTCTCTTTTCTCTTATGACACATAGATCAAAGTCAGCGCTGGGCACAGTTGCCATAAAGGTACCAAAGCACTATATATTACTAACTGGCATGTTAAGTCTACATATAAAGAGGGTCAAAGAATATGCTCAAGCTCAGTGTCTGGCAGTAAACTGGTAATTGTATGCTGTCATCAGGACCAACCCATGATAATTAGGGGTGCATATGTCTGATAAGCCAAATTAGAATCTGTCTTTATGATGTGACATTATGACAAAACCAGTCATAAGAAATTGACTTTTTTGTCATCAGTCTTCAGGTTTAATTACAGTTTCATTCAGGGAGTCATACAAAGGAGTATTGTTATGAAATTAGCGCACACCCTAAATGGAGTTCTAAACAAAATTGGGTTGGGCTTTGCTTTAGCTCATAAGACTGTCAGTCGAACTCTGCTGCCATCCTGTTAGAGCTCATATAGGTTGTGCTACTCAAAATGCTCTAGCCTGCCCACAGTTGCTGTGGAGGTGCAAGCAGCTTGGCAACCCACCATTCCTGCTTTGCCTTTCATGCTGTGTCTAACTTGATCAGTCTCATACTTGCTGTCATTGGTGTCTGCTCTGTAATGTGCTAGGTTTGCTGCTGCTATCCCACAAAAGACCCCACACTGTCAAATATAAATTACTGCAGATAGAAATATCAATCATCTTTAGACTCTTGTGGTCCCGACCTAACTACTGTTAGTTTTGTATTCTAATTATGTATTGATACACTGGGTCTTCTTGATGTGGCTACAGTATAAATATTCTGCTGACTATACGTTTAGCTTTGACCTGTATATCATCATTTGTGACAGCCAACTGGCATCTGATTCTCTTCCACTTCATTTGGGAAATCTCTAGACGTGATGCATATACTGACTTGGCAAAATATCCTGTAATAAATGCCAAGATGCCAACAGGATGCGCTAATATAGACATCAAGCAGCTACTGAAATATTATGCTAGTATTATTAGAGGGAAAAAAAGCTATAAATTACCTGCTAAGGAGACGCTGGAGAAAGTGTGTTCCTGTGCCTCCTACATACTTTATGACTGAAATTTGGAGAAGCCACTTACTCCTACAAGATAAGTTTAAAGTCCTTTTTGAAAATAGAAATATTACAGTAGGCTTGGAATTATGAATTAAGCGAATCTGTTGCTTTAAAAAACCCCACTTTAATAATTTTTTGGATGATGTCTCCCAGCATTTCTACTATAAATTTCATGCACAGTAGGAGTAATGAAATCTGCAAAATAATCCAATTACGGGATGAAACGCCTTAAGTGAGCAAACGCGGACTTGAGGGAGACACGTTTCTTTCTTTATGATATTGGACGCAGCATTTCCCCCTCAGACTACCTGCCGAGCAGCTGTGCGATCAGGTACATTTTTTACTTTTGCGGGAGAATAGTGATGAATGGAAACTTTGTGGGTACAGCCAGAACTCATATTCTGTTTAGCTTCAGTGGAGGTTGATGATATATGTGGGTTATAAGACAAACTCGCGCATCTTGTTATTTTTAACTCCTAACCTTGTTCAGGGTGTCACCGGCAGTTTTGACTGCGAGTGCTGAAGAATGAACTCCCACTGGGGCCACTCCAGCTAAAAATGTATCCACTCATGATGCTGTAAGCTGCTTTAGTTTCAAAACACTGTATAAACTGAACTCAAGGAGGAAGACTGCTGAAGGCTTTTCGGTTTTCCATCCAAGAGGAGACTCGTAGAAATGGGAGAGCCCCCCCCACCCAATGCATTATTTCTGCATTCCTATTCCTGTACTCTAACTTTAATGCATGCAGAGGCCTTGATAGGAGGAGGATAGTACCCTAACCTGTCCTAATTGAATGCAAAAACCGCCCAGCAAACAAGGTTGCCATTTTTCTGTCATCATTGTTTCAGTACAAAAATAGCTTATGCCATATGGAGTGTGGTTTGCATCCAAACCACCAGTGAGAGTTAATCATCAAGGTGCACATTAGGCTTCAAATGCTTTTCCTTGACAGTGGAGCCAGTTCACTGTTCCGTTAGTTGACTGGCCTTCAATCAGCTGACACAGACTGAAGCCCCCGTGTTGGCCAGCTTCCACTGTGCTGACGTGTCTTTGTGGAGGACTCTATGCCCACCAGCTTCAGGAGATCTGTAGCTAAACCAGCTCACAAAGCAGCCAAGCAACAAAAAAAAAGGAGTTTCCCAACGGGGATAAATGGAGTTTTGCAATATTACAGTTTCTCTGCTAGGCGTATAGCCTGCTGAACACAATCAATAGCAGAGAAAACAAAGCAAAATGCCAGCAATTGGGATGATTGCGCGCTGCGTGATGGATCCCTGCCAAAATGGATGGAGCAGACTCCCCACTTAGCACTTTTCCTCATTACCTCCTCATGGTGCATAACTCTTAAATGTGTATTCATTGCACAAGAACAACCTCCAGCAGAGCCTTGATGTGCAAATGTGTTTTTTTCCCCGCATCCAGCTGGGCTTGTGTAAATGTACAGTCGCTACAATCGGCCACTTCTGAATAAAACTTGAAGGTTTTTGAGGTAATTTCTGTTGCCAACTTAGTGAGCTATGAATCTTATATTTAAGCTACTTTTCTCTAAATCCTTTAAGATGGTTCTTAAACTTTTAGGTGTGCAGAGGAGAATGTGGGGCAGGAGGGGGGGTTGTTAGAGGGAGAAAGGCGATTGGATTTAAGTGGAACTGATTTTTATTTATTTTTCTTTTCCAATGTGGTTTTTGCTCATCCTTGTGCCTCAATTGACCTGTTTCTCAACATTTCCTCTTATCTAACTATCATTTTCGTACCCCTTTTTCTATATCTGCTTCACGATTAATCTGTATTTCCTCTCTCTCGCTCTCTTTCCCATCCCATCCTACCTCTGTTTTCCTTCAGGGCGCTGTTCCTCGGTTTGTCCAATAACCCTCATATCACTGATTTACACCTGGACATCAGCAGCTGTGAGGTACGCTCTGTCGGTCTGTACTCAGGGTGTATCCACTCATCATCTTCATATATTACCTCCTGTGGCTATCCCATCATGCTCTGCTCCTCTCTGTCTGCCTTCCACAGTTGAGGTCAGCAGGTGCCGGGGTGATTCAGGAGCTGTTTCCTCGAGTTTCATGCGTGGGGACTTTAGATATCTCTGATAATGGTAAGAACCCACAAGGGATGCACTTACAGGGGTTGTTGTATGTGTGTTGGGTAGCTGTAAATCGTATAGACTACGCCATTATTGTTTTGACTCCATCAGCTTTTAAATTGAATGGCTTTCTTTTAAACTAAACTAGTGAACCAGTCTCAGTCCCTAGAGCCTGGCTGATTTATCGGTGGGCCAGTACTGTTGGTTGATATTGGTTATTTCCTGATCTATCTGTCTGCATTTTATAACAACCAGTAAATGAAAATGTAAGTAGAGCTGGGAGAAGCACCCTTCAGCTGTGAGTGTTGACATCGGATAGTTTGAGGTGAATCTGCAGCTTCACTGTTGGCAGCACTCGTACTTGAAATGCCACAAACACAACAACCAGAGGCCTGCACTATGAAGAGAGTTCATCATACCCAGGGTGTCTTACTGTTATCTGGACTCACTTACCCTCCCTGTGGCGATCAGAATAAGTGGTCACACGGAGCTGGTTATCGGCTCGCTAACTAAACCCCTGCATGTTCACAGGCTGGCGTTGGCATCTTCTGACCCATCC
Organism: Simochromis diagramma; assembly: GCF_900408965.1. Taxonomy (NCBI): domain Eukaryota; kingdom Metazoa; phylum Chordata; class Actinopteri; order Cichliformes; family Cichlidae; genus Simochromis; species Simochromis diagramma. Next base: position 1,307,609 of record NW_024387049.1, on the reverse strand, counting down.
TAGTGATGGAAAAGTGTTCTGGCAACAAAGTAGCTGTTTTTACAAAGAAAAATGAAACTATGGGAAAATATGAAAAGGTTAAATGTACAAAAGAGACACGGCAGTGCACACCCACATGACTGCGATTAGAATTTACGAGTCTACTAGCATGACTGATAAAATGAGAATGAGATTTTGAAGCATGAATAAAGAAGCTGATTCCAGTCCCCTTATCTGTGTGAGTTTAGTGGCTGAACTAATGTATTTCTTCATAGTTCAACAATGATGTAATCATTCATGGCGACACCAGATTTTTGTCTTTACATTCAAGACCTGATTACCAGCTGAGCATAGTGAACAAAGACCTGCTGCATCATACCACTGATGATGCAAATGTATGTGTGAATTTGAATCACTGTGTTAACATACCAACAAAAGCATGTTTTGATTCTTGCCTAATCTTAGTCCTGTTTGTGGGAGTTATCGAAATCTCTTTTAAAGACCATTATTTGTGCAGTCCAATTAAATTGTCTTTAAATAAATACCATAAACTACTTGATGCCTAAAAATCTGCTATTGATTGTGTTGACTAGAACTACTGCAAAGTGTAGTTCTGTTCATGATGCATGTCCATATTTAGTTTGATATATTTTCAAATTTTACAGGGCTGTTCTTCACCTTGAAGTTTCAGTAAAAAATCTGACACTTAACCAATGAATCCTGTGACCTTGTAATGGGTAAAAACTAGAACTAAAAATATATATTGGACTGTTTTTACCACCTACCCTGCTGACCGCTGACCAGCTCGTTTCCCAAACAGCCAGTAATCTAGTTATAGTATTATAACAGAGACGCTAATAATACCTGAAACATTAGCTGCAAGCAGCTTCCGTCACCCACCCTCCTCGAATGTGTCACAGCAAGCTTTCGTAAAATGAATGCACTTCACTGTGAGCGCTGGAGTTTATTTAACCCGCAGATATTTTTGATCCCTGAATGAGGCATTTTACTCTGAAATATCTTGCCATGGTAACCGCTTCCATTTAGCAGCATCCTCTATCCTTGAGCTTTTGAAAAGGTGAGTGGGTGTGAGAAGGAGGAGGTTTAATTGGGAGTATTTTGGAATTTCAGTGGGCAGTGAGATTTTGTTCCAAAATGGACTATGAGAGAGAGAGAGAGAGAGGGAAAAATGGAGCTTTGAGGGCCAGAAATGTTAGCACCTGGCTCAGTAAATCATGAGTCACTGGTATAACGGCCCAGTAATACTCAATTTTATGTAATAAAATACGACTTGTTCGGTTTTTTATACCAGTTAATGGATTGCCTATTTATGGTCCAGAATTACTTGAAGTTTCAGGCGTGTTTCTACTTTTTTATTGGCACGTACTAGGATGTAATTAAAGGTCTACTTTGAATGAGTTTTCACATAAGCTCCACTGAGCGTACCACTGCTGGCGTTGCGCTCGTACTTTAATGATGTGTGTTGTCTTCTGTTTGTGTGTGTGTGTGTGTAGGTTTGGATGCTGACTTGCTGGCTGTCATCCCAGCGTTCTCCCGGCATCCCTCCCTCAAACACCTGATGCTGGGGAAGAACTTCAACATCAAGGGCAGGTATGGACTGCGCGGGGGGGGGGAAGCAGCTGTGTGCAGATGGTTTGTGGAGATGATGCAGATGATGAATGCTTTCCCTCTTGTTTCTGCCTCCTCAGGGTGCTGGATGAAATTCTGCAGAAACTAGTTCATTTGGTGCAAGAAGAAGAGTGTGTGAGTTTGATTATGTAACATATTGTGCGTGCACAAATTCTCTGTGGTGTCATGCTCAGATGCACGCCCACGCGGACCTCCGAGATTTGTCACTGCGCGCACAAACCCTCGCTTGTCACAGTTTAATTCTTGTATCCTCATTCGTGCAGTCTTAAGCTCCATCTCCCACCTGCCACACGCGCAAGGTATAAACATGTACACGAGCCACGCTGTCTACGAGCCAGACGAATGATTCATTTGGTCTCAGTTTGTACGCGGGGCTCCCGAGGCTCTCTCTGCTGCGCAAATTCAGCATGACAAGTAGCTTACTCAATTATTTACCACTGTTGATGGTGATAGTTCACAACGATGCTCCAGAAGCGAACATGGACTGATGCTTGTATGAAAGCGCACCAACACTGGCACAGGCGGTTGTAAATGTGCACATTTAAAGGAATTACACAGGCACTTTATCAGAGGTCAGCCATAGTCAGCTCACACATTAAGTGTTGAAAACACAAGCATCAAAACAATCTGTGAGTGTCCCCTGCAGACTGTTGGCATTAGTGTTAGTACCATGTTAACGCTCAAGTATGAGTCATAAAAGGCTTCTAGCCTCAAACGTGAGAAAAAAGAAAACTCTCAACAGACTAAATGAAATGAAGATGATTCAGAATGCATAAGACTGCTATCAGTAGGGATAAGGAAACAGTTTGTTTCATAGTCTGTACACCAGGAGTGTGGATTTTAAAGGAATCGGTCAACATGTGATTGAAGTGCAGATTTTCAGCTTTAATTCAAGGGGTTTAACAAAAGTGTAGCATAAACTGTTTTGGAACTGCAGCAATTTTTATACACAGTCCTCCATTTTTGCTCAAACCTAACTGGACAATTGCCCAACATCAAGTCAGGAACAGTCCCACAGAGGTAGGAGTGTCACTGTCAAGGTCTGCCATCAAGAATGGAGATGCAGAGGGTTTACAAAAAGTGCAAACCACTGGTTACACTCAAGAGCACGAAGACCCCACTAGACTCTGCCAGAAACCATCTAAGAGCGCCTGCACACTACTGGAAAAAAGTATTTGCATAGATGAAATTAAGATCAACCTGAACTTAAAAGATTGGAAGAGAAAAATATGAAGAAGGACCAAAAAAAACTTGATTTGTAGCGTACGATATTGTCTGTCAAACATGGTGGAGGCTGTGTTATGGTATGGGCATACAGTGGAACTGGGTCACAGGTGAATTCTCAAATGTACAGGGCTAAACTCTCTGTTCAAAAAACTCAAATGCTGCAAAACTGATTGGACAGTGATTCGTACTGCAAAAGTACGATACTGGCACAAAAGCACACTGCAAAAGCAAACCAAACTCAAAGCAAGGAAATATTCATCTTGATTGTTCGATCTAAAATCCACTGTGCTGGTGTGCAGAGGCAATATTACAAATTCTACAAAAACGTATAAAACTAACTGGAACCTCATTCTTGTTTGTTTTAAGCTGTAAAGATGTAATCCATTTTCTCCTGTATTGAATTATTTTTTAACCTCCCCCAAAAAACTGCTTGTTCCAGGTTTATGTTTACCATAGAGACATGAGAAAAGCATCGAGCTTCACATCTAACTCTTTCCTAGAAAACAAATGAGTATTCTTCAAAATATTGTAGATGGTTGTTACAATCCTAGCCAGGTCCAGGAGAGTTAACCACAGGAGACTGTGCATGGCTGGAAATCTTTGTGTGCATAAGGAATATTCAAAAATGTGTTCACAGAGTCGTTTAAGCAGAGACAGGCAAAAACCTTCAGTAGAGCCCTTTTCAAACCTTTTTTTAACAGAAAATATGTCCAATTTGTACATCAGCAACATCATTTAAAGGAGTGTTAACAATCAAATTAGTTCAGCGTGCATTTCAAAGTCCTAACGAGTAAAACAGCAAAACAACAATTAATAATGAATGAGGGTTTGAAATGAAATCTGATCTGATTTTCAACCATGTTCTTTCATTATTGATTTTTTTCCTAATTTAATTTCAACAGAAATTGTAATAATTAATGAACCTGATAAATCCACAGATGGAGTATGGACGAAATCGGAAGTAATAACTTCTTGCTTTAGGTGGATGTTTCTTTTATCATTTAAACATAGGTGGTGCTTCTCACATATAATTGCCCTCTATAAAAAAAATAAATAATCTGATTTTCAAATATGCTTCCGTATTGGTTACTCCCTGCTCCCCTGGCATCCTCCAGGCCCTGCAGTCCCTCTCGCTGGCTGACTCGAGGCTTCGGCAGCGGGGCACAGTGCTCGTCAACGCCCTGGGCTCCAACGCTTGCTTACGGAAGGTGGACCTGAGCGGTAACCTCCTGGAGGACTCTGGGGCCAAGATGCTCAGCAAAGCTCTGCAGATTAACACAACACTTAGGTGGGTGTGTGCGTTACAGCAGTAATAGACAATTAAGATGAAGAAAAGAGGGGATTTCAGTGCAGATCAGAGACCCTCATACGTAGGAGGGGCATGTCTGGAGAAGATGCTATAGAGAGCAGATTAAAGAAAGAAAATTAATATGTTAGGTTTAGGAAGGGGATACAGTGAAGTTTCTGTGAACAGTGAGTTGAAGGTGGCGCTTCAAAGATGGGAGGGGGTGGAGTGGCATGTAGGAGATAAGAAGGGTGGGGGGTATTAGGACCGGACCTAATACTGAGTAGCCTGAGGGATGTTACAAACTGGAGAGATGAATTAGTGGGAGGGGGCCTTTCAGACATAGCTTTTACAGCACCACCCTTAACAACACAGCGAATAACACTTCATGTTCGGAGGTACGTTTGACTTTAGAGTTGTAACAGGAGTCAATAAAATATTGAGAAAGGGCAAAGGAGGCCAGAAGCCTCTTTGAATACTGGGGTTGTGGGGTGGGGGTGGAGTAGTACTGTGTGTGTGTTGGGAAAGGTTGGATGTGAAAGTTTCGAAGAGATCGGAGAGGGAGACCACCTAAAGAGATAGATCTGGGTTTTTGCTGATTGAATTTCTAGGGCAAACCAAGTCGGGGGGGATGGGGGGGATTGAGGAGGAGGATGGATGAAAGGAAAGATGAGCTGAAAATGAGTGATGTATTAAAAACAGGAGCTCGTCGGTGTCGGGTGTAGGTGGAAATTCTGCTCTGCGAAATAACAGAAGCTCATTAGCGGCACGGCAGTTGTTCATGCATCTCTAATGTTGGGATACCATACACCTAGCTAAAAGAAAGCTCTGACGAATATCTTTATATTTATGTCTGTCCTGCGTGGTCAAAGAAGTACTGTCACTTTGATGTATCTGTGTGAGATTTTAATGTGGATTAGGCACTTTAGAAAGCAACCGATCCTCTTCTCCTTTTCCCTCCTCCTGGTCTTACCACATTTCCCGCTGCTTTAATCCCTCTCAGGAGTGTGACGTGGGATCGCAACAACACCACGGCGACAGGCTTCCAAGATGTGGCGAGAGCGTTGGAGCAGTAAGACGAACGCAACGCAGCACACCAACATCCTTTTGAAGAGGGCGGACGCACACACACATGAAACGCATCACTCACACACCCATATGAAAGGCAGATAACCATCTCTGCGTGATGTTAGCGATTACAGAATGTTTCATCATTCTCCTGACGTGTGTGCCAGTCAAATAAGTGTGGGCGTGAAGTTTGTACCCGCGCATCTCTGTCTGTGTGTACAAGGGTGTGTGGGTGTATTTGCGTATTAGGGAATTGCAGACAGCTGTTATAAGTGCCCCGGGCATTTCCTGTTTGTTCTTGTTAACATCAGTTTCTCCAGTTTATTATTGCCAGGGTAATGTTGTCTTTCTATCTGCCCCTCTTTGTCTTCCTTCGCTCTGCAACAAACAGCAACTTTACCTTGCAATACATGCCCCTGCCCCTCAGCGATGTCACTCAAGCGCACCGCAGCGCCCCAGAGAAGACCGACCAAGCCCTGACCAAGGTGAGGAGGACTTCTTTTCTTTAGCCTGTGGTTTGCTAAATTTGCTGCACCATGTTGCAAGACACAGATGGTTAATAAGAGCCTGGTAATAAGAGTCACACTGAGGCGTGGGTCTGATGAATGGCTTTCATTTACTCGTGCGTTAGAAGTGATGATTAAATGTGAATGTTCCCAGAGATGATTATGTTGATGTCTGTATGATATGTTGTGACATGAGAATGACTTTTCTAATACTGCCAGAGTCCTTCTGAGAGTTAGGTTTGCAATCTGTGATAGACATTCCAGATGTCTGTAACTGCTAACGTAGTTCTGTCTGTGTCATATTCATATTGCATCCATGTATTACAGGTTCAGTTTAAAGGATTTAAAGACTTAATTCAATTCACTTTTATTTATATAGTTCCCCAAAAAGGTGATATTACAGTGCTTTATATTGTGAGGTAATATAGAGTGAGATCACAAAAGATCTGGCAATTCCTTACAGCATGCACTTGGCGACTTGAGGGAGAAAGAACTCCCTTTTGATAAGAACAGACTTCCAATAGGCCAGACTCAGGGAGAGGCAGGCATCTGCTGCCACTTGTTTTCCTTTGGGGGGGACAAAATGCAACCTAATTGATAGTGGAGACAGTTTATAACATAATAAGTAAGTAAGGTTTATTTATGAAGCGCTTTTCACAGACAATCGGTCACACAGCGCTGTACAAAAATGGCAATAGTGGCACAGAAACACACAGGGAAAGAAAAAAAAGGGAGTGACCAATGCTTGGTTTGTCATGGGAAGTCCTCCAGCAGTCTGCCTGGTAGCGGCATAATTAAGAAAAAAAAGGTTCATGGTCACCTGATTTAACTTTGGCTATAAGCTATGTCAAAAAAGCTCAAAAGTAGGGAAGGTGTATCTTTCCCGAATGCAAACTGGGAGTTCTAGCTCCAAAGGAGAGGAGCTTGATAGCTGAAAGCTCTGTCTACCGCTTCTACTTTTAGAAACCCTGGGACCTATAAGTAAGCCTGCAGTCTGTGAGTGGGGTGTTCTGTTTGGGTAATAGGGTGCTATGAGGGTTTGCTCTCATGCTCTCAAATTAAAATCAGACTTGTCTTGGAATGCAACACCTTGTCTGTTTAGATGAAAATTAGTATTATCATGATAAAAACATATACAGTCTGTGGTTTAACTAAAATATAAAGAAAGCAGTAGTCACATCCATTCATTTGGAGGCAACGCCAAGTGCCTGCTTGAGGAAGTGCAGTCTTTGGAACTTGTGTTTGCTTCATTTTTTAGCCCTGGAGGTTCCTCCAGGAGGTCTTTAGGCAGAAACAACGCAAGAAAAAGCCCAGGCTGGCATCTTTGCTGCAGGGTGTAATGGTCACATTAAAAAATTCCAACAACATTATTCAGTTAATTGTTAATTTATGCAATTTATTATACTGCTCTACGCTGGTCATTGCCAGCAACATTCAGAAGTGTTCTTTAAGTTTGAGCTTGCTCTGTCACTCATGCCATATGCCGAAATGTCAAGATTTTTCAAAACTCTTCTGATGATTTATTTTCTTCCTCTCTCTGATTCTGAGTATCTGCTCTGCAGCATTTCTCTAAGTCTCTTGGCACTTCCTGTTACTTTGAAAAAGAGAAAAAAAAAGCCAAAAAGTGACAGATCTCTTTTCGCAGACGTACAGTTTCTGGGCAGTGAGTTGCATGGTTGTCTTTGCAATTATGATGTGGTTGCTTCAAGTAAAGGCCACTTGAATTGTAGTTGAGGTTTTTCTTGCCAGGGAACAAAGACATATTTAAAGTCCACCTGTTTTCCATGTTACGAAGAAAATCAACACCCATTCAGAGTTTTCACTTTTTGATCAGCCGAGCACCAGTTGTCAGTTTGCGTTGACTGCTGTCTGTCAATCCGGCACGTCGAGGCATACGTGTCAAGATTCTTATTTTGATTGTAGACTCAGTTTCTTGTATTTGTAATCGGAGAACTTTTTCAAGTTGCCAATCAAAGAATGAAACTAACTGACAGCAACACAAAAAAAATGACAGGCAGTGTACATACAGCAAATGTGGCCTTTCTTAGCAGCTGTGTCTTTTTGTGTGGATGCTCATCCTAATAAAATCCATTAAACAAATCCTCATAAAGTGTGGCTGCTAATGGTGCTAAGCAGGAGAGTTGGCCGTAATTAAACATTAATCATTGTAGCTGCTGAAATGGTTACTTAGTATCACTGCTAAATAAAATGCTACTCATCAGCTAGCTTGTAAGCTGCAGGTAGCAAAACAAGTCCGTGTACATTGCATGTCAAACACTATTTCCATGACAGCTCAGTTTTCAGTCAATAGCAAATCCGTCTTCCCCCGAGGCTTGTGACTGAAGGTACATTTCTGATACGGCTCGACAAAGCTAACACATTACTATGTGTATATATCTGTAGGATTTCTGACTGTTAAGTTGCCTGCAGACTTTCTGGTTCTAATCAAACACGGTTCCCTAAGGAGAGCTTTTAATTTAATTTGAGGCTTTATTAGCTTGGACAATGCGTGTGAGCCTTCAGAGTCCCTGTGCAATTCTTTATTCGATCTTTCTTTACATATGCTAAGATGATGATGCAGTCAACGCATCCACCTGCTGAGTCAAGAAAACAGATTAAAGGCGTCCCGTTTTTTTTTTTTTCTAGGGATCAAACCTCTCTCTCTACTCTCCTTATTACCATGCAAATGGGTTCGTCTCCTGTCTCCCGCACACCGCACTTTGTAAACACCTGTCATCACCACTCCTCTTCCTCCCTGTTTGTTTTCTGTGTGTGTGTGTGCGTGTGTGTGCGTGTGTGCGTGTGTGTGCGTGTGTGTGCGTGTGTGTGTGTGTGTGTGTGTGACAGATCCAGCGTGCCCTGCTAAGGAACAACCAGACTCAGCGTTTCTCTCAGAAACAGGCTCTCAGGCTGCACCAAGGCCTCGTCACCAGCACTGCTGAACAGGTGTGTGGCTGTGCTCATGCTGAGGAATAAGTCACTTCTGTTTTGGGTCTAATTGTATGCCTGCACTTTTGCACATGTGTATGTGTGCAGGTGATGGAGCGTCTGTGTGTACGGGTGCAGCAGCAGGTTTGTGTCCTGAAAGGCTGCGAGGAAGGAGAGGAGGTCCAGACGGCTAGACAGATCCTGAAAGAAGCAAGGAACTCGAGAGCTGTGAGTGGGTTATGTGTGTGTGTGTGTGTGTGTGTGTGTGTGTGTGTGTGTGTGTGTGGCTACGTATTTTAATCTTGGACTCTTCCACATGTGAGTCTTGAACCAGCATTCATTTCTTTATAGTTGGTGAAGCTTAACTTAACACTCACCTGTGAATCACTCAAGCATAAAAAAGACGTCTATCTCAAGGGATGAGCCATCGTTCTGTCTATACTTAACACACAACTTAGCAAAAAACATGTTTTAAACTATATCTTCAGACATTTTGTTGCTAAAAGCCTTTCACAAGAACACATCATTTATTCCCATTTCTTTAGTAAAGTCTGTGAAAAATGCCAAATATGACACATTTAATATTTTTTGCACCAACAAGGTGATTCCCTAAAGAAGTACCGTATTCGTCCAAAACGTAGCATATCCCAGCATGGTGTGCATGTTCTTAGAAAAAGTAAAAGACGTAAAGAATGATTTACAACAGATGAATGCCATCTGAAAGTCACGTCTTAAAGTAACAGGGATAAAATCCAGCAAAGATCTGACAAAACCTAAGCGATGCATCTGGTCCTTCAGCTGATCCTTCTGCTGTAGTCGAAATCTCAGGAAGGATAACTGGGAGAAAAAGGCTGACTTAAGGCAAATTATACAAGAACTGGACTGATAATTTCTGTCAACAGTTCTTATGGAGAGATGAATCCGAAGAATGTCAGAAGAGAGCTCCAACAGTGAGTGTCTACAGCCATTTGTAAAACAGGGTGTAGGCTCAGTCATGGTTTAGGGCTGCATTTCAGCCAGTGGTGTTGCAGATCTTGTCAAAATTGATGGAATTATAAATGTAGAAATGTATTGTCAGGTTATGGTCCACCACACAATACCATCTGCCAATCCAGTAAAAGCATACCTGGATGGAAAAACACTGGATTGTTCCCCAGAGCCCAGACCTCAACACTACTGAAGTGTGGTATTGTATTGACAGAGAACAGAACAGAAGGCAGCTAACATCCAAAGAAGAGCTTTGAATGTCCTTCAATAAGCCTGGAGAACTATTTCTGAGGACTAGAAATTACAAAAACAGCTGCCTTGGAGAGTTCAGGGTTTGTTGAAGAATAAAGGTGGCCACTTCATTATCGACTTTAAAGCTCGTTAGAATTGTACAAAGTCTGTTTTTACCTTATATGATGTATTTCCATAAGTAACAAACTGTTAAAAATGAGAGTTGATTAAAAACTTTCACATAGTGCTGCAGCATTGTATGATTCAGAGTTCTGGGTATTGGTGGACCTCCCAGGTCATCCACACTTTTGCTCAGCTGTCTCCCACTGCAACAGCTTACTTTTAACTGGCTGCCCCTCTCAAACACAAGATTTGAACACCAGGTGAAAAATGGAGGCAGGACAAGCGGTAGCTGGAAATTTCATGGTGAGCTGTGACCATATTAGGGATATTACCCCCTTACATCATAAAAATCTCACAATGGTAAGAAATGTTCAAAGCCAGGCATCTAGTTAATGAATGTGTGCCAGTTCAGTTTATTGCAGTGGGAAATATTGTACTTTGTCCTTCACTACATTTACCTAACTGCTGTAGTGACCAATTAGTTTGCAGTTTAGGATTATCCACTTCTAAGAAGGCATTCCCTTTTCCCTGGAGAAACTTTACAGAGCCTAACTGCATAACAGTGCACTGATGCAAAGACATATTTAGCAGCCTCCTTATAGTCATTCGTGCATTAAAATACAAGAGCTGAAGCTCATGGTCTGAACAGGAAAACACCAATAAAAGTAAAACGAAAGGGCTGCAAAAACCAGTAAAACTGGAATTATGCAAATGTTTATTACACAGTATTACCCGGAGCACGACGTCAGACCCAACTGTAAGATGTTCTGTGACCATATAAACGTGCATTAATGCAGCTGTAAATGCAGCTATTTAAAACCTTTTTTTAGGGTTCACTCAGTATTTTATAACCCAAGCCTGCACAGCAAAATACAGCCTGGCCAAACAAACACATAGAGAATAAAGATTATGAGGGTTGTTTTTTTTTGACACAGACCGACGCTAGGCTGGTGCAGCCATTTTGAATCGATAACGGCTTCTGTAGTGTGGGAGATTATAATCCAGCATCCATAAATCCGTACAATGCTTTAGCCACATGAGCTCTCAACAGCCACAACTGCAAGCACTGCAGTGTAGCTTGACCAAACTGAATGCTAGAATCCAAATGAGAAGTCTGTTTGTGCTGAACGCCAATCAAGTATTAATAACCTGATTATCAATACACATATCCTGCTGCAGCAGCAAATAAACATAGCATGTTCTGCATTGAGCTTAATGTATGTGCCCTGCAAACAGAGCAAGAACAAGATGAAAAACACAGCTTTGCAGCACAGTTTGTTTCGTGCTGCTCACTTCTTCAAATACACAAATATCCTTCACCGATCACCAGTTGTAGACCTGCACTCTTCAACACCTACACCAACACATACACTGGAGACACGCGGGGGGAGCAGTGCTTTCTATTTTCTTCTAAAGAAAAGGCGTGAACAGGATTGTAAGTGATAAATGGATTGTTGCATTCCAAATACAATTTAACAGGAAGGAAGAAGATGTAAATAAGCACGTTCTCCCTGCTTTTTACTTTAAAGCAGTACGCAAACATTTAATAAATGGTTCTGGACACTGTCGAGCGTAATGTACATTCTTCATGCTTATTTATACACAACACTTGTCAACAGTTTTACAATTTATATGGAGCTGAATTTCATAGTGTTTGTTAGGGATGCACTTAAAATTCTACACCCAGAGCTGCTCAGAGGTTGCATGAATGCAGGCATGAGAAGAAAGAGATGGCACTCAAAGAAAGGTATATTGAGATCCTTCTCTAAAACCTTATTATGTCTTAACCTTCCTGCTATGTTGGTTTCCAGGAACACCAATTATGCTCCTGGGTTAATTTGACCCGGGGCAAATTTACTCATCCAAAAGTGTCAGAAACACTGGCATTGATTATTTTACAATTTTCTTTTATAATTTTGATTTTTTTTTTGTTTTCTATAGTGATGCAGATGACATGTGACATCTCTTCTGTTCTGGGTCAATCTGACCTGCAGCATAACAGGAGGGTTAAAGCAAGCAGACCCGTTTTATTTTTCTGTCAGATGTGACTGACGAGTGTATAAGTGCAGCTTTTATGTCCTAGTGACGTGAACTAAAAAGTCATTTATGCTTCAGACTAATCAAACGGCTGATAAAGATGGTTGTCGAGTCACAAATCGTGCGTCTAGAAAGATGATGCATCATTCATGTTGTTGTTTTTTTAAACCAATATTTTTAATTATTTTGTTTTGGTTATTGTTTATTTCCTGAGTTTGTTACAGAGAGGCAAAGAGACACAGTGAGTTCTTTTGGGTGTTTTTTGTCTGTCCTGTCCGGCAGTGTAGGAATCAGAGTTTTTGTCTGAAGGCTAAACAACATGCCCAACATATTGATTTTCCAAAGTGGACCTTTATGGCTTTTGTTATACTGGTTTACTTCATAGTTATACTTTAGGATTTTTTTGATCTTAAGTCATTACAATCAGAACGGTGTAGACCAGGGGATAGAAAAAAGAAAGAAAGAGAAGTTGTGGAGAAAGTTAGCAGAAGGTGAGGGAGAGAAAAGAAGAAGAAGAGGGACAGAGAGAGATGGAGAGAGAGAAGAAACCCTGAGAATCTGCTTGATCATCTGCTGAAAAAAAAACAGGAAAACGAAAACAACAGCGTGCATTTGTGAGTACCTGTTTGGACACTTGTGTGTGAGAAGACGCTTGCGTTCATAAGGTTTATCCATTTAAGTGTCTAAGAATTATTATTATATTATAATAATTATTATGGTAAATGGACTGATTCTTATATAGAGCTTTTCTACTCTATCTGAGCACTCAAAGCAGTCATTATAGGATCTGCCTTACAATATAAAGCACCTTCAGGCGACTGATGTTGTGATTTGGCGCTGTATAAATAAAATTGAATTGAACGGAATTAATAGTGGGTGTGGAAGCCACAGCCCTGCGCCCAAAGACATGAAGCAGGCGTGGAGGAGACCTGGGCCCCAGACATCTAGAGGCTTCCCCCCAGAGCACGAGAGCCCCAGGAGGACCACCGCAGGGACAATGACGGCACCCATCTAGAAAAGAGGTGAGGAAGGTCTCAGATGGCGGTCACTCAGCAGCCATAGTGTAGAAGCCACAGGGGGCTGCAGCGACAAGGCTCCACCAGCAGCCAGCTGTGCCAGAGCAGACTGAGCCCAAGGGCCCAAAAACCAGAGAGTCCCCCGCCCCCAGCAGTGGCCTGAGAAGCCAGGCCCCCCCGGCAGCTGCCCTGAGTGAGTCAGTACACACCCGAGCACCCAGCCCCAGTCACAGAGAACCACCAACACATCGGCGGGTGGGGACACCAGCCACCAGCAGGGAATGTGATGGGGGAAAATAGGCCGCCACAACTGGGTTGGCCTGAGATGCTCTGAGAGAGGTGGAGTCTAAGACCTGACCTGACACACAGACATAAGACAAACAGGCACACACAGACACAAGCATCCATTCCCACCCTCATGCACACATATAAGACCCTCAATGTCTACATGCAATTTAAAATTGAGAGGTTGGCACCAGCACCACAGATGAGGCTGAATAAACAGACTGTTCTCTGGATGCCGTAGTGAGGAGTTAAAGTGAAGGGTTGCCTGATAATGCTTCACTCACAGAAAAAAGGAAAACAGTGGCTGGAGACTGCGGCACAAACAAAATTATTTCCACTGTGTGCAGTGAACGTGCCATCTCACTGCCTTTGAAATAGTCAGTTGCCATCTTCAAAACAACTTCATTGCGTTGAGACTGGAACAGCAATAAGATAAAGTCAGTCTGCTATCAATTTGTGATCAAAGGGTTAAGTTGGGAATTAAATCTGTTGCCATTTGTGGCAAATCTGTTACCGTCCACAGAAACTGACATTAAACGATGGTAACTCACAGAACGAGGTGCACGCTCAGTCTCTGAGCAACAAGTCGGTCACCACAACTACGTGCATTCAGTAGCAAGAAAATTCTGTTCAGTCACTGGGCAACCAGAGATTTTTTTACCCTTGTTGCAAGAGGATGCTTTTTTCATCTAGCGTGACTGAACCATCTCAAAACTAAGGCAAATAAAACAGTTTGTGAAAAGCTCACGGCAAGACAGTTCACAAATATATCACCAGCTGAAGTAAAGATTGCAGATTTTTCTTTGTTGTAATCATCAGTAGAAAAATTGAGGCCACTGTTTCTTCCGTTATTTGAGCTGCAGAATTGACTTTTATATCAAAATAATGTGCAAGTAAACCAAAACTCATTCTGGATTAAGCCAACTCCCAATACAAATGCTTTGTTTTGCATCATGTTCATTAACATTAAAAAGCCAATGTGACAAAGCAAATCTTTTCATTCCATGTGTTATTTTTCTTTAGTATTTGCTTTTCCTTTAACCAGTTTTTAATGTAGGTGGATGTTTTTTCATTGTATTATTGCTACTTTCACTGAACGTGTGTGTGTTGTGTGTTCATCAGCTGTATCCATCTCTGTGTGAGCTGGCCCACGTGTTGTCAGTGGATGGACCTGTTAAACAGCGCCTGGACACTCTGGCAGGAGAGCTGGCCAAGGCTGCAGACAAAGAACTGCAGGTAGGCTGGGGGTGGGTTTGAACCGTGGCCTTGGTTGTAATCGCTGAAACATTCCTTCGCTGATGCATTGGTATTTTAAACAGTAGTGGAGCGCTGTACTAGTTGCATTTAAATTGCCCATTAATGCCGTGTGAATGTGTGTGCAGTGCAGGTATGCTGACTTCAAAAGAAATTCTCAGGGAGGGAACACTCGGACATTTTTTTTGTTCCATTTTGGTCTCATTGGGATTCAGTAGCACAGCATAGGCAAATGATAAAAAGCAGCACGCACCCCGAGGAGGAATATGGCATGCTTTGTATTGAATTTCAACTTACTTGAGCATAATTTACATCCCTGTTTATGCTGCCTAATTTTGTTATTATGCTAGATGCTGCATGTGTAATTTACATTTGTTGAGATCAATTTAAAAAAAACACCAAAAGAGCAAAAAATGCAGGTTTAGATAGTTGAGGTGTGTTTTTGCCCAAATGTCTGATAAACAGAACATCTTGAAGAGACAAATGGATTATATGAATTATTAATACAAGTTTTGGGCATATAAATATGTTTTTATAGCTAATCCATCAGCTGTAGGCGACATATATATATATATATATGTAATGATACATGTCTTGGGACACTTCTACTCTAGGTGGTTGTGGACTCCATGGTGTCCCTTTGCCGTGAGTTGTGCCCCATGTCCTGCTCAGCAGCTGAGAGACTGAGTCCACCTTTGTCGTCCATCTCTGAACAAGTTTCTATCCCTCGCTCCGCCATCCGCAACGCCCTGATGGAGAGGGCGGCAGAGGACATCAACAGAGCTCTGGAGTAAGAAAGAGAGTGGTTTAAAAAGTTCTAGAGAGGCAAAGAACTTCGAGATACTGATTGAACTGTTATTACTTTCTCTATCCCAGAGAAGTGAAGCTGTCTGTGGTCTCCTATCTGACCAACTCCATAGTTGATCAGATTCTACAAGAGCTCTACACCACCCATAAAACCCTGGTACTGGTAATATCACTTTACTGCATGCCTTCTTGTAGATTCTAGAAAAAAATGTTATTTGAATGTAAAGCTGGAATCTGTTTTGTTCTAAGATATAGTTAAATTTATAATATGACTATATGAAAAAAACCCCAAAATGATCCGCGTTTGTCTGAACTGTGCAAATAACAGGAAAAGCTCACCTCAGTTTCTTTTTTTTTTTTTTACCACACATGCATAAAACATTACAGATTTCACTTTAGGTTTGTGTTATTTGAAGTTATATTCATAAAGAAAATTGTTTGCTGTGTTGGGAATTGCAGTCTATTAAATATGTCACTGAAGGAAGGAGATGGTTATCTTGTAGAATTAGCATAAAAATTGAAAACAGGGCGAAACTGCCAACTTGGCTCTATTCAAGTAAAATAACTGTCAGGACACGTCATGTGCTGGACTATTCAGCCTTTTTGTCTCCATCAAGCCTTAAGCAAACTTATATTATATCCCCAAATATCCATTTGTTTTTTCTCTTTAATCAAAAAATTAAAGATAAAATGAATCTAATTTGTTACCCCAAAATGATTTTTTATGACTTGTGTACACTCTACACTTTATTAGCTACACCTGTTTAACTTCACCTTAATGCAAATGTCTAATCAGCCAGTTCAGTGCGTTTATGTACTTAGATATGGTCGTGATAACCCACTAAAGTTCAAACCAAGCTTCAGAATCAGAGAGGGACTTTGAACTTGTCCCATTTGTTGGTGTTTTAGAAACTGTGGATCTACTGGGATTTTCCCCCTCATCACCATCTCTAGGGTTTATGGAGAATAGTCCAAAAAAGAGAAAATACCCAGTGAGCAGCAACTCTCTAGGCGAAAATGCCTGTTTGATAAGAGTTCAGAGGAAAATGGCCAGATTGCTTTGAGCTGATGTGATGGCAACCGTACCTCGAATAACCCCTTGTTATAACCAAGTTATGCATAAGAGCACTTTTGTAGTATCATCCAGTAGATTATGAGTAATTGAGCAGAGGGTCTACAATACTTGTGTCACCACTTTGCAATATGTTTATCAATGCAAAGCAATTATAAAGCTCCTGTGCACCTCCAGTGAACAACAGTGAAATGTTCTCTATCGTGTGTTCCCATAGCAGCCCATTTAAAATAAATTTATAATAACAAATAAATACATCCTGGAAAAGTACCCATTATGTGCATATACACATAATGATGGCTAACTGAATTAAGAAAGTCCTCCTACGCTGTGGACATTCATTCATTATATTCCATATGATGCTTTCAAGCATTAATATTGTTATGGATGTTGTCTTTCAGTGCTGCTGTAACTCTGGTATATTTATTGCACATCACACACATGATTGATAAAATAATAATCCTACCTCCAGCCGTACCAGTGTACAAGCACAGGATAGGAAATTTCTCAAGATCATAATGAAATATCAGCGAAGTTAAAATTGAAACTGAAAACATTTAGTTCAGACATGTTAATAAAAACTCTGAACTGTACAAGCGTAGTTTGGATAAATTCTTCTTCGTTATTCCAGGTGAACAGTAGCATACTAATGCGTGCAGTTATCTGAAGAAGACACCCTGGTTCGCATGTCATTAACATATACAATGAAGATATATAGGTATAGAGCTTTGTTCTTTAAAGAGAATATTGAGCTCAGAGGCCAGATAACAACTTTATTTAAGCTGGTTAAGGACATGATGAGACCCTCCGGGCTCTCCTCTCCATAAAATTAAATTGTTTAAAATGAAACCAGCAGAAAAGCAGGAAAAAAATCGACTCTTAGTAATAACACGGCCTCCCCTGCTCTGCTTGGCATTCAGTTCACCACGTCTGCTGTTACATCTCATTCTCCTTTCTCTCGTTTGGTGCAATGCCGGTTTGTCCTCTATGGTGCCTTACTCTGCTTTGATAATCAAGATATTGTATTTAATTCATATTCTTCATGGGCTTTACGAACGGTGGTAAAGTACTTTGTTTGTGAGCTTCTCAGGTACAAGGGCAGACATGCCTCTCCTCCCAGATAGCATTTAAGGATATATTTCCAGATGTCATCACTGCGCGAGTGTGAGCGTTTGTGTCTATGCAATGATACGTGCCTTTGATGTGTGTGTTGCATCAGCTGCGGCAGGTGTCTCAGGCAAAGCGTTGGGACGATGTCGGGACGGGCAGACGCACTGTCAGACAGTCCAGAATAGTCGAGTCTCTGGAATTCCCCGATGAGGACTTTGGTGTCAACCTGGGAATAGTAAGTGTGAGAGACACACGCTGGCCTCATGTGCACACTTAACAAGAATGAGCTTCTTCATTTAAAAAGAAGCATGTCTGATTTCAAGGCATGGATATAATACTTAACTGACTGCACCTAAAATAAGTGTTAAGAACAAAACCAGTTTTCAGAGACAAAAGACAGAGGAAGAAAAGTTACATTTGATTTGATGGTTTAGAAGAGCCAAAGCAAACAATGGAAAGATGTCCACCTTTGACCTGTATTTTAAAAGATTAATAAAACATTCATTCTTCCAGATGTGCTACTGTTTTCCACAACCCCAAAAATTGGGTTCATACCACATAAAAATCAACCAAATCTGGTGAAAGGTTCTCATCCATCTCTGACTTCCTCAAATTGGGGGAGTCTGCATAAATGTAAGGTGTGATTTTTTTTTGTTTTAATTCACCCTCATAATTTCATGACTCCCGGAAAAAAAGTGGGAGAAATATTTATTAGATCCTCTGCTGAATTTGTACATTTGCTCAATGGTAGTTTGTAGTTTCATTAAAACACAAAAAAGTTCTAAATAAATTTTTAATGTCATTGAGAAAAATAATGATTTGAACGCAAAACATGGCTTAGTACTTGGGCTAGAAACCCTTGTTGTCAAACATAGCGGTAAGGTGCTTCTTGTAGTTGGTCACCAGGCTTGCACATATCTCAGAGGGATTTTATCCCACTCCTCTTAACAGAAACTCTAAATCCTGTAGGTTTCTTGGCTGCTGCCTGGCAACTCGACACTTCAGCTCCCTCAACAGGTTTTCTAAAGGGATGAGATCTGAGAATGGCCAGGCCACTCCATGACCTTAATGAGCTTCTTCTTTAACCACTCTTTTGTTGGCTTGGTGGTATGCTTTGGTTCATTGTCATGCTGGAAGATGCGTCACTAACCCATCTTCAGTGTTCTGTCTGAGGAAGGGAGGTTCTTGTCCAATACTTTACAGCACATGGTCCTGTCCATTGGTTCGTCACTGCTGTGAAAAGTCCTATACCATTAGCGAATAAACAGCCCCAAACCATGTTTCCGCCACCGTGCTTGACTGTGGTGATGGTGTTCTTTAGATCATACTCTGCATTTCTCTGACTATGCGGGTTGAGTTGATTTCAAAGAGTTTGGTTTCATCTGACTGCACCACTTTCCCCCAAGTCTTCTCTGCCAGTGAACATCTAAATGTTGGAGACATAAGATGGGCCTGTGCATGCGCCTACTTGAGCAGGGGGGCCTTGTGGGCACTGCAAGATTTCAACTCATTACAGCGTAGTGTGTTACCACTGGTGTTCCTGGTGACTGTGGTCCCAACTGCCTTCATATCATTAAAAAGCTCCTCCTGTGTAGTTTTGGGCCGATACACGACGTTTCTCATGATCATCCTAACCCCATTCGGCAAGATCTTACGTTGAGCTCCAGAATGAGGTTCATTTTATATTTCTTACATCTCCAAATATTCACACCAACAGTCGTAACCTTCTAATCAAACTTCTTGTTGATGGTCTTGTTGCTCACTGCAGACTTGTGCAGGTCTCCAAGCTTGTCCTTAATGTCCATTGACAGCTCTTTGGTCTTGGTGATGGAAGGGTTGGAATGGAAGAAACTGTTCCTGTGGACAGGTGTGCTTTATACACATAACAAGTCGAGATCAGGAGTGGCTGTAATTGATTTAATCAATTGTAATCTGTGTTTTGCATGGGCACGCAGCCAGTCTATGGGAGCCAGAATTCTAGGTGGGATCTTGGGAATAAAAGTTCACTCAGTGACATGCAAATCAATACTTTTATGCAGTGTAAATTGTTTTTTTCTGGATTTTTGGTATTCTGTTTCTCTCCATGAAACTACCATAAAAATTTGAGACTTTTAATTTCTTTGTGTTCAGCAGGGGATCGAATAATTATTTCACCCACTGTATCCACATTAAATTTTCAAATGGATGCTCTCCTTGCAGTTTGTTGCTTTGTTGCCTGTTCGGTTTGTCACTGTCTAATTTGAAACTAAACTTCTCACTAAAATTCCTGTGAAACCTGTGTTCAGTACAGTGTCCTCATCACCGGGCTTTTTAAGTGAGCATCCTTTGATCCAGAATCCCTCTGTGATCCAGGCCCTTCTGCGTGCTCAGATTGCAGGGATATTGAAGAACTTCTACAGAATCTAAAGTTGTTTGAGATATATATATATATATATATATATATATATATATATATATATATATATAGCACTAAAGGTGGTTCAAACATTAAAAAGTGCTATTTTAAAAATATATTATAACATTTTGGGCACAGAATGAGAAATTTAAAAAATCCCAACTAAGAAGAAGGAGGCCTTTCATATGGGATAACATGATTTGACCAGATACACACAGCACATGGAGATATTAGCCTTAAAAATTTAAGTTTTCTCTAGTAAATATTGGAAAGCAGATAAAACATTCAGTGTCCCAATGCTTGATTCACTTCTGTTTACTGGTGCAGTTTTGCTGTTGAAACTCTGATCTGTTCCACCATACTGACGCTCAGAGCTGGTTACAAACAAATCGTGTTGAACAAGAATTACATTTTTTCAACTTCAGATCAACCGGCTTTTCTCCCCTTCAACACGAGTATTTTTATTGTGACTCTTCTCAAAATCAAGACAAATCCCACACTTCCTGTACCCTCCAACATGCTGTTGTTCTGAGCTTCACACTTAGATTTTGTAAATAGTTTCTGCATCTTTTCATTGCCTTTGCTTTACTCCAGTTGGATTTTCTGTGAAATACTGTACGTGTATGTCATTGATCTACTTTATTTCATTCATTTATTTTAGCGAGGATGGGATACTTTTGTCCATTTAACTTTTTTGTGCGTTGTAATTGTGTTATAAGTGAAGTGAAGGCATTTGTGTATGTACAACGATCTCTTACAAAAGGACACCATGGCCATTAAGAAGCGGAGCTCCAGAACTAGAAGAATTCGACCCGTCTCCACCAGACTGAGTGAGTGTTCAGTCTGTAGTCGCAAATTATTGCTGTCACGTGCTAAAGTATCGTGAAATACAATACTGTGCAAAAGTCTGAAGTCACCACTCATTCCTTTATATTTTGTTTCAGAATTTGTTGTAAAAGCTTTTGTGTACTAGTTCTCCTTCTGCTTTCAGAAGGCCTTTCAGAGTTTTTCTTTGGACATGTTTTTTCACTCATTTTCAGTCCAGTCCTTGTATCTAAGCATTTTCAGAGAATTTATTTTATTTCATTTATTTATTTATTGTGAAGCCACTTATCACTGACCTATCAATCATGCAAGCAAAAGAAGACACCTCATTCGAGGGATGAACCAGTGTTGTGTCTACACATGACAGACGACTTAGCAAAGAACCCACTTTTAATTGCGTCTATGGCACTGTGTTACAGTCCCCCAAAGAACTGCCTAATTTTTTCCCCTTTTTTTGTTAGATCTACAAAAAAATATTGATTGACATGCAAAAAATAATATGTTTGCACCAACAAGGTGATTCTCAAAGAGCTATTAGACCACAAGTTGTCAAATCTCAGCGTGGTGTACTGTGTGTCCTGAGGAACCTTGACAAGGAAAAGACAAAAACACAAAAGTGGTAGGCCTAAAAAACAATTTACAGCAGATGAAAGGTTTCTAATAATCATGTCTTTAAGAAATAGAGACGTTGGGAGACCTGATACAGGACTTGACATGCATCCATCCTCCAATGCAGTAAAAGAATACCTGGATAGAAAAACACACAATGGAACATTATTAGTCATGGATTGGCCTCCAGAGCTCAGACCTAAGCATTATTAAAGCAGTGTGGGATCATCTTGATAGAGAACAGAACGAAAGACTTTGACTGTCCTTGAAGAAGCCTGGAGAACTCTTCCTGAAGACCATGTAAAGAAATTAAGAGACAGAGTTCAGGCTGTGTTGAAGAATAAAGGTGGACAAACTTCCATTTCCCAGCAAAATATGGAGTCATGAAGTATGGCTTGAGACTTTTGCACATTACTGTTTTATATAGATAGCCAATACCAGGGCAAGAGTCACTTGATCTTTCATTTTTTTAGTCAATAAAGTAGTTTTTCGTCTACAGTAATGAATGTCCAACATGGCATAATGACATAAGAGATAATGTTGTTTCACTTGGGCTGTAATCAGTATAGTAATATTTCTGTAGATAGAATGAAGCATTATTATAAAATAACATTGTTTTCTGACACCAACCCAACCATGGGTGAGCCTTTTTCCCACTAGTGGGATTTGTCTTCTAACAGGAAGCATTTTTTCTCATTTCAAAAGCAATAAAAATGTGAAATTCACAAGCTGATTGCAAATTTAGTCTAATCATACATTTAATTCCAATCAAAGAGGATTTTATCAGTGGTATTGCATAAATGAAGTTCTGTCACAATCCATTTCCCTTCCTGTCATAGGTTTGGGCGAGGAGCCCAGTTCCTCTCCGACACCTTCAGCTCCACCTCACTCTGCCCCTCTTACCCACTCGGCATCATGGGAGTGTCTGTCCACTCTCCCCACCAATGGATCCCCCTTACGCCACGTGACCCACGCCAGGCCACGCCCGCCACGGCGACACAGAGCAGGACACCTACCTCCTGAATCCGTGAGTTTGTGACTTTGCAGTGACATTTGACCATGTTATGAGCTTCAGTGGGCAGGGATCAGTGTCCCCTCCAGACTAGCAGCTGCTTCCACAGGATGTATACTGACCAGTTTCACTGGGCTCTTTTTAAGTGAGTTTTTATTGCGCCTGTAGCACCACTGTATGTGTTTAACTGGCCTATTTTATCTGATACTACAGCATGAACTTCAGTCCATGTGTTTCCACAAAAGTGCACAGAGGGAGGCAAACGAGAGAAAGTAAACCAAACATGGCTTTTCTGAGGTGTTTTTTTCTTTTTTAAATCTCTTGGCTGCTGCATGTGAACTTTTGTTATTCATCTTGTTTTCATTGCCAGCGGCACCTTCCAAAAATAAGCTCTCTTTAAAATAGGAAGCTGTCGCACGTGTCTCTGTGATTCAAATGGTAATCATGCGCAGCCATCTCCCCTGGGCCACAGGGCAGCCGCTAACTTAGCAGCTTGTTTGTTTCGAGACTTTGTAAAGCTTTTTCCCCCCTAAATCAGTACAAACTGAGTTAGGGCAGCATGATGAAGAGCTGTTTTACAAACAGATTTCTGTTGGCAGCAGATTCAGGTTTATCAGCCAGCCATTAGAAATGATAATAACTTTTGTCAGCCTTTCATCCCCTTTGTCGGCATGGCAAGACTGATCATTGTCATACTGTGTGTGTGTGTGTGTGTGTGCGTGTGTGTGTGTGTGCAGCATTGCTCTGAGAATGGAGGAGTCAACATGCTGGAGGACGGACTGCCTGATTTCTACAGCAAACGAGTTTTACCTGACAGGTAGACGCCAGAATCGTCTCTGTGCAGTCATTAAGTATGTGATAAATTCTTTACTACACTGAGCCCCGAGGACGACACACAAGACAAGACATTGAGGGAACTGTGTCTTACATCTGGTGTATCAGTAAAACCTGTTTTCTATTGTTTGTCATTTAAACAGTAAAATGAAAAACAAACACACAAAAAACAACATGCAAATAAAGTACAATGTACCATTTTCCATTGTAGTTTCTTTTCCCTGCATTTCTTAACCACACGTTTAATTTTACCTTGTACTTTTTGTTGAAACGCATGCTTCTGGACACATTTGCATCACCTTAGGTCTTGGTGCTGTCCTCGAGTCATCCTTTGTTTGAAACAAACTGTTGTATCTTCCTTCCTCCTCCCTTTAAGTCAGCTTTCTGGTGACTTTTTTTACCTCACTGACAAAAGATTTAACAGACGGTGTGAGAACCGGTCAAGTCACTGATATCATACAGCTCTAAAAGTAAAAAAAAAAAATTCTGAAAGTGAGCATTTAGATATATGTTCACTCATATTTCAGCATTTACAACTTTGTTTAATATCGGCATCTACGATTGTAGCATTGTACACAGTATGACGGAGAAGAAGGAAGGGCAATTTCTGAATGTTAAGAAGAGAACAGTAGCTGTGTCTAAAGAATGCAAACGGTGCATTTTAATTTGCTGTTTAAATCTTTGCAAGAACTCTGCAGTTGTGAACCCGTGATAAGTTTTAAGGAGTAAAAACACAAAGCTGGAGACTTGCTGCTGGACATAGTGGAACATTTAGCAGCTAAGAAACCACATATTTTGTTGATAGAGACCGAGTGCAGTGCTTAAAGGAGAGTAATTACCAGAGTTACCAACTGTCACTGCAGAACAATCCTAATGATATTCAGTATGTGCTCAATGTGTCAGTGAGTAACTGTTTGCTAAGTCTTTCACCATGTCATTATATGAGGTGATTAAAATTCCAATGTTACTCCCCACAAAAGTGGGAATAAAATCAGTTATGCACATTTAACTCAATTACAGTATGCTATTCACTGGAAAAATTCCCATGTTCCCAATTTTTCTGGGCAGCGTTGGTATATTGGTGGTGCCATGTGGATAAGTGACTGAAGCTGCATCCTCAAAGACTCAAACCCAGAAGGAAATGTTGGCAAAGAAGATGGAACTAAGTGAAAATAATAAATAATGAATGAACTTAAGGATAGCTGATTGACTCTGCAGTCCCTCTAACCTCTGCACAGAATGAACATATTTAAGTTTATTTTTTTTAATTTTGCAGGATTTCAGCTGTTTTTTGGGGGTACTTAGGAATTTGTAACTAAAAACTACATGTTCCTACACTACTAACTACCTTGAAATAAATAGTCTATATAGCCACTAGCATACCAGTGGAATATTTAGCAGCTGAACTATTTTCTTTAAATCTGAGTAATCTCTGGACACCAAAAACAAAGTTTAAAGTGGTGTAAGTATTGAATTTAAATTGATCAGGCAAGCACAACACAGCTGCAGATGGATGCCAGAATTGTCCCAAATTTGAAGATAAATAGATGCTGAGTTGCTGACATGTTAGCCCTATCAATAAATAAGGCCAATTTATTATTTTATTATATTTCACAGCCTTGTTTACAAGTCACAATCAATTTACCATAATCTAGTTAATGTTGTATAAGAAATTAAAACCATTTTTTTTAACTTTATGAATATACTGTATGTGTAAAATAAAGTGTGAATTATTACATAACTTTATTCGTGCTACTATCCCAAATAACCAAAGTATTCTAGTATTAGGCCAGTGCTGAAAAGCTACACAAGCTATTTTTAAACATATTTAACACAAAACTGCTTTTTTAAATTAGTAATTATATGTGTTTTAGATTATTTCCAAAGTTTGGGTTAAGGTTTTGGTGTAGTGTAAGATTTTTTATATTTATGCAAAGTGAAGCTCATTTTAAGCATTATTCTTTTAGATGTCATAGCATAGTAACATTAACTGTTTGGTAAAATCGGCATGATTTTGCATCTCAAAGCTGGACAGCACTATGTAAATGATGGTTAACCCTGCAAGTGTTTTAAAGTTACATGCCAGCGTAAGCTTCATGCTCAGCAGCAGTGTGCTTAGGCAGCAGAAACACTGCTTCTGTCCAGAGTATTAAACCATGTGTTCAGGACTCGGCATACTAATTATGTTTCCTGTTATTGTCAAACGGTTCATTCAAATAATGTAGTCGGATGTTAATTCTGGGTTCAGCCTGCCACTTATGACTTTCACAGAATACTGATAAATACTGGCTGCTGGCTGATTGCATTAACAAAACAAAACAGTCCAAATGATGCAATCTAGCTTTAATCTCACTGTGTGTGCCTACCCTCTTACCCAACGCTTTAGTTTACTCATTCTGTTTTTTTCTCTACTTTTCACTTTCAGTCAGTTGTCGTCCCTGCATCAGGCCCAGTCTCTGAGGAGGAAGAAAAGACGAAGTGTGTTGTCCATTTTCTCAGGATTCCGCAAGAACCGCAACTCCACCATCTCTAATCAGGACTCGGAGTGAGTATGCAGCACAGGAGCCGAGTGGAAGAAGTGGAGGAAAGTAACATTTAAGAGCACACGCCCAGAGAATGAGATGGTGGTTAAATTAATCCAGCGCTGGGCATTAACGCCACTTCAAAACTTCATGAATATTTGAATAGGAGAAAATATTTCCCCATCCCCAGCTGTTTTCCTTTGCTTTGAATTTATGGCGCTGGATGCATTTGAGCTGCTGTTACATAATGGCGCTGGAGTTAGAAAGTGTTGGTGGAAAAAGTTTGCAAACTTTTTTTTTAAAAAAGAAAAATCATTTGCACAGATTAACAGCTGAGTGGGGAGAATAGCACTTAATAGGCGCACTTTGTTCGCTTAAACTACACAGCTGCACGAAACGGACGAAAGGGTTTCACAGCGAGAGCCGCAGTTTGTTTTTCAGCTCAGAGGTGTGCTTTAAAAAAAACGGTGATGCCTTTGCCTCTGCTGGTTAACAGCCTTGCTGCGGTGCAGGAATTTCACACATATGCTGTAGGCCGAGTCTACAGGAGTCTGAAAGAGAAGCATAAAAGCAAAGATGACTCATCTGAGGGGAAGTCATAGATGGAAATAGTTTCTTAAATACAGTATGCTGCGTTTTGTAAGTTTTCACCTGCAGATTGTTGCTAAGCAATCAAAGAGATTGTTTGTTGCTGCGTTCACTTGGCTTGCTCTCTACATTCATTTCTTTTGTTTTTTAACAGCAGCACATTGTGTAGGAAGTAAGCTGTCGCGCTTCAGAAAAACTGCAGTGTTTCAAACTGATGGTGTTACTGTAAATTCATAAACATAATAATATTGTATCCAAAATGTAGTGTATGGTTTATGATTGAAGTCAATTAGAGGGACCAGTGCTGAAAAGTCTGCCTTTTTCTGTCCAGCAGCGCCTCAGAGAATGTCTACTCCATGATTCAGCATCCTAAAGACGCCGTGAGGCCGGAGAGCGTTGTCCCAGGAGCAAATGGGAGCATGCCTTCACCTCACCCAACTCAGGGCATGCCGGTGCATGGGATGAGAACTGCCAGCCCCCCCTGCCTCATCCAAAGACAGGTACAGTGCTGTGAAAAGTTGGCTGTTTGAGCTTTGGTAGATTCACTAATGTCTCTAACTAACAGGGGCAACAATGACACATCCCCCAAGTCAAGGAATGTTTTTACAGGTGGAGGACACTGACATTTTTCCCTCCTCATCGTTTCTGGCTGTTTTTCACTAGTCTTGCATTTAGCTAGGCTAGGGTCAGTGTCACAACTGGTAACATGAGGTGATACCTGGACCCTACAGATGTTGCACAGGTAGTCCAACTCTTCCAAGATGGCACATCAGTCCAGCTATTTCCACAAAGTTTGCTGTGTCTCCTCCATCTCAGGAGGCAGGCAGTTGCTCTAGCAGAGCTGAACAAGGCTGTAGAAGGTCCCTAACCCATCAGCAGGACAGGTATCTGCTGCTTTGTGCAAGGAAGAAAAGGATGAGCACTGTCAGAGCTACAAGTAGGACACTGGTGTGAATGTCTCTAACCAAACAATCAGATACAGACTTTATTAGGGTGGCCTGAGGACCCTACGCTGGTGCAGTGGGTCCTGGGTTCCTCCTGGTGCACAACAATGTTGCAGCTACATCTATATCCTTTTCTCACCATTGCAATCTGATGTGTTTTCAAAGTGTTCATTTAATTTTTTTGAAATTGCATTCCTCAGGGCTTTGCCAAACATAGTGACTTGATAAAAGTGTTTAATAGTTAAAGAATATTTTAAAGTTTAAATTAAATGCTAATGCATTTCTATTTCCATTTTTTTTTCAAGTCTGCTTCCAGTTTAATTCATGAGTGAGCAGCTGCTACTTCTTTCTATAGTTCTACATGACATGTAACAGTGCATGGCCGTGTGCTGTCCGAGCTACCTGCTGTTCCCAACCTTTTTATGTGTCTTATTGTAGTAGCTTGCCTAAGGTGTGGAGGGCTATTTAAACTCTGTGCTGAGGGACGGCTTGGATTACTCCAATTCTCTCTTAAGTAGAGCCCGTGGATCCTTAGTGATCATTAAGGGGATTTGAGGACATCCACTGCAAAAAAATGAACGATAATTTAATTTTGTTATAATTGAATTCAACAGAATACATTTTAATTAAGGCCTTCGCTTTCTCTATTGTTAGCACCAGATTAGAGAGTTATGCTATTCATTAAATCATCAGCGATTTGACTCGTTCTAACTGTGTCCATGACTTCTGTCCTCATCCAGTCCACAGACCTGGTCAGCATGGTGTACAGCTGCATCGGGGCAGAAATCGAAGACTCCGATGGCAGCAGCAACTGTGACATCAAAGGGATAGACCAGGATGCTGACAGATCAGTCACCATCTCAGATGCCCCGACAGATACTCGAACTAACGGCCACGTGGTGTCCTCCAAACAACAGACGGACAGACAGATGGAGACAGCCAGGCAGGAGAGGATTGTGCCCCTGACAGACTCGCGGACTGAGATAGAAGATGATGTGCAGAGCAGCGGAGGTGGAATCGTGACCCCCGGTGGGCCAAGGCCAGAGCCGCCTCCACAGAGTGCTAAGTCCAGTTTGGCTGTCATGAGGCAGAGACACCTGCAGGAGAGTTTAGGTATTGCAATTTAAACAACAACTGAAGTTCTGTTAAAGTATAATATTGTAAAATGTCCCTATTGGATGAATAAGTATCCAACATGATAATAATCACATGGTATGAATATGATGATAAAATAATAAATGATGAAGACTCAGGTGTGACTCTTATTAGAATGACTGATAATAATGATAATTCTAAAAATAGACTCACTGTACACTGTACACGTGGCATGTGGTTGACCGTGATATATTTTTAGATCACTGTCTTGTTGGATAAAAGCTCAAAGGGAAAACAATCAGAAGATGCCATGTTTTTAAAGAAGAAAAAAAGCAGAAAACTCACAAAAGCTGCAAAAACCGTGTAGACGAGTATGTCAAAGTGTGTTTAATGAGCGATGCAGTACGAGAGCAGACGATGACATGATTGGCTATAGCTATAGAGGCCTTTTGTGGTGAAAGAGCCATTGTTAAGTCTCAAGTCTAGACTTCTTAATGAGTAAAACCTCCGAGTATTGTAGACTGCAGTCTGACTCAAAGGGAATTAAGAGATCACTGTAACAGAAGTGGTCATGGCATAAAATCAATGTGAAAGCCAGCAGTTTGGCGTTAAAACGGAGAAAGGGTGCAGGGATGTGCATCTTTATCGTCCGATTGAAATCCTTAATGCAAGCTGTAGACAGCAGCACATATAAATAGTTGTCTCTTAAAAGCTGGAGCAAGCTCTTAACACAGAAATGGAAAAGCAATCCAGGTTGGTTGGTTTTAATTTGCACAGTTTGTGCTTTCAGCCCCTTCAGCCAAAGGCTCCCATTCCCAGGTTCGTGTGAAATGTGTGCTGCTTGCCAATATTCCTGCTTCAGGTCTTATTCTGCTTTTCTTATCTTACGTCATGTATAGTGTATATGTACTGTTATAGTGGGGTATGCTCATATTAGACAAGTTTCAGATAATGAGTTTAGTCTATGAATAAATAAACACCGTGAGCCAAAAACCTCTTCAGGCTTCAGAAAGACGGGCTGTCTTTTTTTTCTTTGTAGGTTACTTTTTGCTCTGTGTGACATCAAAGAATGGATGTAGTTGTTTCAGGAGAACTAGCAGCAGCACCACCCACATTAGTGAGGGGCAGCCAATCAGAAGGAAACTGGCCTAAAGTCAGAGTGAAAAGAGGAAGTGGATGAACTGAAGACAGCTAAGAATAACTTTGACCTGTGAATCGTGCAAGGCTACTATAGAAATCCCGAAATAAATTGAGCTTTTTTTGTGTCGGCTGCTTTTTGTTTTCCCAGAAGAAGCAGGAAGGCTGGAGGCAGAGGGAGACCAGAGTGAAAGAAAGCGCGAGGAGAAACAGAGAGGGCGAGTGCCAGAGGGGGAGCGTCCTCTCATTCCCAATAAGGTAACTATATGCTGTATGCGCTGTACGTACTATAAGAGAAAGCACATCTTGTTGTCATATTTTTCTGTTG
The DNA here is from genome assembly GCF_900408965.1 of Simochromis diagramma. Classification (NCBI taxonomy): domain Eukaryota; kingdom Metazoa; phylum Chordata; class Actinopteri; order Cichliformes; family Cichlidae; genus Simochromis; species Simochromis diagramma. The sequence goes on along the minus strand of NW_024387049.1, from coordinate 1,277,755 downwards.
CATAGTCAAATTTTGTGCTCCTCCATCAGCCCAGCTTGGATGTTTCTAGAGACAAGACCTCTCCAGATAAGGCCAAGACCTCCCCCGTCACCCCAGCAGAAGAACAAATCAATGATCAGAGGTGTTTACCTCCTGGTCAACCCATCGCTGAAGGTGAGGGAAGCACCGACAGGATGAGCCCACCGGCGTCTGTCAAGCCTGGGATGGAAGCAGCAGATCCTGCTGTAATCAGTCACGGTAACCATGTCATTTTATATCTATGCACAGTCATAGCAGTCCAAAATGTCTCCTCTTTGTTTTTTCTTCTTTTTTAAAAATAAAGTAATAAACCTGGAACTTTAACATCACCATCACGAACGTTCTAGATCTTTACGTTCCATGCATGGCCGTCTTCTTTTGCTTTTCAGTCACAGGAACCGTAAACACCCCCAAAAGTAAAAGGCCAGATCTCTAGCAGGCAGTGTGTTCTTAATGATGTGGATAGAAAGGGCAGATTGGCATAATAAGATGCAAATAATTGCTGTGATCTTCCCAATTAACAATAACCAACAAACACAGATGAGGAGGGAGGCCATAATGGATTTCCAGCAACATCACATCAGACCAGGAAGTCCAACTCGTTTGACATAGGTACTGTGTGTCTGGTGCTGTGTTTGTTTCTGCAGCCCCGCTGTTGTGCATGCATTTTGTAGTACTGCGCACTAGTACGTAAAGATACAAATGCACGTCTTGGTTTTTTTTTGTTGTTGTTCATAATTCATAACAATGGCGCAACGCCTTTGTTATTTTTTATCAAACAAACTCAGCGTGACTCTCCTATTTGATGTGCTTCCAACCCTGTTGAGCGTGCTGGCTGCGCATCAACTTGTTGCTTTATCCTGCATCCTTTATTCTGAGTTCCTGTACCCCACTATGTGTGTGTGTGTCTGTCTCATGCCATTTATTCCCAGGCATGGAACGGGATGTGCCCTACGATCTGGAGAGGTCTTCAGATCGCAGATTCCTTGTGAAAAAACCCTATTTCCCTCAGTGCAGAAACAGGTCTCTGGACTACCCTGCTGGGACCGGGTGTATGTATCCGTCTCTCTTTCCTGCAGATATGTGCGGTATGACGAGCAGCATGAAGTGCATGCGTGTTGAGATTTTTGCACAACGTGTTTTTTTTTCTTTTGCTCCCCATCTTGTTTTTATAACAATAAAATCTTTCATTCATATTCCAAAATCTTCAGTAATTTGTTTTTAGCATTTGTGGAAGCCTAAACGTGTACACGCTTAACAGAGATGAGTCATACCCTACATATTGAATGCAAGCCTCCTTTGCCTCAATTGGATTGCCAAAGAAAGAGATCATAAAACATAATTTAAAGATGGAATTTGGCTGTTTTCCAGATATGTCTCATTGCAGCTGGCAGCCGGATCTGACACTGCTTGGGATTAGTGTGCTGTTAGATGAGACCTTCTCCCTTTTTCAAACGAGGACCTTTTATCTCCCCTCCTTTAATTGGAGCAGATTCTTTCCTTGATATCATGTTCCATTATTGTGCTAATTGGCAGTACGGTTTAGCTGATTCATCATCTCTTCCTGCTTTGAGCAGATTGACGCCGAATGTGAAAACCCCGGGGCAGTGGAATTCAGCTCTAATGACATTCCAAAAACTACTGCCAATTATCCCAGTAATACAGAACTATATATCAGCAAGTTGCTGCAGGGGACTCAATTATCATCACTGTGAGAATGATAAAAGGCTCCACGTGTCACGAGCATAAAAGCCGGTCATAAAGAGCGTGCGGGGTCCTCTGTGACCTGTCGGGATGAGTTTAGGTGTATTGGAAGTTTAAGCGGCCCATTGTCACGTTTGTGTTTCTTGTCCACACCGAGAGGTTCTTTTTTGCATGCGGCAGATAATATCTGAGCCTAGCTCCAGGTTTTTTTAAGCTCAAAGCTTTTTTTTTGTCTCCACCCACTCATGCAAGCTTAAAAAGTTACGTTTGAAATATCACCTTCTAAAACTAATGCAGAAGACGGCCATCTGTTTCCATAGAAGTGCAGCTTTCAGTTTTATTTTATTTTTTGGCCACTTGGGGGCAGCAGAAACAAGCTGTGAACCACTGACTGTTGAAGAGTCATTGCTGTGAACACAACACTGACACTTCATCGCCCTACATATTTCCGGATTGAGCTAAGCAGCAACATTAGCATTCATTCAGAGTGGTGTTCCAGTCTAACTGTGGAATTAAGTGTAATGTAGCTGTCTAGCATTTTTTTTTATTCCCACCACTCACGGTACATTTGCTTCTGTAGGTTATGAAAGCCCCCAGCTTGGTAACAGAGATGCATTATGACATTACCTGTGGACCAGGAGACGTTTGCTGGGAAGAAAGGACTTGGACGCGGAGGACTGGAGAGAGACAAGCTTTTAAAACTGTGGACTCGGCTGACAAAGATTCAACAGGATGTCTTTTTTTAAAAAATATATTTTTATTTTTAATCCCTGCAAACATTTGTTGCTGAAAATGCATGTACTGTATGCCGGTTTTGACTGCTTGCACTCGCTATTTTACTCTCAGGCATAAACAAAGCTCTACTTTTCATACAAACACAGTGGATCAGTGTGTCTCCAGTATGCTCACAAACAGCTGTTTTGTGCATTTGTGCAAAAATCATTTAATATTGAAAGCGCGTCTTTTCATGCCCTATCTGTATTTAACTGACAATCTGTGACTTCTGAAAGTGAGTTTTGTAGTGTATTTATTCTAATTGGATGTATATACTGAATATATAACTGCACTAACCATTGTGGTAACTCTGCCAGTTAACAATCATGATTTTATTTGTGATAACATATCATTTGATAACCGTGTTTGTAAGTATGCTTTTGATGTATGCTGCCAGTGATGACTGAGAAACGTGTTACCATGCACTCCTGTCTCTCCAAGAGTATTTAAACTAGACAGTAGATCATTTTAATCAGATTTTGCGGGCCTGAAAATGAGTATTTTTTCTAAAAATGCTTCTATGAATCCGAATAAATAAAAGTGACTTTCCAGAAGGAAGTGGACTGCTGAAAGTTACTTTCACAATACATGTAAATATGTAAATGTAAATATGTGTCAGAGTGGCATCCTAAAACGGGAACAGTTTAGCTGTCGTGATTTCACCATTTAGGCTGTGTTGTTGCTGAAGTAACACAGTGCTGTGCTTGTCTTGAGCCACCCGTCATTTCTTTATATTTTGCTGGGAAAATGGGAAATGGGTGATTTATCAAAGCAAACATCCACAGAAATGCATCAGGAAAAAACAGAGGCTGTCATTTCTAATGAGCTTGAAAGTTACTATTTGTTACCGACTTTATTCTTTAACACAGCCTGAACTCTCTCAGGCAGATTTCTTGTAATTTCTTTAAGTAGTCTTCAGGAATAGTTCTCCAGGCTTATTGAAGGACATTCAAAGCTCATCTTTAGATGCTCCTACCTTATCTTCTGTTCTCTGTTAATACGACACCACACTGCTTCAGTAATGTTGATGTCCGGGCTCTGAGGAGGCCAATCCATGACAGATAGTGTTTTTCTATCCAGGTATGCTTTTATTGGATTGGCAGATGGTATTGTGTGGTGGACCATAATCTGATGATACATTTCTACATTTATAATTCCATCAATTTTGACAAGATCTGCAACACCACTGGCTGAAATGCAGCCCTAAACCATGACTGAGCCTCCACCGTGTTTTACAAATGGCAGCTCACTGTTGGAGCTCTCTTCTGACATTCTTCAGATTCATCTCTCCATAAGAACTGTTGCCACAAATTATCCACAGTTCTTGTATGATTTGCCATAACTCTTTTTCTCCCAGTTATCTTTCCTGAGGTTTAGAAAACAGCAGATGTAGTCAAGATGATCCCTCATTGCTTCACTAATGTTGAGGTGCGGGCTCTGGGGAGGCCAATCCATGATTCAATCAGGTACATTTTTACTGCAGTGGTAATACGTTTAGGATCATTGTCGTACTGAAAAACAAAGATGTTGCCAGTCAGATGTTATTTCATGGTGAATCAAAATCTAATGGTTCTTTTGTTGTTTACAATTTCATCAAATTCCCAACACAAATGAAATGCAGCACTGAACCTAACAGAACCTCCACTGTGTCTTTACACAGATTTCGAATTTTGTATTCATCACTCTGCAAAACCTGTTGTAACAGATTTTCTGTCCAGTTCTTGTGTAATTTTAAATTTTAAGAACAGCTCCTTCACAGCCACTCTTCCACTACGAGCATTTCTGATGAGACTTCAGCGAACAGCAGATCAGGTCCTGCTTGAGGTCTTTGCTGAATGTTTTTCTATTTCTTAAGAACATGACACCATTCATCTGCTGTCAACTTTTTTTGATGGATACAAAAGTGGCATCAGTCCTCTCTTCTAACTCTCTGCAATGAAGAAAAAGTGCATATCTACCAAACTATCTGACCATTGGAAATCTGATATCTTTACTATTAAAACCGAGTGCTTTAAACTGAGACACTTTCACACTCTGGTTTTAACTATCGTTGTCGCTTGTGAGTGCTCCAGTTTTGTAGAGAGCCACATTAGTGGTGCCAAACTCTGCTTTTGTAAAAAATGTGAAAATTATGACGCAAAATTTTATATCTCTATGCATTTTCAGTGCTTTGTCTAATAATAGGCTCAGAATCAGGAGTGGCATGAAGGATGCTTTATGATATTTATCATCTATGCTCACAGTACAAAGCTGACTCCAGATGCCCTTTTAGCATTACTGCTTCTCAGCACCAGATGGCAGCAGAGACTGAGCACATCTGCGGCTTCTGAGTGCCAGTGACAAGTCGCTGCCAACTCGTGATGCACTGTCATTACCATAATCATGGATCCTAGCAGCATCCAGTTACTGTAATGAATGCAGAATATGCACGATCATATAGTTGTTATGACGCTGATGGTTGCTGATGAGATCGTTTGGAGCTCTGGAGGCGACTTGCCACAGAGCAAGATCAGCATTTAATTGACACTATTAACATGCTCTATTAAATGCTCCCATCTCTGGCATGTAAATCGCAGATTAGACCTCAGACTCTCTCTCTCTCTGTGAGCCGAGGCTTAGACGGTTCGTCAGCGTTTATTCCAGACAATGACGAGACGCCTGTTTATCTTGTGACAGTGAGAAGCTTTTAATTCCCTCCATGCAGTCACCTGATCTCCCACACTGCCAGGACAGATCACAGCCAGGGGTGTTCACATTCACGGGGTCACCAGATAAGCTCAGCTAATTCTCTTGCCGGCTTCCCTTCCAGACACAGTCCCACGCACCATATGCTTAGCTGAATGTTTTATCACTGTATATTGTGTTCACAAACCCAGTGTTACATTAACAAAACGGTGTGATTTTCTTAGGGCACTCCAGGTCATTCATCATCATCATTTGAATATCAGCTGGTGTGAGGGTTGTGCTCTTTTATCTGCGTGTTTTTAACCTTTACCGTTTCTGTGTCTTCGGTGACTGTGGAGAAGTGCGTGTCTCAAGTGTTAGGCACCAGCAGATGGGTCAGCAGCGGGCCATTTGATTCACCGCATCAACAGTGGAAGCCCCGCAATGAGTGTACACATATGAGCCAGTGTGCTACCGACAGAGCAAAACAAAAACAGGTGTGTAAGAAGAGACTTTGGGCTTGGTGGGCTTATGTGTAAAGTAATATAACACGTGGCAAAAAAATAAGTATTTCAGCTTAGTGTCAAGGCCCATATGTTGCCTTTGGAGTGGGATACTTTCTACGTAAATATAGAGCATTATGCTGATTTTCTCCTCACAAACTCTAAGCCCTTGTTTATCTCCTTGCAGCCAGGCGGTGCTTTAAATTCGTATTGCTAATGACAGAAAATGTAAACAAATTAAGCATCCTGTTCTTTATAGACCCCGGCACCATCCATATTTAGTTCCCTGAGTTAGTTGTGGACATTCGAATAAAACAACCGAGACTGTTAGTGTGATGCTCGGTGAGGATAACTTGAACTCACTTAGAACTCACCTAGTCTGCAAAATTGAGCCTTTCTTTGAAGATTAACATGCCATCATGCCACGGGGTCTGTGGTCATTGCATGCATATGCAGTCTCACCAACCATCACTGAGTCCCCTGCCTCAGCAGCACAACACTGTGTGGAAGAAGTAGCATTTTAATAAAAATGCTAACTAGAGGAGTTCAGCCAAAGGTTAAAAGACCCAAAAGTTTCCTCAGCAGGCTTAGAAATATGGCAGAATAAGCATTGGCGACAGCAAGGGATCTCTGGCCTCTAGGTGCAACAGGATGATCTGGCAGTCCCTAAAGACAAAAGATGACAAGGCTTGGGATCAAGGGGAGTACCCTAATCCAGAAAGAACAAAGGAGAAGGACAGTGTGCAGCCAATGCCGCAACTAGGAATATGGATAAAGATGGTGAAAACTGCAGCACAAGATCTGATGTAACACCTGCCAGCCAGAACTTCCTCTGAGTTTAAGATATCCACGATGTCTTACCAGCCCCAACAAACGTCTCCATCTGAGGGAAGACAGTAACTCCTTTCTGTCATCTGCACCTTTGGAGATTATCCCCGAAAAATTAATTCAACAGCGTAAGGTTGTTGCTTGAAATGTTGCTGTAAGCCAGAATCCATTTTCTTGTTGGAATAAAACCCGATCAAGCTGACAACCAAAGCCATCCAGCACATCCACATATGCACACTGGCAGTTAAAAATAGACCTTTCGAGATAATTGAGATTTCCTGACCATGTGACATCAACAATTTGCTGGCCTGTCACGATCATTTGTTTTGATTCCACTAAGCAGGTGATCATGTTAAAGCTCACAGAGGCGTGGGCAGAGCTTGTGTGGAGGATGCTAATCAAAGAAAGTGCCAGGGATACTATATCTTTGAGGCTGTGAACTAAAGTGGGATATAGAGGAAAACTCTAATATGAGTGAACAGCTCAATGAGATTGCTCTGGGTCAAAATGCCTGACTCACGGGGGTGCTGCTCAGATGAAAGTTGAAGTCTGATTATCCTGAGTTGGGTCACTTGGGTGTTGGGATATGGAAAAACCTGAAATTCAGGTGACAGGAACACCAATGATGATGCATACCAGCTCAACTAAGAGTTGAATTTTGCACTTTTTCTTGCAGCAGTGGATGCTGAAATCTGAAAGCGAGTAGAGCAGGCTGCTGCTTGAACTGGAGAAGAGAAAGATGGGACTCGAGAATTAAATATTTTTGCCAGGTGCAGTGCAGTCCAGCGGACAAAACAACAGCTGACATCTCAGATGACACTATCACAGTCCAGGGCTGGTCAGGGTTTTCTCTCTCCTGCTCTCTCCCTTTCCAATCCACTCCTTTTTCTCTTAAGTATAGTTTTGGTTGCCCCTCCTTGAGCTCCCCCTGCCAGCAGAATCAGCCTTTTTACTGTTCTTTGGCTGACATACCTGTTTGTGTTACCTCTCTCTATACAAGGACAAGCTCAAGTCTGCACTCCTCGTCAGGTTGTTGTTATATAATAACCTGACACATCACGGTAAATGGGAATCAGACTCTCTGGTGCACTTTGAAGCTCCCAGGGAGATTTTCTTGCTAATGTTGCCTTCGCTACGCCTCTTAGAAAACCACCTTGTCCTTGATCAGCTGAAGCTTCTTTCCCAGAAGGATTACTCACCTGGAATCATGAGCCTGCCAGACACACACCTGAGTATCTCCCAGCTCCAAACTCTCTCTCTGTTGATCTTTGTGCCTAAAATAAAACTATTGAGAAGTGAACACTGTGGTCTGGGTCTCGCTTCAGTATCCTTCAAGGCTAAACTAATTGGCTATGGCTGATATAACTTCTGGAGCTTTTGACCATATTTCAAATATATCATAACTACACTGGCTCATTGACTTTAATCAGTTTTAAAGTCTCAATGAGATCATTTTGTCTGAAACTAGAACTGTGCTAATTTATAAAGTTTATTTATTTAAATATCTGCCAAAAGTTTGCAGTGGCACACTTTTCACAATTCCTAAAATGTCAAAAGTATGTAAAACATAAGAACTGAAACTATAAACTATAAACACTATAAATTATACACTATGTAGTGTCGTAGTGACACTACAGTTTAGTGGCAATAGACAGTTTCCAGAAAGCAAGAAATTCCTGGTTCAGTCCTAAGAGGATGTACAAATTTCTTTGGAGTCGTGTCAGGATGTCATCTCATGTGGAAAATCTGCCAAATCAAACACTTGGAACTTCCCACTATTGCAACCCCTTGTGAATAAGGGAGCAGCTGAAAGCAGCACGTTTTCAGAAGGTTAAAAAAGTAAGTGTGCCCAAACTTTATCTGGTCCCTTATTTCTGTACATTACTATGGAGTCTGTCACAAAGCCTACAATGACTGATTCAAGACTTGGCAGACAAGATTCTGGCAAAACAATCAAAATCAGACTTTGTCCAAAGCAGTGATGGAAGATCTGCTCAGGTCCTTTCCATAAGTACAATAATCACCACAGGCACATTACAAGACCTGCCATGAATACCAGAGTACATGTTTACTCAGGGAAAATGCTGCTTAAGTTAAAAGAATTTATCTGATCATGAGCAGGACTGTTAACTGTTCTGTTGCTAAACATTATCGCTTTTCTATTTTTCAATTAAATTTTTTATCTAATATACATTTTTCATTATACACAATAATGAAACACCAGCTAACACCAGCTAACGATTTCACCAACAGTAGCTATCAGTAGCAAAAAAAAAAAGCCGCACTTATTGAGAAAAAAGTTCAGGATGTCCTCAACAAGTGTCAGCATCACTCTCATCAGACAGAAGACAGCTTCCCCGACTTACCAAGGGTATATCAGGGTAGTTTTACAGCTTCCTGTGAAACTTTGTGCAGTGGACATCCGGCATATTGACAACTGAGGAAAGCAGCATACTGACAGTCTAAACTTACCACGGATGAATCCAAGACAGGGTTGTTTGTCCCACAGTTGCCACCCTAGCTATGATTGTGCACTTGAAATGAGACATGTAAGAAAAACACATTCAGCTGACTGCTTTCCGCCATCTACTGCCATCTAGTGGTGAGATTTTATACACTCTATCTTTACACCAGTATTCAACTTCAACTGGTTTCCAGTTATTCCAAACTAGGAAATAGTCTTTGGGACAAGGAACTCTTTAGACAGAGAGCTGGTTGAGGCCTAAATTGTACCTGTAAAAAAAAAAAAACATGACTAAACATCATTTTGATCCTAACTACAAGTAATTTAAATAGTAAATCTATTCTGTCCGCTATAATTTTCCTGTATCGTTTCAGCAGTTTAGATACAGGCAACATGGCAACATACCTTTTGTACTAAAAGGAAGCGATGCCTGTGATATCACCGCTACAGCCAAATTTACATCAGATTCCTTAAGGTTTTCTTAAGATTTGATACTTTAAAAATACTTTAATAGTTAATGATCAGCACTCAATTTAACTTAGTATTCTGTGTTAAACTATAACTGTAAACTGATTCACTGTTGTGTTTTTGCATTTCATTGCTGAAGACATCAACACTCACTCACTCGTTCATTCAGAAATAGTCTGTAGCTTGTTTGTACTAGCCTTCGTTCTGTCGTGTTTTTTTCATATTTCCAAAACTTTATAAGAAACAGTTTAATAAGAACATTTATGATAAAAGCAAACAAAGTGTAAAATGAGGTAAAACGAGTTGAGGTTTCAATCTGACTATACTGAAAATCAGCAGCTGCTTCTGCAGTTCCTCAGGTTAAAACCTTTATTCTTCCTTACATAGAATAAACATGACGCAACTGAGCGCCACACACTTAACAGATTCCTCTGGCTCCATCCTGAACTCGAAATGACTCAAACATCTCCCACCGACGCAGCTGTCGCTGTGTTTTTCCTCTCAGGTTCATAAAAGGCTTCTATTCACGTTGCCTCCATCTTTACGATCTGAGGAGGCGTGCTTGACACTTTCAACACTTTCTTGGTGGAGGCAGTCATTCATACTCCCTCCCTTCTTCTTAATGCCTGCGTCTGCCTTGCTCTCAGTGCTCTCTTCCTCCCACCTGCTCCATCGCTCTATACCTGTTTGTTTTCCCTTAAAGCATAATAATACCCACCGCCAGCAATTAGCGGAGATTAAAGCTGTGTGTGCGTGCTTCAGTGTGCTTGCACTTGCGGGGGTGTTTGTACCCTCTTCTGTTTCACTGTGTGTGTGTCTGCGTGTGAGAGAGCAAAGTGATAGTGAGGTCAGAGCTGAAGGAGATGAGGCGGTGTTACCTTTAGTGGGAGTGAGATATTTTGAAGACAACAAATACATGTAGCTAGAGGCAGCGTGGCCGGCTGAGGTCACCAAGCCAAGGGAGGAAGAGAATTCTGACACTGAAGGCCGCAGAGTGAAGATGGACTGCACAGCCACATTCAAATAACAAACCATATGGGATTTTTATGTGTGCTGCTTTAGTTTGCAGATGTCAGTCTCCTTGTTTTGTTAATCTGTATCTTTGAATTGCTCTAACCCCTCCACCAGTCAAGCATTGGAATATGCAGGCACTTCATACAAGCTATAAAGTCAATTTATTTGTGACTTTAAATTTGAATTAAAACAGGTGTCAAACCATGTTCTCACAGGTGAAAGCCCAGTTCTGTTAAAGACCAGTTTCATTGGTTTTCATATTACCTGACAGATGATCAGGTCTGAATGGCCCCAGAATCAGCTAAAGTCACAGGCTGATTTATTTATTTTTTTTAAAGTCTGAAAATAGACCAAGGGGGTGATGCCGAGACCTGGTATCCTCTCAGACCACTTCAATATCAACATAGTATAAACTTCCACCGAGGCTGAAACTCCCTGCACAGCATTTATGAAATGAGTCACTGGATTTAGGAAGGACATCCAGATTAGTCTCAGACATGTTGTTTTTTTTTTTGAGATATTACCACAAAATCTCCCATTTTTCTTGTTTCAATTTGTTATGCTTCTTTGAAAAACATGATGCAAAATGTTCATTCTTGTCCTATGGGTGAACCCAGGCAAGGATACCCGTAGAAGTTGATCACTTCTTACCTGGAACAGTGAGAAAAACATTATTTGCAGAGCAAAATTTCATTCATTCATCATAACAAATGATATAAAACTGTTGACGCGATACAGATCAGTTGGTTGCTTTTCTGTTATGTCTTATTAATCCGTTAAGTTTTTTTTTATGTTTCTAAAATTCCCACAACATAGAAATTAACTGTGTGATTTAATTCCAGTGTAAAGTCTATAGCAGTGCCTTACGATGTGGAAGAAAAGAAGCTAGCTTCCATAATATATTAGGCCTGTGGATAATGCACTGTGATATAAAGCAATGTGCTCGTAAAAGCTATGTTTACTATCACATTTAATTGAATGAGTGACAATCCAATTACAAAGAAAACGTCATTGGGCACCATTAAAATGACATAGTGGTGTTTTGCTGCAACCTTCCGACACTGATTTTTCAGCTAGTGGAGCATCAGTAGAGCTCAGCGCTGATGCTGGACATGATTGGCTTTCCAGTCACTCCCAAATGTGCCAGATGGTGTTGATGTCAGGCTTGTGCAACACAGACAGTCCCTAAACTGTGGAGAGCACAGTAGTATTTACAACCTCGCTGCAGGAAGAAGCACCAGAAGACTTTTCTAACTGCCATTAAAACTGTCTTAAACATTGAACAGAATTGATTCTGCTTGTTTGAAAGTTTCCTTTTTTCCAGCTTGTACACTTTTACCTGAAAAAATGACAAGAGTCTCCTTTAAGCTCAAGTTGTGTGTTTGTATTTGTGTATGCGTGTGTCTGTGTGTGCATAGCCAATGGGCAACGTGGGAAGTTAGAAAGACGAGTGGATAGCGGAGTAACACAGGTGCGTGCCTGCTCGTTCTCCTCTTCATACTGCACATCAGCTGATGGTAAGCGAAGGGCTTTTTCCCGGGAGCAGGTCACTGTTCACAGTAAGCGAGTTGCACACATGTACCATCCTTTTTGTATTTCCCTTTGGCTCTGCCCCGCATTTCATTCCTCTGGATTTCCTTTTAAACTCCAACTTCAATCCACACCTGGGTCTGTTTGCACTAAATTCTTGGCTTCTATTTTTCCTCCACTTGGGATTTGACTTTGTTGTGTCACTCTGAAGTATTTCCATTTCAGTTCATCCTCTTGTGACTCGTGAAGAATGCATGTAAGTCTGGATGTCCCTGTTCTCTACCCTCCACAAATGCTGCTCTAACCATACATCAAAGTATTTGATATGTAAGCGCAATAGAACAGTTCTAGATCAGTAATAGATCAAATATGGTGCTAGTGAAGACTTCCAAAGACGAGCGTGGTTAGGTTCATTGGCGACTGTAAACTGACTATATGTGAATGTGAGTCCTGCAACAGACCGATGACTTCTCCGGGGTATACCCTGCCTCTGGCCCTATGACAGCTCATGGCCAGAGGCTTTCTTTTGGAAACAGAATACAATTATGCTTTAACACTGCTTTTAGCTTCCTGTCTAATGTTACTGTTATTTTGAAGAAGGTATTGATAGAAGGTAATAGCTTTGTAGTTTAGTCGCTACTGAAACTGAATAGCTATAGCTAATTATTTGCGAATCCTGTGTCCATGTCATTTAAAACCTTCTACTGAGTGAATTTCTTCACGTGTACCAGCTGCCTCACCCAGAGCTAAAACAGCCTCAGAGATGCTGAGTGAGGAAGAGGCAGTGTTGGACTTGGACATCTTCAAAGAAAGGCTGGAAGGCTGCCTACAACTTTCAACCCAGCTCATTTCAGGTGGTTTTATGGAATGAAAAGGAAGCCAGATCATTCCACATATAGTTCAAGTGATCAAAAGGCAATCAGCTCAAATGTACATTTGCAGCAAGTTTTGCTTTCCTATAAAATCCAGCCTTACATGAGCCTGAAATGTATGATTTTCATGCTACAGTTGTAATTAAATTTATCCTGCCACTGAAGAGTTAAAGTGGTTGAACCGAAAATAGCCGGGAGCCAGTCACAACTTCTACATCAGTAAATCAGCTCAACTTGAGGTCAGTGTGTCTAAAATTAAACGCAATTAGTTTAGCCCTGTGCTGTGCATTTCATGTCTCTTCACTTCCCATCATGTTTCTGTTCTTCTCCTCATCTGTCATGTTACATCTTCCTTCTTATCCCCTTTACTCTATTTCGGCTCGTCATTCCTCATCCGGTTGCTGTTGAACTAATAAAACTGGAGAGTTAGAAAAAAAGATAAACAATACTAGAATGTGTGGAGTAAATTTTAGTATGACTGGAAGCAGGTTGCTAATTTGTTGCCCCCAACCATCACTTTTATTTAAGGTTTGAATGCAACAAAACAGTTTCACTAGCTATGCTGCCTCACTGACCCCTGGTTTATGTGTAAAGCGCGCAGCGTCAGCCACCCCCAAAGATGTAATTTGGACAGGTTTGTTAAGCTTTTCATCAGATACTGCATAAAAAGGACAGATGGGGGAAAGAATGAACAAATGTTCGTACATTTGATCATCCATCTGTCCTTCACACACGATGTTGTGGACGCCGTTGATTTTGACAAAAGTGGGAGTAATGATGCATCCCACCACCGCACACTGGCATTTTCAAATTCCATTGATAATGTCACAGTTAATGGTTAAAGAGCATATCTCTGGAGATGTTGACAAAATGACACATAGTCATCATAAAAAACAAATAAACTACAACTGTACTTTGAGTCATGCCTGCTTTTTTTTTTACTGTGTTATTGTTTTCGAAATGTGTGACGAGAAAAAAAACTAAACCTATGTGGGCAGGATTTGATTAGATATGGGTAAGTGTGAGGCTTGAAATTCTAATATTTAAAGTTTGTTGAATATTTGGTAACACTTTATGTTGAAATTTGCATATTTATTACATTTAATGTGGAAAGCGATTTTCAGATTTTCAGCCATATCTCTGTGTTGTCGCTATCATAAAGAATTTGTGGGTATCCACTTCCTTATAAGCTTGGGTACTAGTTTCACATTGATAATAAAGCACTTCTTAATAAACATACTTTGCACTAGCAGATAATCTACAAGTGTCCCCTAATAACATCCTAATTTTTTCTTTTTGAAAGTAAGTTCCCCATCCTGAAGGGAGGGCAGGAGCACACCATTCATCTACTAGTAAGTCAATATTCTCTATTGTGAAGTTACCTTCTCTTCACACACAGTAAAACTACTGAACAAAAACTGCAATATTTATTGAAAGCTAAGAACCAAACCACACTGTTTATTTCTATTTTATCATCTCAGGAGCATTTATCGGTGTTTTGCAGAGATCAATATTCCCCCCTCACACTGAATTCAAATTGCCTAGCAAACACAAGAGGGGAAATTTGTAGAATTGTGGGTAACTGTCCACACCTCACTGTTAACGGTTTACTTTCTTTACACTAGGTTGTAAATTAGTGTTGATGCTATGCAGCCCCATTCTGCCACTGCTCTATTTGTAGCACTTACCTGGTAAAACACAGGTAAGCGTTTACTGTGAAACCTTTTCAGTCTATAAGATTTAAGTTTCTGCTTTCTTCTAGAGAATGAAATATGAAGATCAGTTTTACATCTACCCATTTGGTCCTAAGGAGTGGTTCAGTTAATGGGCTAATAATGCCATAAAGACTGAAAGGCATTGTAAACAAATAGCCTATAAAGAAGATCCATTAACACAAAGTGCCTTAAACATGCATTATTTTAATCACTAAGAGGGAACAAAAAATGTATTGGAAAATTATCCGACCGCTAACTTGTAGGACCTTTGTGAACACTTTCCTGATGAACTTACCGATACTGTTCCATCAATCCCTCACCCCTGCTGTCTGCTTTAAAATATACCAAGATAGTGACGTACAAGCCTGAGGACTCGAAGACCACGAACCAGTGAGTGAGGTCACTTGTCCATTTTCTCTTCAGCCATCTTGACTACAGTGGTTGAGATGGAAGTTGCCTAATAGCGTTTTATGTGGCTAGAGACGTTGTACGCCAAAAGCCAAAGAGAAGTTGTATTGTAGGGGCTGATTTTAAATTGTGTCTGCACTTTCAGACTCAAGATGCGAAGGATCATACACATGTTTTATCATCTGAGAAGAGGTCCTCTTCACCAAAAAAGCAAAGATGTGAAAAAAGACAAGGCAACTGACATCTTGGAAAAAAAGCCTCATGCTCTTCCTCCTCACCTCAATCCTCATTTCCTGAACTAAAGATATTTATGCACATAATCTGCATAAATATGCTTATTTAT
Source organism: Simochromis diagramma (assembly GCF_900408965.1). Taxonomy (NCBI): domain Eukaryota; kingdom Metazoa; phylum Chordata; class Actinopteri; order Cichliformes; family Cichlidae; genus Simochromis; species Simochromis diagramma. The sequence continues at coordinate 1,262,450 of NW_024387049.1, read as the reverse complement.
TCCCTATATTGTCAAAATTACTAGGTGTCAGCAGATTAGACATGCGATCCTCCTGTCTCCGGACAGCTGACGAGCCAGCTAAACAACAACAACAGCTGCTTATAAGCTAACATTATGCTGGCCAAGGTTAGGCTTGCGTGTCCTAAAAATCACACTCTCACACGCTAAGTGTCACAGTCCAACGGTGTTAGATCGACTTCAAAATAAGTCTATTTAATTCTGGCTAACAGCAGCTAACCTTGGCTAACAGCAGCTAACATCGGCTAACAGCAGCTATCAACCACTATCACCGGCTAACAGCAGCAAAACAGGAGCACTTCTCAACAGATTAGTCCAGGATATCCTCAACAACTCACCTCACTATTGCTGTCATCAGACAGAAGTGAGTTTCACTGACCTATCGAGTCATATCAGCCTCCTTTCATAAAGTTTTACAGCTTCCTCCAAAGTACATAGATGTGGATACCTGGCTATTGACAATGAGATGAACAGCAGCCGTTGTAGATAGGATTTTAACCTAGTTAAAGCTTAGTTACATGCAAATTGCAATCTACTGATATCTAGCAGTGGAATTTTACTCACTTTAACTTTAATGAAGCTTAAGAAATTGGGTCAAAGTAACTCAACAATTGATATGAGTGACTCAATTTAAATTATGTAATTTAAGTTAATTGACTCACATCCAGACAACTCCTGGCATATTTTGAGGAGCCTTTATTTGGATCCCTCTTTAAAGTGTGGTTTTCTTCAAGATGTTCCAGTGGGATACACTGGAGAGCAGCTGAATCAATCCATGAAGCCATTAGTAATGCTAATGACATTTAGTGGTGCATTCCTGTTGATGCATTTGGTAAAGTATCTGGGCAATGCTGAAGTTTCTGCTTAAACACTTATGTAGAATCAAGTATTCAGAAAACATCCCCTAACATCAGTGCGCATGCAGCCAAGTCCTCTCTTTAAACATCAAGTGAGTGTCTTGTTTACTTGTGGGGATAAGTGGTTTGTTTACATTTGGGGCTCCACTCTGGTTAAATCTTTCTCTTCACCAAAGTCTGCACGTTGTTTTTCCTTCTTAACGACTAGTTTGTGTGTGTTGTCTATCCCTCTGGGAACAATCCTCCTTCATCTGTCTGCTAGTGCCCGCCGAGGTGAGTTGTCTCGTTTGTGTCACGATGCAGTGGACTTGCTGATGTCACTCTGATTGTTTGTTACTTAAATCTCTTGAGAGACAGATCATCTAGTCTGAATCATCAGGCTTGTCAGTCTGAGGAAGGGCCCGGTGAGCTCCGAATTGCAAGTGATTTGGAAGAAGCAAGTCCTATTAGAAATATGAATAATACATTGGAAGCTATTAATAACTACAATTAGGTCTCAAAGTCATCATGTGTCTCTCTAAATTCCTGATTTGGAATGCTGTGCTCTCGCAGTTGTTGGCATTTTTTCATCTGTTTCTTCATATTTGTAATTGTAGACATTTGCTGAACCTTTTCCACCTCACGTACAATAGCATTTTGTCCAACAACCCCAGCCTGGCCGTCATGCTCCCCTTTATTTTCCTTCATTTCCTATGCCTGACTATCCTCCATCTGTCTTTATTTCACAGCGGCATCTTTTTGCTGTCAGATTTGACAGAGCCATGCCTGCTATCGTAAACCTCCTCTTTAATGTGGTTTCCACCAACACCACCATCTCCTTCGGTGTGGTGCTGCCAATGGTCAGCCTTGTCTCTCTTCTGATGGGGGTTGGTCATCTTCTGCTCTGGCTGGTGCCGTTGAGGAACCCCCGCAGTCGTTCCAAGCCAAGCTCCATCATGCTCCTCAATCTCAGCCTGGCAGATCTTGGCGCTCTGCTCACCCTGCCCTGTGCGTTCCTGACTGCCAGTTTCTATAACTGGCAGCTTGGCGGTGGGACCTGTGTCCTCCTGGGATTCACAACTTCAGTCACAGTGGGAGTGGAGATCTTCAGCCTGGCAGCATTGTCTGTGCTGAGGTATCGTATCGTTGCACCATGGATGAGACCGCCTGCTAGTCTGACAAAAGTGTGAGTGTGAAGCGGAGGTGGGTTTGTAAAAATCATTTGAGGCAGTGTTTGTACAGTTGTTTGACTGTATAATGTTTACAATGATTCCTTTAACATATTGTTCACACCTGTAAAATATTACCTTTAAAAAGCTGCATAAATCTTTATTAAAGGTATTTAAATGTATTTCAGTACAATGGAGCAACTGACTGCTAAAGGATATCACATGTATCCCCTCTTGAGTTGGAGGAGACCAAAACAGAGCTTCAAGGAGAGCGACCAGATAAATAACTTCAAATTAATGCTACTTTTTCTCTGAAGACATCTTTTTCTTCTAATTACATATGGGAACTTAGCCGTGTACGTCCTCCACTGGAAGTTAGGCAGGTGTGCTGTATATACAGTAGCAAACAAATATACTTATTCCTTGTTTCCTTGTTCCACAGGTCATGCGCTGTGGTAGCCATTTGGCTGGTCTTGTTGACCATGGCATTACCGAAGGTCACCTACATTGACTTCAGTGGTGGTTGCACGTGGTCCGTTGGCCAAAACAAGTGGCTCTACTTCCTGGTTCCTGCCTTTCTGGTTTACTATGTGGCCCCTCTCTTCTGCATCACCGTTAACTGCGGCCTTATCATCTCTCACCTCCATAGCTGCAGGGGCTCGCTGGCCGCCGACAGACGCAACAAGAAAGCTACTGCGCTGCTCATTGGTTCAACTCTGGTTTTTGCAGTTAGCTGGTTGCCATACTATGCACTTGAGTTTGCCAATGTGTTGTCCCCTCATGTTACTTCAGCTGCTTTTCCCATTAGCCGACTTGGGGCTAAACTATCTTCAACTTTGCTTCATCTGTCAGCCGCCACACCTGGGCCAACGCAGGAAGCGCAGAGCGTGTCCCTGCTGTGGGAAGTGGGGTCACTGACGGCCATTTTTTTGGTGTGCCTGGTGCCTTGCTGGAACCCGCCACTGTACTTCCTGCTGTCCCGTCCTGCCGTACGTCAGCTCCGTGCCCTTTTGCCATCTTTTCTTCATGTTCAACGAGGAAAGCCACCTGCACAACGCTGGCGTATCGCTCCTGCTCCTCCTCCCCCACGTTTGCCAATAGCTCAGCATTCTGCACACTTTCTCACTCATCAAACCCAGACACACGGGGTGACTTAATAAAGTTTACACAGCTGTGCTCACTCACATACCCTCGTGGGGCAATAGTCATATTAGATGTTATATCAGCCGCTGTAAATCAAAATTCATGATTCATGCACTTTGTACAGAACATGCGTTTGTTTAGATCCTTTTGTGGTCAGTCTCATTCTGCTTGCTTTTGTAACACCTCTAAAAAGGCTCTTGGCAACAGTGTGTGTGAAGCTCTCAAATAGATGACAGTGTCTCATAAACAGAATGCATTAGGTGCCATAAAAACACAAGGTTTATATTTCTCAGCACAATACCAGTGTCACTCGGCAACTTCCTGTCTTAACAGTGGCAATTTTCCATAAACACAAAGCTGGAAATCTGAAATGATTTAAAAACAGGTTTTGAAGACATTTCTCTTCATATACCAGAGCTCACATCACAGTTTCCAAATCCAGGTCACTGACCTTAAAACAACCTCTTTAGAGCTCCCACACGGGACCTGAACCTGTGATCTTAACAGCTTTTTTTGAAGGACGTCTGCTGACTGACATTAAACCAACCAAGCAAATGGAAATCAAACTACCAGTGGAACTTTTAAACAAACATCTCTGAACTTAAAGAAAAAAAATCTGATCGTTATGTCATATAGCAGGTGTATAGTATGAAAAGAGGTTTGCTATGTTTCAGGAACCTGCCATAGGATGTCATTACATTCCATCTAGTAGATTACATCCAGCAATGAAACCTTACAGCCCCTTTACTTCACATTGTGACTGAGTAAAAGCACAGGAGACACAGTCAGCTATGCCTGCTTCCCCGAAAAGCGCCCTGTACAGCTTAGTAGCAACATTGTCTAAATTCAATGTCATCTTGATAACCTTATGAAAAGAAGCCTCCTTGACTTATGGGAAGTATTACTAAAAAGATGACTTGTTTTGTTCTGAACTGTAATGCGTAGAAGTGCTTATTAAATCGGGATTTGACACAATAATTCACATCAGAAGATGACTGCATGGGAAAATGACTTCTTAACAAGTGGAGCCTATCTACATCCACGCTGATTTAATATCACAATGTAAAGGGCATGTCATGTATTTGCGCGGGTATGGGGGCTTTGTTTGACAAATTGGCAGAGGGCGGGTAATTGGATTTTTTTGTTGTTAGCCTATTCATTTCAAGATTTCTAGTAAGCAGCTGAGTTGCAATCACTTGCCCTGAAATATTGCATAATGGGTTTGTTTTTCAGCTGAAGTGAAGATTGCTTAAATTTTTATCACTAATATTTGCTTGATGCAGGGGTTCACTTTGGGTACATGCCTACTTGCTTTCTTGCTGAGAGTTAGATGAGAAGATTCTCTCAAATGTGTCTGCTTGATGTAAAGCACCAGGAAGGTTAGCATACAGAGTAGGTGCTGCAAAAGGGTCAACTTTGCTCTGTCTAATACACGTTTAAACTCACACCTCTTTTAATTTAGCATTAAATGTATTATCTATATTGGACATAACAACCTGAGGTCTGGTTTTTTAAGTTCTGTATTTCTGGTGATGGATAGAGACAAGCTAGCAGCTTCCCTGTTTCATATATTTACATATGCTATGCTAAGCTAGCAGATGGCTAACTGAAGCTTTATATTTAGCAAACACATATATTTACTGAAAATATCAGCATGAAAGCACTTATTTACTGCAAGCATATATTGTTAATCTGTTATTGTTAATCTTTTGGGGCATTTGGGGACACGAGGAATTAGTCGCCTATTTGTACATCCAGCAACCACAAAGCCGCAATCCTTGTGTGGTGTTTCTAACCAGGGTCACTCCTGTCCCACAATCTTTGAAAGGTGTAATATTCCCATTGAAATATTATTAACCACTTCAGCAAATGATCTGAAATGATCAGACAAACATGAAACTTATTGGAAGAATATGTTTGTTTGTTTTTCTCTCCTAAAATGAATCTTGAATCTCTTTGGTTTGTTTGCCATCTGTTTGTATGTGAGAGGACAGTTTTAAATCTTTGCATTATTGTCCACTTGTTCTGTTTCTGTATCATTAATCAATATAAAAAATTCAGCTCCTGGTCCCAGCCTTTCATGTATTTAATTTTTTAAATATAAATCCAGTGCCACTGGCGACTTGTGTAAATGGTAATGTTCTCGCTAACTAGTTAAACATGTGGTTCCTCAGCAGCTAAATGTGCACATGAGCACAATGAATTCTTAAATAAAATCCAAAGTGATAGTCATTCATTTCCTTGGATGGGTAAAAGTAATACAGTTCCACCCGTTTTGTTATCTAGATCTGTGGCTAGATGCACAGGACCATGACGAATAAATGAATGAAATGAATACAGTGATGTGTCTGTGAATACAGTGATCTCTAACCTTGTGGGGGCCTTCTCATTGACAGCCACAAATCCTGCCTTAGTTACCTCTTGACCTCCTGACTCAGAGTGCACAGCTGGATATTCAAATGACAGACTGCAGTGTTTCCATTAGCAGGGAGCAGGCGGGGGTTTTTTGTCAATGCTATCTTGGTGGCTAATGAGAGCACTTATCTCTGTCATCTGTCTGTGCTGTGATCCTCTCATGCGGTGCAAGGCACTCACAAGCTCTGATGTCCTGATGAGACTTAATTAAGTCTCTAGATTAGAGAAAGCTTAAAATATAAGTCACGCTCAGCAGGCCCATTGAGAGAATCCTTCCCATTTCCATTCTCTGTATTGACTGAAGCCCCAGCATGTCTAGGGACCTGCTGTATTACTGAAAATGCTGCAAGTTCAGACACTGAGCAGAATGGGCTGCAAAGTGAAGCTGACAAAATATTAATATCCAAGGGATTCAGGAGACAGTTGATACAAAGGAAGGCCCTTTTATCTCACTTCTGCTTGGACATTTAGGCGAAGTATGATTGTGTTCAGGACTGGACACTTACCACTTAATAGCCTTAAAATTATGTTAGGTCATTCACTCTCACTGAGTACTGTTTAAATCCCACAGAGAGGATGTGTTTAATGAGACTAAAATGATACCCTGTACACACACACACAACTGTCTGAATGATCTTTTCCGAAAACGTTGTGACACTGTGTAAAATAAGAATATTTCATAAACACATGAGAAAAACAATCTAATAAACCCACATTTTATTCACAAAAGAACATAGAAAACATCAAAAAAAGACATTCCACTGTTTCATGAAAAATATTAGCTCATTGTGAATCTGGAACAGGGAGAACAAAAGGCTGGAAAAGTAAGTGGCACTAAAAAGAAAAAGCTGCAGCAACATTTTGGGACTAACTAGATTAACTGGTAACATGACCGTATATAAAAAGATCATCATGAAAATGCAGAGGTTCACCAGTCTGCAAGTATTGCATGTATTTGTGGTAGAATTTTGGAATAGTGTTTCTTCTAATGACTGAATATCTCATCATCTACAGTACAAAATATCATCAAAAGGTTTTGAGAATCTGGGCACTAGACTGAAAATGAATAGTGGATGTCCCTGTTCTTTGGGCCCTCGGGTGGTACTGCATTAAATACAGGAATGATTCTCTCAAGGAAATCATTGCACAGGCTCAGGAACACTTTCAGACACCAATCTCTGTCAACATATTTCACCATGCATTCATAATGCAGGTCAAAGCTTTGTCATGCAAAAGAGAAACCATATGTGAACGTGATCCAGAAATGCTGTTGCCTTCTCTCGGTCAAAGCTCATTTAGAATGGACTGAGGCCAAGTTAAAAACTGCTCTGGGGTCAGACGACCTGAAATTATTTTGGGAAAACATGGACCCTGCTAAAGAGGTGAGGGACCATAGCACTCATTTCAAAAGCCTGTATCTCTGATGGTATGTAGGTACATCAGTGGCTTGCACATCTGGAATGACAATATACAGATTTTAGAGCCACAAATGTTCCCATTCAGACATTTTTTTTAAAAAATTTTTCAGGGAAGACCTTTCACATTTCAGCAAGACAATGCCAAACTGCATACTGCAGGTATTTGTAGTAGGAGAGTCTCTGTGCTAAACTGGTCTGCTTGCAGTCCAGACTTTTTCAGAAACTGAAAACATTTGGCCCATCATAAAATCAAAAATATGAAAACAAATATGACCCAGAACTATTGACAAGCTAGAATCGCGTGTCAGACAAGAATGGGAAAAATGTTCTTCAGTCCAGCAGCTGCTCTCCTCAGCTCCCAGATGTTTACTGACTGCTGTTTAAAGAAGAGGGGATGTCACACAGTGATAAACACGGGCCTGTCCCAATTCTTTTGCTGCTATCAAATTCAAAATGAATATTTTCTCACTTAAAAACAGTTCATGTGTTTTTTTATGTTCTATTATGTATAAAATATGGTTTGATGACATTTGCAAATCATTACTTTCTGTTTTTTCAGAGTTATATTTGTAAGTACATGGAATATGTTTAATCTTTCATTACACACAAAAAATCCTTCTCACTTTAAATTATATTCAAAGTGAGATAATTTGATGATTTGTGTGGGCTTACCTGTGCATTGCATCATAATGTTACCTTGAAGTCTGTCTATTTTAAATCCTTGGTTTTTGAAATGACTCACGTAGGACTTTCTCTAAAGCTGAGACATGAATGATAGAGCTTCAGTTTTGCTTGACAAATTTATGTTTGGAGCAGTGGATTAAGCATGCAGTTTTTGTCTTTAAAACTCATAAACTAATCAGCCAAAACATTAAAACCACCTGCCTAAAATTGATTATGCATGTCTGGCTTGTGGCTCTCAAATGCTGATTATTCGGGTCATGTGAGGAGTGGGGTGGGACCTCCATACAGCAGGCATTGGGCATCACAGATGCTCAAATAGATTTGGGGCATGGGGAGTTTAGAGGCTGGCTCAGCATCACACCTACGTGTTCTTTATTGTGTTTTGAGCTTACTGAGCCTTTTTTGCGATGTTTAGGTGGGTAGAAAGTGCCAGAATAACAACCACATGAACCCAGGACCAAGGTTTCCCTGTAGAACATTGCAGTGCAACAAGATGATCAGTCTTATTTACCTCACGCTGTTGATTAGCACTTTAAAAGTTATGTTAGTTGGAAGTTACAGATGCACATTTCCAGAGGGTACAGAGCAACTTAACCTTTTATTCTGTGTGTCTGGTGAATGTAAGTCTAATTTTCACTGCTTTTAGTTTTGCTTTAGTTCCTCACAGCATAACCAGTCAAGATAATCGGCCACCCTCATTGAGCCAAGCCGTGTCCGACCACTTGATAAAAGCAAATCATTTGGTAATCCCTTGAATATTAAGCGTGACTGATGTAATATGATGCAAGAACTTACCCTCTGGTCTTGGTCTTGTGTTGGTCTTGGTTTAGGCGGTCTTGACTACAAGTCTACTAGCCACTGCATTTGTGTTTGTTTGACAACTAGCTTAACACATGTTTAACAGAGTTTTGCTCTGTCCTTTGGTCAATGTGATGTAGTAATTAATTTGCATATTAATTAGCATAGCTCTAAATCCTACAAGGTTTAGAAGATTGCATCTTGCTAAAGCAAGAGCTGAGTTTGAGGTGTTTAAATGATAATAATTAGATCACTGTTATTATTGTAATTACACAGTTTAGACATATTGATCAGTGCCTTTGCCTCTTTTTATCAGTAGGATTATGACAAAAGTACCAAGCCAAAACTGAAAAGGATGCTCCGATAACCGACGTTCGCAGTGTGTCCTTAAAAAAGTTAAGGAAACTGGACAGGTGGAAGACAAAAGAAGAAGTGGCAGGCCTAAAACACTACAGCAGGTGAACAGTATCTGAATGTCTCAAAGAAACAGGAAAAATCATGGGCTGCCAAATTACACAAAAACTAGTCTACAAATCAGTGGCAGCAGGTCTCATGGAGTGATGAATCTAATTGTGAAATTGTTGGTTTAAGTCAATATGGATGGAGGAGGTCACAAAAGATGTACAACACTGTAAAACAGTGGAAGCTCTGTGATGGTTTAAAGCTGCATTTCAGTCATGCACTTTCCATGCAGTGCCATCTGGAAAGTGTTTTATTTGCATGACAATGATCCCAAACACACTGCCAATGCAGTAAAAACATACATGGATAGAAAAATACACAATGAAACACTATCAGTCATGGATTGGCCTGCTCAGATCCCACATGTCAACATTATTGAAGCAGTGTTGGATCATGGTGACAGAGAACAAAAGGAGCCAACATCCAAAGAAGAGCTTTGAATGTCCTTCAAGAAGCCCAGAGAACTATTTCTGAAGACTAGTTATAGAAATTACAAGAAATCGGCCTGAGAGAGTTCAGGTTGTGTTGAAGAATAAATGTTGTCATACCAAATACTGACTTTCAAGCTCATTAGAAATAACAAAGTCTGTTTTTTTTTTTATTTCCATTGCTTGAACATGTTTCAATAAATCTGAATTGCTCAACTTATTAATTAATGAGCATGGGCACTGCCCATGGACAAGATTTATGGCATTAAGTTATGACATTGTAACTCTTTGAAAGCTTTGAGGGAAAAAAAGATCAAGAGAAAATGACATCTTAACATTACCGCCAAGTTGCCTTTCACTGGCTTTACCTGGCTTGTAAGTTTGATCTCTAATCTTTCTCTGTCTGCACGGAGGAAGAAGCAGAGTACATTTGCAAGGCTTGATTCCTTTTATATTAAAGACGGTAGATATGAGTCAGGTGCACTTTCAGAAGGAACCAAAATTGGATAAAAATCTCTGTATCTGCAATAGTAGAAGTCTGAGCCATAAAAGGATTTTCAGTGCGGACTGCAAGAACGAAGATACCAATTGATGACAGGTTTAAAAGAGTGGTATGAAAATGAAAATGAAAAACCAGGAAAAACTGGGTTTGCATGGATCAACAGAAGGCATTAAAATGTCTCGTGTTTAATAGTAGTGGAGGGAAAATTCTGACATGGATACTAACAGCATACAATTTACCAACCTCTGCCACAAGATCTCCAACAAAAAAAAGCAACAGTAACAAGCATCACTGTTAGTGCTGTAGTCATTGTTGCTTTATTTAAAAACAGACAAACCAAAAAAAAACCAGACTAACCGTTTTAGTCTGTGAAATAAAATTCTTATATAACTCCACAGTGAGAGAGTTGTTTCCCCAAACTTAAAGCTTGCCTTGCAGCTCGTTCCAGTCACTGTTAGCAGCAAAGTGCACTGAATTGTAAAATAGTCTGAACTCAGGGACAGACTGTGGCAAGGAGAAACGCAGCATTATGGGAAGCTGATTTTTAGTGTGAATGCTGATTAAGCACTCGCAGTATTGAGATGCTATTTTTATTCTGTATGTCTTTCACAGGTTATCTCCTCCAACACCTCCAAACCATTCTAGACCATTAGATTCCTCTTCTTTTAGACGTGTGTGCTTCTATTTTATTTCATTTCTAACGTTTATGTTTTTTTAAATAAACAACTTTATTCAAAAAAAAACTTATAATGTATTTCAATGGAGAGAATGTGCAAAGAGGATTCAACCTACTCCTCTTTCAACTCTATCTACTTCCACATACGTTGACCTACACACATCATTCAAACTTTAAAACAAAGCCAAGACATTGAACTATTTATCTTTCCACTGTCTTTTATAGTTTTTCTTCAGTTCCAGTTTAGGTTTAATGCTTTTTTCATGTGTTTCAGAGTTTATAATGGGTGTCTATGGGACAGAGTGTTGGCGGTTTCACTGAGAAGACCAACTGCCACAGTGGCAGAAACCAAAAGATTCATTTTTAAAATGTATCTCTCAATTGCTGCTGTGTCCACAGTTTTCGCTCTACAGCCATCATTTTACCCTCAAAACGTTGCCATCGTGGTCCACTTTCCAACTATGTGTCACACAGCCTTGCCACAGTACCTTTTACCTTTCTGTACCTTTCTGCGTCCCTATGACACACTCCGGATTGTTAATTGAAGCACTTTTTATTTACTTCGTGGCTTTCTAATGCAGCCTTAACCCTAACATTGTCATGTGCTGTGTGCAGGCAGGAATTGGGGCACACGAGGAAACACAGCCAAGAGAGAGGACGTGACACGTTACTGAGGGAGACGCGGACATAAATACACAGAAGGATAACGAGGGACGTGGGAGAACACGGGGAACACAGCTGACACTGATAATCACAACGAGACAGGGCAGGAGCAAACACAACGTGACGTACACTGACGGGAGACTATCGAAGTAAAACAGGAAGTACACCGAGACGCAGACCGGGGGGGAGAACACGGGAGAGTACAGACATAATGGGCTGGGAAGGCATAAAACACAAGGAGGGGAAACAAGGCATAAGAACTGATACACTGAGGGAGACACAGGGGTAAAGACACGAGGGGAAATCTAATAACGACATCTAAACAGAATAACCTGGGGACCCTTCAAATAAACAGCGGACAAAAATACAGGAAAACACAAAACATCGGGTAGAAGTCCCGGGACCATGACAAACATTACCCCTAACCTTAACCATAACCTTACATGTATAGATTCATTCCAACCTGCTCTCATCACTCAGATCTCGTAACATACCAACGATTTGTTACATAGCGTCTGCATGTTACGTGTTGGGATGAGATGTGCTCAACAGCAGGAAAGACTGAACGTTTTTTACTCCTGTGACCACATTTTTACACCAGGAACATTAAAAACACACTGTTATGTAGAACAATCTTTCAGACCCACATGGTTTAAAAAGTATTTTGATAGGAGTTAAGATTTTGGATTTAGGGGTTAGGAACATCCAGCATTGACAGATTTTAAGGAGGTTCTTCAACTGCTGGAACATCAAGCACTGACAGACTTTCAAACAGGAATTCCTCACTGGAAAAAACATTTGACATTCGCAGACTTTCAGAAAGAGGTTCTTCACTTGGAAGAACATTAGACATGGACAGATTTTCAGCAGATTCTTCACACTCATTGTGGTTCACAGGAGTTCAGGAGTGAGCGATGAAGTGATGCTATATTAGAGTCTGTCTCTGGACTGGTTGTTTGCTACTCTGTGACTTCAGCTGGGAGCGGTTCCCCGGTGGGTCGAGGATCATACTTTAGGTTCAGTATTATAGTTACGTTATTCTGGTCTGAACCTCAGACGAGAACTGGTCATAAGAATTGAGTCAGCTTTTTCAAGTTCTGCTACAGAAAGCTATAAGACAGCCACACCTTCACCTCTATCTGACAACACACCGTTAATAATTTGTCTTCTCAGTGTTGCCACAATATTTTTGGTTGCTGAATACAAATAAGAGCAGAAAAGTCACTGTTGAAAATTTAATACTAAAGTTCCACATTATGAAAAGTTTTTTTTCTGTCCACCAAAGTAAATATGATTCAATAGATTTTTGTAAAATTCAACTTACCACCAGAACCGACAAAAATATTCATAATTAACACACTTCCCATTGTGGGAGGACTGCTCACACTCACACACAGCAGATGTTTTGCAAAGATTCAGATTTTTTTTTTTAGAGTTTTGAGTTTAGACCTTTAAAATATGTAATTCCACTCTTAAAATGGAATTAAAGTAATTTAATTAAAGTCATTAAAGTGAAGTTAAAGAATGTTAGATTTCAATATTCATTCAGATTTTTGCTGACTCTAAATTTTCTTTGGTCAATACTAAATTTTTTTCTAATGTACATTATAAAGATGTTTAACTACTTTCGTGTGAACTTCAGCTTTCAACAGTTCTGCACTTTCAGCTTACAGGTGAATGATTCAGTGTATTGCAGTTAAATTTAACAAGTATTTAACAAATATTCCCAAATATTTAAGCAATTACAGGATTTCAGCTAAAAAAAATAAAAATAATAATTCATGTATTAGCATCCATCCATGCATTTTCTTCTGCTTATCCGGGGCCGGGTCGCGGGGGCAGCAGCCCAAGCAGAGAAGCCCAGACCTCCCTCTCCCCAGCCACCTCCTCCAGCTTATCCGGGGGAACACCAAGGCATTCCCAGGCCAGCTGAGAGATATAATCTCTCCAGTGTGTCCTGGGTCTGCCCCGGTGGGACATGCCCGGAAAACCTCACCCAGGAGGCGCCCAGGGGGCATCTGACCACCTCAACTGGCTCCTTTCAATGTGGAGGAGCAGCGGCTCTATTCTGAGCCCCTCCCGAATGGTTGAACTTCTCACCCTATCTCTAAGAGAGAGGCCAGCCACCCTTCGGAGGAAGCCCATTTCCGCCACTTGTATCCGCGATCTTGTTCTTTTGGTCACTACCCACAGCTCTTGACCATAGGTGAGGGTAGGGGCGTAGATCAACCGGTAAATTGAGAGCTTCGCTTTTACAACATAAAAGCACCAGAGCTTTACACATTACACCCACAGGAGCTGCTCAGCCGTGGGAACCCATGCTGTGAAGCTGCTGGCACATCGCTTTTGTGCTGATGTTAAAGGCAGAGGAGGTTTAGAGCAGCAGCCGAGCATTTGGTTTTATGCACTTTATGCCTCAGCACGTAGTGTATTAAAAAGTTACAGACTTACGGAGACCCTGCTGTGTATCTTAATGTGGTCTGCAACATCTTTGCTGAGTCGCTGCGCTTCCTAAACATTTCCACTTTATGTAAGAGGGAAGAACTTTGCAATGAAGACATCCTGTTACAGTACCACACTCAAACTCAGTGAGCTCTTTAAAGCAACTCATTCCTTCACAAATGTTTATAAAGTGTGTGATTTTAGACACCTGTGATCATGAGACTGAGACTGTATGTTTTCATCCAGACTACCTCAATTTCAGGGCTGGCTTAATATTTATTAACTGGATTGGTGGATTGGTACACTCTACACATTTAAACATTTTCCAATTGGGATTTATTTCTCTCTCTACTCAAACAAGTAAGTTCTTTAAAGTGCTGTCCGTGATATAATTCTTGTTAATGAAGGCCTCATGCCAAAGCCCGTTGGTCAAGTGACAATATCTGTTCTTTCTGCTAAAAGTGTTGCAGGAAATGCGACCTCTTTAGACCCTTGTGCTTATCCGTGTGCCTTGGAAGCAGGTGAAGTTTTCCCAGAAACCTTCATTTTATTGTCTATTTCAGCAACAGAATAATGTGACAGGAAATAGTTTTAAGGGCTGCTTTTGTGTCATCTTTCATAAGTTTGCCATATGTCTCAAAAATGGTTGTTTTACCTCACAATAATGTCTTCACCTGGCATGGGAGAGGACTGAGTTGTGTAACAGAAACATCATGTATTGAATTAGTCTTCTACTGGTCTTGTTTGCAGTGTGAATCAATGCAACCAAAGCTGCATGGCTGACCACAAGTCTGTACTGCTGTATTAAGAATGTAGGGAGATCTCTCACCGATCGCTGCTGTCTCTGAGACCTTGACTGCAGACTCTCGGCTACGATTATGGCCGACGTGTGTTTGTTTTTGAGTGTAACCCAATGTACTGGACATGAACCGCTAGTGCATATGTGTGTGTGCGTGTGTGTCTGTGACCAGTGAGCTGGTTGAGCTTGTATTGAAGGTACTTTGTAGTAGACACACCCAAGGCTAAAAATGTAAGCTTAATACAACTGGACATATATAGCCACAGCACTATAGATCGGTCACAGCAGCCAGTAAAAGACAAACAATATTCATACATCCAGTCAGTGTTTCACCAGTAAAAGTGGGAAGAGCAGCTACAGCTGTCGTCACAGCGACCAGTTAGATACTGTCAGACATCAGCCATTTAAAGTGAGTTATGAGCACTAAATGTGCCATTTCTCCTTTCCATATCCACAGTCTTTTCCTTAAGTGGCACCACAACTGGAATGGCCTCGCACACCATCTGTTCCGAAGGAATTGGTTTATAAAACATATTGTCGGAGGATGCAAAAGTGTTGCTAGGTAATGCAAAAGTAGTGTTCATGTTTTTCACCTCGAGTAGCTCCATAAAATCAAAACAGACCTCAAAGCAGACAGCAGCCCAGCTTTTGTGGAATTGGGCTTGTTACACTCTACTTATGCTGGAATTGAAATCCCCTCCTGAAATGAGCTCTGTTTTTTTTATGTATGAAGGCCATCTACTGCTATTTATTTCTCTGTGATGCTGCCGGTGTTGTTCCAAAAAAGTGATTTCAGAAGTTCCAATGTGTTTTTAATGTCTAGTATCTTCACTTGTATTTTCAAATAGATTGCAGTGAACAGGATTTACAAAGAGCTTATATATAAACAAAGAAATGACCTGTTTTACAAGTCTCTTTGTGACTTTACATTATTGTACCCACATTATACTCATTGTAGTTCCTTAAAATATTTTTTATAGAAATCTTATGTTATATTTGTTATAACTTTTCATGCCCAGGTTTCTCTTGAAAATTACTTTTTTTTAAAGCTGATTGGAATTTCTACCTTGTGATAATATTCCTTTGGGTATAAAATTACTTGATATCATTAATGAGAGATATGTTTGAAATATTTTTGCCAGATCATAGGCCAACAAGTCATTTATACAGCTTAATTACCACAACTGAGTTTTCGGCAAATACTGGAAATCATTTTTTGGCACTTGTTGTGTGAAAAAGAAAAAGAAAAGAAAAAAAAGATTGTCTGTATTTAAACGGTTTTAAATTACGTGTTGACCTATAATCTGTGAAACACACATCAAACATATCTCCCGTGAATGATATCAAGCTGTTTTAGGCCAAAAGGAGAGCAAAGCGACTTTTATATACCCATTATTTATGAACACAAAACTCTGATTGATTAAAAATGTTTTTTTCAAGAGAGGTGGGGCCAGCAGTAAAATTGCAACAAATATAACATAATAGTTACATAAAGATATTTTAAGTGGTCAAAAAGAGCTGGATTGATTATAATGTAGCAGCAGGTACGTAAAGATACTTGCAAAACAGGTCATTTGCTTGTTTTATATATCCTTTTATAACTCCTCCTTAAATCTCGATGATCCCAGACTATTTATCAAGATTGGCAAAAATATAGCAAAAATATTATACATTAAAAAATTGAAACACCGGAAATCACTTTTTGGCAACACCCTCATTTCTCTGTACAAGCGTTCAGCGGCAGCGCCTTTTTTTCCCCATCCACGAGATGTCTCTCTGCCTCCCCCTGGCGGCCGCTCCGCCTCACAGACACAGAAACTGCTAACAGTTGTCAAAACTGAATGATATTTTTTCCACGGGAGCAGCTCAAACCCTGGTGTCTGACACACACACAGTTATTGAAAAGAACTTAACAAGCTTTTTGAAAGCATTAGAAAGATATTTGCGCTGGAGGAAAGAGGGAGGGGCACACCACCCCGTACTCATCACTCCCTTCACCTCCAACCAAAGATCACTCTGCAGTCACTCAAGGGCGCACTCCCACACACACACACACACACACACACACACACACACACACACACACACACACACACACACACACACACACAGACTGAGAGAGAGAGAGAGAGAGATACATGCAGGTATTAACTGGAGGTGGAGAGAGGAGCGTACAAACTGCTGTCCGCTGGAACTCTTCTCAGAGGACATGAGGGGATGCGTTTCGGTGCCGGTGGCTGTCCGTCCTCATCTCCTTCACATAGAAAGTCGCCTCCTATGCCGAGCGGAGACGCAGGTATAGAGTCTTCTTCCACCTGGCAGCCTGCTTCTTCCCATCCCGGCGCTCCACGCGCCGCACCTCTCATTTCTAGCGAGCGGAAGGAGGAAGGCAGGGAGGAGGTGGAGGGGGAGGGGGGAGGTTTTACTCGGCGGAGAAGGGGAAAATAACATCACGTTAAATGAGTCGCGCGTGCCTTTTGGGTGCCGTGCGTTAAAGCCGTGGTTAATGTGATGCCGGGTCTGCAAGCAGCACAGATGACTTGAGCCTCGTTCTGCAAAGAGAAGACTCACCGATAACCATGGCTGACCAGGTAAGGGGACGCAGATGTTCCACTACAGCCTCGTGCGCTCTGCACAATAGCCAGCCACACACTCCAGGTACGCTGCTACAACACCGCCTACGTGTTTTTTTCTGCAGCACACTTTGGTTTCTCACAGCTACACTTTCTATGTGCAGGAATCCTTTTTTCCCCACTTTTATTAGATAATTGTTTTATTATTATTATTATTTAGGCTCTTAATTTCTTTCACTATCACGCGAACTTTGACTGCTCATTGGTGACTTAAAGACTGAATATTAATGAACCAGATTTTCTCACCCGGTCTAAACCCCACTTGCTGTTAGGTGTTTCGGCGTTTGCTGTGACAGGATATCTGTGTGTTCTGTAAACCGTCGGCAAGTGTTACACTTCTTAAACGCCTTCGATCCGTTCATATAGTGGAGCACTTAATCCCACAGGTTACTCCATAGATGCTGAGCACAATTATGGATCAGCTGTACAGTAAACACGGCTCGTAAGACTCGAAAGTAAAAAAGACTAACTGGGCTGGAAAGAAACAGCAGTGTCTGTGTGATTGGGCTGCGAGGAAGAGAGAATAAAAACATAGCCTGTAGTATTAATTTTGTATTATGCACTGCTGTTTGCCCCAGTTTCTAGACAGCCTGGCGAGAGAGAGATTAACCCCTGACACGCTGGCGCGATCCGTGGTCACGGTCTCTGCGTAGGAAAGCTCCTCTGAGCGCTGCAGACAATAAAGGCGTGCTTAATTGATTAGATCCTTTGGCTGCTACCTGAGCGACAGGCTCTGAGTGATGTGTCTGTGTGTGCATGAGAGAGCTACATACTCAAGTGTCACAATCAGCCACACCTTAACTGCATTTTGTTGTAAAAACACTATACAATATTAACAACACTGCAATTACGCTATAGTGCACTTCAAAGGACTGCACTGTTACACTCTGTGCTCTATTTTACACCAGGAAAAGCGTCATGTTAGCAGTCAGAGGATCCTATCTTGAGGCTGGCTGTCTAAACTATTACATTTCATCCAAGACAGAGGTCTGAATCAGTGTCAGGTCTACAGCCTCCTTACTAGCAAAAACATAATTTTACATTATACCAGTCATACCACACAGTGGTTAAGTCAACGAGCTGTGCAACAGCTTTCTTTCATTTTCTTGTCAGCATTGCTTTGTGACAACAGCAGACAGACTGAATACACATTTTTGAAATTACACTTTCTTTCTTAAAATATCTCAGTTTCATCAGTAGTAGGTGGACTTCTTAAAAAAAAGACATCTCCATGCAACACTATACAAAAACACTACAAATGGTATGTACAGAGTAACTAACAATGCAGTACTGTCACAATAGTCCTGTGAATGTCACAATAGTGATGGTATCACATTCACAGGACAACAGTTCTCTGATACATCGTGATATCTGTGGAACCAAATAGAAACTGGGTTTCTTCCATTAACTTTCATTATTCATTTAAAAAACCATTAAATATTAAGTTTGGTGTGTGTGCTGTATGCTATAGTGTACTATTGTATACTAAACTACACTACAGTATAGAGTATTACTATTACTTCTCTTACTATAGTATTCTATGCTATACTATGTGCTACATTATACTATACTATATTAAAATAAACTATAGTATACTTACTATACTATTCTATACTATATGCTACAATATACCTAACCTTTCTGCTATACCTTTTTAGTTTGCTACATTATAGCAACCTACCCAAATCTAATTCAACACGCAAGTTTATGACTTGTAGCTCGTGTCCTGTGACGTGCTCAGCTCAGTAACACAACAGTAGCTGTAAACTGCATTGTAATGTATTCGAGTGTGCTCCTATTATTGTGTCAGTCCCCTTTAATTAAGTGCCAGTACTGTACTTGGCTGTGCCACAGACAGACACAGAGCCACCAATGCTCGGTGCTGCTGTGGAGCTAGATTAATTGCTGTATTAATATTAATGCGGGTCTTCTGTGGTTGACCTGCTGTGGCTGCAAAACACACACTCCCACACACACACATGCACTATTGTGCTCGTGCAGAAACACTCACAGCTTTCTCAGCAAAGCCATTGTTCTATACAAAACCACTGGAAGGCTCCAATTATAGATTTCCATTTTTAAAAGACTAAGAATAAAGATGCAGACTTTATGTTTTTGACCTGTTTGCATGTGAATTCCCGCTGTGCACACACTCACCGTGCAGCATATAGCCACCTGAGTGCACTTATTACGCACAGCTGCAGTCTCTTTTTGTCTATCCTTGCCAAATCTTTCCGTGTTACATGCACGCTTCTTGTTGTTCTCTGGTCTCCACCTCATTCTCTGCATCCTTATCAACCTGCTGTCACTTTTCTGTCAGCAGCTCCTACTGCCCTCATATCACCACTCCCCACCTCAACATCTCCCTCCTCCTCTCTTAATTTTCCCTTTGACATGCTCTGTGTCTTCATCAGCATCTTTCTCTCACACTGCCATTCATCTGTCTCACCTCTGCTGTTATCACCTCCCTCCTTCTCCTTTTATTTTTTACACACATACGCACACAGTGGAAGTACCCTCCCCCTCCCACATTCTCCTGCGATAACATGGACAAGAATAGGCAGCGTTACAGGTAGATCAGCTGTCTGCTTTGAACTTTAAAAATCTGGGAATGCACTCGTGCCAGCAACACCTCCCGCAATGCCCAGTGACAGTCTTTCTCATTTTGTCTCTATTTCACTCTAGTACAGTATGTTTCTAACGACGGCACCCCCGCTTCGACGAGGGAGCACACCCCTGCCTGTCAAGCACCAGCTGCGAAGGGAAGAGGCCGTATCCGAGGACTGTGATTGGATCCCGGGCTTGGAGGAGCCTACCACGTTGCCTATCAGTGACACAGCGGTGCCTCGGGATGAGTCCTTCAGCCAATCGACTGCTGCCCAGTCATCTTACCACAGCCATGGCGGGGCACTGAGGATAGTGCTACTGGGACAGAATGGCGTGGGCAAGTCGTCGCTGGCCTTATCTCTGGCCGGGCAGTCAGACAGATCCCTCTCTATAGACTCTGAGACACAAGCATGTGGTAATGACCTGGACAGAGATTGATGGAATGTCTTCATACATGCATGTTCACCTATATTCATAGTTTGTTTCCACTTAGTTTTTAACTAGGTTTAACTTTAGAAAACAGTAAGGCACGCTCATCCAACCACAAAATTCACCCAACCACTCTTTGAGCACTATTGTTTTGCCATATCATGACTACCTAAATCATGTAGTGTCCAAATGTCTAAAGAAGACTGGTGTACATCAGTAGCGCTTATGCATGAAGGCTATACCTTTTTAGTTTACATTAAGTATAAAACCAAAGAGTAAAACTATGTTTAGGTTTACAATTCTGATCCTGAATTTCTCACCTCCAAGAGAGGTTTACAGGTTTCCCTTTTTTCCTGTTCTTTTTGCTCAGCTCAGCAAATGCTTTTATATTTAGCATGCAGACATTGTGCAGATTGGTAGGTGGGACCAAGGGATTCTGCACTAATCCGTACCAGCTGTTTCCAACTATTTTGTTTTTTAGCCTAAGCTAGGATAACCAGCTACTAGCTGTAGCTTTAAATATAATAAAGAGACATGTAAAAGGTCTCAGTGACCTCAGCCAGGCAAATGGGATATTCTGGTTTATTGGTCTTCGTGTCATTGGGTATATTTCTACTTAAGGTATACACGTCTACCATTAAAGCTCATTAAAACTGTCCCGACCCTCCTTCCCCCTCTATCAGTCAGCAGGTCTGTCTGTGGCAAAGATCAGTTTAACACCGGGGATAATCAGCTCTTGTCTCGGCCAATCGATAAGTCACTGTCATTAAGAGACGAACGCTCTCCATCATGCATAAAGCTGACGTATCCTTGACATCATCATGTGGTATTCATTGCTGCCAACATTGTACATTTGGATTTATGCATCATACAGGGAGAGAAACAAAAACCCCTCTCAGACAAGGAGCCTTTACATGTTTCCCCAATGCCACTCTTATCATGCCGGGGAATTTAAGTGGTGCACTAAATTGTTCAATTATTCACACATTAAAATTGCAAAGTGTGGAAAGAAAAAAAAAAAAGACACAACACCTATTTAATTAGCACTTTTTTAGTAGTTTTGAACAGATGCTCAGAACCATAGCATCTGTGAGTGGAGTAACACCTTACCAGCCAATACGCAAAGTAATTACTTTCCAAAGACAGCATTGATTTACACTGGGAGATTTGTTGTCCCTAAGAGCAGAAATCTCATTGATCCCGGTGAGTTTTCCACAGTTACTGTGCATTTTAAAGAAGAAGTGTTTGTGCTAATTGTGTAATGATAGGAAGCTTCAGTTTGTTACACCTAAATGAATTTACGATATTTAATGGGCACGTACAGTAGCTCCATCTGGCTGCTTTTGTGTATCAAAAAGAATCATCGGATTTTCAAAGTGCTTTGATTTTGCAGCTGTTGCCGGTAACAATTAAAACACGCACAATTAGAAAGAGGGGATTCGCGAGTTTCATGTGGTTGCTGGAAGGTAGCGTACCAACGGCAGTCGCCGCAGTGATTCCAGACGTGCCTGTATTTTAAATGTATCATAAGATTCAATGTCCATTACTCAAAAAAATTGCCTTTTGAGATCAGATGATGGAAAATTAAGCATGCGATTCAAAATAGTGACACGTGATGTGTTATTTCTCTATATCAGGGGTGTCGAACTCCAGGCCTCAAGGGCCGGTGTCCTGCAGGTTTTAGATATCACCCTGGGTCAACACACCTGAATCAAATGATTAAAATTCAAATTCAAATTCAAATTTTATTTGTCACGTACACAGTCATACACAGTACGATATGTAGTGAAATGCTTGGACAACTGCTCGTGACCTAAAGAAAACGAAAAAGGAAAAGGCTATGAATAAGATAGGAAATAAATATGAAAAATGAAAAAGGGTAAATTTAACTAGGAAGGAATAAAATATAAATTAAGGTTAAAAATGAAATAACTGTACAACACAAATTAGAATGAAGGGTAAATTTAACTGGGAGAATAAGATAAAATATATAAATTAAAGTTGAAAATAAAATAACTGTACAACAAAATACACAATATAGAACTATATAAGAATGTATGAAGAAATATAAATAAATATATACACAATAACAGCAGCATATACACAATAACAGCAGCGTGATTTAAGTTCGAGATTAGTTCATTACCAGGCATCTGGAGAACTTCAAGACATGTTGAGTAGGTAATTTAGCCTTTAAATCAGCTGTTTTGGATCAAGGACACATCTAAAACCTGCAGGACACCGGCCCTCAAGGCCTGGAGTTCGACACTTGTGCTCTATATGGACTCAATCTTCACTGTCTCATATACGCTGCTGCTGTGAATATTCAAAAATGTCTATTAATCTGCAACTGAAAACATTTCATTCCCAAAATAATAAATCTCGTTTCAAGTAGCATTTGGTAAAAATTGACCTTGACTTATAGGAAATGGGGAAAATCTACCTTTTTGACGAGCTGTTTGAAAAGATTTCCTTCTTCGGTAAGAGTAAAGAGGCTTGGACCGAGAGTCGCCGATAAGGCAGAGCAGTTAGACTGGGCTTTAACATATAGGCTTAAAACATTTGTTTCATGGGATTCCTTGACAGTTAAGAAAATGCGGAATATCACCATCATCATTTAAATTGGAGCAAAATAGCATTAAAACATCTGCATTATACCGCCTTCATAAACACATCATTTAGCTCCAAAGCCTGGTCTTTAAATGCTTTGCTGTAATCTTCACAGATAATGATGTAAGAACTCTCGAGTAGGTCAAGGACAGTTTTTAAGACTTAAACTGGTTCATCAGTGTCTTGAGGCAGAATATGCAGACAATCTACTTAAGTAGTGAATATTGTGATTCATTCTTTTTATCGCCACAATTCCTGTTATGATTTTCTTTTACAACCTGTCAGACCCCCCTATTTATTCTTAACATGAGCTGCATTGTCCTTTCTTATGTGTGACGAGGGCGTTTTGTTTGCAGGTGAGGGCTACGAGTATACGGTGACAGTGGACGACGAGGACAGCAAAGTCATCATTTTTGACAACTGGAAACAGGTGAGTGACTGATAGCTTCGTCCTCTCTCTGTCTTCTTTTTTACACATTTAAACCAGTTCTGTGTCCCTTCTCACTCAATGCCCTCTTTCTCTTCCCACTCTTTATAATCTTTGCTTGTACTGAAGAACAGGGAAAGCCATTTGTCTGATTTCACGCGTAAAGAGGTGTAAAGAGAGTGCATTCCTACTTTTGCTTTTACACCTACTTGTGCGTTTGCGTGTGTGTCCTCCACTGTAGAGGGAATCCTGGAGAAGCGTTCACTGTACTTGATCTCTTTGAAGTTCTCTCTCTCAAAAGTGGGAATCACTCAGTAGTTAACAACATATGTTTTGATTCAAATCTGCTGAAAAAAGACGACTTCTTCGCAGGCTAAAATTGCTCCTGCTACGCATCATCGGTCTTTACAGTTGAACAGTGCGCGCAAGTTAATGTGACCTGGTGGTGGTGATTGTCGTAGCAGGAGAAACTTGAGCACCAGCAGCCAGCTTGTCAAAAAAAAAGATCCTTTTGACACAGAGCGTATTATGCAAAACCAAAAGGCGTGCAGTTATTAATGGCTGTTAATAATGTGATGGAACAGTAGAGCCCTCTAATTAGTATGTAGGGTAGATCATCCTATTCCAGATGTCCACTGGGCTTTCTCTTTTCTTAAGGTTGAATTAGTCACATTTAACTCAGGAGCATCCACAGCAGGGGTGCTCACTTCTTCACTTTTCCTGGTCCCCCTTTCTCACCTCCAGTGTTGTCGCCTTGCAGTCGTTGTGTTTGAATACCCTCGTCTGTTCTTTCGGTGGCTTTTTTTCGTGCTTGCTCGCCTCATTCTGCTGGTTAAATCTTGCTGAGAGTTAATTATATTTGTTATTATGTGCGTGTTTATACAAGGCAGGGCATTAAGGCTGAAGCAACAGAAGCAGTACAGCGGGGAGCTTGGAAAGACTCCAGGGCCGTCTGCACTTGGTGGGGCGAGGGGCAGCAACCCTGTTCAGCATCGCGTTTATGCTAGTATTTTGTTTTGTTTTGTTTTGCAGTAATGCCACTAGATACAATATATATGCACACAGTGTCTAAAGGCAGAGTGTCCCACATACAAACAATCAGGTGCAGAAACAGATGTCATCCAGATGTCTAACGCGTGGCCGGGCATTGAACTAGCACAACATTAACCGCCGGGCACTCTCCATCCCAAGAGGCAAGGCTTCTGGTCTTGTAGTGAGCCGCAAGTGTTCTCCATGGGGCAACCCATCCTATACCCAAGTTACCATAGCAACATGCACAGACACACACACACACATACGCACTCAAATGTGGCTGAATTAATCACTCACTCGCTCACGCATGAAATGATGCTGGAATAGTCAGCATCCAACCCTGCTGGCTTTGGGGCTTCATCCGTTCTCTGGCCTGGCCCCATCCTCTTCCTTTCCCAGCAATGCAAACTGCCAAAAAAATGTGAAAAGGTGGCATTTACACCCATAGATTGCTCCTTCAAGTACTTCTCGGTTCGACTCACAACTGATTGGTACATGGACGTCAAGTCGGAGCTACAATTTTCCCCGAACTGCAGGGAGCGATTTGCACAACAAATCACAGGTAGAGCGCACCGTAAGGGCAAAAGAACCTGTAAATATGTACAGACTGTACCCGCGTGCGTGAATGCACACTCTGCATCGGCCTGGTCAAATGTGTAAAACAACACCAGCAAACACAGCCACAGAAGGCTGAGAGTCTGCTTGGCCAGACACTGGGACGTTGTGAGTGTTGATGACGTTATAGGGATAGGATGGTTTAAATAAGTCACGATGTGCCAGAAATAGAAACACTGGCACACTTGGCGTTGACCTAGCCAGCCTATGTTGTCCTCCACTCTAAGCCTGAGATTGGTCATTGATTTAAGCTTTAAACAGCCAGTAGGGTCTCTGTGTCAAAGACCAAGTGGACACCTTTTCCCTAAGTGAGTCCTGAAGTTTCCATTGTTATTTGATAGCTTAAAATCTTTATATTTATTGTAAGCAACCAAAACGTGCAGCCTCAGGCCTGGAAGAATGTAGGGCAATGATGCACAGTATGCGTGTTTATCAGCATGGAGTGAGGAGAATTTGCTGCTGCACCTAAGGGTAGGATCGTTTATTATGTTAAAGCAAGTCAGGATGCAATTTGGAAGAAGATAATTGCTGCTTGACCACATTTCTTATCTCAATTAGGAAGGAAGAAAAACACAGTTCAACCAGCCAATTCTTGGAGCAGAGACAGACTTCAGTGTTGAATTCTGTCCAGAGAAGCAACTCCCTGGACATTTTTCCCTTTCCTGTTTTGCTGTTGTTTAGTCTTAAGAGAGTCATTCTGCACTATTTACGGTTCCCCATTTCTTGCCCAAATCCATATAAGCTATTATACCTAAGCAGTTCTGTTTGTTTTAGTCTCCGGTGGGACACTCATCTTGTGCAGATAAGTGTGCAAACAAAAATAAAGGTTGAAGTCACAGTTTTGTGTACTATATTTAAGAGATCAATGTCAACTAGAGAAATTGATTTACTGTATATAAGATTTATACTGTTGGTCACAAGTAGATGAACACGACATCAACAAAAAGCATGTTGTTTAGCATTAGCGCTCCGCTAACCCTGCTGCTAACTCTGCTAGCTGCTTCAGCTATCCATTAGCCCGTTTGTTGTTTCTAGTCACTGTACCTAGTAAACACCAGCATAATTTGACATCAGTAGCTATCTAGCATGGTAGCTAATGTAGGGTGACCACATTTTGATTTCCAAAAAAGAGGACACTTAGCTCAATCATGAAGAACTTGCTTAAAGAAACATATTTAACATATTTAAACGATGCCTTCTCTGTGCGGTTAATTAATTGTGAAAAAAATATGTCATATAGGCTTTTACAAGTCAACAAGTGCAAAAAAATAACTTAAAAACCTCTGGAATTAAATAATGGTACAGAAATAATGCTTAATCTGCATAAAAAAAATTACCAGTATGAGGGCTGGACTGGGACAAAAAATTGACCAGGGTATTTTGACTGGAGACCGGCCCACCAGGTATCATAGGAAAAACCATAAAGCCAAAAAAACTTTGGTTGTAAGATTCAGATAATTATTTTTTAAAATCGAGACATTTTAAATGAGAATAAGAAAGAAAGGTATTTCTTTGTGCCCCCTTTTCCCTGTTAATGCCCTACCTGGCCCCCTGGCAAAACTTTGCTAGACCCACCCCTGCACAGTTACCAGCTGTCAGCTACATAGAAAAGGATCCTGGTGTTATTTGTCTCTCAGAAACAGTTCATAACTTCCCTTCAACTCATATATGCCACCTTAAAGGTAACCCTGTTTCTCCATCACCTGTTTAGCTCTGATGATTCAGTAAGGACATTTCCTGGTTTCATCTTCATGTTTCCCTCTCACCACATATCCAAACCGATATCATATCACTATCAGTAACATCATAGCACCCGCCCACCTGTATAGAAACTCCGTCATGCTAGCTAGTACGCAGTATGAGTTATTGTAACTGACTGTAAAAAGTTAGCACAATGAAAATAAACTACACCTAAACTTGGTTTATATCTGACCCAGATAGACTGCAGGTCATAACTTCACCTGAAGTTCAGTTCACCTGACACTCGGACCGGTGGCCGCCTCGGGTCTCTCCTCCTCCTGCCTCCCGTTTCCCTCATCCACCTGCTAGCCTCTGTGGAAGCTCCGCCATAGACACCACCAAATAACTGAGTTATTTTTACACACCGGCCAGCATCTGGCCAATCCACCACCTTTGATTGTTTATACCGTTACAAAACAACAACAACAAAACCATCGGCCGTAAAAACGAAAAATCACCATCGGCCCACCAGGCAAATGCCCGGTATGCCCGATGGCCAGTCCAGCTATGGTCAGTACGAGGGAAATTTCTTTTGCAGTTCGTCTGAAAAGATGCACTTGCGCTTTGGGATCGTTTGAACATCATTAGGCACGTTGCTGCGCGCTGTCAGTCCTGTCCTTGAGTGCAGAACAAGCGCTCACAAAGCAGCAGTTCGGGGATGACGTCACACACATGGGTCCTCGAAAATCCCCCCGGACGCCCCGAACAGAACGTGAAAAGTGCACATATCCGGGGAAAAGAGGACGGTTGGTCACCCTAAGCTAATGGTAAAAATTTGCTGACCTGGCTTGTTTCAGATGGATTGACTTATTACCCTCAGCTTCTTTGTTATGTCAGTGTCTATCAGTATTGGCAAAGAATAAAGAAAAGAATAAAAAAAGATGGGAGAAATAGCCTTCAACCATGTTATGAGTGTTAACACTGCATAGCTTGTACATACGTCGGGCAACGTTCTTTTTTAAAATGATAAAATAAGAGTAATAATGGCAAAGAACAATCTAATGTTAGCAAGGTTTTTCTAAGCCCAAAAGTCAGATCAAACCTTATAATTCTATGGTCATGGAACAATTCTAATATTATTAATACTTTATTGTGTTTTGGAAAGAAATCCTCTTTTATCCTCAATGTACATAGAGGTCATGGGTCAAGAACAGAGCAGCATCTGGGCAGGGATTCAGGGATTTACTAATAGACAGTTCTGCAGGGAGCTGGTTCCACACACTGACATATTTCAGCTTGAAACTAGGTCATGCAGGGACACCCATTACTACTTTATCCTTTTGTGTATGTTCTGCTTGTGCACTTGTGTGTGTCTGAGGTGGCGTGCAATAGTGTCCATGGTGCACTAACGGTCTTTATGGTGTACTAACTCTATGCTGTGATGCCAGCTTTATTCAGCAAGCTGTGGTCATTCATGGTTGGATTATGGAATGGGTATGTGTGTGCAGGCGTGTGTCTGACTTACTCAGTGCAGGCCAGATGGACTCAGATATATGTTTCCTTAGGGTTGTCTTTGTGCAGCAGTAAGTAAGTAAAAGAGAAAGAGCGAACCCACTAACTCAGCATTCCATCTGCACTAAGCTTCATCATCCTATTATCAGATTTTGACTACCACAGAGCAAGGTGCTCCTCTGTCCTCTCTTCTTGCATTTGCTCCGCCTTCCTCCTTTGTCCTTTTCCTTGTCATTTTCTGTTCCTCCATTCATCACCTTCGCATCTTTATTGATCTTCCTGCTCTTTCATTTTGCTCTGACAGCCAGTCAGTCAGACAAATACAGCACAGGCCAAAGAGGCAGGCGTGTGGAAAGTGCATGTGATTACTTTTCATAAAGATGAATGGAGGCTATATACGCCTATATATATATATATATATGTCTGTGTATGTTTGTGAAAATTGTGTGGGGATGTGCTTGACCCTTTTGTTTCCATGTAAAGGCCCTAAAGTAGCTTTGCTTATGTATTTTGTGCTGCAAAGCAAACAGCTTGCAGTCATTCAGGATGTGTGTTTGAAGCAGTGAGAGGATGCTCACACGTCCTCTCAAAAAAGGGCCAAATGCTCTGATTCAGCCTATTTTTTTAAAACCACAACTGGAGGGGATAATAGTCTGAGTGCTCACAGAGCCACAACATGTTATGCAAATCATGCCTGATAAGTGATTCATTGTCCTCACTGTTAATGGATACTGATGTAGTGCGTGGCACTAGCCAGCATGTGAGTGGTTTTTAGAGTGCATGCTAATCTATGTGTGTGTGCATGTGTGGAAAAAGTTGTTTTTATAAAAAAGCTAAAAAAAAAACACAACAATGCATGAAAATTGGTAATCTTTCCAGTTTAATGACAGAGTCGTGTAAAGAAAATAGTCCTTTAAAACGCACATTTGATCGTCTTTGAAACATACAGATAAAAGTGTTGTGCTTGAACAGTAAAAGCCTTCTGTGCAAATTTATGACCACTCGTCCACCCCAAATTATTTCAGCTGCAAAGTCAACTCATTTTAAATCCCCCACAACATCACAATGAGGATTCAGATCTGAACTTTAACTAGTCCTTTCAGTAGCCCTCTATTTAATATTTGGATTTACTACTTTTGTCCTGTCACAAAGTCAGCTTGTGATTAAACTTCTACTTTTGGACCAATGGTCACGATTATCTTCAGGCACTTTTTGATATGATGCAGAGTTCATAATTGAATCAAGGATTACAAGCTGCCCTGTCTCTCAGGCTGTATCTCCTTAAAAGCTATTCTTGGTCTGCACAAATTATATCTGCTGTTCCTCTGTACAAACAATTTCTTAGAAAAACACATCTGTAAATTAGACATTCTGCTCTGGGGCAGAATTTACCAAGGTGGTAAGTCCTGGGCAGGCTGTCTGTCTGACATCAGCAGCATTTGCAGAAGATCTTTGCTATGATGAGCAAAACACTCTAGGCTCTGCCCCCCCCCAAGGAATTTGTATATGAAACACCATTGAACCCTTCTATTTGACTGTTTCTAACTGATTTACTTGATTATATTCCCTTCATTACAATTTTTCGGACTCTTTTGGTAAAATCACTCTCCATCATTTTATCTGTTCTCAGAACTAATCCATATACACAACCTGACACACACAAAAAAAAAACCCAACCCACAGTGTTTAGGACATGTGGTTCCTGGGGAAAACTAGCTTTTCTTCTTTATCATACAGTGAATGCATTACAGTGTACTTTGAATTACCTGCTAAGTTGAAGCCGACGAATGATTCGTTCAGCTTCAGAGTCACGTCTCGGTGCTGGGTCAGGCCCGAGGACAGGCTTTGATCCGATCTTTGATCCTTTGTCTGCAAACTTGCTTCATTTCAATGCTGCTGCGTTGGAGGAGAGGGTCGCTGGTCCAAAGTGGAAAAGAAATGCTTTGGTCTACTTTCACGAGGTTTACCTGACTCATACTGTTGAATTAATCATTGCACTAACAAGACATCTTATAAGACAAAAGCAGACACATTTTAAATATTTACTCTTGGAGGAGATTTGGAGGTTTATTTTATTTCGTTTTTAACGTAAGATAAACATCACCCAGGTGATTGTTGCAGAAATGACACAGTCTTCAACAACTCAGTGTTCCCACATTTTCAATCTTCACTTATTTTCATGAAATAACGAGAACATGATCTATCACATGAAATTTGTTTTAAGTTACTGTTCTTAATGTTGCAGTTTTCATCATCCTCCTTGTTCACCACCTATATGAGTCTTTAAAAAGTGCTGATTTTGATTCAGAGAATAGTGCAGAAACTTTGTTACACACTTTAAGCTTCTCAAATAGTTTCCACCAGTTCAAAATCAAGTGTTTGAAGTTTCAATGAGATGTACTCCAGCGCAGCTCCATCAATATTATCTTTGCCAGGAACAGGAAATGTGGAGACGTTAAGTCTTAGAAAGCCTTTTCTTTGTCATTTAGAACAGATTCTAACTAAAGCTTTATGTTTATGCTGTTTTTATGGCCCCTAAAAGTCAGCACTAAAACTAAGCATCATGAAACTGAGGCTATCAATAACAGAGAAAGTAATGCACAGTCATAAATGATGGGTAACAGCATGAGGCATAAGGAGGAGTCGTTTGAGGATTTAGCCCAAAGCTACATTCACCCACAGAAAAAAAGGCCATTCTTTATTCATAATTTCAATATAGAGCCAGTATCACAACTGTAGCTTTGGAAACAAATATTGTTCCTTTATTTTAATCGGGGACTTATGACTATGTAATCATCTGAGTCTGAGAAGCTCAGCCCCAGTGCAGGGAAAATTCAGACATATCTATTTATACATAATTATTCCTACCCATATGGAAAATATATATATAAATCTTATAAAGTTTGTATCTGTCTTGTGTGAAACTTGTATGAAAAGCATACAAGAGTGAAAACAGATATAAGATCCCTTGAAAAATTATATAATGAAACTTGTATGTTTTGGATACCTACTAAAACAATATATGAAAGTAATGAGAAAGTGGCCACTTTCATGAGTAAATCATGCAAGCCTTATATGATTTACTCATGAAAGTGGCCACTTTCATGAGTAGTCACATATAAGTTTTTACTATTTCTTTTCCATATGGGTAGATAGTCAAACTTATGGATCAGATCCAGGGATATGTGAATATTGAATGTGTTATTCCAAAACAAATCTACTACTCTGACTTCTTTCAACTCTACTGAGAAGTCCTCCAGACTTTGAAACTTAGCACTAAAAGGTTTCCCTCAAAAAAAAACGAAGTGGTCCCAGGACTGATGAACACTTCTTTTGTGTTTCTGAGCATTTAGCTGTGCCTCCTGTGTTGCACCTGTCTGAATATCGCTGCCTTTTGTCTGTCTTGCTTTCATTTCAATTCCTGGTTTATTTTAAAGGTTAGTTCTTTTTGTGGATATTTGGGTTTTTAATTCCTTCTTTTATTCCCTTCCCTACCCTTGTTATTTTCTTGTTTGACTTCACCCTGGTGTTTACACAGTTTGCATTCATCCTGCTGGCTCTCTGCATTTGGTTTCCACTTCTTCAGTTGCATTGGTTTGTTGGATTTTCACATTTTGGCAAAATGTTGTTCAATTCAGCCAGGCGAGTCCCTGTTTTTAATCTTGATAATTCCATTAAATTCCCCTGAATGCTCTATTAGTACTGTGTGAATGTTGTAGATGATTGTATGTGCACGCGTGCTTGGCTTTTGTATTTGTGTGTGCATGGGAGGAGTTGGTATTGACAGATGGCCTGCTCTCCGTGAACAGAGAGAAGCTGCTTAATCAAGAGAGGGAGAGAGTTGGCGCTGTCCCGAGTTGCTCTGCCTCCGTTTGATAGAGAGGTGTATTTACTTGGTCACAGCCTTCTTCCTGGATCGGTTCATTGCCCATCTAATCGATGTCTACTCTATTTTTGTACGGCTTGTCTCGCAAAGATTTGTCCCTGATTCTTTCTCTGTCTTGTTTTCATTCTTCCTCCTGATCTCCCCCCAATTCATCAGTGACAGGTGGCCGGTGGCTCCCGTCCCCCTCCTTCCTTTTCCTCTGCTTGTCTTTTGCTGTGTGCTGTCAAACAGATAGCCTGCCAAGGTGCTCCCCATGAATTTCCTGCTCCGGGGTCTGATCGGGCAGTTCTTGGCCGCTTCAGATTGTTTGAATTTTTCAGCCGTCTGAAACTCTCTGGAGGGCTGGGATGTTTACCTTGGGAGCTGTAGATGTAGGGCACGGGCATGGGCACGCTCACACAAGCAGACTGTATGCGGTCCCAATTCAGCAGGCAGATTGGATCATCTGGTTGAAATAAGTTATTTTTTATTGATCCAGTCTTTTATGGTTGTGTCCTATTTTCAGCTGAACTATGAATAGATTATGTCTGCTGATGGAATGCTATAGATTTAAGGTTTTGGATTAAACCAACCATCAAATATAATTCCTTTAGTTTACAGTAAAGTCAAGAGAAAAGCTCCAAGCTAAAGAATGTTATATAAACTTAATTCTCTGCTATTGCGCCACAAAATGGGAACAGAAATGCACTGCACTTGTATTCCTTTATAGCTAAAGACTGCATGCATAGTCTGTGTTTCCCAAAGACTGGATATAAAACTTTGTACTTTCCACTTTATGGTTCTATTTTCATAATGGTTCCTGTATTATCGACATGTAGCCTCGAGAACGAGGCCTGACATTACACTGTGTGGTTTGGTTTCAGGTTTCTGTCTTTGGGAGAAAAATGGTTTGTATTGATTCAGTTTGTTCAACATAAGATGAAATGTCTTTCGTTTTAACCGTTTTGACCCCACTGACCCATTCACAAATCTATATTTCCATGTGCACGCTATTGTGGAGAAACTTTGCTGAACCCACAAAACCTCAGTGTCATGTTTTCATTGTCATGAAGGGAGCAGTTAGCTATGGATGCAAATATGTTCCTATGCACTAATAGCAATAGATATTAGTGCAAAAAGACCTTTGGTCCTATCAAAGTCTATGGGGAAACCGCTTTATCTCTTAACTTCTGTAAACATTTAACTGCTGAGAGGTCAGTCAGTTGATTTGGGTCATACTGAATAAAAAAAGCCAAGTCTCGGTTACACCATGTTTCAAAATTGAGCATTATCCTGGGTATGAAACACGCAACTGCATGACTTGTCAATCACAAGTTGTTTGCCAAAGACTGTGTAGTATCACAGTCAGACCCACCCCTCCACATCATATGCATTTTTTAGCAGTCATGGAGGTTATACTGTCTCTGGGACTGACTTTATATTGAAGCCAGTCTCAAGTGGTTCTTCAAGTAACTGCAGCTTTTTCAGTTTGGCTTTATTTTTCCAAACCAGGAAAAGTTTCAGCTTGTACATCTTGTCACTTGGCAGATCTTTTTAGTTTTATAGTTGGTCTCCTGCAGTGAATACTTTCTCTTTAACAACAAACAGCAGAAAAACTAACTAGGTTCTAGCTTTAATGATTGCCGTGGGTGCTGTTAGTGTACAGCGGTTTATCATAACATAGCTCTGATGAAAGTACTGTAAGTCAATGGGCCACCAAATCTGGATCCAGATTATTTATTAACGCAGCTATTTGGTAACACCTCTTTGGGTTTTTCACCAAAGGAAGATACCATTCACATTCCTTGTGCTCATTTATTACCTCTTGGCCATATGCAACTCAGAAGGTAGAGCAGGTCATCTAGTAACAGGAAGGTTGGTGGTTTGATTCTTGGCTGCTGCAGTCTGCATGCCAAATGCCATCGGGAAAGATACTAAGTCCAAGTTTCTCAGATGCGTTCACTGGAGTGTTAGACAGAAAGCATAGAAAAAAGTGTTGGTCTACATAAGGCATGTTTTATAAAGGGCTTTGATTGCTCAAGTAGAAAAGCGCTATATAAGAACCAGTCCATTTATCATGGCTTTAATGAAAGTCTAATCTCCCTGACCACAAGGTCAAACTTAAATGTAAAAGCACGTTTTAGCCACAGACAGTTCAGTTTCCTTAATCTTGACTGTCTAATATCACTCACCCAACAATAGCTGTGTGACTGCTGCAACAGCAGAGAAGACATTATTTTGAAAGCATGCTAGACTGGGTCAGCAAGTGATCAGCTGGGAGGGACTGAGCCACGATTGCTTGCTGGACATGATTTTTTTCAGTTAGCTTGCCATGACCGATTTTGCACCCACGGACCACCTTCAGTCCAATGTAAACGCAGCCAGCTGAATCGAGAGGAAACGCAATAGAGGGCGAACATGGTCCCAGGCAGTTACAAGCTGCTGTTTCTGCAAGAGCCACTCGGGCTAATTGAGCCTCTGTGACAGGAAGCCCCGACGGGATGTTGGTGCTCACTTTTAAGAGGGTCAGGCAATTCAAAGTGAAGCGTGACAGGCACATAGTCAAGTTGAGCAAAGAACCCCTCTGAGTCCTCTCATGGGACAGTGATAAAAATTTGAGTACTTGGAAATAGCATTGATGCCATTCCCATGGCTTTGAACAAACACACCAGCAGGCACTGGAGAGGCTATTTTAAAAAGCAGTTGAATGACAAATGATCAATTTGTTGGCGGAATGCAACACGATCTTCTGTAATGGTTAGTAGACACCTGACATTCCACACCTGCTCTGCTGTCACCTGATCTCTCTTTTTACGTGTGCACACTGGTCTGCTCCACCAAGGTGTTTGTATAATACATGTGTGTGTTTGCAATTCACAGGACCTCTCCACACTGCAGTGCGATGTGTGTATCCTGGTCTTCTCAGTGACAGACAGGCGAAGTTTTCACCGCACCGCCCAGCTCCGCCTCCTTCTCAGGGAGTCCCAGCCACAAACCCCAATCATCCTTGTGGGCAACAAGAGTGACCTAGTGCGGTCCCGTGAAATCAGCTCCGAGGGTAGGTAGAAGGATGGATGCTGGTGTGTAGTATAACCTGTATGTAAAAAAAGAAAGACCCATGATGAATTCTCACATTCTTCCCAGTAACCTCCCAGTCACCCCTGTACCAACTGTAACAGGGAGCAGATTTTTAGACTGCCTCAGTGCTGAAACTGTTAGCATGGGGTTGTGGTAATATGAATACACATTACTGCAATAACATTAGTGCCTTCTCTGGATTTTAAAAGAAGACACTTTCAACACATAACTAGAATTTTAGCTGTAATCATCAAGGGAAATGTAAAAAAATGCATTTACACCAGTGCATTCATGATGACTCATTTATTATATTAGCAAAATCCAGGTGTATGGAGGGCCACAAGTGCCAACATGAATTAAATGAATACACAATTAAATAATTTATTAAATGTTTTAAATTATTCGAAAGCCCATGTAATTAATTATTTATATATCTAATTAATTAATTAATTCCCATTTTTAATCATTAATGACACATTCAATTAATTATTTAATAATTTATTTTATTCATTTTGGCACCTTTGGACCTCCGTATTTTTGTGCTGCACTTTTTATTCATTTTGTATTTAGTGATTAATCTAACTAAATCCCATCTTGGATACAAACAGAGAACCTAACATTGCATTCGCAGGGGAATGATGATTTAAAAATGCACGACAAACAAATTAATCAGACATTTTCCTGCAGTAGCTTCTCTCACAAAAGAAGTGTGTTCCAGAGGTTTACTGTTTTTATTGCGAGACTAAATCTGATTAAAGTTTAAAGCGTCAGTGGTGAGCGCAGACAAATATGCAATTCCTTTGAAAATGTACAAAGTCCTAACATCAGCGCTGCAAAAATCACAGAAGCCTTCTTTGTCATTGCTGTTTTCCAGTTTTTAAACCTTTAATCTCTGCAGTTGACATATCTGAGCGTGACGCAGCTGCCTAACTTTCCCATGGACTCTGCCTCATTTGTAATGTTTATCATGTACGGGCTTATTGGAAATGATGTTTCTGGGTGAATGACGCAAGAAAAGAAACAAATGAAAAATTGTAATGCACTCTCTTTGTCCACTTTCCTTTATTCCTCCCCAAATGTAACATCCTAAACACACAATAGGATCTGGTCAGTACCGATGCTTTCGGTGCTGGTTATAATAGATAAGAATACCTAAAAGCCCAAAATGAAAATGTTTAGTTAATAGGCACGCATTTTCCCCCAGAGAATAGTGTGTGCTTTGTACAATTACTCATCAGTCCCTTCTGTTTACCCTCTTCTCTGCCTTGGCTCATCTGTCTCTCTCTGCACGCTGTTTTACCATAAATCTTCCTCAAGGCTGACATCATCTCCATTAGAAGCCGTCTTTGGGGATCTATCTTTGATCAGCAAAATCAATTTCTTCACTGTTTACAATATCCAGGGATTAATGCTCTGTGGTAGACAAAGTTCCCATGAGGAGATCTGTTGCTACAAACTGATGAGATGTTAATATGGAGTAACTATGAAAGCTGTTTACCCCAGTTGGCTTTTTAAAAAACAAAAATGTTGTATTATTCTACCGAACTCAATCAAAGTGGGCGTGATTAGGCTTTTTGAGAGTGATGAACAGAATGACTGTATAGTATAAAAATCAAATAAGAAAAGTTGACCAAACACAAGATTTCCTTGGTGGTTGATTACTCACCTCTGTATACACAGGTAGCCAAATCAAGTCAAGAAACCATAATTTCATGTTATTTATTGAGTTAAAAAAGCAGCATAAATCCCACAGATCTTAGAGTTAACTTTTCTTTGCTAAACAACCCTGCTGGGCAGCGAGCTTCGCACGCTTTTGCATATTTTTGGCGTTCGGCACTGAAGTTAAATAAATTCAGTGAGGGAGAAACAAGCAATTCTACACTGAATTCATTTGGTGACAATCCACTGAACACAGATCAGACCACGGGCAGGTTATAATTTGGCTGGACTTTTATGGGTGAATTTTTATGAAGCTCTGCCAGGCAAACCCATTACCCGGATTTCATTAATGTTTCAAACAGGAGCTGGGTGAAGAGTGGTGGTAGCTGAAAAAAAAGAGAGAGAAAGAGTGACAGCCCAGTTTGACCTTGATCTAAATTTGTAATTGTGTCATATATGGCTGTGATCTTAAGCCTTCACTGTCATCTCTGCAGTTTCAATTTATATTCATTTATATATTTAACTCCGTGTCCCTCGGCGCTGCTTGATGTTTTGTTTTTTGTTTGTTTTCCAGAAGGCATATCTCTGATTGGATAATCTCCCTTTTACAGGGCACAGCTGCTCTTACAATCTTTACGTATGTTTGTCCTCATCATATATTCACAACTGGCTGCATTTACATCCACATATTAAACGTGCTAACAAGCAGACTCCCTCATCTCGCTCTATCTTCTCGCTGCTTGATGTCAGCGAGGCGGTTTCAAAGAGAGGGCTTTGATAAGAGGAACGGGAAGGAGAGGAGTGACGCAGGGAAGGGCAAATGTACGAGAATGCTGTGCGTATGAAAGAGAGCCTCAATTTGGGGTGATGTGTGAAATGCATAGTGGAGCGGCGCGTGCGCTGGGGAAGAGTGCGGCTTATTTTGCCCTTCAAAAGAACCACTCTGAGTTCTTACACAATCAGATTGGGCATATTTCAGCAGAGGTTATACTGTTTGTGCTACATCCATGTGCCAGTTTTGCCACACATCAATATTGTGAGTGTGCATCTCTAAAATTTTTGTTATTAGGTAGCATTCATTTAAAAATTACTAATGGCCTGCCAGTGTTATTGAATTCTGCTCTTTTGTGACTATTCAGTCACAAAAGTTTTTAAAAGACCCCCACAAGCCGCTGCAGCTGGCTGTGACAGGCGTAAAAGCTAAATTGTCTCATTTGTAATCTGGACGAACTGTCATTGATCGGAGATCAGCTTCACTAGCAGATAAAATGAAAGCTTAAATTGTGAGTCTGAATCAAAGTCTGGACAGAGTGCATGTTAGCCCTTACTCGACTCAGCTTTTAATGCTAAAGCAATTTTGATGTGAACATCCAGTGACTTACTGTAATGTGGAATGATTGCTCGTCCTACCAAACTGTCCTAAAAAAGCCAACTCATCTCTGCAGCTCTACCATGCATTTACTTTTAACTCTTTGGATTGGTTTTATTACTGTAAATGTACATAGATCATTTAAGTGGAACCCAGTGAATAAATAAAACCTTTTCAAACCACTTATAATAAAGCTAGGCTAGATAACGTGTACTCATATCACATAACAACAGAGTCAAAGTAAATATGTGGACCCTGATATTATTTTAAGGACCTGTTGGGGACAAAAGAAAAAGTAAAGTAGGGCCATGAACATGTTTTAAATGAGATGCAAATGATATGCTGATGTGCTAGATAGATAACTTCATGATCTATAGATGGACAGACTCTTTCAAAACTTGAATATGTTTTTGTCAGAAAAGTTTCATGCTTTTTTTCTGAGTTCGGAAGTTTAACAAATACCCAGCAAACAGAAGCACTATGGCCACATCTACTTGGGGCCCATGCATGATGAGTGTGGGTCTGCTTGTGCTTATGCAGGCTCACAGTTCACCAACATCTGCACACAGGCATGTTTACTAGGTTTGTTTAAGGGATGTTGACACTGGTAAAATAAGATGAAAGGAATATGTGTGATTAAATATGGCAATGTACAATTAAAGACTTAGAGCAATCCAACTCTCTCATCCTCATGAGGGAATCTTCAAGTTTGGCACAAATTCTCTTGAGATTACAGTTTGTTATAGTATCCACACTAAATGTATGGTTACTTATTTCTTTGATGCCTAAAACTCAAGAATTCATACACTAACCTATCTATTATAGCCAAAAGGTTAACAGTCAACATCACAGAGTTGAGCAAAATACATGGTCATGTCATGGTCATGGTTTACAGCTGGAAAAAGACAGAGTGCCCATTTTATGTTGAGAAGTAGTTGCTGCAAAAAGTGATGATCTTGGAGTTTGTTTATGTGTCAGGGTCAGGTAAAAGTAAAGACAAAGCTGTTGAGTTACTAGTCCAGAGCATATATGTGTGCCATATTGCACAATGATATAAGTATTATTAATCAAGATTAATAGACTGAGTATTGTGTACACATATTGGACTGTACTTGCTCACATAAAGAACCTAACTATCGGCACTATATCAGCACTGTGTTGTGTTTGTGCTTTGGTGTGAGAAGCAACAAGAATGTACCTACCTGTTGCTATAAGGTTTTATTGATGGGTTTGTTTTGGAGCATTTCTGACCCCTAGTGGCCAAAATATGATATTTGCAGCTTTAATATTAAAAAAAAACCATAAAGAAAGGGTTTGGGCAGGGAATAATAACAAAGCTTTGAGGATTGTTAGTTGGAAAACTGAATTTGATAAATCAATGTTAGATTTTTATCTGCAGTAATGTCAGACAATAATATGTCAACTACTGTGTGCTTTTAATGAAATTTGGTCAGAAACATGCATTCGGTGTATTTGCATTGTGATATATTTGAAATAACTACACTTATCCTTGGTTATAGATGTCTCTGTATACATCAATCAATAAAATGCAGTGAATGAACAAAAGAGGAATCTAAATCAAATCAATATTTGGTGTGACCACACTGACTTCTTCTAGGTACACTTGCACACAGTGTTTGAAGGAACTTAGCTTGCAGGTTGTTCCAAACATCTGGGAGAACTAACCACAGATCTTCTGTGGATGTAGGCTTCCTCACATCCTTCTGTCTCTTCATATAATCCCAGACACACTCGATGATGTTCGGGGCCATACCATCACTTCCAGTACTTCCAGTACTTCTTTACGCTGAAGATATTTCTTAATGACTTAATGGCTGTATGTTTGGGGTCGTTGTCCTGCTGCAGAAAACATTTGGGGTCAATAAACAATCATTAATTTTTCTGAAAGCATTCTTTGTTTAAAGCATTTTTCTCACCTGCCTAAAACTTTTGCACAGTACTGTACATAGTTATACATTAGATTAATTTATGGATTTAGGATTATCATAAATTTCTATAAAGGATATTGTTTTTGGCATGGTTTAAGTTTCAAGACACAGTAGGCTGTGCATTTCTTGTTTTCCTCAAGCTTTGTATAGTCAATCAAAATGAGTGGAAACACGGTTTAGGGGAAATTCTTGTTTGTTTTGGGGGGTTTTGCTTTTTTTGCTGTGCAACTTAAATCAAGGCAGCAAGTGCAAAATGTGCACGCTGGCGCATGCTCGTCGCTGTCAACTCGTGTTGGCTCTCGGCTTCAGCGTACACTTGATGATGTGAGTAGAAAGAGGCGGTAGAGAGGGTAGGAATGAATAATGAGAGATGCCTATACTCAGCAGATTCTTTTGTCATAGAAAAACAACAACAACAAAAAAAAGGGGGGATTGTGGTCAGCGATATGCAAATGCTGCATCCATGTTCCCGGGGCGCATGACAACAATGTTCTCATGTTGTCTCTGGACAGGCCATGTGTACATTTTTTTGTTTTTTTTCTGACATGTGAACTTGACAGAGGCAGCTCTCCGACCTGCTTGCCTAGCCAACATCCTTCTAAAAGTACCTGAGGCCTTTCTGAGAGAGCTAAAGTCATAAAGTCTATTTATGGCATGTACAGTGACACTTTTATGCTGCTATGTCTCACCTACCCCCTCTTGCTACATCTCTCCCTGCCTCTCTATCCTCACCACCCAGTGATACACACACTGTCACTCTGGGAACATATTTATCATTTGCTCAATATGGTGTTGGTGTGGCCTTGCTCCTCAGGCCTTTGATTAATATGCACTCTGGCTCCGTTTGCTTAGTTGGCGTTCTTTCTGTCTTTCCCCTCCTGTCTCCGTCTGTCTCCTTCCCCTTCTCCTGCATGTTCACATCATCTGCCGTCTCGCATGTCATTCCCTGTCGGGATCTCCTTCTTGCTTTATGAGTCACATTTCCTCCTTTTCATCACTGTTGTCTTTCTTCACCAGTCTTTTCTTTTCTAATGGTCAGCATATAGGTAGAGAACCCCATCCCTTGTCTCATCTCCTCACCATGTTTTCTCATCTTGGTTGCTTTCCTCTTTGCTCTCCCTTCTTTTTTCCCCCTCTTTCATCTCCTTTCTGTTCTCCTGTCCTCATTTTATTTCCTATTCGTTCCCTCCTACCTCCCCTGCTCTTGATATCTTTCTTGTCCTTGTCTCATCTCGTTGTCTCAGCTCCTCTCCATATTCTTCCTCCCACCCCTCTCCTTCTTACCTTCTGTCTTCATTTATTCTCATCATCTTTCTTGCTTTTCTATTCATCTCCTCTTATTTCCCTCCTTTCCTTTCCTTTTCTCTTCTTCTGCTTTTCTCCTCCACTCGTTTCCTTTGTTTTGTTGCTTATTTTCCTGTCACCTCTTCACTTTTACTTTTGTCTGATCTCCTCCTGCTTTCGATCTGCTCCTTTGCTTCT
This sequence comes from Simochromis diagramma, assembly GCF_900408965.1. NCBI lineage: Eukaryota > Metazoa > Chordata > Actinopteri > Cichliformes > Cichlidae > Simochromis > Simochromis diagramma. The sequence goes on along the minus strand of NW_024387049.1, from coordinate 1,221,050 downwards.
GTTATCTCGTTTAATGCTCTTACCTCATCTTTTTATTCTCTCTTCTCCTTTTGCTTCATCCTCTCATGTTGTACCCCTCTCAGCCCTCTCCCCCTTCAATTCAATTTTGCAAGCTCCCTTTTAACAGGTTATTCAATCAGCTGTTGTAGGTATTAGTAAAAGTCCTGGTAATCTGGTCTGGGATTTGCTGTATTTCCTCTCTCTCTTACCTCACCCACTATTAGGTGACACTGCAGACGTTCAACAGCTGCTGTGTGCTTGGATTATTAGACCCAGATCAAATCTGGAGCTGTTTTTCCCTAGTGCAATACCCGTGTAACACTGGTGTGCATATGTTTATGCTGTGCAAAAGCAGCCACACCAAAACCAGACTGACAAGTTGCATTGGAATGGCCTTAATTTGAAATATAATATCATAATATAATGTAAGCATTATAGGATCAGTGTTTTGAACTCATTTTCAGGTACAAGTCCACATCCAAGAAATCAGACCAAACTCACCAACTGAAAGCCCTGAAAATTTTTGGAAGAAAACTTTAAGTCACCATGAGATGATCATATGTGACCACATAGAAGAATTCTGTTATTTTACAGGCTGGTTTTTGTTCTTCTTCTTGGAAACTTCACCCACTGATCGACCATTTAATTAAAAGTCCCACAAGAAGTAAGGTTAACCCTATAATGCCATTTGTATCATATTTGATACATGAGTTTCTGAGACCTCTATCTCATCAACATGATCGATACTTACTATAATTTCAAAATTTAATGGCCAAAACTCTCTTTTTTTTGGTCTAAAATGAACATTGTTGTTAGCAAAAAGTTGCCAAAAATGCCCAATTGATCAAATGTGATACAAAAATATATAATAAAAATATATCATACACAACATAATATAGCAAAAAGGTTTTTGTGGAATTTGTTATAAGGGTTAATAAACATCTCAGTTCCAAAAAATCAGAATTTTCTGGCTTTTTTTTTTTTTTTTGATGGGTTGGGTCTTACAGGGTTAAGATGATCAGATTTTGTTTTGATGTTCTGTCTTTGATATACAGTTAGGGGAGTCATTTTTTGATCAGCTCCTGAATTTGTTAAGTTTTACTCACAAAGGAATGAAAAACAGTCTCTAATTTTACTGTAGTTTTTAATGGAGAGAGACAGAATACCAATGAGATGCAAATGACATGCTGATGTGGACGCACAAGATTGTAGACCTTCATACAAGTCTCCTGCACACACTACAAGACCATCAGCAAGAAGCTTGGTTAGAAAGTGACAACTGTTCGTGCAATTATTTGAAAATGAAGAAATACAAAAATGACCATCAGTCACTCTCGGTCTGAAGCTCCATGTAAGATTTAGCCACGTGGGGTCAGGATGGTCATAAGAAAGGTAGTTGATCAGCCAGAAAATACACAGGAGGAACTTGTTGATGATCTGAAGGCAGATGGGACCACAGTCACAAAAAACACCACTGGCAACACACTACACCATTATTGGATTGTAATTTTGCAGCACCTGCAAGGTCCTCCTGTTCAAGAAAGCACATGTACAGGACTGTCTTAAGTTTTCTAGTGAACATGTAAGTGATTCAGATAAAGTGCTACGTTGCAGATGAAAGTAAAATCAAGCCCTTTGGCACTGATGCAGCCTGCTATGTTTGGAGGAAGAGAAATGCTGAGGAGGACTTAAAGAACACCACCCCCTGCCCTACAGCACAAGTACCCCCACAGCCAAGCATGGAGGTGGAAACATTATGCTTTGGGTGTGTTTTTCCTGCTAACGGTACAGGATGACTTCACCGCATTGAGGGGCCAAGGGACAGGGCAGTGTCCATAAAATGTTCCCTCAGCTGGAACACTGATGACGGGTCGTGGATCTTCTAGTATGATGAAGACCCAAATATTTATTTTACTAAATGATATGAAACTCAGTTTATACCTTTTATGTAAGTTTTTTTCTGGATTTTTGGTTGATATTCTGTCTCCCTCCCCCATTAAAATGAAATTACCATAAAAATTAGACACTGCTCATTTCTTTGTATGAGAGCAAGTGTAAAAATTCAGCAGGGGATAAAATAATTAGCTCCCCCACTGTACTGCTAGAATGGTGGCTCATTTTAATCATTGCCAAAGTTTCAAATAATGACATTAGCATATTTTTAAGTAAAAAAGAGAGCATATCTAGTCATCTCAAGTACACAGCTATTTTAGGAAAAGGTCCCATAAACCTACACTATAGTGCCAAACATATTTGCTTGTCTGCTTTCACATGCATATCAGCTTGAGGGAGATGCTATGCTTAATGCATAGGGTTTAATATGATGTCACCCTATGATGTATGATGTCATGTTTATGGACATTTTTGACCATTCTTCCAGAAGCACATTTCTAAAGTCAGACATGGATGTTGGACGAGAAGACCTGGTTTGCAGACTCCGCTCTAATTCATCCTAAAGGTGTTCTATGAGGTTGAGGTCAAGACTCAACCTGCAGGCCAGTCAAGTTCTTCATACCAAACCTGCTCATGTTTTTATGACCCTTGCTTTATTTATGCACTGATGTGCACTCATGTTGGAACAGAAAGGAGCCACTTACAAAGTTGGGAGCATGAAATGTCACACTAAGAGTTCCTTTCACTGAAACTAAGAGGATGAGCACAACTCCAGAAAAACAACCCCTTGCCATAATCTCCCCGTGCTTCAAGCTTTACACTCGGCACAATCAGTCAGACAAGTACTGTTCTTCTGGCAACCGCCAAACCCAGACTCATTCATGGGCCATGCAGACAGAGAAGCGTGATTCGTCACTCGAGAGAACACGCCTCCACTGGTCCAGTGGCCGCATGCTTTACACGCAGTGGTGCTTGGTGATGTAAGGCTTGGATGCGGCCACTGAAACCCATTCTATCAAGCTCTCTATGCACTGTTGTTGAGCTAATGTGAAAGCAGCATGAAGTTTGCAGGTCTGTAGCATCTGCTCTGCAATTTTACGTGGCCTATGACTTTGTGGCTGAGCTGCTGTTGTTCCCAATCTCTTTCACTGTGTTACACCACTAACAGCTGGCTATGGAATAGTGAGGAAATTTCATGACTGGACTTGTTACACAGGTCACATCCTGTCATGGTACTATGCTGGAATTCACAGAACTCCTGAGAACAACCCATTCTTTCCCAAATGTTTCTGATTTTATATACCTGTGGCCATAGAAGTGATCGAAACACCTGAATTCAATTATTTGGATGGCTGAGTGAATACTTTTGGCAATACAGTGTACTACTCAGAGCATCAGTTTGTGAGTGGAACCCAGTCGGAACGTAAAGAGGTGACCTTTAGATATGGCCTGTCTTTGTCTGCACCTCGTTAAACCAGCACGTTACAGACGAAGAGGAGAGAAGCAGTTTACAATAAAACAAAAGAGAACTATTTTGAACTGTGAACCAAACAGAGCCATTGTAATAGAGTCTGAGATTTAAGAAATACCTGGGGATATTGCCTAAAGATGGAACACACATCGTGCATTAAACATAAGCTAAGGATAAGTGAAAAAAATGGAATGCACATTTATGTAATTATGCAATTATTGGTCTAAAAAAAAGCTATAAATCTTTTATTGTTCAGAAATATTCCAATTAGAGTTCATTGTAACGTGCATTTAATAGAAGAATCAGAACTACTCAGGAGAGCCTCAGTCATTCTGGCACACTTAATATAAAATTACATAACTGAAAGGTTCAGCTTATCTGAATTTGCTTTACTTTTTGTGCTGTTTTCCATCCATTGTGAGTAGACAATTGAGTTTTTATCAGCACTTCATCTGAGTATTATTGTGCTCTTGACATCATTTTTTCTAAACTAATACTCTAAAATGTCCTCACAAAACCCAAACATAATTGTTCTACAGCTGTGACCTCTTCCCGCTGCCGTCATTTTAAGTTCCTGCGGTGTATTTCTAAAAACAGTTATTGTGCGTGCCAATAATACACTTAAAAGACCTTTCCAGCACGTGGCTGCTTGTGAGCTCTCAGATTTTAGCTCTGTGCAGAGCAGGAGTAAAAGCTAAAGCACAGTTGAGGGAGAGCAGTGGTTGTGCCATTTGAGTTAACAAAGAAAGCCATTTGTTGTAGAATGATCTGTATCTGTCAGCTTTCCTTATCACTGTGGCTTGTTTGGCCAGGGACAGACGGGCGCTTTTAGCTGATATCCTGAGCCTTGTCAACAACATGCTTAGTCACCTGTCCTTATTCACGAGAGTCACACTGAGATAGAAAGCATTTCCCTGCTGCCAAGAGATTTGAGCTTATACAGCCCAGGCCACATTTAACCCCATCTTGGCTCAACTGTCTCACTGTGTCCTTGTGGACTCACCTGTGAATGTTGATTTTACAAATGCACAATAATCAGGGCCTTGTGGTAGAATTAAGATTCCTTAGTTTTGTGGTGCTGTAAGAGGCAAATAAAATTACAAATAACAAACGCGCATTTCTTGATAAAAAACAACATTTGTAAATGATAGAGAGCTGTTTGTACTGCAAGTTTCTTATTGTACTAATTTATTTCAGCTGCATCACAGTGTTTCATCCATTGTCATGAAGTTGCATTTGTTCATATATGATGACTTCATACTTCATAGTATTTTTGTAGAATTTGGGAAAAGCAACATAACCCTAACCCCAGGTTGGCTTACTTTTCTTCCGAGTCTTTTAACAGTAACACACAACCTCCATAGGTGGTTGGAGGCTGCTCACGTAGAAGTAAACTACGGTGGCCCTGAGAGTTCAAACGCACTGCAACTTTAGAAAAATCAGCAAGTAGAAGAATGGCAAAAACTCACAAAATACAGTGGAAGTGTTTTTGGGGAGTGAGTAACAACAGAACAGCTTTTGGAAGTGACAGAAAGGGAAACATGCGAATGATCTCACTGAGACACGTTTAAAAGAAGCCAACGATGTGTCTGTGTGAGGGGGGAAAATATGCAGGTAATTTGTGTTTTAAATGCATTATTCTTATAACACTGCAGAGCCATGCTTTCTAGTAGCCATTCTGTCACATTATTGTTGCCTCAAAGAAGCTTCAACTTTGTTTTTTTTCTATTTCCATTGTGTTTTCTATGCTTTTGAAACATTTCTTCTTTGTGTTTTCTTAAGTTGCAGTGCTTTTGAACTCTGTGGGCCACCCTGGTAAGCCACATCAGGACACGTGACAGGAAATAATTTGATTTCTAGTCTCAATGTTCATGAATGAGAAATATAATGTTGTTTTTAAACGCATAAAATAGCGCAGTCTAAAACCCACCACAATTCCCCTTCCTCTTTTATTTCTCTTTTACTGCCGTAGCTTTCAGGCAGTTTCAGAAGCACATTACATGGGGGAGAGTCCAATCCTCCCATCTCACACAGCCGGTCACGATTTTCTGTGAAAGGACTTCCAAACACTTAGAAAGCTAATAGAGATTTCAAAACTGCAGTGAGTGAGCTCTCAAGTACTACCTCGTGGTGATACGCATCACACGGCAGCTGGGCTGTTTTCACAATCCAGTGTCCGTAAATTTCAAACTGCTGCCTCTAAATGCCATCTACAGCTGACATTATGTAGATCCTTAGTTATAAAATGCTTCCCAAATGTCTCTGTTTCCAACCAGAGGCCCAGTCCAGCGCCATGATGTTTGACTGCCTCTACTTGGAGCTCTCTGCCTCCTTAGAACACGGCACCAATGAGCTGCTGGAGGCGGCAGTGCGGACCGCGAGGGGAGACTGCGTGGGCCCCGGATGGACGGACGGTGACCCCGGTGCTGGCCGCAGGGAGAGCCTGACGAGCCGGGCCAAGCGCTTCCTGGCTGGTCTCGTGCCCCGATCGTATGGCCGAGACAGGGACCGGGATCGAGGCCGCTACAGGGAGATGAGCCGCCACAGGGGCAGCAAAATCCTTCGGCAGAAGTCCCGCTCCTGTCATGACCTCAGTGCACTGTGACACACACCCACACACATAAATGCAGGCAAATAAACACACTCAACATGAACACAGACATACACCAAATTGAAAGACATGGAGGTGGGTGGGGGGCTAAAAGACTGAGGAGTAAAAGGAGATCGAGTTGGAGGGACAACATGAAAAGGACTGGAGCAGGCTCACGGGAATGGGAAAATTAGAGAGGTGTAAGGAGAGAAATTTAGCCGCCGAAGAGGAAGGTCAGGGGAGGAGAAAGTGGGAGAAAACAATGAACAGATAGCCCGAAACTCATTTCGGGAGAACAAAAAATCAACGATAAGGAGGTGAGCTCCATTTGTTGCTCTGGCTTGGGTGAGTCAGTGAGCACTCATTACCTGATGAGAGCCGGCGAGGGAAGATTAGCATGAGAGTTGGATCAAGCTGGCAATTTGACGCTTAATGTCACGAAATGAGAAACAGACTGGGGTCACAAATAAACACACACCCAAGTAGCACGCACTGATAACGTAGAGACTGATAGCAATCTAATGTATACCTGTTATAGACCCTGTTTTATAGCATGCAGAGTAGACGATTTAAGACATGATCCTGTAGGTTTTACAGTTACACGATTCTGTACCTCAGTGGCCAATAGCTAATGCACAATCTAGCTAGTGTCTCTAGCAACGCCATCTCAAAGGCAAGACTATTTATAAAAGTGCTCCATCTCCACGCATCTTTGGCCACTTTCCACACTGCATCCACTGTTCTGTCCCCATATTGATTTAAAGTAGTGTTTGATGATACTGCCTGTGGCACATGTTCATTTGAGACTTTTATACACGGTTTAAAACGTCAGCACCCAAGCCATAACTTTGCTGAACGCACCACGAGTGATCAGCACAAAGAACCCTTTACTGGAGGATGTGAAGCAAAGGAGAAAAGGTCAAGACGGCTGTAAGGACTAAGCCGTTGGCAGGGATAACCAGACTGAACTCTTCTTCAATCGAAGCTGAGTCACAGAACACTGAGATACTCTCGAAGCGCAGGGGGACAAAACAAGAAAACCTAATCTACCTGTGGCTGTTTGATGTATTCCTTCTCTTCCCTTTTTTACCCACCGGCATCATTATTATGATGAATGATGATGATTCTTATAATCATTATTATTATTGTTATTATTATTATTATGTGTGTTTCGACTGAATTCTGTGGGGGCTGGCCACACAGGTGACCCAGAAAAGAACGTTCTGGAAACGTTGTTCTGATATCTCATCAAGCGTGGGGGCGTCACTGACACTTCCTCACTTGTTTGTCATCGTCTACTGAGCACTCTCGTCTTTACCACTGAGAATAAATAAAGATTTCTTTGACATCCAGTCCGAGTGTCTCGTCAGTTTTTTAAGACGCCACTAGAAAACGAGCGCCTCATTACAGCTGTCAGTCACACTGAGGGATGGTGTAATAAACCATCAGATGACTCGCAGGTATTCTGGACAGACTGGGAGATGGATTCTCAGGACACTGGCTCCATTTAGGGCTAGCAGCAAAAAAGATGCTGCCTCATCATTGTGCGCCTGTAACAAAATCTTAGGTTAAAAATAGATCGGAGGAAGGAATATGAACCAAGGCTTAGCAATACTGCCCGAACTCCACCATATATACAGAACACTTGTCATTTGTGTGAAGTGATAAATTACCTGCTTAATGATGAGAGTGCAAAAAACAAATCCTTCTATAGCACTCACTCCTAGCCTTTTCAGTCTTACAAACCTGTGCATGCAGATCAACTGAGGTACCCCTTTGTTCCCACAGCCCTCTGCTCTGAATATGCTCATTTAAAGTGATGTTATATTGATTTTATTAATATGAAAGTGAATATCGTTACAATTTTTGTAGTTGAGTTAGTAGATAAACAAAAGCACACCATTTGCCTTTAGTTTAACCATTGTTTTTAGCACTATATAGGCTATCTGTAGCTTTGAGCTAATTACTTTAAGTCTTGCTAAATGTAACTCGTGCAAACTGTGTTGCTAACTGTGGATAAAACATCAGCGCTTAAGGTCAAAGACCTCAATCAAGTCAGCTGAAGCCAGATGTGTGACTCAATAAATACATTAGCTTACTGCTAATACAAAGGAGTTAAGTTGTGTTGTTTTGTGGAACTTTTCTTCAAGTGTGCAGATATTTGGACATTTTAACCATTTTAGCCATTATTCCAAGCTACATATCTATTTTTAACTGTGTCTCTGTAACTAAGGATTTTAAACAGGTTTGGCTAATACAGCTATGTCCATAACTAATAGCTAGCTATTTCAACACTTTTTTAACAGTTACTTTTGCCTAAAAATGTTAATCCTAGCCATTACCTTATTGTTTTATTAGGATATCCTTTTACTATCTATCTATCTATCTATCTATCTATCTATATATATATATATATATATATATATATATATATATATATATATATATATATATATATATATATATATATATATATATATATATATATATATATGGCAGTTTCCAAGGCCTCAGGTATAGACAGCTTCCTGTACTTCTTAGGCACCTTCCTCATCGCACCTTTCTGCAACTCCGATAGTTGGCTAACCTCCCTCCGTGCTACCTTGATCTTAGCCTCTAGCCTCCTTCTCCATGGAGGGTACTGCCCCTTGTGGCTGTTCAACTTGTAGCCAAGCATCTCACTGATCACTGCTGCCGTATTGTACATCAGCTTGTTAGTGTCGGTAATCGTGGCTGTAGGTATCGTCCGTAGTGCTGCATTAACATCATCTAGCAGACCTTCTGAGGGTACTTCACGTAATCTTGGTAACCGGCAGAGGTGGAAAGAGTACTAAAATATTTTACTCAAGTAAAAGTACTATTACTTTGCTGAAATTTTACTCAAGTACAAGTAAAATTACCTGTCTAAAAATTTACTCAAGTAAAAGTAAAAAGTAGCTCATTTAAAATTTACTCAGAGTAAAAGTTACATAGTTACTTTTTTGTCAGCAGGAGGACAACCTCTTCTGAGTAGTGCAAAAAAGACAATGGGATAAATCTCAAAGTAGTTGTTTTTTAATTAAAAGAAAAACTTTACAAATTAAAGCACAGTGGCAGTTAAACTGCAAGTCTATACATCAAAATGGATAATGGTCACCAAACCAACCAACCAAACTGTCAAAACCATATAATTCTTTTACATGTGAATGTGTTTTAAACTGTCAAATAAGAGAACAAGTACTGAATTGAGCTGTACGGCAGCTGCTATAAAAATGTGTTTTAATTTTTTAAACTTGGCCCTGCTCTGTTAAAAGGAGCAATTCAATTCAATTCAATAAAACTTTATTGATCCTGAAGGTTGACCCAGAAGGAAATTGGGTTAAGGTTGCCGACCTTTGCCAGCGTCATCTTACCCTCCGACCATACATACATTACACAAACATCACATGGGGAAGACAGGTCAGAGAGGTATAACGATGGAAAATGCACCATGCGAGGAAAGATAAGGAGAAAAAAATAAGTCCCCCTAGACTGAGCTCCAACAGGGAGATCAGTTTGAGAACAGAAAAAAACACCTCTGCACATAGCACATGTTATTCTTTTGCCTGCAGTGTGAACATATGTGGGTTAAGTAAGAAAGTAGCCGCTTCTGTCTTCTGTCTAATTTAACTAATTTTTTTTTTTTTAAATAAATTATTATTATTAACAAACAGGAAAAGTGAACACATTTTCTTTTGGCAATTTACCAATCAAGTAAAAATATTTTAAGTTGCATGGACAACAACGTGCCCAATAACAGCTTATGTCTTAACTTAATGTGATTAACTTGAGCACAGCCTTTTTTGCTAAAATAAATGTACAAGTTTCATTTAACTTACCTCTACATGCTTGCGCAGGTTTGATGTGGAATTTTTCAAAGCTGCTAACTCGGTCTCTCTGTGCAAACACAGCTTACACTGCATAATAAAGCTGTTGCCTTTCTTGCACTTGAAGCTGAAATGGTCCCTTAAATACGGCCAGGGGTTCACATCGGTTTCTTCGAGTTCAGGGTCAGCAGAATTCGATGGGGTTTCTTTTTTCGCTGGATCCGTACCACCGATGTCAGACTCCATTTTTATCGTGACCCAACGCTAATTTGTTCTACTACCCATCATTCCCTGCAGTATTTCCGAAGCGCAATGTTGGGGTTTTTTTTGTTTGTTCTTTTAATTTACTCAGTAACGGGTGTGATTGAAAATGTAGCGAAGTACAATACTTTTTAAAAAATATACTTAAGTAAAAGAAAAATTACCGACTTGGAAAATGACTTTAAAAAGTACAAATACACAAAAAAACTACTCAATTACAGTAACGCAAGTAAATGTAATTCATTACTTTCCACCTTTGGTAACCGGCTACGGGGGTCCAGGTTTCAATCTTGGCCATGGTCCTATCTTTCAGGTCAGTTCCTCTCGCACTCAACGATCCTTCTCCTATCGCACTTGGGGCTTGGTACCCAATCTCGGGTGGGGGTGATGATATCTCCCCCCTGACCTGGCGTCCTGGCTCCCCCTTGCCGTAGCATTTATGTTGTACCTCGTCAATCTCTAGCTGTGAGAGCAGTCCCTTCTTTTGAATGTTGGAACACTGAGCTACTAGTTGTTTCGCCGTCATTGTGGATGTTGGGTATCGGAAGATGGCCCCAACTGACCGAGTGCTCAGTGAATACCTCAGGCAGCAGAAACCCAAGAAAGAGGAGGGAGACGAGGAACCATCATGGTATGTACCACCGGCAGATAGAGGAGGTGGCTGATATCCAGAAATCCTACCAGTGGCTGGACAAAGCTGGACTGAAAGACAGCACAGGGGCACTAATCATGGCAGCACAAGAACAAGCTCTGAGTACAAGATCCATAGAGGCTGGGGTCTATCACACCAGGCAAGACCCCAGGTGCAGGCTGTGTAAAGATGCCCCTGAGACAATCCAGCACATACCAGCAGGGTGCAAGATGCTAGCAGGCAGGGCATACATGGAACGCCATAACCAAGTGGCCGGCATAGTGTACAGGAACATCTGTGCTGAGTATAACCTGGAAGTCCCGAGGTCAAAATGGGAGATGCCCCCAGGGTGGTGGAGAATGACCGAGCTAAGATCCTGTGGGATTTCCAGATACAGACGGACAAAATGGTGGTGGCTAACCAACCGGACATAGTGGTGGTAGACAAACAGAAGAAGACGGCCGTAGTGATCGATGTAGCAGTCCCGAATGACAGCAACATCAGGAAGAAGGAACACGAGAAGCTGGAGAAATATCAAGGGCTCAGAGAAGAGCTCGAGAGGATGTGGAGTCACCCTCCACATCCTCTCGAGCTGGTCCCTGTGGTAATCGGAGCACTAGGTGCGGTGACTTCCAAGCTAGGCAAGTGGCTCCAGCAGATCCCGGGAACAACATCGGAGATCTCTGTCCAGAAGAGTGCAGTCCTGGGAACAGCTAAGATACTGCGCAGGACCCCAAGCTCCCAGGCCTCTGGTAGAGGACCCGAGCTTGAAGGATAAACCGCCCGCAGGGGTGTGCTGGGTGTTTTTTTCAATATATATTCATATTGAATCACGGAGTGAATCTCCCATTCCACAATATTCCAAAGGTGCTCCTTTAGACTGCTGGAAGCAGAAACATTGATCCATTGCTATTAAGAGACCCAAGTGTGCCAAGAAAATATTCACACAATGTTACATCACCATCAGCCTGAACCGTTTTGGTGTAATGTTGCATTGCATTATTGGCTTGAACTGTTAATACAATGCAAGATGGATCCATGACTTCATGTTATTTACCAATATCTTACCCTCCCAAATCATCGCAACATAAATTCAGACTCCTCATTTCCCAGTGTTCTATATTTAGTCGTGTTAAGAATGTGTGAATTGTTGCCTTTGTACTAACAAGAATGGCACCCTGTGTGGTCTTCTGCTGCTGCTGTTGCCCAGGTGTTTCAAGGTTGGGTATGTTGTGTACTCAGAGATCTGTATACCTTGGCTATAACGAGGGGTTATTTGATTAACTGTTGCGTTCCTATCAACTTGAAGCAGCAATACCTTCTGCTTTAACATCAACAATACTTCGATGGCAGTGATGGAACTTGTTGAAGGGATATCTAATGCTATAGATAATAAGGAATATACTGTTGGTGTTTTTATAGACTTAAAAAAGGCGTTTGATACAATTGATCATTCTATATTAATGAATAAACTAGAGAGATATGGCATAAGAGGGATAGCATACAACTGGATGAAAAGTTACCTGGATGAAAGATATCAATATGTCGAATTCAATAATGTAAAATCTAAGCAGTTGAAGGTAACTTGTGGTGTTCCTCAGGGCTCTGTGCTGGGCCCTAAATTATTTATATTATATATAAATGACATGTGTAATGTTTCCAAACTGTTAAAATGTGTATTGTTTGCTGATGATACCACTCTGTACTGCTCAGGTAAAAACCTAGAACAGCTTCTGACTACAGCGGAAAAGGAGTTAAATATATTAAAAAACTGGTTTGATGTAAATAAGTTATCGTTAAATATAAAGAAAACAAAATTGATTATTTTTGGCACTAGACAAATGAAAAATGTATCTAAAATCAGGGTTAATGGAATTGAAATTGAAAGAGTGTACGAAAATAAATTTCTTGGAGTGATAATTGATGATAAGCTGAGTTGGAAGTCTCATATAAACCATGTGAAAACAAAAATGTCAAAAACCATTGCTATTCTCTATAAAACAAAGCATGTCCTGAACAAAAAATCATTATACACACTTTATTGTTCTCTGTTACTTCCATATATGACTTACTGTCTGGAGATATGGGGTAATGCATATAAAACGAACACTCTTCCTATTTTCAAGTTACAAAAAAGAGCTATAAGAATTATAAACCAATCAAACTATATAGAACCAACTAACATTTTGTTTATTAATCTGAATACCCTGAAATTTTATGATTTAGTTGAATATAAAATGGTACAGATAATGTATAAAGCACAAAATAACTTGCTTTGCCCCAGTACTCAGAAGCTGTTCAAAGTCAGAGAGAGTCAATATGACTTAAGGGGAACAGATTTCTTTAAAAAAAAACAAGATAAGGACAAATATAAAGCAGAGATGTGTTTCTGTTAGAGGAGTTAACCTGTGGAATAGTTATGACAGTGATTTAAAAAGGTGTAGTTCATTTTCCTTGTTTAAAAATATGTTTAAAAATAGAGTATTAGAAAAATATATAAATCAAGAATGAAAAGAGCAAAAAAAACCAAAAAAAAAACCCCCAAAAAAACCCCCCAAAACCTCTTGATTCTTTTGCTTTGATGTAGTTACTTATCTAAGGTGGAAAGTTTTTTTTTTTTTTCTTGTTTGTTTGTTTGTTTGTTTGGTTTTTGCTTTGTTTTATTATTTGCTTCGAGCCCTGTGTACAGGAGCTGCATGCAAAAAGATATTTTGTGAAAAGGGTTGGCGTAATAAGCAAATGCTTCAGCCAATACCTTTTGATTAGCCTCATGCTTTCTTGCTTTGTGGTAGATCTTTGTTCTGTTTTCACTGAGATATTTGAATGCTAATCAATAAAAAATCAAATCAAATCAAACAAGGCATTTTCACAAACAGAACTGACACTTATTGGATATTTTCCCTTTTCCAGACCGTTCTCTGTAAACCTAGGAGATGGTTGTGTGTTCAGTTCAGCAGTTTCTGAAATACTGAGACCAGCCTGTTCAAAGTAATGTAAAACACATTTCTTTCACATTCTCATGCTCCATCAGGTCATCTTAACAATGTCTACATGCCTGAATGCACTGAGTTGCTGCTTTAAGATTGGCTGTTTACATATGTGTGTTAATAAGCAGCTGAACAGGTGTCCAGAGCAAAGCGGCCGAGGAGTGTATGAAGATGTTCTGCAAAGAACTTGTAAATACTATTTGAACCTTATAGGCTTCAGTAGCTCCATACTTTTTGGACTTTTTAACTTCAACTTTGCTCACTTGCTAACTCAATCTCACACTCAGCTCCAACCTATTCAGTTATATTTATTTTTTTGACTTTGTAATTTTAGTTCTTGGTTGGGAACTGCAGCTCTGTGGTTCATCCAACTTGCATGATTTTTCTCCTCACTGACTGAACACCTAATAGTATCTCACCATGCAGAAAGTTTGGATTTATTTGGCCAGATTTTCAGATGTCTGCTTTAAGCCCAGTAAAACGGAAGTAAATGGAATTTCATCTGTACCACTCGCACTGCTAAGAACATTTAATTTCACAGAGCGTAATTCCAGAGGGCAGCGTATGACGATGGGAAAATGAAGTTAAATAGACCGTTTTCACAGCAGACATTTCATCTTCTCTAACGCCAGTTTATAAAAAATGGCTGGTAATTGCCACATTGCAATGAAATGATTGCTGGAACTGAAGCATTGTTAATGTTTCCAGTTCTGCCTGGGACTTTTTCTTGTACAACAATAAAAGAACCACGAGTGCCCTGAGGAAGATTTATTTAGCGAGCAATATGCCACATAAAGTATGAAGAAAGGCGGAAAAAAACAACAAAATAAAAAACAGCATAAGTCTTATTTTATTACTGGTTTAACCAGTTTTGTGTCAGGAAAAGTTTCAGAGCCTTTTACGTCATGCACAAATTTTTCATGCAGTCTGGGATGAAAACAAAAACAGTGTTGTGATCTTCGGGGTATTAGTTTCTCCCTCAAAACAAAAACACAGCTAAAAATAACTATGCCCTGCCTGTTTTACTGAAGTAATGTAGTTCCAAAAATAAAATCAGCATGGATATCACTACGATCATATAGTGCCCCTTTAGGACTAAGTTGCTTCACCAGTACTAGAAGCTTTTTTGACAGAACAACCTAAAAAAAAAAAAAGATGCCATGAAGAATCTGAACATTACCCGCTTTCTGCTCCACCCTAGATTTAGCAGGTGTAGAGAAAAGCCTCATGCCAAAATGCAAGAGCGCCACAGCCTACAACCAATCACGCACGATCACATCGGACGGCTGATGTGTTTTCTTACACTGGTACAATAACTATCTGGAGTGGATACATGGGAGGACACTTGAGAGGAAGGCAAACTGGCAAAGACACAGAGAGGGGTTGAGGAGAGAGAGACTCAGAGGCAGAGACGGGATTGGAGAAAGGCTTTGAGGAGTAATGGTTGCTTGGAGACCGTTGTCAGGGAGACGATGAGTCCTAGAGTCCTTTGGCATCTCAAATGTCCTATATTTATGTTGATTTTCAGAAACAGGGGAGATTTTTTTGTGCATGTTCGCTTTTACTTTTCTGTTTCTTTTTTTTTTTTTGAATAAGCAAATAGATGGTGATAAGCACGCGCACACGCTGGATGGCCCTTCAAAATAACTGTGCAACGTGTCTCTCAGAAGAGAAGACGCAGAACGGATTTTATGGCATTTTAAACAGGTCAGATAGCTGTCAGATATTTGACAGCCATACAGAATCTCTCAACGAAAAAGAAAAGGAAAATATGATAGAATTTGTTTCACTGACAGTATATCAGTCTCTTAAATCGTGACAGATATCCTCCCTCTCTCTGTATTTCTGTCGCTGACTCATTCTGTGGGCATTTACTGTGATTTTCGGGAAAAAGAATACTTCTCGGGAGCAGGGAAGACAGGGAGCTTAAAAGACGAAACACCACCTACTGCGTGCCAGAGAAAGGCTGTCAAACTTACTCCTCATTTTGCACCACAGATAGACTATTTTCAGTAAGTGCTGTGCATAACTAATAAGGAGCATATTTCCCTGATATGTTGGTATGGGCATGTAAGCAAGGGGGTAATGATGGTAACTGGGACCGGGACATGTGGAGGCTGCAGAGATGCCCGCAACACTGGTATGGCAGGGCACTAAGTGGCATTGGAGGGAAGCTATGGGGAATTCATATGATTTATTTTCAAGGAGCAACGGCTCATTGTAGCTCAAAGGTCATTGTTTTTCTGCTTTGTCTCATGAGTGCATAGAGCCGATTATACATTCGCAGAGCTATGATAACCAAAACGCAACAAAAGGAGTGAGGATGAGCCAGACGATAGCCTGACTATCTCCCGCTGATGTAATAAAAATTGTTTTGGTCAAAGCTGCGGTGAACAATAAGGCGAGGGGATTGTAATAACAACCTCATTATGCGCTGAATTCCCCACACAGTGCTCCCCACATTTTCAGTAATGTGGATTAATAGCAGGTCAAAACGTGTAAGCAAAGCCGTGTGTTGCAAAATATGGCAACCCTAAAAAAGATTCACTCTGTAGAACTAGAGAAAGTTTATTTATTTATTAATCACTGCTATAAATCAATCACTTTAACCTGCTAGGACCTGGCGTCCACATATGTGGACATCACATTTTGGGTTGTTTAGACCAGAATACTCAATTTTGCTCTACAAGGGCCTGATATCCACTTTTGAGGACATTATACTGCTACTGTTCTATCGAAATTTTAAATGAATATCCTCATATGTGGCTCTCAAAAAATCTGATAATCCTTTTGTTTTTACATTCATCGGGTCCCAATATGCCCAAATATCAAAGAGAAATAAAAATGCATGCAGTGGAAGAGTTCGGGTCTTAGGAGGTTAAAGGAGCTGAGTAGATCTGTTCTCAATGTTGTCTTTACTTTCATGGGCATTTGGAACTAGTGATGGGATTTCCGGCTCTTTTTAGTGAGCCGAACCGAAAGAGCCGGTTCTCTAAAAAGAGCCGGCTCTTTCGGCTCCAAACCGGCTCTTCAGGTTGTTTTGTTGCTTTAATTAATTTATTATTAACAATAATATAAAATTATGCACAAAAGGAATTACTAATGTACCAAAAAAAAGTGGTTTTATTTATATATGTTTATATATAAATATATGCGGTGGCCCCTAGAGACAAAAAACGTACAAACTCCAAAACACATTTCTAGCATGAACTGAACTTCCAAAACAGAGCTACCTAGATCACTTAAATTACACAATTGAAAGCATGAAAGTATATGTGTATTGTTTATGTATTTATACACAAGCATTCATATATAGTCAAATATTAAAAAAAAAAAAAAGTTCATTTACCTGTTATTACCACACACCAAATCCGGTCGTTGGTACTTGCTGGCTTGTGTAGCCACTAGGTAACAAAAGCTCAACACTGCCCCTAGCATCCTGGAGCACTTCTGTTGTCTTTTGTACATGTTTTGAGTTTTTATGTGCTTCTGAGTTTTTACGTGGTTTGGAGTTTGTACGTGCTTTGGAGTTTGTACGTGTTTTTACGTGTTTTGGAGTTTTTACGTGTTTTGGAGTTTGTACGTGATTTGAAGTTTGTATGTGCTTTGTCTGTAGGGGCCACCGTAAATATACCTTTATTTATTCACTCCACATAAAATGTAATAAATAAATCATATAATACAAAAATCAACTATTCACATTTCAACTTTTAACTATTTAAATTTTCAGCTTTCTCCTTTTACAAATTTAAAGTGAAACAACACAAAACACTGCAAACCACAACACAGTTAAATATAAATTATAATATGAAAACAAAAAGAACATGCATATTCTCTGTCATATGGACCTGCATGAATAAACTTTCTGAATCCTTTATCATCTGCAACTGAAAACAGTTGTGGATGATTACTATACCTTTCTAATGTGAGGTTGTTGTCCCTGGCTCTTTCTCTGTCTCTCCCTCCTGCTCTGTTCCTGTGCTACTGAGTGTAACTACTGCCCCTCCCCCCTCTTCCTCGCATGCTGAGTAAAGCGGAAAAAAGTGCGAGAGAGGGTGAGCGAAAGAAAAAAAAAACCCATGGCTTGCGATAAGGAGCCGGCTCGCGTCGTTCACGTCAAAGATCCGGCTCTAAGAGCCATTTCGTTTGCGACCGACCCATCACTATTTGGAACTTAGCTTAGCTTAGCATTATTGTGCTAAGATTAGGTTTAATTTTTGCTAACTGAAATCCACAGGACTACAGGGAGTGCAGAATTATTAGGCAAGTTGTATTTTTGAGGAATAATTTTATTATTGAACAACAACCATGTTCTCAATGAACCCAAAAAACTCATTAATATCAAAGCTGAATGTTTTTGGAAGTAGTTTTTAGTTTGTTTTTAGTTTTAGCTATTTTAGGGGGATATCTGTGTGTGCAGGTGACTATTACTGTGCATAATTATTAGGCAACTTAACAAAAAACAAATATATACCCATTTCAATTATTTCTTTTTACCAGTGAAACCAATATAACATCTCCACATTCACAAATATACATTTCTGACATTCAAAAACAAAACAAAAACAAATCAGCGACCAATATAGCCACCTTTCTTTGCAAGGACACTCAAAAGCCTGCCATCCATGGATTCTGTCAGTGTTTTGATCTGTTCACCATCAACATTGCGTGCAGCAGCAACCACAGCCTCCCAGACACTGTTCAGAGAGGTGTACTGTTTTCCCTCCTTGTAAATCTCACATTTGATGATGGACCACAGGTTCTCAATGGGGTTCAGATCAGGTGAACAAGGAGGCCATGTCATTAGTTTTTCTTCTTTTATACCCTTTCTTGCCAGCCACGCTGTGGAGTACTTGGACGCGTGTGATGGAGCATTGTCCTGCATGAAAATCATGTTTTTCTTGAAGGATGCAGACTTCTTCCTGTACCACTGCTTGAAGAAGGTGTCTTCCAGACACTGGCAGTAGGACTGGGAGTTGAGCTTGACTCCATCCTCAACCCGAAAAGGCCCCACAAGCTCATCTTTGATGATACCAGCCCAAACCAGTACTCCACCTCCACCTTGCTGGCGTCTGAGTCGGACTGGAGCTCTCTGCCCATTACCAATCCAGCCATGGGCCCATCCATCTGGCCCATCAAGACTCACTCTCATTTCATCAGTCCATAAAACCTTAGAAAAATCAGTCTTGAGATATTTCTTGGCCCAGTCTTGACATTTCAGCTTGTGTGTCAGTGGTGTCAGTGGTGGTCGTCTTTCAGCCTTTCTTACCTTGGCCATGTCTCTGAGTATTGCACACCTTGTGCTTTTGGGCACTCCAGTGATGTTGCAGCTCTGAAATATGGCCAAACTGGTGGCAAGTGGCATCTTGGCAGCTGCACGCTTGACTTTTCTCAGTTCATGGGCAGTTATTTTGCGCCTTGGTTTTTCCACACGCTTCTTGCGACCCTGTTGACTATTTTGAATGAAACGCTTGATTGTTCGGTGATCACGCTTCAGAAGCTTTGCAATTTTGAGACTGCTGCATCCCTCTGCAAGATATCTCACTATTTTTGACTTTTCTGAGCCTGTCAAGTCCTTCTTTTGACCCATTTTGCCAAAGGAAAGGAAGTTGCCTAATAATTATGCACACCTGATATAGGGTGTTGATGTCATTAGACCACACCCCTTCTCATTACAGAGATGCACATCACCTAATATGCTTAATTGGTAGTAGGCTTTCGAGCCTATACAACTTGGAGTAAGACAACATGCATGAAGAGGATGATGTGGACAAAATACTCATTTGCCTAATAATTCTGCACTCCCTGTATTTCTCTACAAATAACAGCAAACTCTATAGAACTTGGATTCATGTGGACATAAAAGACTGATATAGCTACTGTGATCTCCTCCCACTGATTTCTGAAGTCCCGATGTGAAACTTGAGCGTTTCCACCATCTCCATTTTGGTTGCAAAAGAAATGGATGTGATGAAAAGGGCTGCTCTGACTGTGAAACCACGTGTTCATTGGCTTGGGATTGACAGGTCATTAGCCAATGAGCATGCGGTTTCATACCACAGTATGGCCAACGTTGATTAAATAAAATCAACTTTTTATTTCATATGACCCAAAATGAGGGACAGGGTAAAATCGAAAGGTAACTGTTTACAGAAACCTGTTCTCTTTCAAACATTCGTTTCGGTGTCTCACTATGGGGAAAGCTCTCTCAGCGTTGTCCTCAGAAGCCTCTATATCATTACTCCAGCCAGTATTGGCTGGCAGTCGTGATGCTCGCGTCAGGGAGGGGCCACCCTCCTCCCTATAAAAGGGTGTGACGCAGCGTCACCCATCATTCAATTTCCTCTTCTCGCTTCTTAGAAACCTCATCTCTCCTGACTGTGAACGTGAGTGCTAGCTTAACTGTCCACGCGAGCAAGCTAACACCTTGGTCACCGGGCGCTAGCACGGCTTGCGTTTTGAGTCACCTGCTCTTCACCACAGAGCCAGGTCGGAGAGTGTGTTAGCTGCCACCACGCACCTAGCACAACAGTTAGCTGACCAAGCTAACTGTCTTTGCTACACACGGTCACCAAGCCAAGTAGCACAAGCGCTAGCCACCACACTAGCTAGGTCATACTAACTCACCATAGCTACCCGACCGAGCCGCCCAGCCATTCCAAGCTAGCTACACCAAGCTTCCTTAATATGGCAGACTGCAAACCGCTGCCCAGAATTTGCCCCTGCGGTTGCAAAATCTCAGGTTCAGATACACATGACGCGTATGTGATGTGCCTCGGGCTGCAACACGCCCGGCTATTTCGACACTGGGTATATGCGAACACTGCGCTCGCTTCAACCCTAAAAGCATTCGCCGAAGGCTAGCCCACCAGGCTAGCCTGTCGAAGAAGGACCCAATGTTGTCTCCAATCGGCCCACCAATGGAGCACACTGAGTCCGCCACACCAGGCACCAGCTGGGTCGACGAGATGGATATCGTCCTCCCGCTGGTGGATGATGCCGAGGTCAGCTGCGAAGCTATGTTGTCTGATTCCCTCGAGGCTAATGACGAGCTGCTCAGCGAATCCTCTGAGGGAGCGTCGGAACATCTCGTCTCGGACGAGGATGACGATGTTTTCTTTGCCCCCTCTGGTCGGAATTCTGCGACACAAGGAGCCGATTGTGATAACCCCGGCACACAGTCCCGCAGCATGGAGCTATTTGACGTTGCAAAACGGGCAGCTGAAAAGCTGACAATCCCATGGCCCGCGGTGACAATGGAGACCTCGACCTCACGGTACGAGGGGTAAAATGCTCCCCAAAGCAAAGCGCACTACTAAGCAGGTACTGCCGCTTTTCCCCAAATGCGTGGACGAGGTCACACGCTGCTGGA